>NC_133414.1:17040000-18240000 GCF_049350105.2 Macaca mulatta
TATTAGCTCTTTGGAAGTTGAAAACTGGTTTGTCATTTTCAGACTAATTGACCTGGTGAAAGAGAATACTTCCAGGTCAGACTTTCCTAGTAACTCTGAATTTCAGGAAACGATGGGATAAAAGTGATTAAAAGCATGAACTTTGGAATCAGAGAGATTTGAGTGTGAACCTCAGCTTGGTCTTGTTCGGTGGTCCTTAAATGACAGATCAGTTCTTCAATCTCTGTGAGCTTCAGTTTATTACTTATCCTAGCAGTAGCCCCCAAAGAAAGGAAATCAGTATACTAAAGAGATACTTGCACTCCTATGTTTACTGCAGTACTGTTCACAATAGCCGAGACTTGGAAGCAACCCGTGTCCATCATCAATACATGAATGGATAAAGAAAATGTGGTACGTACACACAGTGGAGTACTATTCAGTCATAAAAAGGAATGAACTCCTGTCATCTGCAATAACATGGATGGAGCTGGAGGTCATTATGTTAAGTGAAATAAACCAGGCACAGAAAGACAAACTTCGCATGTTCTCGCTTATTTGTGAGAGCCAAAAATTAAAACAAAACAATTACAATTTTTTGAAATTTTTATTCTTACTTTTATTCCCATTTCATAGGAAACAGAACGTAAATTTCATTTGTCTCATGTAAAGATCAAAAGGATAGAATGCAAAGAAAGTACTTTACATGGATGTGGTATCCAGTCGGGTACCAAATAAAATTACCATTATTACTGTCTCAAGCCTTAGTCTGTTAATATTTTGTTTATTATTAATTTTTTAGTCTAGTTTAACCTGAATGATGTATCTTGTTCATGTAGTAAACCCACAGATTTCCTTGCTTTGTCAATGACAGGGGCAAAGTCCTTTTGTTAACACTTACCTCTACTTGATATCCCCATTATCAATCAATCAGATGTGGTTTATGACTGCAAATACACAACAACTTTAGAGGAAAGTACTGAGTATTCAGTCTATGCCTTATTTACGCTTGAGCTATTAATTGTGATTAGTGTCTTCTGTAGGTAGACACGAATAGCTGTTTATAGATTTGTGTGCAAAATAATGTTCCTTGGTTTAAAGAGTTGAATCCTAAGCTCCTAGCACAGGTAATGGCAGAAAGTCTGGTTTAACCTAATTCAAGGCCTTAACCCACGGCTTTCTGACATACACAGGGATACCATATGTTCCCCACATTCCAGTGACAGAGTGAGCTGTCCTGTCCCTTGGTATCCTGTCCCACCAAGCCGTCCTAGCTTGGTGTCAGGTTGACCCTGGCTGCAGGTGTAAGCTGGCTGTGGCCTACGCTCCCCTGTAGTAGCTGGGACAAAGTCCAGTTGCTTGAGTACCTCTAGTGGCTGTGAGTGAGGCATCTTGTCCCAGCTGTAGTGATTCCTCAGAGTTGGGTGGCAATCTTTATTAATATATCTGGTGAAAATTACTTCCATCCAAACTGGCAGAACTTCACCATGAAACTCTTCCATTGTTCCTTCAGGATTTTCCAGGTTGCAGTAGCAAAACCCCTGTTGCGAGGGCCCTTCTCTCCACTTGGTTAGCTAGACTGTGTCTTGTTATGATATTTTAAAAAATACCATGCAGATATGAGAATATCTTTCGGTTGCAAAAGAGTATAAAGAACAATTTTGTTGTATTTAAAAAACTTGGATTACAACCTTACCCCACTCAAAACTCAATAGACAGGCTGGGCTCGGTGGCTCATGCCTGCAATCCCAGCACTTTGGGAGGCCGAGGCCTGGATCATCTGAGGTCAGGAGTTTGAGACCAGCCTGGCCAACATGGTGAAACCCCATCTCTACTAAAAATACAAAAAATTGGCTGTGCGTGGTGGCGGGCACCTGTAATCCCAGCTGCTCAGGAGGCTGAGGCAGGAGAATTGATTGAACCCAGGAGGCGGACGTTGCAGTGAGCAGAGATTGCACCATTGGACTCCAGCCTGGGCAACAAGAGTGAAACTCTGTCTCCAAACAAAAAAAACAAAAAACAAAAAAAAAAAAAAAAAAAAAGAAAGAAAGAAAAGAAAAGAAAACCCTCAATAGACAATGCTTCTTCATCTTAAGGTACTGAATATAGCAGTAGCATTGAGCACCACTGTAGTTTTTATGCCATTGTTGAGAAATATTATTCTTGCTTGCATGCTTAAAGAATTGTAAAAAAAAAAAGTCCTATGAGCTAAAGATTCTAATAATTTATTCTTATTGCCTAACCCTTTATAGAGAACTTGCTTTATCCTCAGCCCTATGGGACAGCTCTAATCACTTGACCCTTCTCTTTTGGGCACAGATAAAGGACCATGGATGGATAACTGTCCAGAGCTGGACCATTAATCATCTTATCCAGGAATCCGTAACTGGGGAATTAGACTGAGCATGCTACCTGCAGGAAGTTGAATTCAGAGATAGTGTAGGCTCAAGTGCTGACGTTTCCTTTGGGGGCAGCCATTGTCAACCATGTATAAACAAGTAAATAAGCAGAGAAGCCAGTTTGTAGAGAAATTTGAATGAAGCAGTCACAGAGTGAAAATGAGAGATAGCTCTGTGTGTGTGTGTGTGTGTGCATGTGTGTGTGCGTGTGTGAGAGAGAGAGAGAGAAAGAGAGAGAGGAATGCCTACTGGAGGCATTGCTATAGAGCACATGGCAAGGTGCACTGTCTTGAAAGTAGAGAATTTTCTTTTCTGTTTCTCCCCTCTTTACCGACTCCAGCAACTCTAGCCAGCCCAGTGCCTGGTCCCATCTGTGCATGTCTAGGGGAGAGCAGATCTGCTGCTTCCTCTTGAATGAACCAATGGCTGTGGGCCTCAGTGGCACTCAGTGCAGGGCTTTAGAGAGATAGGAAGGTGAGCTGGCCACTCTTCCCCTGATGAGGGACCCTTGGCCTTGCTTGGGCATGAAATAGACTTTGGAGCTATTTCAGAAGAAGGAGAAGCTTGGTCTGGAATTTGGGTAAAAATGCCTTAGAGGCCAGGAGGGGCTGAGTTGGAGGCAAGCCTGGGGTGGTTGGGAAAGGGATGGAAAGTGAGAATCTCCTGCACCTTTCAAATATGTCTTTTTCTAAATCCTGTCCCCTGCTTTACTTTTTCTTAAAGACCATGTGACACTGAGAAGTAGCTGATTTGGGGACCTTGGATGCCGAGGCAGGAAAATCAGTGGCTCCTGTTGGCAGATTAGGGGTAGAGTGTGAAAGAGAATGAGGTCTTAGTTGGATCCACTCAAGCAATTGAGAGTCTGGGCTCTCAGCAACACCTCTCAGTCCATTCACTGAGAATGTTGTTTGTGATAACCTGTGCTAAAAGGTTGAGAAAGGATGAGACCCAGTGAAACAAAAGGCAAGGGATCATTCCCTTCAAATCACAGCTGATCATCGGACACAGAGGCGGTTTCCTTGTTCCTCTCACTGTTTCCTGGAGTGAGTTAATAAAATGGCACCATGGGAGGTGGCTCTCCAGATCCTAGCCTGGGGCAGGATCTCAGCTGGAGTCTAACTGAGCCTGGGGAACATCAGGGATAGGATTTTGGCCATTGTTGGTATTCATATCATCTATACAGAAAGATGCCATCTCCTCTCCATAGAGGGTTTGGGTATTTGCAAATAGAATTTTGTTTTTAAAGCAGATGGTGGGCCTTGGAGAATGTTTCCAATTTCTGCAAAGCACTAGAAGCATTGATGGGAGCTGTCTGCATGACGAGTAGACGTCTAAAACTTTTGTCACAGATCGTGAGCAATTCCAAAGTTTCAATAATTATTAACTATTTATCCCAAATAGCTGGCTTATTTCTAACTGAGAGAAGACTGAAAAGCCATTCAGTGTCTTGGCAAATTCAATCAGAGTTAAACATTAAGCCCACTGTTGAGGAACAGGGAAGTTGCCTAAGTCTTTCAGCAACAATGGAAATTATGTCTCTAAATTGTATTTGTTACTGAGAATACTATTTTGTCTTATGTGCCAATAAGGCTAACTGCCCAAGCGACACATGAACTATTTAAGTTATCTACACACAGCTTCAGTTTCTTGTCAAGCCACAGAGCCTTTACAAAGTGACTCTTTCTGCTTTCTTAAGCGGGAAAAGTGTCAATGAATTAGTAGAGAAGTTACAGCAATTCCAACGGTGTTGATTTCTTCCCCCTGCCAAACAGTAGGATCAAATAGCTTCTGCCTATATGGTTTTCATTATTTAAGGCTAAAATTAGAATAAAGTCACTTCTGAAAAGAAAGATTAGTTCTGACAAAACCAAAGTATTCTTAGCTATTGAAATCATCGTCATGAACCTTCCTTTGATCTCTTTGTCTTGTAAAGCGTGAAAGGTCAAGGAAGCTAAATGCCAAATGAAAGTGTTTAGTACAAAATATGAGAAGACATTATAAAATATTGCTTTGCCTCAGTTGTACATGTTCATTCAGCTAAAAAATTTACTGTGCACATATTATGTGCCAGGCATTTAAGGCATGTGTTCATCACTGTATAGGGGTACAATAGGGGAACAAATCCAAGTTTCTTCCCTCCTGAAACTGACATGTAATAATACTAACAAAGAACTCATGTAATATGGAATTTCACCATGGCCAGTATGGCTTGGTGGCTGACAGCCCTGGGTGGTAAATGAAGAAACCTAGACTTTAAACCAAAGCTATGCTGCCAAAAGAGCTATGTGTTCTCAGGAAAGTGCCTGGTAGTTTCCATTCTACTGCCATAAATCTTCTAAAGGGCACGGCCAGCATCTGACTTGCGTAGGTCCCCTAAATTGCCTAACAGATTCCTATGTCTGACAGATGTTCAACAAATGTTTGGTGAATTAACAGACTTCATATTCTCTGACATTTCTATCATTCTATTCAATCTCATGGCAGATTACTTTTGCCATGGAGAGTCAAGCTCTCCATCTCGGACATGCCAGGTTTTAGAAAAATCCCTTAGAAAAGGAATACGGGAGAGATGGTCTTCCTTCCCTGCTCCTCCATGCACATATGAAAAAAGCCATTCACTCTTTGAACAGGTATTCCCCTATCTCTTCTATCTGGGCCACAGTGCTTCTATCCAAGATGAATTTCACTGGTTGTCCAGTAACTCTTCTTATCTGTCCACTGACTGGGGACATCCAGCAGCCATCGGTTTGATGCTCTTAATCCCAGTACGCAGGTTACCTCCCTGCAGATGTCCCTGTAAACAATGACTAAGTCAACTTTAAAATCCTATATCCAGAAGACTTTTTCAATAATGTCTTTTTTAAGACTTTTTCAAGAAGGGGAGAATTAAAAGTAATGGCAAAAACCGCAATAACTTTTGTACCAACCTAAATACTGCAATTAGTTTATACTTACCTAAATACTAACCTAGATACTGACTTAAACGCAACTATACTTACGTTACTATTATAGTAAATACTTACTATACTTTTACCTAAATGCATTCCACAATTACTTTACTAAGAATCTTCATAGGCTCTACATGTATTTAGGTTCATTCAAAAGTAATTGTGTGTTACTTTTGTACCAATTTAAATACATGCAGAGCCAATGAAGATTCTCATTCCTTGGCAGCAGTTTCCGTTTCATTCTGACTCTTCCTCTCCCGGCTCTGCTGACCCCAGAAGCCAGGGACCATGTCTGTCTTGCAAATCACCACATGTCCAAAGGCAAGTCTAGTTGCTGAACAAATGAATCAACGTTTTCAGGCTCAGTCTTTTTTCTTTTTTAATTTCATTTTCTTAAATTTCTGTGTATCTCTCTCAGTTAATGAATAGTTTATTATCCTAACTATTGCATTTGTAATCATTACTATATTACATTTTGGTATAATTTCAATGCTGGCATCTATATCTAAATCTAAAACTAAATGGAACTGAAGTCTCTACCCAAACAAGGCAAGCATTGCAGCTATCATCTAAAAAAGTCATTGACAGATACTTTTGAAACAATTGGTGAGACTTGGATATGGAGTAACTATCAGAAAATTATCGATAATTTTCTTAGTAGTAATAACGTGATTATGTGGAGAAAGTCCTTATTTTAAGAAGGTGGATAATTGTAATATTTAGAAGTGAGTGTCATGGCGTCTTTCAAGTGACCTTCAATACCTATTTATTATCTCTGTATCTACCCATTATCTAGATACAACAAATGCAGTTGGGCACAGTGGCTGACAGGTATAATCCCAGCACTTTGGGAGGCCGAGGTGAGTGTATTGCTTGAGCCCAGGAGTTTGAGACCAGCCTGGGCAACATGGCAAAATTCCATCTCTACAAAAAATACAAAAATTAGCCAGGCATGGGGCATGCACCTGGAGTCCCAACTACTCGGGGAGGCTGAGATAGGAATGTCACTTGAGTCCAGGAGGTCAAGTTTGCAGAGTGAGATTCTGTCTCAAAAAACAAAACAGAACACTGCAGTATGGTGGAGTGTTAAAAATTTTGGTTCTTGAGATGGATGTATGTGTAATTATCATTCTATTCTTCTATATGCTTGAGAATATCCATAAACACATTTTAAAAAGTGATATGGCAGACGTTTCTGATCTTGGGGACAAGTATGAACTGATTTTGCTCAGGGTCGCCTCCCACCTGAATCACATTTGAACCATGAGTGTTGCAGAGTAATCTTTCCTTCAAGAAAAAAGTCTCCCATCTTCTCTGGCAGCCTATCCTGAATTTTCATCATCTTTGCAGTCAAGAAGTTCTTTCTTCTGCTTATTTCAAATGGTGATGGAACTCGTTTGGCCCTCAGCTATTTTGGTATCTTCCGATTTCATAACATGGTGGTTTGGAGAATGTGTTAGATTTTGACTTTTCTTTAGGATTCATGTTCCCATGGGCGTTCTGGAATGGCTGGTAGAAGAGATTTCTCTCCAGTGTGGTCTGATATTTATCTGGCAACTCTCCAGGGAAACAGTGCATAGTACTCTGATGCTGAGCCACACAGCCACATGCCTGTCTCCCAACTTTTTTTTTTTTGGAGATGGAGTTTCGCTCTGTCTCCCAGGCTAGAGTGCAGTGATGCGATCTCGGCTCGCTGCAACCTCCACCTCCCGGGTTCAAGCGATTCTCCTGCCTCAGCCTCCTGAGTAGCTGGGATTACAGGCACCCGCCACCATTTTTAGTGAAGATGGGGTTTCACCACATTGGCCGGGGTGGCCAGGCTGGTCTCAAACTCCTGAACTCAGGTGATCCACCCTCCTCAGCCTCCCAAAGTGCTGGGATTACAGGCGTGAGCCACCATGCCTGACCTATTGACCTATTTTTCTTTCTATTTTTCACACATTTCATATTTACTTACTGTCTATCTCTTCCACTAGAATGTAAACTGTGAGGGTGTGGCCTTGGTCTGTGTCAATTTGGACTCAGTGGTTCGAGTTTACAGAATGTTGCTTTTTTGGCTTTGATGTCTTCCTGGGATGCTTATCCTTCATTAAGGATATTTCCTTCTAGTCAGTTCCATTCTAAAGGAGCCACCATTATAAGAGACACCTCATTAGGAGTTCCACGCTTAGGGGCACTTGGGCGAACACCAAGAGGTCATTCTCCAATCGTATTTAATCTCTAGAATCTCCTAGAAACAGAATAACTTCAGCTGAGTGCCCCCAAATACTTTTCCTCAAGCGAAATTTGATTGTATTCTACTGATATAAACAAAACATGATTTCCTCCACACAGAGAACTGGGTTATTGAACTGAGTGCCAGAGAATAAGAACAGATCAATCTTAGGTATTATTATTAGCAATGTGTTATCTTTGTGTAAAACGATAGTTTCCAAATGACACAAATGATCTCATCTTTCTTGGAATTATTCCATAGTGGGCAGTTTGGTGTTTAAAGAACTTGGGGCGAATGGAGAAATGTGTCTTTCCAGAGGTACGTTTGTTGATGAACACTTTGCATGCACATGCCCTGTAGTAAAGATACGCTCTGGTCTGGAATTGCATGTGTGTGCCTATGTACACACACGCACACATATTATATACAAACACAAACACACACATACACACACACAGAGACACCAACTAAATACATGAGTTTGCACATTGGAATCCAGGCTGAAAAAAGTTACACTGTCCTGGATGTGCTCAGATGATTGGGGGAGTAGGGGTCTGGTATATTTTCAAGGTTCTGTTGTGGTGTCAGATTGAGTGGAGATAGAGCAGCCATTAATTTAGCAGAGCATCTGGGATCTTTAAAGCCAGAAAGAGCTATACAATTTATCAATCTTAATTTGCTCTCACTGTCATTAGACAGGGAAGATCTCTGGGAAACCCTGACAGACCCCAGATGGTCTCCATTCGGCTGATATCACACACACCAGCAATGGCTGCAGGACTCCCACTCCCAACTTCCTCACTCTCCCTTATGCCTCATCCCTTGCACTTGGGCTTGCTGTGCTAGTGCCTGGACAGTATTCAGTAGCAAAAATGCACTTATTCAGTTAGGACTCTCTGGGCCACCCTCCTCACAACAGGAAACTATCCTGTCGGAAGCCACTGGCACTGAGGGCCAGGGTAAAACTTTCAATCGAGAAAACATTTGTGTTCTTAGTTAGAGAAATGAAAGGAAACTGGCTGACCCACCCAGTGTCTAGGACACATTCGGGTCCCTGAAATGGTCTCCTGGGTCAGCCATGTCTGAGGACCCATGGAAGAGCTATTATTGTCACTTCGTTATTTTAAGTTCCTTGAAGGTAGGACTTGAATGTAAGATGTCATTTATCTTCCAACGATTTCTCCTATGATGTCATATATGGCAATGTTCAATTAATATACACGGCCGAACTGCATCATGGGGCTCTCACCAACTTATCCATTTTCATCCATTCATCTCCTTGTAAAGTAGGTTCTTAGTTCTGCAGGGTGAAAAATAAACAAACACATTTCTATCTTCTTTAGGTTGTTCGTTTCCAACTATGTGCGCCATCCTGGGCGAACAGGAGATAAGACAGACAGCACTTTTGGCTCCACAAACTTTAAGGTCTGGTGGTTGAGACGGAGAAGTAAACAGCTGTTACACAGAGAGTGATGAAAGTATAGGATGGGGGAGGGAGAAGTCCCGGATTTTCTGAAAGGAGATTGCTGATTTTTTAATACTAGTTTAGGGGTTGGGGGGAGGAAACAACATTTATTTTGATTCTTGAACGATGAGAAATGAGCCGGGTAAAGATGAGGGGTGACTCTTGGCACAAAGTTTACACAAAAGTTGAGCACGGCATTTCGTTGTTGTTGCAGTTGTTTTGATGGCAGGGGGAGAAGGAGTGATTTCCCTTCATTTTCCTAGTCGTGACCCTAGGCATGGAAAGAGGAAGTGACTCTTCTGCTACATTTAGGCACAAGTTTCTTGGTATATGCACTATTCCTTTGAATTAAGCCATTCTGTTTCAGAAGGCTTCAGTAAAAGCGGAAATCACCCAGGGAGGTAATACAAATGACCCATTAGCAATTTCAAATGACTTAAATTATTTCTTGATGTTTTCTAGTCACCTCTCTGGGCTCTGATGAAATAAGCAATGTGGCTATTGGATTTATTTTATTTACCTATTTATTTTGAGACAGGGTGTCACTCTTGTTGCCCAGGCTGGAGTGCAGTGGTGCAATCTTGGCTCACTACAACCTCTGCCTCCCAGGTGAAAGTATAGTAGCAAGTGATTCTCCTGCCTCAGCCTCCCAAGTAGCTGAGATTACAAGCACGTGCCACCACACCTGTCTAATTTTTGTATTTTTAGTAGAGACAGCGTTTCATCAAGTTGGCCAGGCTGGTCATGATCTCCAGACCTCAGATGATCCTCCCGCCTTGGCCTCCCAAAGTGCTAGGATTACAGGCATGAGCTACCATGCCTGGCCATGCATTTTAAAAGGAAGAAGTGAAGTTCAGAGGAAGGAAGGAAAAACAGAGATGGTAAGGTGTTGAGTTTACCTGATTGGGTTTTGGGAACTCTATTTCAACCTGGTCTGAAATTTCAACCTAGGTCTGAAATTTACTCCCCTCAAAAGGCCCCATGCTAAAATAAGTTGAGAAAACACATGTTTAAAGGAAGTGAAAGTTTATTTATAGTAGGCATTTTTGGAGCTTTCATTATGCCAAAGTGCAACATGACTCTTCAAGAGATGTTATAACATTGATCATTTTCTAAATGTACTTGACCTCAGAAGCTCTCTTTTTTTGGGAAAGGAATTAGTGTTTCAGCCAACACACATTGGGTGATTCTGGTTTGGTCTATGGAGTAGTTGAGGGGATGAATAACTCCTGGAAGGGCCCCACTGTGTCACTGTAATGGCCAAAGCACTACATGGTGGAGGGTGTTGGGTTGACTCATTTGTACCCAAGATCAGCCTGATTTCTTGCTTGAAAATACGTTTGTTGGCTGGGCGCAGTGGTTCACGCCTGTAATCCCAGCACTTTGGGAGGCCAAGGTGGGCGGATCACAAGGTCAGGAGATCGAGACCATCCTGGCTAACTCGGTGAAACCCCGTCTCTACTAAAAGTACAAAAAATTAGCCAGGTGTGGTGGTGGGCGCCTGTAGTCCCAGCTACTCGGGAGGCTGAGGCAGGAGAATGGCATGAACCCGGGAGGCGGAGCTTGCAGTGAGCAGAGATTGCACCACTGCACTCTAGCCTGGGTGACAGAGCGAGACTCCGTCTCAAAAAAAAAAAAAAAAAAAAAAAGAAAATATGTTTGTACCCTTCCATAACCTAGTGTGAATTTAAGAATATGTTAGTTCTGTAAACAATCCTCCCCCCAATTTTTTTTTTGTGATTTATTATTATTTTAAGATTAAAGATTTTCCATTATGCTCCCTAAAATGAGGTAGATCCACAAAGAGTCTGAGTTCTCATGCAATTGCTTTCTGGCCAGATGAGTAAACTCCTTCTATAAAAGTACCAGGCAATCCATCTTGTCCACTTGACCTCGTTTATCTTGCTTAGTTTATCAGTTCATCTTGGAAACACACTTTCACCAAGCTGACCATGACTATTTATATACACTTGGAAGACATTCCACTGGAAATTATTCTCAAACTGCTCTGTTCAGTATAGCAGGGAAGTGGTAATAGAACCCTCCTGTTTCATCACTATGTTTTCCTTAAGATAGTTTCCTGTGGAGTTATCAGCTGCTTAAAGATTAAGAAAATCTCCTGCAGGCATTCCAAAACTTCCAACTCTTTTGGTTTCTTCTGGAGCAAGAAACATTTATAAAAGATGGGAAGGCAAAAATCTAAGAGAGGAAAGAGGGGGAGAACTTTTTGTTTTCTTTATTTCAACTATTTAGATGTCTATTGATGTCTGTTGTGCACAGGAGACTGTTCGGGACTGCAAAAAATGTGGAAAGGGGTATGATGTGGCCGTGAGGTCCTTGCCATTAGGAGGCTGACAAGGGAGGAAAACAAGGTATTTGCATAATTGATTAACTATCAGGCAGATAAAGGCAAATATGAGATAACATCAAAATGCCCCGTGATTCACACTCTGGAGGAGGGAGCATTTTCTGTAAAGACTTCATCAGAGGCCGGGCATGGTGGCTCATGCCTGTAATTCCAGCACTTTAGGAGGCTGAGGCAGGTGGATCATCTGAGGCCAGGAGTGCAAGACTGCCCTGGCCAACATGGTGAAACTCCACTTCTACTAAAAATACAAATATTAACTGGGCATGGTGGCGCATGCCTGTAGTCCCAAAACTTCTCGGGAGGCTGAGGCAGGAGAATTGCTTGAACCTGGGAGCCAGAGGTTGCAGTGAGCCAAGATTGCGCCACTGCACTGCAGCCTGGGCAATAGAGTGAGACTCCATCTCAAAACAAAAACAAAAACAAACAAGAAAAGAACACTTCATGAGAGAGGTGGCTCTTGAGATAGGCTTTGAAGGATGGATAAGATTTCACCTTGAAGACAATTGGGGATGATATTTCATGGGGAGGGAAGAATGGGAGAAAAAGTGTGAAGAGAAGGTGTATTCAAGAAGCGCACAGCAAGTTTTTGGATATTGGCAATCATCTGCCCTGTGACATCGGCTAGAATCAGGAGTCTTTCTCATTCCTCCTCCACCTCTTGCATCTTTTACTCAACAGCTCCCTCAGTCCAGTGGATTTGCTCTCCTAGTAGCTTTCAAACCCATGGCGGATCCATTCCCATTTCATCTTTTCTTTTCTTTTTTCGAGATGGAGTCTCACTCTGTCGCCCAGGCTGGAGTGCAGTGGTGCTATCTCGGCTGACTGCATCCTCCACCTCCCAGGCTCACGCCATTCTCCCGCCTCAGCGTCCTGAGTAGCTGGTACTACAGGTGTGTGTCACCATGCCTGGCTAATTTTTGTATTTTTAGTAGAGATGGGGTTTCACCATGTTGGCCAGGCTGGTCTTGAACTTCTGACCTTGTGATTGGCCTGCTTCGGCCTCCCAAAGTGCTGGGATTACAGGTGCTGGCCACCGTACTCGGCCCCATTTCATCTTTTCTAGCCCGCCTTCCTGTGATTGGCTCCTACCGATTTCTCCTTTTCCCTGCCTGTGTGGCCTCTGGTAAACTCTCTACACTACCACCAGAGAAAACTCCCCTAAGACAAACCTGAATATTCACACGGCAGCCCAAGACCACCAGAGGCAAGTCCAGACTCCTTACCGTGGCCTGGGCTCTGTAGTGAGATGGGCCTGCCCTCAAATTCCAGCTCTGTTGTTATAAGTTATGTGATCAGCTATGTTAACCTGTGAGGCCTGACCTCAGTTTCATCATCTATAACGTGGGCATCATTATTAGTAGCCATCATTAATATTCTTTTTCTTTTTACTTTCTTTCTTTCTTTTTTTTTGAGACAGTCTTGCTCTGTCACCCAGGCTGGAATGCAGTGACGCGAACTCAGCTCACTTCAACCTCTGCCTCCCAGGTTCAAACGGTTCTCCTGCCTCAGCCTCCCAAGTAGCTGGGATTACAGGTGCCCGCCATCATGCCCAGCTAATTTTGGTATCTTTAGAAGAGACAGAGTTTCACCATGTTGATCAGGCTGGTCTTGAACTGACCTCAAGTGATGGGCCCGCCTCGGCCTCCCAAAGTGTTGGGATTACAGGCGTGAGCCACCACGCCCGGCCACTAATATTCTTATCACTGTTTTCTCTCCAGTATTTCTCCTCACCCATTCTTATACGATGCCTGCCCCAGTTTTTGTTGGCAACTGCAGAATGTTCTCTCTTGGCCTGTATCCTCTCATCCTCTCATCCTTTTCTGTTACTCCTTCCACCTGCCTCTGAAATGGGCCTCCAGCATCCCTGTCTCTTGGAAATCTGCTGGTATCCTCTTCTCTGCACTCCTGTCCCCAGGACTTACTGAGTACTTGCAATGTTGTGTGCCTTCGTCTTTCCACACCTGGCTGACTATTTCTCTAGGATAAATTCCCAGAAGTGAAATTGCTGGTCAAAGGATAGGTGTACTTTGAGTTTGGACACCCAGTGCCATATCACCCTCTAAAAGGGAGTGTCAATTTCCACTCCCACAAGCCGTGGATAAAAGGAGCTCATTTTCTCACACCTTGCTAACACTCAGTAGGGTCACTCTTTTTAGTCTTCGCCAATCTGATAGCTGAAATATGATCCACCATTGTTGTTTAAGATGATTTTCTTTGATCTTTAACAGCGTTTCATGGTACCTATATTTTCACCTTTGTGAATTGCCTCTGCTTTTTGCCCGTTTTTCTAGTGGGGTTTGATTTGTAAGATGCTCTTCTATATTTGCCTTTAGAAAGGTGCATTGCAAATATTTCTCCTATCTTATTATTTACCTTTAAACTTTCATTATATCATAGGTCTTTTATTTATTTTTGCGGTAAGGAAGTTTACAACTTTTACATTGTTGAACTTATTTATATTTTTCCTTTTCAAAATCAGAGTATTTTTTCGTACTTAAAAAGACATCCCTCATGCTAGGATTATAATACCCTACTCATTTTTCTTCAGATATTTTTAAGAGATGATGATGATGATGATGATGATGGGATGATTACATTTTAGAAATGGAGCCTCGCTCTGTCACCCAGGCTGGAGTGCTGGAGTGCAGTGGCACCACCATAGCTCAATGCAGCCTTCAACTCCTAGGCTTAAACAATCTTCCCATCTCAGCCTCTCAGGTAGCTGGGACTACCAGCACATGCCACCACACCTGGTTAATTTTTTAATTGTTTTGTAGAGATGAGGTCTGGCTATGTTGCCCCGGCTGGTGTTGAGCTCTTGGCTTCAAGCAATCCTTCAGTCTTAGCCTTCTAAATATTATTCAAAAAATATTTAAACCTCAATCTATTTAGAACTTATTTGGATATAGGATCTAAGGTAAGGATCAGACTTCATTTCTCCCCTAAACTGGTAGTCCATTGTTTCAATAGTATTGGAGAACAGTTCTTTCTCCATGAATATATTTGAATCATACAATAAATTTTTGTGTGTGCACCGGTGCTGTTTGCCTCTCGTTCCTGGACTCTTCATTCCTTTCCGTTGCTCTCTTTTCTGGTCTTTCCTTTTTTTTTCTCACTCTGTTACCCAGGCTATAGTGCAGTGGTATGATCTCAGCTCACCGCAACCTCTACTTCCCAGGTTCAAGCAATTCTAGTGCCTCAGCCTCCAAGTAGCTGGGATTACAGGTGCCCGCCACCATGCCCGGCTAATTTTTGTATTTTTAGTAGAGACACGGTTTTGCCATGTTGGCCAGGTTGGTCTCGAACTCCTGGAATCAAGTGATCCTCCCACCTCGGCCTCCCAAAGTGCTGGGATTACAGGTATGAGCCACTGAGCCCGGCCTATTGGCCTATTTTTCTATTTCTACATGAGTTTTATACCATTAGGTTGGTGCAAAAGTAACTGTGGTTTTAATGGCAAAAACTTCAATTACTTTTGCACCAACCTAGTTAAACGTGGCATTTATTAAATGTGGCATTAATTATCATATTTTGATATCCGGCAAGCTAATCCTCCACAGTCTCATTTTCTCAAATGTTCTTACACCCCTGCCCTTGTTATTGGGATTGAGATAAAGACTCATCCATCTGCAGTCCCAGGAGATGCCTGGGATTCTGGAGATGCTGGTGACCTGAACAGACCGAATAGCCTGGATTCGTGTGTTCTTTTAGAAATCCCCAGGCTTTGGGGGATGGCCTCAGATTTAGAAAACTCGCAGAGACCCTAGGTCTAGTGCTGGCTCTGACCTCTGGGGATGTCTGTGCAGGTCTGGGCTGTTCTGTAGCAGGGAAGGTTCTAGGGATTAGGTATGTCCTTTCTGAGGATTGATTGCCATGCCTTGCTGAGGGCAAGAATAGTGGTGAGAGGTCCAGAGAAAGAGTGACGGGCTTTTGACCTCTGTTTCATTCTGATTTATACTCAGTACCAGCCTGCTTTCTAAAAAAGGAAAATTTCTACATTCATAAAATATTGCTATACCTAAGCTGTTCAATTACTCTTAAAATAAGAACGTGAGAAATGACTGATTGCAAATGTGAATGCTGGTGACTCGGACACGGTGTGAAATGTTCATTTTCAGAAGGAATGAGGCATTGTTGGTGCACACCATGTAATACTTTTAATATTTCTAGGGCCAAGAGAACAGGGACTTTACCCTAGTACCTTACATGGGTCTCGTTCCTACCCTTTCTTGAGGAGAGTGCACGTGAGTTCACCATGCGTTCATTCATACATTTGCGTTCCCAGCCACTGAAACCGTCTGGCTATTTTAACTCAATCCAGTCCCCCTAAATACCACTCGCCAGAAACAGATCAGGAAAAACAACAAGAAGCAAGGTTTAGATTAAGCCTCTAAGGAGGGGGAAATGGTTACACAGGTCAAATTCCACTGAGGCAAGACTTGGGCAAAATCTACGATGGTCTGCATATTTCTACTGATCAATAGTTTTCCTTAAGTAGGTTTTCTCTTTAGGGTGCAGCCATCTTTCGTTATTGTATGTTTTTGTGGTGACCAGACTTAACCTATAAATAGAACTTGCATGACTTTGTTCTTCTAGGAATTAGGAGCAAACAGGCCCTAAACTCAGCTTTCATAGGTGACTTCTCAAATTATGGTCAGGGTACAGTTTCTCCTTCCTTTGTTGGGAAACAACACATTTTTGCATGGTGGTGTCATCAAAAACTATGCAACACATGGAATTTCCCTAAAATGCTGTGATTGTGTTTAAGGATGTCTTCAGGCAGCTGATTTCTGCCTTGAGTTTGCAAAATGAAACCCAGATTTTTTTCTGGATATGTAAACAGAATTACTCCCATGTAGAAGCAGGGCCAGGGCATGTAAAAACAAGTACTTCATTAGCTTTCGATTGTCAGCCCATCCCATGGGGGGAGAGTTGGGGACCTAAAGAGCACCCTGGAGATCTCTACTACAATATAGCTTCTTGCAATGTGGTCTAAGGTTTCTCTGATTTGTCATCACCTAACAAACCAGGGTCCTGGGAGTGGGGTGGGTGTGGCTCCAGAATTCTGCATTTTTACAAGCACTCCGGGTACTGCCCATTCTGTCCACACTGAAGTTGAGAACTACTATCTTGATGTTGATGTTGATGAAAGTTTATATAAAAATCATCTGAGGTCCGGGTGTGGTGGCTCACGCCTGTAATCCCAGCACTTTAGGAGGCCGAGGCAGGCAGATCACAAGGTCAGGAGATTGAGACCATCCTGGCCAACATGGTGAAACCCCATCTCTACTAAAATACAAAAAGTAGCTGGGCTTGGTGGCGGGCGCCTGTAGTCCCAGCTCCTTGGGAGGCAGATGCAGGGGAATCACTTGAACCCAGGAGGCAGAGCTTGCAGTGAGCTGAGATCATGCCACTGCATTCCAGCCTGGTGACAGCAAGACTCTGTCTCAAAAAAAAAAAAAAATCATCTGAGACAGAAAGTTAAAAATCCTACTATTAAAAGTTGCCAGAGGGCTGGGCATGGTGGCTCATGTCTATAATCCCAGCACTTTGGGAGGCCGAGGCAGGTGGATCTCTTGAGGTTAGGAGTTTGAGACCAGCCTGGCCAACAGCGTGAAATTCCATCTCTACTAAAAATAGAAAAATTAGCCAGGCGTGGAGGCAGGAGCCTATAATCCCTGCTACTTGGGAGGGTGAGGCAGGAGAATCACTCGAATTCGGGAGGTGGAAGTTTCAATGAGCTGAGATCTTACGACTGTACTTCAGCCTGGGCAACAGAGTGAGACTTTGTCTCAAAAAAAAAAAAAAAAAGTTGCCAAGAATGGGACTTCGAAGACTTTCGTTGGTTTAGAACTGTATACTATTTCTTTATATTGAATCCAAGACTCTTGAAGAACTCAAAGCTTCTTTTTGGTTATATACTTAGGGTTTAATTGGGTATTGCAAGCTCAAATGTATTCAGAGGCTAGGACGGCATCGTAAATAAAAGACAATTAGAAATGATGGGACCCAAGAGAAAATGGAGATTGTGTCCCCAGTAAAGGCTTCCAAATTCGAAATTGTGGTAAATACCATGGTCAAACAAAACACATGTCTGAAAGCTGTATTGAGCAAGTAGAACTGTGGGTTTAGGACCTTTGCTTAGTAATTTCTGCCTCCTTCCAAACAAAACGATTCTTAGTTCTTTAATCTTTATTCATGAGCAGGCATTTTTGTTATTGTTTTTAGACCTTTCTGCCTCATTTTTAAAGAGGTAAAGGAGGAAGGTCTGCAAAAGTTGATTTTATAGCATGAAAACAATCAGGACTGAGAAAAGTTCTTTGTTTTCAAGCGTCATTATTACTATATGTTATCAGTGTGTTTATTTAAAAAAGGATATTTAATTTTTTGTGTTATGAAGCTAATATATTAATAGAAGTCTAAAAGAATAATTGGAAAAGAAAAAGAAAAAAATAAGCAAAATTAACTCATTCTTTGGTGAACAATTTGATGTATTTTTTCCAGTTCTTTTTTTCTATATAAAGTTTGAACATAATTTATCTTTATTTTGTTTTTTAGAGAGGGTCTCAATCCCATCACCCAGACTGGAGTGCAATGGTGCGATCGTGGTTTACTGCAGACTGGACTTCCCAGGCTCGGGTGATCCTTCCACCTCAGCCTCCCAAGTAGCTGGAACCACAGGTGTGTGCCGCCACACCCAGCTAATTTTTTGTATTTTTACTAGAGACAAGGCTTACTCATGTTGCACAGGCTGGTCTTGAACTCCTGGGCTCAAGTAATCTACCCAACTTAGCTGCCCAAAGTGCTGGGATTATAGGCATGAGGCACCGTGCCTAGCCAATAACTTATTTTTCTAACTATACCTCATTCCATAAAGGATTAAAGACTATGATTGAAGAGTAAGTGATCCATTATGTTCCCGTATATTTATGCAAACATGTATACGTACATGTACACGTATTTTTTTTTTTTTTGAGATGGAGTCTCACTCTGTCACCCAGGCTGGAGTGCAGTGGCACAGTCTCAGCTCACTGCAACCTCTGCTTCCCGGGTTCAAGCAATTCTGCTTCAGCCTCTTGAGTAACAGGGACTACAGGCATGCGCCACCATGCCGGGCTAATTTTTGTATTTTTTAGTAGAGATGAAGTTTCACCATGTTGGCTACGCTGGTCTTGAATTTCTGAACTCAGGTGATCCACCCGCCTCGGCCTCTGAAAGTGCTGGGATTACAGGCGTGAGCCAGTGCGCCTGGCCTACGTGTACTTATAATAGCAATCATATTCTGCATGCTCCCGACAGTGTTTGCGTGCATTTTTTTTAAACGTGTGTTTCAGAGATCTTTCCTTGTTGTTACTTGTAACAGCCATAGTAGCCACAGCTAACATTTATTGAACATTTTGTATATGTAGGGCACTGTTCTGAGAACTTCACATGTGCTACTCATTCAATTCTCACAACAAAGAGGGTGTTGTTAATTCTGCCTTTCAGATGACACTGAGGCACAGAGAAATTCAGGGGTTGCCAGTGACACAGACAGTAAGTGGTGCAGTTGGGATTTGAGGCCTGCCAGTCTGACTTCAGAGTCTGTGAGCTCAAGAGTCTATGAGTTTCAGAGTCTATGAGGTTAAGAGTCTATGAGTACCATGTGGTACTGCCTCTCAGGCTTCCGAACTATTGCGGAGTGTTTATATTGAATCCAAGACTCTTGAGGAATTTTAAGCTCCTTTTTGGTTATGTACTTAGGGTTTAATTGGGCATTGCAAGCTCAAGTGCACTCAGAGGCTAGGGAGGCATGGTAAATAAAAGACATAGAAACAATGGGACCCATGAGAAAATGGAGATTGTCTGTCGCAGTAAAGGCTTTCAAATTCGAAATTGTGTTAAATACCATGGTCACACAAAACACGTCTCACGGCTGTATTGAGCAAGCGAGCTGTGGATGTGTGGGTGTGGAAACTTTGCTAAGTAATCCCCTCTTAAAAACTGTACCATGTTTTAAAAAATCTATCAACACCAATTGACTTTAGGTGGTTCCAAAATCCTATTATTACAAGTAAGATGGCAGAGATATCTTGGTGTACACACGCCCATATTTCTGTAGATTAGATAGTAGGCAATGGGCTCTGCTGAGTCACCAGCTAATAGATAGTTAACATTTTATTATATACTACCACAAAAGCTCTATCAATTTGTATTCCAACCCACAGTCTATGAGAGTGACTATTTCTTTGCCAATGCATGATAACATTCTTTTAATTTTTTTTCTTTTTTTTTTTTTTGAGACGGAGTCTCGCTCTGTCGCCCAGGCTGGAGTGCAGTGGCTCCATCTCGGCTCACTGCAAGCTCCGCCTCCCAGGTTCATGCCATTCTCCTGCCTCAGCCTCCCGAGTAGCTGGGACTACAGGCGCCCGCCACCTCGCCCAGCTAATTTTTTTGTATTTTTAGTAGAGATGGGGTTTCACCATGTTAACCAGGGTGGTCTCGATCTCCTGACCTCGTGATCCGCCTGTCTTGGCCTCCCAAAGTGCTGGGATTACAGGTGTGAGCCACCACACCTGGTCCATTCTTTTAATTATGTAGTGGGTAAAAAAAAAAAGATGTCTCATTTTAAAAATTTGCATATCCTTAATTACTAGTGAAATTTTGTATGTTTGTTGGTCATTTAAATTTTCTCTTCTGTGAATTGTCCACTAAGAATCTTTGCTGAGTTTTCTATTGAGTTGTTTTTTCTTATTGATTTTCAGATTTCTTTATATATTGTGAATATAAATTAATGGTCTCTTTTAGGTAGCATTAAAAAAAATGAGAGGGGGCCACGAGTGGTGGCTCATGCCTGTAATCCCAGCTCTTTGGGAGGCTGAGGGGAGCAGATCACTTGAGGTCAGAAGTTTGAGACCAGGCTGGCCAACACGGTGAAACCCTGTCTCCACTAAAAATACAAAAATGCAGGGTGTGGTGGCACATGCCTGTAGTACCTACTACTTGGGAGTCTGAGGCAGAAGGATAGCTTGGACCTGGGAGGCGGAGGTTGCAGTGAGCCAAGATTGAGCCACTGCACTCCAGCCTGGGCAACAGAGTGAGACTCCATTCGCCCTCCCTGCCTAAAAAATGAGAGGTGACATCGGGTATGGGTTATCAGCACAGTCCATGAAGCAAGGCTGTCTGGATTCTAATCTTGGTTGTGCCACTTACTAGCTGTGTGATCTTGGCCAAGTGACTCAACCTCTTTATATCTCAGTCTCCTAGCCTGAAAAGTGAGAAGGACAATAATAGTGCCTACTTCACCCTGTTGTAGGTTTAAATGAATAAGGACACATTAGGTTGGCATCTGGAACATAATTAGCAGCATTTGAATCAGTTATTATTGTATTATTGTTACTTGTTCTAAATATCTTCCTATCTGCTGTTTGTTTTCAACTTTGTGCTGCCTTTAGTATTAAGAAAGTTTAAGCATATATATACACATATATATGTGTATATATACACACACACACATATATATATGTATTTATTTATTTATTTATTTATTTGAGACAGGGTCTGTCTCTGTTGCCCAGGCTAGAGTGCAGTGGCATGTTCATAGCTCACCACAGCCTCCAACTTCTGGACCCAAGCAATTCTCCTGCCCCAGCCTCCTGAGTAGCTGGGATAACAGGTGTTAAATTAAATTTAAAATTTTTTTTTTGTAAAGATGGGTTCTTATTATGTTGCCCAGGCTTACCTTGAGCTCCTGACCACAAACAACCCTCCCACGTACTTGGATTACAGGTCTGACACACTGCTCCTGGCTGTAAGTTTGAAATTTTTAAGTAGTAAAATCCATCAGTCTTTCTCTTCAAAGCTTCCGAATGTCATGTCTTTTCCAAAGGAGGACTTCTCTGTCTTAAGTTTATTTATGAACAAATTCTGTTTATTTTACTACCTATGTTGCATTTTCCTGCTGTTTAATCCATTTAGAATTCATTTTTGCGTGTAGTGTGGAACAGAACTCTACCCACTCCATGAAAGAGGCATCCAATGTGCTGTGTCTACCTGCAGGCTGGCTGGTCCCCCTCTGGAATGTTGCCATGTCAGGGGCTTGGCTTGGTCTCTGTTGGCTGGGTGGGCACTCTGCCCACTGGGTGGTAGCCTGGTCAGTCTTAGGGAGGGAAAGTCAATGTTGTTGAGCTGGTGAATGGCTTCCACTCTGCGCCCTGTCGACCATTGCACATACTCTGTTCTGTGCCCTAGGCAGCTGATGACGTTGGCCTGTGTTGGCCTCTGTCATTTGCTTGAGTCTGACCAATGACAGGTATTGGTGGGATATCAGAAGACAGAATGAAAGAAAAGTCAGAGTGTCGATTCCTCTTGCTCTTTCCCTGACTGGCCACAGATGTATTCTCTGTAAATAATCCTTCTTTTAACTCACTTTAGTCCAATCTTTTGAACGTTCTCTAAGTGTCCTGCAGGGACTTTGATTCATAGAGCAATAGGAATTAAATGAATGAAAATGTGAAACGACAAGGTTTCAGATGGAAGGAAAGCAGGCAAGGCTGACACATACAGTAGAATTTGATATCAATTCAGCCAAAAATCTGCGAATGACAAGGAAATACTGAATGAAATCCCTAGTTGATGGCCACTCTAATTTTTTCACCCATTCGGGGAGAAAGTTAATTGTTTCAGCAATTGCTAGTTGTTTTGGCACTATGGAGTGTTTAGCTGAGATTTAAAGTTTGTGGCCATGTGTTATAACACAACATCATCTCCCAGGATGAATATTTGTGTCAGGGGGAGGAGGAAAGAGTCCTAGAGAAGGAGGGAGTGGATGGTGCTACTGTCAACACATAATTAAAAGACGTTTTTCAAGGTCCTGTGTTTCAGGAACCTATGATTCTAGTGCGATAACAAGAATAAAATGTGGCTTGAACTACAGAAGCTTTGGAATAATTTTTAGTGATTGTATACAAAACCCTTTGACCCGGGACCTGAGATTTGCCCCATGCTTTAAACTCCTTTAAAAATAGCCTCGTTACAGCTGTGTGAAGGATGGCCATATTTTTACCTACCTCCTACAAAACAGGACACCATGCTGTAGACCTGGTCAAGATAAAACAGTAGAAACATTGAATTAGCAACTTAGTGCACCTTCTGTTATGGTATATTAATTATACATGGGTAATAGTTAAGGAGTGGAAATCCATCCTACACAATTGTGATTATCTCCTTATTTCTCATTTAACTGACTTATAAAAACTGTCCATTTCTCCCTCTAATTTGTTTTGGGCAGTTTGGTACTTCCTGCTGATTCAACTACCATGAACTTAGCAGGAAGTAATTAAAATGTAAATACCGGCCAGGCGCTGTGGTTCACGTCTGTAATCCTAGCACTTTGGGAGGTTGAGGCAGGTGGATCACTTGAGGTCAGGAGTTTGAGACCAGCCTGGCCAACTGGTGAAACCCCGTCTCTACTAAAAATACAAAAATTAGCTGGGAGTGGTGGTGCATGCCTGTGGTCTTAGCTACTCAGGAGGCTGAGGCAGGAAAATCACTTGAACCTGGGAGGCAGAGGTTGCAATGAGCCGAGATTGAACCACTGAACTCCAGCCTGGGTGACAGAGCAAGACTCCATCCCAAAAAAAACACAAAAATCAAAAAACAAAATGTAAATACTCTTGATCGACTGCTCTGGTGGGAGGCGGGAAGCGTGGGATGCGGGACGTGTTGTCATTTAGGGATTTATGTGGAGAGTCATGAGACACTGAATTCTGTGCCATGGAAATCTGTTCCTGCCGGACTCTAGGCAGAAGGTGCCATTTCCCATCCATCATGTCTTAGCGAAGGCCGTCTCCTCCTTCAGTGTCCTGATCACCTACAGGGAATGTACAGAGAGTTCATTTAGAAGAACAAAGAGCAATAGAAGTTCCAAGACACAGCCAATATTTGTCAAGCCAATTAGGAGAAAAATAAAGCCTCCATAGAAATAAATAATAATGAAGTATTTAAATATTAGTTACTGGTTAGCTTATTTATGGTTTGTTCATCCACGAAATTGTAAACTCTATGAGAGCAGGGAACATCTTCTTTACCAGTCTATGTTTAGTTCCTAAGTAGTGCTTGGCCTGTGGTAGTTACTCATTGGCTATTTATTAAATGAATGAGTGAATGAATTCATGAGCAAGGATTTAGCACAAAGGACTCTGAAAAAAATGAAGGAATCCTGAGCACACACTGTAGGGTTAGTTAGGTCGCCTTGAGATTACAGAAGGTAATTAATTCAGTTTGTACCTTGTGGTAGGCAAAATAATGGTCTGCTAAAGATATCTGTGTCAAGGGGGAATTACAGTTTCAGATGGAACTAGGGTTGCTAATCAGCTGATCTTACATTAAGGAGTTTATCCTGGATTTTCCTGATAAGCCCAATGTAATCATAAAAGTCCTTTAAATTAACCAAGGGAGGCAGACGAGGGGGTCAGAGTCAGAGAGAGATTTGAAATTTTGCTGGCTTTGAAAATGAAGGAAGAGGCTATAAGCCAAGGAATTCAGGCAGCCCCTGGATTGTGGAAAGGCAAGGAAACAGCTCTCTTGTGGAGCTTCCAAAAGGAACCCAGTTGTGCGAACACCTTGACTGTAGCCCAGTGAGACCCATTGCGGACTTCTGACCTGTAGAGCTGGGAGATAATAAATCTGTGTTGTCTTAAGTCACGACCTTTGTGGTGATTTGTTACAGCAGTAGTAATCCCCCTATGTAGTAGATACTTGTTAATTTTCACCTGTCTCCTGTGAACAGTGCCCACATTATTCTTTGGGGAACTCCCTTTCTCAACCCTCCAGGTACTTTGTGTAAAGTCAGTTTCCTTCTTCATATTGGATGTGAACAGATGATTCAGACGTGGCCCCTGGGAATGTTGTATTTGCCTGGTCAAAGTTGTTAGTTAAGGGTTGGTTAGATTTGTGTCCTTCAAAAGTAAAAGCGTTTTTCTCTGGGATCTTGGGGAGCAAGGCTTGTAGGCTTGAACTCTGGAGATGTGGGGAGCCATCCCACCACCATGGAGAGCCTAAAACTGAAGGCAACATGGAGGAGCTCAGAGCCAAGCGAGGACGACAGATTGGGTCTTTGGACAAAGCCGCTCTTGAATTTTTCTATTACACGAGCCCATAAATTCCTTCTTCTGCATAAGCCAGTTAACTTTTGCTTTTCCAATTCTATCATCAAGTTCTAGTGAGGAGGCATAGGAAAGTGATAGAAACAACTCTATGTCTTTTATAGTGCATGTTTAGATATGTGTGTGTGATATAGTTTGGATATTTACCCCACCCAAATCTCATGTCGAATTGTAATCCGCCATGTTGGAGGTGGGGCCTGGTGGGAGGTGATTGGATCACGGGGGTGGATTTCTCATGAATGATTGAGCATTATCCTCTTGGTACTGTCCTCACAATAGTGAGTGACCTCTCACAAGACCTGGCTGTTTAAAACTGTGGCCCCCTCGCCTTCTTTCTCTCTTGCTCTTCCTTTCACCATGTGATGCGCCTCCTCCCCCTTCACCTTCCACCATGATTGGAAGCTTCCTGAGGTCTCCCAGAAGCAGATACCGCTATGCTTCCTGCACAGCCTGCAGAACCCTGAGCCAATGAAACCTGTCTTCTTTATAAATTACCCAGTCTCAGGTATTTCCTTAAAGCAATGTGATAACGGACTAATACAATTTGTGTTTGTAGATATGTGTGTATAATACACTGTATATATTCTCATCATAGCCATTCTCACTTTTTCATCTTTGTAAAAATCTGAGTTAAATACTTCCAACCCCAACACCATCAGTTATAGCTCTATAGAGTCAGGTTCTCTGCTTGACATTACCTGGCTATTAACATCAAGACTGTATCAGAAAGACAGTACCCTATTATGGAAGTAGCTGCAACACATCTTAATTCTGTCTTTGAATGTTCCACATTATAATCTTGCATAGCATAATGAAACTCTTCATCATTTGAAAACATTAGCTATGAAAAGTTTTAAGTATTACCAGGAGGCCATTTTTTAAGTGTAATAATTTTTTTAATGATTTGTCTTCACTAAGTAATTTCACTTGATTTTCTCAATATTTAACTAATCTATTTCTTTGAAACTCACCAACTTGCATTTTGACACACCAGTGGCTTTTTTTAGTTGAGGCTTATCTCATCACTGAGTTATTCAGCATCAAAGAGTAACATTTTCTCTCTGATTGTGTGTGTGGGAGCCTCTTGCAGGCGACTTCATTCTAGGTTTAAGGCTGTCATTCCCTTACAAAGGCCAGACTCACCAACTCAAGTGCCCACCACGGCCAGGGAGGTAACGAGTGAAGTGGGTTGGATGGGGACTGTGGTTGATCAGAAAACCCATACCTGTCTAGGGCTCCTGCCACTCAGGACCAGTGCTTGTTCTTGCAGAATGTAAACTCCATTGCTGATCTTTCAGATTTTCAGCAGAGGCCAGAAATCCACGTATTTATGTACAGCTCTGAAGCTTTACCTATAGGATTCAAATTAAAATAAAAAAAATACCATGTGGGTGAAATAAATCCTAAACAAACAACAAAAGTCATGCTCATTGTCTTTATTGTGGCCCCAGGCCACCAGTTTGTCCTTCCAGAATACATTGACTCATTCGTGCATCCAAAGTGTGAGTCTCACTTTGATCGTTTGTCTAATTGTGTTTATTGCACTCTGGCTTCATTTTCAGGTGTGTTGGGACATTATTAATCCTGACATGCTCAATACGTACAAAGGCGACTATTGGTGAGAACACTAGTGAGGAAAGACATACATTTATGATGGAAGAATATTCTGGAGAAAAAAAAATGCAAGAAAATGGTGAGGAAAGGACCAAAGTTGCACACACATACTGGATGAATCATTAGGGAGCTGGCATGATTCTGAAGGAGAAATAGAATCCTACAATGTGTGACAAGTTCATGCCCATGCAATCTACAAAATTAGCAAGAAAAGAAGAAGAGTGATTGAGCAAATTAAAAATTAAAGAGTGCTTGACTAGAAGGTTTAGTCTAAAAAATAGATGCCTAGTAACCTAACATTAATTCAGAAGGCTAGCAATTTGTTGAAGAACTTAAAAATTATTAATACCTTGAAAGTCCTGCCGCTATAATTTTTATGGCAACCTGTGGTTATGTCCATTGGATCAAGGTCTAGTTTGGTGATGAGGTAGCAAAATTATGAATATTGGAGCTATTAAGGAGTTTTCTGCGATCTTTGTGGATGTCACCAATGAAGAGATTTATTTGCCTCAGCAGATTTTCAATATTGATGAAGCTTTTTAAAAATTGGGGTAAAAAATATATATAACATTTACCATTTTAATCATGTTTAACTACACAGTTCAATGGCATTAAGTACACCTGCATTGCTGTGCAACCATCACCACCATCCACCTCCAGAAATTTTTCATCAGTCTCAACTGAAACTCTGCACGTACTAAATACTACCTTCCCATTCTCCCTCTCCCAGCCCTGGGTAACTACCATTTTCTTTTACTGTCTCTATGAATTTGACCAATCTAGGTATTTCATGTAAGTGGAATCATACACTATTTGACTTATTGAAGATGTTTGTGGCCAGGCACAGTGGGCTCATGCCTGTAATCCCAGGACTTTGGGAGGCCAAGGCAGGCAGATCACCTGAGGTCAGGAGTTTGAGACCAGCCTGACTAACATAGTGAAACCCCGTCTCTACTAAAAATACAAAAATTAGCCAGGCATGGTGGTGGGTGCCTGTAATCCCAGCTACTCAGGAGGCTGAGGCAGGAGAATCGCTTGAACCCGGGAGGCAGAGGTTGCAGTGAGCCGAGATTATGCCACCGCACCCCAGCCTGGGCCACAGAGCAAGACTCTGTCAAAAAAAAAAAAAAAAAAATCTGAAATGCCTATTATGTGTCCAAGTGCAGATGTTGAGGGGACAGTGGGGTGACAGATGTACCTACCGTGGCATGACTGGAGGTAGAGAATTGGAGTCATTGTCATCGAGATGGTGTCTAAGTCCATGGACCTGCGGCGGTAATCCAGAGAGAATGTAAACATATTCAATGAGAGCCTAAGATGAGCATGACAGAGCCTCACATTTGGAAACTGACCAGTGGAGAAGGAGACCAACAAAGAGACCCAGGCAGAACAGTGAGCAGAAGGTGAATGTGCTGATGTAAAAGCCAAGAGATGAGAATATTTCCAGAACGACTGAATGACTGGCTGAGCTGAATCCTGTGTGGAACTGGGAAGAGGAAAAAGAGATAGCCATTGGCTTCTTGGAGTCTAACTTATTACCTTTAGAAAAAAAAAAAAAATTTAATAGAGATGGGATCTTGCTATGTTGCCCAGGCTGGTCTCGAACTCATGGGCTCAAGTCATCCTCCCACCTCAGCTCCCTAAGTGCTGGGATTACAGACAATCCTAACTTATTTCTAAATAAAAGACTGTCCCTAAACAACCTTTGGTCAAGCCTTAAAGAGTTTAAAACATTTTAGCATTTTTTTTTTCCTCTGAGGCAACTTGGGGCAGTGATTTGCATAGCAGTTCATGTTTTAGCATAGGCAAAATACTATTTTATACTCTGATGGGAATTTCATACTATTTTATACTCTAATGGGAGTATAAAATCAAAATGATTTTATGTGCCAGAAGTATTATTTTTCATTAATCAAATGGTGCAGGTAGACAGATAAGAAGAGAAAGAATGACAAATTCTGATGATTTTAATAAAGGCACAGAGGCTAGGGGATGACAGTCGACTGGCAACACTCAAGACTGTTAGTCACTATCTCTTTATGACATCAGCCTGGATTATCAAAGCAGACATCACAGGGGAATGATATATGAAGACTTACATTTTCAAACCCTGTAAAAGATATTCTCCACGAAATCTCATCAAAAGCTCTGTGGGTGCCCAGTAACTAACGGCTGCACAAGATTTAGGGTTTCCCTAAGATCTCCCAATTTTAGTTAACAGGATCTTCCTGGTCAATAAATTTAGGGCAAACGTGGTTTAACAGCCTAAACAAACTGCCGAATTTCCTCTCCGAACATGCAGTATTTTCCTTCTGTTTCAATAAAACCCACAACCATTAGAAAACATGCCCATTCCCAAGCAAAAGCAAAATGGTCACACAAGGGAAATCGCCGCATGACATCTTCTCAGCTGCTTTTGCGGCCACGCAACTTAACTCTCTCCAGATGTAACCCTTCATTCCTCCCACCTCCTCGTAATTTTTGTCTTGAGTGAAACTACTAAAGGAGGGTTTTTTTGTTTTTTTTTCTTATGTGAACTCAAAAGTAGGAGAGACTGAATTGCAAGTTCGGTGATAAGTACTTGATAGAGTGGGCTTTATCTCCTGACCCTGGGATGTACATATAAGGGTAATGGCATTATGAGGAAAAAAAAAAAAAAAAAAAAACCTAACAGAGATGGGTCAAAAAGGCTAGATTTTAAAAATCATAACTCATGTGGAGTCTACGGGCTGCCAGGGGATCAGCTAATCTACACTGGACTTGGGAGGAGGTGGCTCTGCTCCTTGTACCTCTAGCATTTATTCTCCTCCTAGGACAAGCAGCATAGCCCTGGCATGTCCTTCTCATGGTGATGATAGAGGTGAAGGAGACCAGGCTTCATCGTGCACGTGCTTTTTCCACATATTTGCTTTCCATTTGCTAATATCCCACTGGTCAGAGCATGCCATGTGGCTGAACTCAGAAGCAAGGGTCAGGGAAAGCTAGTTGGCCCTTTGATGGGAGGAAGAGCAAAGCCATGTGGCCAAGGGCTTAGATATAGGGGAGAGTGAAGGATTGGGGTTGCTAATACAACCTACCATTTAGGGGCAGTTCCAATTCTCCCAGATGAGATCATTGAAAGGCATCACAACACAGGAGGAAAAAAAGTTCTAACTTTCATGCTACATATGACTTCCCCATTGTCTATGGGATGAAGCTCTTTGCAGGGATTTCTCTTCTTCATGGCTCTCCCGTCCTTGACTCTGTCCCTGTATAAACCTACCTTTTTCCAGTCTCCATGCTGTAAATCTCATCTGCATGAGGGAAACTCCCTCCTCTCTCACCAGACCTCTCCTTAGAGCCAGTGCATTCCTCTCCAAAGCACTACATTTCCTCACACCTGAGCATCTAGGCTGGTAGAATGTTCCTTAGGATACTTGATGGTATGTTTTGACTTCCCAAGTGACCCTTTGAGGTTTTTCCATGAGCATGCATCACAAACTTTCTTCTTTCTCCACATACGTTATTCCCTCTCTCTCTTATATACATACACACATACACATACATACATACATACACACACACACACACCCTTCACATGTATTCCTCTAAAGTCCTAAAGATAAATATTAATTCTTGAAGACAGTCAGGTCTTTATAAAGAGAAAGAAGAATATTGTCTGTGTTACCCTCTCTTTCTGTCCAACCATAATGAAATGCTGTCAGTCCCAAGATGGCTTCACATCCCACATCAGGCAAAACCACACCATCACGTTTCTTTCTCTGACCCAGTATTCAAACCAGAAACGATGATTATCTTTTCCCTCTCTCCATCCTACAGGGGAGTTAGGAGAAATTCATTCTTCTAATTCTACACACAGCATCTCCATTAAAAAAAAATGTATAGCATTTCAACATCACATAGCCTGAATTACATATGAACAGAGATTGCTGTTGATGCAATTAACAGACCTCCTAGGTCAAGGACTAAATTTGAATTCTATTTGTCTGGGTTAATCCTTAATAACTTCTAGTTTAAAGAAGATTAAAAAAACTATTAGGTTAATCCCCCAAGTAAGGAGATCTTTAGACAGCAATTGTTTGGGGCCATTGCAGCCCAGTTATATGAGGTTGTAGTTTCCTAAAATGAAGCAGAGAAAAGCAAGATTTTTTGATTTGACAAAGGAAGTTTATTCTGCCATTTAGGCTTCTAAGAAGTAGCTTTTTGGTGTAAGGAAAATGATTTAAAATACACTGTTCTAAAATTCTGAAACCCCATGGCCTTGGGAGTCAGTTCCAACCTTCACAGATGACCTAAAGAAGGGATTTCTCTATTGAAGTATGTTAAAATTAAATAGCATATGTATTAGCCTGTTCTCATGCTGCTAATAAAGACATACCCGAGATTGGGTAATTTATAAACGAAAGAGGTTTAATTGACTCACAGTTCTACATGGCTGGGGAGGCCTCACAATCATAGCAGAAGGCGAATGAGGAGCAAAGTCACATCTTACATGGTGGCAGGCAAGGGGAGCGTGTGCTAGGGAACTCCCTTTTATAAAACCTTCAGATCTCGTGAAACTTACTCGCTATCACGAGAACAACAGGGAAAAGACCTGCCTCCCACCGGGTCCCTCCCATGACACGTGGAAATTATGGGAGCTACCATGCAAGGTCATATTTGGGTGGGGACACAGCCGAACCATATAAGCATATGTCAAAATTTTTAGGTGTCAGAGAATGTTGAGAATGTTTAATCATGTGCATGAATCTAAATAGAATTCTGAAAATAGAGGGGGACAAAATGTCTGTGGTTCTCATTCCCAACTCTTTGTAAACTAAAGATTCAGCTTTGTACTTCTGTATCTAGGAGCCTTTCACAGATCTTAGCTCTTTTTATTCTCTGATTTTGGGAGAATTTAAAAGGGATCATGGAAGTCATGGCAAATGATTTCAACCTCATTATTTTAAACGGTTCTTCCCCTGCTTTCAACATGAATCTAGTAGGAATTCTCCATATTTGTTACCTGTGGCAGGTTGTAGGATCCTGGTCTCTGCAATGAGGCAGACCTAGATTTGAATGTCTTTTCTACCATTTGCTATGGAGCAAACCAGCAGAGGAAGCTACGGAGTCCGTCTAGCCTGCGATTCATCAGCAAAACAGGGATCAATTCCATATTGGCAAAAATTCCTTCCTTGGCCAAACTTTTGTCAGGCTCCTCTGAGCCCTCTCCTTGACCAGAGCCAAACATGGGTTTTCATCTTTGTCTTCGTAGTATCCCATTTTAGCAAGAATCCTAAGTGCATTTGGAAAGACCTCCCATCCTTTACATCCGACCAAATTCCTCCCCATCACCATGCCCCAGGTGATGTCTGATTACCTTAGTCTGTCTCGGCCTTAGCCAGAATCGCCCCGACCCTGATGTTTCCTCTTTGTGATTTTCAATCCGCCAACCCCCACCCTGCTCCTTGCCTATAATCCCCACTTTTCCTTGCTGTATTCAAAGTTGAGCCCAATCATTTTCCCTACTGCAAAACCCCATTGCTGTGGCCCCTACACCCATGGCGATGGTCCTGAATAAAGTCTGCCTCACCGTCTTAATAAGTGTCAGAATAAGTTTTACTTCGGCAGTATCTGTCTTGTATGGTTGTGTTAAGGATTAAAAGGAAGATGCACATAAATTACTTAGTGGAGGGCTTCATACAGAGTGGATGCCTAATGCATTTTCATTCTTATTGCTGTTAATGTTGCTTTTATGATACCATCCTCAACTCCTTCCTACTTTACTTCCTCTTCCTCAGAACAATCCGTTACAGACCTGGGGTCAGTGTTTCCCCGAGACATTCTCCTCTTCAGGTTAATCAAGCCCAGATGACTCAGCTATTCCCTGAGTGGTGTGGTTGAGGCATCTCCTGTTTTTGTTGTTTTTCTCTCAATGATCAAATGCAGTCAATATCACTGATGCCTGGGGTTCATGGGCCCAGAGAGACTCCTCAACCTGAGTGTGGGGTGAGAGGCCACTGGCCAAAGGGAAATATTCAGTGCCCTCTACCTGGAGCTGGAGCCACTCCTTACATATAAATCAATGGAAATCCCCCAATAAATACTGGAAAGAAGGCAGTGGGAAGAGCAGATAGGTGGGGTGGAAGCAAGAGAAAAGTGTAGCTTAGGGGACCTGCAGGCCAATTGCCCAACCTGTGAGACCACGGCGATGTCTGTGGGCAGGCACAGTTCACTCTTACCTGTGGCACCAACAGCCCTGCCTACTTATGCTTGGTAAATTCACTTCTACCACAAGTGTGTGGCCCAGTGCCACATACAATATGTGCCCAGAGAATGTTCATTATCTTTATTTTCTTCGTTCTGTCACCCACTGTGGCAACTGTTTTTCTCACCTCTGGGTCACTGTAGATTTAAACTATGTCTTCTCAGCGTTAATAGTGGGCTGGGGGCTGGGCATGGAGGCTCACGCCTGCAATCCCAGCACTTTGGGAGGCCGAGGCGGGTGGATCACCAGGTCAGGAGATCGAGACCATCCTGGCTAACATGGTGAAACCCCGTCTCTACTAAAAATACAAAAAAATTAGCCGGGCATGGTGGCAGGTGCCTGTAGTCCCAGCTACTCGGGAGGCTGAGGCAGGAGAATGGTGTGAACCCAGGAGGTGGAGCTTGCAGTGAACCGAGATCGCGCCACTGCACTCCAGCCTGGGTGACAGCACGAGACTCTGTCTCAAAAAAACAAAAACAAAACAAAAAAAAAGTAGTGGGCTAGGGACCAAGCCCTACAGCCCAAATACAGGAACTTCCTCTCTGCTTCCCACTAACTCAGTGATCAGCACCCTTTGGGTTCTAACCAGCGAGGAATCTACTCACATATATCATATAACTCATATTTATGCCTATTGCTTATGAGAATAAAATGATTATTTCAAGGGACAAGAAAAATAGAGAAAGAGAATATGGCTGCTGGTAGTAAGAAATTGCAAAGCAAGGCAAAGTAGATGAGTAAATTATATGAAAAATGCAATCGCCTTAATCTTATAATATATGCATAGAGGCAGTAAGTGAAGGGAAAACATAAATATGTGTAAATCTATTATCCACTCAGCAAACGCAAGCATATTACCTGGGTGAGTAGGTAATACTCACTTTTGATTTCTGGAGCCACTCATTACATACAAATCAATGGAAATCTCCCAATAAATACTGGGAAAGAAGGCAGTGGGAAGAGCAGATAGGTGGGGTGGAAGCAAGAGAAAAGGGTAGCTTTTCAAAAGACTCATGTAAAGATATCCTCTTTAAAATCTTCAGCCTATCCTTAATTCACATGCTTAGGAATTTTATTATTATTTTTAGAAACAGGGTCTTGCTCTGTTGCCCAGGCTGGAGTGCAGTGGTGCAATCACAGCTCACTGCAGCCTTGAACTCCTGGGCTCAGGTGATCCTCCTGCCTCAGCCTCCCAAAGCTCTGGGATTATAGGCAGGAGTCACCATGTCCAGCCAGGAATAGACACTTTTGAAGGGGGATGTTGTGAGTTGAATTGTGTCCCCTCCAAAAGACATGTTGAAGTCCTACCTTCTGGTATCTCAGAATGGAACCTCATTTGGAAAGAGGATCTCTATAGAAGTAATCAAGTTGAAATGAGAAAATTTAGGGCTGACCATAATTTAATATGATTTATATGTCCTTATAAAAACAGGGAAACATGGACCCAGGTCCTCACAGAGGGAAGATGATGTGAGGACACATGCGAACATGATGTGACGAGGGAGTATCCATGTGCTGCGTTTACAAGCCAAGGAACACCTGAGACTCCCAGAAGCTGGGAGAGACGCCTGGAAACAGGTGCTTCCCTAGTGCCTTCAGAGAGAACACAGCTCCCCCAGTACCTTGATTTTGGGCTTCTGGTGTCCAGAACCGTGAGACAATACATTTCTGTTGTTTTAAGCCATCCAGTTTGTGGAACTTGGAGCCCTAGAAAACTCACACAGAAGAAAACTACGGAGTTTTGAAAAATTAAAAGCCCTTATGGAAATAAAAATTATAGTTATACGTGTACCTTTCAGTCAATGAAGTGAATGAAAGTGGAAATACAAAACTTTAAATCCAGGAAAGTCCACTGTTACTGCTTAAAAATCAATCCCACCTAAAGGATGGCTAGCAGGATGATTTGCTAATGACTTAGTTGTTTCTACAACACAAACCACAATCAAAATAAGCCATAGCACAGAAGGACGAGGAGCCATTCGTACTGTGTTATATCATGTCACCAATAGAAGTTAAATCCGGTCAGGCATGGTGGCTCACGCCTGTAATCCCAGCAGTTTGGGAGGCCGAGGCGTGTGGATCACCTGAGGTCAGGAGTTTGAGACCAGCCTGGCCAACATGGTGAAACCCCGTCTCTTCTAAAAATACAATAATTAGCCAGGTATGGTTGTGCATACTTGTAATCCCAGCTACTAAGGGGGCTGAGGCAGGAGAATTGCCTGAATCCACGAGGCGGAGGTTGCAGTGAGCCGAGAGCTCATGCGCCACTGCATTCCAGCCTAGGTGACAGAGCAAGACTCCGTCTCAAAAAAAAAAAAAAAAAAAAAGAAGTTAAATCCAGGACTTTTTATTGTCAGGAGGTCCTAGTGTCAGGCTACATTTCTATATGGATTTTGACCCATAATCACAAATAATGGAGAACTTGCTCATTAACAATTCCAAAGGTAGATGATATTTGGGGGGTCGGGAGAGTTTAAAATGGCAAGCAGAGTTATACCTAATGCATGCTGGCCATCCTGAATGTGCCATTGACTTATGCATCACTGGGGGAGTTATCGTTTTACTTGGCTCCCAAAATGAGCCTAAAGTTTCAATGCTTTAAACTTCTCATGCTAAAGAAATCAACATTTTAATGTAATCAGAGTTCTGGAGGAGAAAATCTGCTATATTTGGGAAAAAGAACACTAGACCCTAGGGGGATACTGTCTTAGCATTTATGGACATCAACCAAAGGTTTTCATGCTCTAGATCTTCCTGTGGGCACCAGAATGAATGCTCTTTTCTCTACAGGTAATCTGTGAGGATGGTGCAACTTTTTCAGAGGAAGTGTGCAATCCACAAGAGAATTTTACCTTGTTAGAATTCTGCAAGGAGTGATCCTTATCTCATTTCGCCCAGTCTAGGCACCCAAATCTCAACTCAACATTTAGGAAGTATTGCCACAGTTAAGCGTCTACATATAAAGTGATGGGACGTGGCAAAGAGATCAACAGAATTCGTTGAGAAGACTGAGCTCCCACCTCATTTGTCCAGCTACAGAGCATCTGACTACGATGGAAGACCTCATAGGAGTTCCTCTTCCTCTTTGCAATGAATATGTGCAGTCTTTAATCAGTGGAACTGGCCAAGGTGGAGCCTTCTTGTGTATGTCTCAGGCAAGTCTTGCACCACACAGGCTAGTTTACACTGGGTTGAGTGCTTTGCTCTTCAGCATCAGGCCAGGCATGGTGGCTCACGCCTGTAATCCCAGCACTTTGGGAGGCCAAGGTAGGTGGATCACTTGAGGCCAGGAGTTTGAGACCAGCCTGGCCAACATGGCGAAACCCTGTCTCTGCTAAAAATAGCTGGGCATGGTGGCGTGTGCCTGTAGTCCCAGCTACTCTGGAGGCTGAGACGTGAGAATCCCTTGAATCTGGGAGGTGGAGGTTGCAGTAAACCAAAAGTGGAGTGATCATAGCTCACTGCAATCTTAAACTCATGGGCTCAAGCAATCCTCCTACCTGAGCCTCCTGAGTAGCTGGGACTACAGGTACGTGCCCCCACACTAGGCTAATTGTTAATGTTTTTTTCTGGTAGAGATGGGGTCTCACCATTTTGCCCAGGCTGCTCTTAAACTCATGGCCTCAAGCATACCTCCCACCTCAGTCTCCCAAAGCGTTGGGATTACAGGCGTGAGCCACTGTGCCTGGCCAAATGTAGGTTTTGAAGCATGAGTAGTATATAATACAAAGTGAAGGATTCATCCTGCTGCTTGCTATGGGGTACAGGGAAAACACCCAGATAAATTGTTTTCACTGGGATTCATGAATGTCAGAGAAGTGGCAAGTATTTAAATATCTTATGGGTTATGAGCAATAAATTGGTTTATATTGAGTGGCTGATAAATATTAGAACTCAAAATTAAATGTGTACATTAAATTTACTAAATTCTAATAAAATGTAAATTAATATAAAGTAACATTTGAAAACAATTATCAAACCATTTAAACCATGCTGAAAGAATTGGGAAGGAAGTGGTACACTTAGGTTAATGCAAATTAACTTAGTCCTTTTAAGAGCAACATGTTATCAAGAGCTACAAAACTCTTCATATGCTTTGACCAAGCAATCTCATTCTTCAGAAATTCATTCATTGGAATAAACAAAAAAGAAACCCTAAGTATGTAAGCATGAAAGTATTCAATTTAATGCCCTTCTTCTCCTTCTCCTTCTCCTTCTCCTTCTTTGTTTGAGGCTGTCTCATGCTGTCACCCAGGCTGGGGTGCAGTGGGGCTCACTGCAATCTCAACCTCCTGGGCTCAAGCTATCCTCCCACCTCAGCCTCCTGAGTAGCTGGAATTATAGGCACGCACCACCACGACCTGCAAATGTTTTGTATTTTTTGGAGAGACGGGGTTTCGGCATGTTCCCCAGGCTGGTCTCAAACTCCTGGACTCAAGCAATCTGCCCACCTCAGCCTCCCAGAGCGCTGGGATTAAGGCCAGAGCCACTGTGCGGGATTCATAATGCTGTTCTTAATATAAGAATCTGTGACCAGCTATTCCCAATAAGAGGGGGATGGTTAAATGAACCATGGTTCACTAACTGAATAGAACATTTACTATTATCATCACATTGTATGAATATTGTAAATAGGAGGATGCACACACATTTGTCTGTAGCTGGTGTTTGGTAATGAAGGGAATGACAAAAGCACCTGTTCACATGATTATGACTATGCGTGTATATATAGTCATGCATTCATTCTAGCAATTGTTTTGATCACTGATTGTATAACAGGTGTTGGTGCCAGGTACAGGAAACATATTGAGGAAATGATATGGTTTCTGCTCTCATTGACGGTCACTCAGCCGCAAGGTAGCTATGGGAATAAATGGAAAAGTACGGAAATTCACAAAACGCTAATGGAGGACAGTTAGGCAAAGATGAAGGGAAGGCTTCGTAAAGGAGCTAACATGTATCTACAGTGGAGAAATCACTTGCATAAGGGTGGAGGTACTAGAAAGTACTTAAACATTCTTAATGTCTTTATTGAGATATAATTCTCATACCTTAAACGTGCTCATTTAAAACATACACTTTAATAATTTTTACTATACTCACGGAGTTGTTTTTGTGTGTATGTGGTTTGTGGGTTTTTTTTTTGTTATTGTTTGTTTTTTGAGACGGAGTCTTGCTCTGTTGCCCAGGCTGGAGTACAGTGGTGCAATCTCGGCTCACTGCAACCTCCGCCTCCTGGGTTCAAGCGATTCTCCTGCCTCAGCCTCCTAAGTAGCTGGTATTACAGATGTGCGCCACCACGCTTGGATAATTTTTGTATTTTCAGTAGAGACAGGGTTTCACCATGGTCAGGCTGGTTTCAAACTCCTGACCTCATGATTCGCCGCCTTGGCCTCCCAAAGTGCTGGGAATACAGGTGTGAGCCACTGCGCCTGGCCACTCATGTAGTCTAATACAAACATCACTGAAGTCTAAGCAGAACATTTGCATCCTCTCAGGGAGCACTGCATTTTTGCTCTATTAAATTTCTCCCAATCTTAAATGTTTTTCTAATAAGGAATTAAGATGTAGAGACAGAAACCTCTGATGTCTGGCCACAACAGGGAAGCTTATGTCGCATGTGAAATAAACCAGAAATATGCCATCGTATCTTTCAGTTTTAATTTTATTAGTGACAAGGTAAATAGGTACATGAAAATCTTCACAGATATCTACACATGTATTTAAATAAAACAAGAGTTGAGTTCTAAGAATGCAGTTTCAGTGGTGACTAGTACATATTTTTTTTTTTATTTACTGTATACAAATCTCCAAGTTTATAACACTTAATTTGCCCCTATTCTTGTGTCTTAAAACCCAGCGACAAGAATTTAAAAAGGGAATTCTTTGAACAGGAATACAGATAGACCCTCAGAGGAGTACAGCACATTATGAATTATGAAGGCAATCGGCAGTGCTCTAACTAGAAGCAGATAAACTCTGTGTGTTCTCTGTCGTCAGTATGTTCTCCGGGCAAAACTGATTGCTGGAAGGTTTGCTTGACCTCAGTTTCCTCCCCTCCTCCATTTGCTTCCATATTTTTATTTTTATTTTTATTTTTTTTTGAGACAGAGTCTTGCTCTGTCGCCCAGGCTGGAGTGCAGTGGCGCGATCTCAGCTCACTGCAACCTCCGCCTCCTGGGTTCAAGTGATTCTCTCTCTCTGCCTCAGCCTCCCAGGTAGCTGGGATTACAGGCAACTGCCACCACGCCCAGCTAATTTTTGTATATTTAGTAGAGACAGGTTTTCGCCATGTTGTCCAGGCTGGTCTCGAACTCCTGACCTCAGGTGATCTGCCCATCTCGGCTTCCCAAAGTGTTGGGATTACAGTCGCGAGCCACTGCGCCCGGCCTTTGTGTCCATATTCTAAAGGGCGGAGGGCCATTGCACGCATGCGCATGTGCGCAGCAGCCTTCTGCAATTCCCATAGGTAGCAGTGCTTGTGGGCAGGTGGAAGGTGCCCATCCCCCTGGAAAGGGGCCATCTTGGCTGAGACTCTGGGATGGTGCAGTTCACTTTGGAGCCTTCATGCCTTGCTTCATTCTGGGTCTCAGTCTTCCTTCCGGCATCTCTAGTTTCTCCCAGGTATCCGCATAAACTATCTCAACAGGGGTCTCTGTTTATGTAGCCCTAAGAGTTCTCAGTTCCTTCACAAATACTGGCTTAAAGACAAGGGGTGCATTTTTTCAGGGACCTTTTAGGACCCCAAATACCGAGGAGCTAATCTTTATTGGTCACAGATCAGCCAGGATCACCAGAGTCAAGGCATTACCTGGAGACAGAGAAAGCTGTCTGCCATTGCTCACATCACATCCTATAGATGGCCACCTACTTGTAAAACTGGCTGTACCTGGAGGACTAACACCAAAGACCCCCAGAGGTTGGTGTGGACACCCCTTAAATTCTTTGAGGCAAGTTCAGTGCTCATCCATAGTCAGCCACACAAACCAGCCTTGAGCTCCTGACAGACCCGAAACTGCTACCAGGACAGTATTCAATTCACAGGCAGGAAGAACATGAACTGCACCAGTGCGCTCGTCCATGTGCCTTTCATTTGCTCCTCAATGAAGTTCCGCAGCTGTAGCCAAATGGCTCCTCTCCAGATTATGGCATGACATAAAATTTAGTGTCTGTGAGCTTGGCTCATCTTTCAAATAAAGCGTGATTGTTGAAATCGGGACACAAAGTTTTCCAACAGCTTTGTAAACTTAAGGATTTGGGTCAGCTTGTTCTATCATACTTAACATTTAGGAAATTAATTAAAAAAAAAATAACGCCAGTGTAAACATGCTTCAGATACATAGGTCTATAAAATATTGCACATAAAAATTTGTTCAGTATTTCTTCATAGTAATTTTTCATTATTAAAAAAGGATACAAAATTGTGCAGACTACCTATACATTTGGCTGGTCAATTTTACTTCAAAAATGATAATATTACACGATTATGAATTATTTACAAGAGTTTTAAACATAAAGAATTTGTGATGGTTAAATTCAAGATGATGGGAAAAGAGCTTAAATAAAAGATTATTCTCCAAAGTTATATATTATAAGGATTAGCAGTAAAAATAAGTAATAAAGTTGGAATAAGCAATTTTAAATAAAATCTTTAGGAATCAGTTTTCCTAGTTTGGCTCATGCCTGTATAATTTTATGTTTTGTCTAAGTTATATTCAACATGTTTTCTCTGTGTATACAAGTACAAGGCATAGGCCGAAAAATAGGTATTTAATCCCAAGCTAAATATCTGTAAGAAGTGTTGCTTCTTATAGACATTAAAAATAATGTTTACCCACATTGTCAAATTCCTTTTTAATTAATTAACTCTAGACATTTTACCATTACTTTTAAACACTCCAAAGGGTAGAGAGTACCTTGAAATTCATGTATTAACTAAGTCAATGGAAAGATATACAAGGAAATATAAATGCAACATCTTGCAAAGCTAAATGAAGCAGATGTGAGTCCCTGGATAATGTGAGTGAAAGGAATTTCAGATCGAAGGCAGCAAGGTATTAAATAGAACTGATTCCTAATGCCAATCTTCCTTTCCTTAGCACTGTCTAAATTCTGAAGAAGCTCTGCTAAATGAGTTATCTGCACACAGTGGTTTGTTAGGAGGAAACTGAGTGAGTGATTTTGAAAACTAGCTAACCAAATCTTAATTTCCAAATTCTCTAGATGACAGATTCTCAACCTAGAGACATGGAAAATAAATAAATAAATTTTCACCCTCACTCACAAGATTCTTTTTGTCCTTTCAAAAGTACTTTCACAGTACCAACAACATATTACTTGTCTCCCTGAGCCATAATGTCCTTAGAAATGTTTCTTTTCCATAGGGAGGTGTCAAATGTTCCATTGGATACAGTAGTGTTGGACGGTGCGGTCTTAGTTCTAAGTTCTATAGTAATTCAGTCATTTCACCTTAGTTCACTTTGTAAATTCTATTGTGATTCAGACATTTCATCTCTGCAACTTATGCTGCATTGATCTGGACTGCAACTTACGTTCCCATACCGATTTCAAAGTGTCTGCCAAGTACAGAACGATTAAAGCAAAAGAAAATCTTCCACAATTGCTGATGGCTTCTCCAGCATTGGTGTTTCCTTTTCCAGCAGGGCTCAGTGGGCACCCATGACAATTTCTCCAAAGTTCGGTGTAGATGAGGTGATGTTCCAGGGTCCCCTGCATTTCCTGGGTGACTGTCAGGTATCAGAAAGCCTTGATTTTTAACTCTAATGTTCTTTTTCTTTGAACAGGACCTGTGTTTGAGGTCTTTGGTCTTTTTTTTCTTTTTTTTTCTTGTCATGCCTCGGGGGTCTTGTCATTTGTCAGCTGTTCCTTGTCGGTCATGTCCTCTTGAGGAGGTCTGGCTCTGTCAAAGAATCCACACTATAAAGGGAAAGATGGGCTATAAAATCACATCATTCTGGGAATCTGTGAAACCCCTCATTCAAAGAATTTTCACTTTACGTATTTTTTTTTGAAACAGTCTTGCTCTCTATCCCCCAAGCTGGAGTGCAGTGGCGTGATCTTGGCTCACTGCAACCTCCGCCTCCTGGTTCAAGCGATTCTCCTGCCTCAGCCTCCAGAGTAGCTGGGATTATAGGCCTGCACCACCACACCCAGCTAATTTTTGTATTTTTAGGAGAGACAGGGTTTTGCCATGTTGGCCAGGCTGGTGTTGAACTCCTGACCTCAAGTGATCCCTCTGCCTCGACTTCCCAAAGTGCCGGGATTATAGGCGTGAGCCACCATGCCTGGCCCTTTATGTATTTTCGAAGGAGCCTGGAGCTCTGTGCATATAATCAGCTCGTTTCTCCAAATTAGGAGGTGTGAGCACAGTGTTTGTTACTTGTAGAGAGTTTATTGCATAGGGCAAGGTGAGCAGGAGGGCAGAGTGCTCACACCCTTTCTCCTGGCCTGCAGTTGGAGTAGAAGATGTTTCTTTCATACAAACCACTTATGGACCTTGGATACTTTCCCGAGATCACAGGAATGTGTCCCAAGGGTTTCCCACATGCTTACTGGAGCAGAAGCACTAACTATTGACCAGGAAAGGGAGATTGTCTCCTAATGAATCCTGTCGGCTGCTTTGGGATGGATTATAGGAAGAAGTGAAGAAATGGCCACACATCCCTCGGTGCTTGGTGGAACATAGAGCATATATAGAGGGAGAATCGATTTGTCATTTATTTCAATGCCAGAACCAGGTAGGCACAGAATCTTAGTGACTTTCCAAAGATTAGCCAGCAACTCAAGGAGGAGGTGACTCTAGAATTTTCCTCCTCTTCAGTGTCAAATTAGTACTTTGTCAAGTAAACTATATTTTTTCCTAGACACCTGGAACCTCAATTTTTTCTTCTGTTTCTCATGTTGGAAGCCAATTAACTGGGTTTGGCTTATAGACATTGAGTCATCTCTCTTTCCCAGAGCTACCGGAATATCCTGTCAATTGGCACACATGATTGTGTCTTATACTCATTGGAAATACAGTTACTGTCAGTGACAGAACAACACAAAAGTCCATTCTAAAGGTATGTCACAGAACACGTGGGTGTAGGATGGCACAAACAGCTGATAATGATCAGAAACGCTAGTACTTAACTCAAAGTCAAGGTTTTCTCAGTTTATATGTCTATTAGCCATGCTGCATATTGTTTCAAAATAAAAACGCACTATGATTTTAGGGAACACCACATAGTTACAAAAGGTGTGACTGGGTTAATTACTCTATAGTCATGTAACTGGGACGTTATTTCCATTTTGGAATGTAAGGCTCTGTGAAACCTGGCAATTATTTAGGGGCCAGAAATTAATTTCTATTGTAGGCTTTTAGAACAAACCTCAGTAAAACACATCAAAGACTAAGTTCAGGCTTCCCAATGGAGACAAACTAATTGGCAAGATTAAAAACTAAGTACAAGCATCCTCTGACATACATGATCTATTTGGCCTCATTAATAGCTGAAATAAAAAATCAGAATTGACCTATATTAATTGCATCTGCATAGTGCTTATAAAAAATCTCAAAGGATTGATGATAGGCCATGTCAATAAAAAGCTTATGATCTTGGTTAATTAAACAAGAAAAAGAAGTCTCCATTAGAATATTATCACTCTAAGCATATTGGAAAAAAGATCACAGGTCTTAGTTAATACAGCCTAACTCTCTATATATTTATTTACAAGAAATCTCAAGATGAAAGCAACACTAAGCACCTCCAGTCATCTTAAATGTCAGCTATATAAACACATTAAGTATGCCAAAGCAAACAATACATGATTTTCCCTTTATATCCTTCAGACTCTTCAAAATTTCCAAAAATGCCTCCATAATTGTCTTTTAAAATCTCTAACTATATCCCTCTAAATTCCCTCAACAGCCCCTCTAGTTTAAAGGGAAAATAAAGTAAATCAACTTACCTTCCATAAAGCTAAGGTTAAAATGGCCAGAACCAACAATCCAAGAAGTATTGCTAGTATTATTACCCATAATGGGATTGAGAAGGAAACATTCGGAGTTGCCCAAATAACTGATGTCTTAATCTGAAATGGAAAACAAAGCAAACGAGCTCTAATGGGGAAACTATTCGGTGAAATAAAATAGTAATTACCAATACAATACTGGAAGTTGATCTGAAAGGATCCATATGACAACTGAAATTATCTAGGAGTTATTTGAACATGAACTCTTAAAAGCTAGCACGTTCTCAGATCTGCTTCGTTCTGTAAAATTCTAATGAGAGATTTGGTGGGTGGGTGGCTTCAAGTCACAGAGACCCTAGAATAGAATTGAGTGGGTCAGGAATCAACAAGTTGGAAAGGAATGGCCATAACTTGGGTTGTACCTTTTATGGGAACAATGGCAAAAAGTAGACTCACTAAAAAACTGAATGAGTCTGTCTACCATGTGTCTCCTTAGAACTCAGCTGGCCTCACTGAGAGAGGTAAGCTTGTGAATAACCATGAATCCTTGGAGAGGTGACACTTGGAGTGGAGTGACACTCTGTCTCCCAGGCTGGAGTGCAGTGGCACGATCTTGGCTCACTGCAACTTCCACCTCCCAGGTTCAAGTGATTCTCGTGCCTCAGCCTCCCCAGTAGCTGGGGTTATAGGCATGTGCCACCACACCTGAATTTTTTTTTTTTTTTTTTTTTTTTGGTATTTTTAGTAGAGACGTGGTTTCACCATTCTGGCCAGGCTGGTCTAGAACTGACCTCAAGTGATCCACCCGCCTGGGCCTCCCAAAGTGCTGGGATTACAGGTGTGAGCCACTGTGCCCAGCCGCTTCTGTCTTCTTAACTAGAGTTGAGCACTCTGATGGTGCCCTTCTCAGCTTGTCTTGGTTTTTATTGCTCCTTCCTTCTTGATCTGCATCCCCTATGCAGCAGACACTGATGACTCAATGCATTTGATTCTCCAGCCCCAAATGTCATTTATATCTACACTAATAAAGGAATCGACAGAGGAATAAGATAGGGAGGGAGTCATTCCACCTCGACAGGAACATGCCAAGGGTGTGACAGATGTTCTTCATGAGAAAAAGGCTGGCCTCAACCTACTCATCATTACATTTTCTTCCTATTCCTGTTAACTTTCCTCGCTAGGCATTATTTCATCTTATCCTGATTTTATCTGACACATCAGTGTGAAGCATGACAGTCCATCACCACGGTGACATTACGTACACCCTGCTTGCCACTGTTTAAGGACAAGACACATAGTTCATATGTTGAAGAAATCCATTTCAAGGACCCACCGTGGTTGCAATGCCACCTGGATGTTGCAGCCTAAATAATTTATTCTGAAATGACCTAAGACAAATATTACACATTCTCATTCATACACGGGAGCTAAAAAAGTGGATCTCATGGAGGTAGAGAGTAGAATGGCGGTTACCAGAAGCTGGCATAGGGTGGGGAGGGCTGGATGAAGAGAGGTTGACTGACAAACATACAGTCAGGTAGAACGGATACATTCTAGGGTTCAGTAACACAGTGGGGTGATTCTAATTAACAATAATTTATTGTCTATTTCAAAATAGGTAGAAGAAATTTGAAATGTTCCCAACACAAAGAAACAATAAATGTTTGAGACAAGAGATATCCTAAATACCCTGATTTGACCACTATACATTATGTTCATGTGTGTTTCAAAATATCCCATGTACTCCACAAATTTGTACAATTATTTATCAATTGAAAATAATTCTTTGCATGTACACAGCTACACGAGCAAATCAAGAACAAAGATTATTTCTCTTTTTATGTACCATTCTTTAATTACACCTGACGACATGTATGAAATTACTGCTGAATCCAAATACTGTACTGTACTCAGAGAAGGGGTATGAAGTGGTATTTCGGGACGAACTGAACATTGCTTGAAGCGGACTTACACAGTTTTGATAATGAGAATTTCCGAATTTTGGAACTGAAAGAGATGGTAGTGATCATCTACTCACAGGCCAGTTATAATGACCCCAGGAGAGAGAAATCTGGAGCCATGGAAAATTCTGAGGTTTCATGTAAATGTTACTTCCTCATAGCCCCCAAGTCCATTGAGGACACAATATAGTTTTAGTCCCTATTTTGAGCATGTGTCAGAGCTCACCAAAATTTTCTAATAGGTAATTCAGGGTGAGACAGGCAATGGATCTTTCCTCTCCTGCTTTACCTAATTAATACCTTAAGGCTGGGCACAGTGGCTTATGCCTATAATCCCAGCACTTTGGGAGGCCAAGGCAGGTGGGTCACCTGAAGTCAGGAGTTGGAGACCAGCCTGGCCAATGTGAAGCCCCGTCTCTCCTAAAAATATGAAAATTAGCCAGGTGTGGTGGCAGGCGCCTGTAGTCTCAGCCACTCGGGAGGATGAGGCAGGAGAATCGCCTGAACCTGGGAGGCGGAGGCTGCATTGCAGTGAGCCAAGATGGTGCCACTGCACTCCAGCCTGGGTGACAGAGCCAGGCTCAGTCTCAGAAAAAAAATAGTTAGTATCTTAAGTTACTGCCTACTATTTTATGTTAAACAGAAAAGAGTTCAAGTTTTATAAGTTAGAGAAAACACAAAACATGCTAAAGGAGTTGAAATAGAGGCTCTTCAAATTGTTAGCTTAATAAAAAGAAATGGAATGGGCTTAGTGGCTACCCACTGAGTACTTTGCTAGGTGACTTTGCCACTTGGTTATTGCAGGTTTTGATGTATCATCTATAAAACTGGTGTATCTATAGAAATAAGCAGAGAAGGTCACTTACAAAGAGCTAGTAGACATTTGAAGTTTTTTTTTTTTTTTTTTTTTTTGGTAGCAGTGATGAAAAAGTACAATGAAAATGTGAAATTGATCAGGATATGCTTCTTAGGGTATTTTGAAGCAGAGAACAACTTTATAGGGATAGTTACAGAACTTACTGGCTTTTTGTTTACATTTGCTCCCAAAGAGCCTGGAAACAGGGTCTTTAAAAAGTCTGTGGGAAGATGATCCCCATGCAGTGATCACAAATTCGGAAATTCCCTTTCAGTTCCCAAATTCTGAAATTCTCATCATCAAAACTGTTGCCAGTCTGCTTCCAGTAACATTAAGTTTGTTTAAAAAAAATACCACTTTGGGCCAGGCGCGGTGGCTCATGCCGGTAATCCCAGCACTTTGGGAGGCTGAGACAGGTGGATCACTTGAGGTCAGGAGTTCGAGACCAGCCTGGCCAACATAGTGAAACCTTGTCTCTACTAAAAATACAAAAAAAAAAAAAAAAAAAAAAAAAATTAGCCAGTTGTGGTGGTGGTGGTGGTGCACACCTGTAGTCCCAGCTACTCAGGAGGCTGAGGCAGGAAAATCACTTGAACCCGGGAGGCAGAGGTTGCAGTGAACCAAGATCGCACCACTGCACTCCAGTCTGAGCAACAGAGCAGACTCTGTCTCAAACAAAACAAAACAAAAAAACAAAAAACACTTCATACCTTTTCTCTGATGTTACAATTATGAATATCATATATATTTCCTACATGTCATCCTATGCAATTCATTAGCGGGAAGGAACACACAGAGTTTTAAAAGAAGGCAACCTCTGAGTGACTCTCCTCCCATGCCTGCTTTCTGCTTTCCTGGTCCTTTTAGCTGTAGGATGTCCATATGGTACCGAGACTGCCCAATCTTCTCAATCTAAAATGGGTGCAGCTGCAGAGACCTTCCTTCACCCTTGATGTTTTGCTAAACTTATGTAGGCTTTTGCAGCATAGTCCAGAAGTCACTACAGTAACAATAGTGGAAATATAGAAAACCAACAACAGCAACCCAGAGCATTTCATCTGGTGTCCAGTGCAGAGGAGATGCTGACTCTTACTGGAAAGACTTAGACAAGGAGCCAAAGGTAATTATTCAAATAACTGATAATTTTTTTTTTTTTTTTTTTTGCTGCACTGTAATGATTCAGTGTTCAGACATATTTCTCCGAATCAGGCAATCTTGTCCTTGCCTCTGCACACATCATTAAAAGAGTCACGTATATGTCTCGGCAAGAGAGGTCCTTCTGGGAATGGAGCGATGGGGAGTCATGTGACATGGTCATCTCTCTAAATCAGTAAATCGCAGTGGGGAATCCCATGTGCAGGTGGAAACCAGTAAAGCAAAGCTTTTCCTGAAACTCCATGCTCTGTATAGATAAACTAGACTTGACCGCACAGGCAAGCTTAAGAGAAGATGACTTAACTGATCACTTTTACAGGACCAAAGTTTCTTTAAATATGTGTTAGTGCTGTGGGATTGCAGGCTAGTTCTGGGGAAAGCTTGGGCAAGAAAGAAAATGTTGACAAACACCAAAACTTTGTTATTTCTAATATCTATATTTGTCTCACAGCTCATTTTGACAAGCCTATAGGAAGCTTAGATCAAAGTAGCCATTAGATAATAAATAATGAGGAAAAATAAGTCACAAATGTTAGAATTTCTCATGACTAAACACTGACATATACAAAGAATCTTTCATTCATTTCAAATAATATTTATTTATTTTTGGAGACAGGGTCTCACTCTGTTGCCTAAACTGGAGTGCAGTAGCATGATCATAGCTCACTGCAGCCTCCAACTTCTGGGCTCAAGCAATCCTCCTGCCTCAGCCTCTTGAGTAGCTGGGACTACAGGCATGTACTGCCATGCCTGGCTCATTTCAAATAATATTTATTAAACACCCTATGTTCTCTGAAGTTCTGTAGGTATTATCAGCTTCAAGATGTAACCTTGCCCTTAATCAGCACTGCCCAATAGAAACACACTGCAAGTCACAAGCATAATATAAAATTTTCTAATAGTCACATTACAAGGAGTAAAGGTCCAGGCACAGTGGCTCATGCCTATAATCCCAGCACTTTGGGAGGCCTAGGCGAGCGGATCACCTGAGGTCAGGAATTCGAGACCAGCCTGGCCAACATGATGAAACCTCATCTCTACTAAAAATATAAAATTAGCCAGGTGTGGTAGCGTACACCTGTAATCCCAGCTACTTGGGAGGCTGAGGTAGGAGAATCACTGGAACCTGGGAAGCGGAGGTTGCAGTGAGCTGACATCATAGTGCCACTGCACTCCAACTTGGGTGACAAGATTGAAACTCTGTCTCAAAAAAAAAAAAAAAAAGGAGTGAAAACAAGCAGGGGATGTTAATTTTAATAACATATTTTATCTAACCCTAAATATCAACTATTATTTATTAATGATAAAACTATTATCCTTTCAACATGTAATTGGTTATTTATTATGAATCATCTAATTATTTATTAATGATGAAACTATTATCATTTTAATATGTAATTCATATGAAAATACCCATAATTTACATTTTTTTACTAGGTCTCCAAAATCAATGTGTATTTCACATTTGCAGCACATAACAATTACTAAATTTTTAATGATTAAAGTGAAATGTAGTCCTATGAAAGTAATACAACTGTGTTTAATGGAAAAAATACTGTCTACTGCTTCAGTTCTTAAGTTTACATTGAAATGTATGAAAATGAAATAAAACCACAAGTTCTTCAGTTCCGCTAGCCAAGTAGCTACCATCTCGGACTGCATAGTTCTAGAACATTCTGTATAATTTCACACAATGGCAAGATGGCCTGAATGACCCAAGTCTTTCATTATAAGATTTTTTTTTTTTTTTTCGAGACAGAGTTTTGATCTTGTTGCCCAGGCTGGAGTGCAATCTTGTGATCTCGGCTTATCGCAACCTCTGTCTCCCAGGTTCAAGAGATTCTCCTGCCTCAGCCTCCTAAGTAGCTGGGATTACAGGCATGAGCCACTGTGCCCGGCTAATTTTGTGTTTTTAGTAGAGATGGGCTTTCACCATGTTGGTCAGGCTGGTCTCAAACTTCCAACCTCAGGTGATCTACCCACCTTGGCCTCCCAAAGTGCTAGGATTACAGGTGTGAGCCACCACACCTGGCCCATTATAAGATTCTTGGTAGACTCAGGGCATAAGACAAAGCATATTTAGGACTAAAGGTTTACTTTCAGCACAGGGGCTTGTGATAAGATATTTCAATTGCTTTAAGAAAGAAGTTTCATGTTGAGTAATTGGAGTACTTAAATTTAGGAAAAACTATTCAATCTTGTGCCAGCTAGTCAATAAAATATTTTAATACAGTTTTATTTATCAAGAACTTCTAGCTATTTTAAAAATAGCTTTAAGTAAGTTTAATAAATCACTTTATTATAATTATCTGCAATTTTAGAAAGTAGTATTCATAAATTGTAAGTGGTTTAGATTTTCTTAAAATGATTCTAAGTAGGGAACATTTAATCTTACCTTCATCATGTCGTAAATCTTGTTGTTTTTTATTATGGAGGAAAGACCATAAATAAACCTTTAATACGCCTACATTTTATTGTGGACATTTATGATATGTTTTTGTATATTTTGACAAAAAATACCAAGGTATAAGGAAAAAGCTCCCTTGTATTTGCAACGGTAATTAATGTTGACGTCTCTATTTATGTATCACAAAATCTTGTGTAAACATACTTCAGTGGGGTCAGAAGAATGTTTTAAATAAACATACGAAGACACCCTACCTACACTGCCATTTAGAACAAAATAATCACATGAAGTGGACTAGCTGAGCCCACATTTTGACAACATTTAAACAGCTTCCCTATGAGACAAGCAGTTCCCATCATAACTTTCAACTCCAAATAATTGTTTAATATAAGAGTTCCATATTAAGGTACTGAAGTTTTGCTAACAATTCTGAAAACCAAATGGGTTCACAGTTTATATACGAGTTTTTAAATAAAGATTTTCATGAAATATTTTGTAATAACCACCTTTGGAATTACACTAGACAATCCCACTTTCTGCTAGATGTAAATTATAGAATTGGGGGTTACTTGTATGGCATGCAAAGGCCAAAGTTCCCTGGTGAGCCAAAAAAGTGTTCAAATAATTGAATTTCAATTTCTTCTGTTGCAGTATAATGATTCAGTGTTCAGGCATATTTCTTTGAATCATGCAATCTTTCCCTTGTCTCTGGACATGACAAGCATCACATGACATGAGGAATTTATCTGTTACAAACACAGATACTATGCAAGCAGCAAATGGGAACTGTGATTTTCTTCCGTAAGTAAAGCTAATACAGGCCTGAAGAGATGGCTGAATTATGACCATGCTGAAAAGGGAGTACAAACAAACTAATCATCACACAAAAAGGTCTAGGAAAACAAGCAATTAGTAGTTAGTCTCATTTAGAAGAAGGAACAAAGAATGACTTTCCTCAGGGGCAGATCAGAGCTCTGATGCTTCTCAAACCACCAGTTCCAGTGGATTCCACCACCTTAAAGCAATTGCCTTTCTGCTGGGCTTTTAAAAATTATTTATTTATTTATTTATTTATTTATTTTAAAAATTTTTTTTGAGACAGGGTCTTGCTCTGTTGCCCAGGCTGGAGTGCAGTGGTGTGATCTCGGCTCACTGCAACCTCTGCCTCTCAGGCTCAAGCAATCCTCCTGCCTCAGCCTCCTGAGTAGCTGGGACAATAGGCGAGCATCACCACGCCTTGCTAATTTTATGTTTTTGTTGTTGTTGTTGTTGCTGTTGTTGTTTGTTTGTAGAGGCAGTGTCACACTATGTTGCCTAGGCTAATCTCAAACTCCTGAGCTGAAGCAATCTGCCTGCCTTGGCCTCCCAAAGTGCTGGGATTACAGGTGTGAGCCACCCTCTTGGCCCTGCTGGGCTCCCTTCGAGAGAAGAATGACAAGACCTTTGAAAAGAGCTCACTATAAAACAACGTCTGCCAGCTCCACTCAGAGTTCTTCTCTCACATCAAGCCACAGTAAGGTAGCATTTCCCTGTGTGTTGCATAGTTAACTTTGCACTGGCAAAGTCTTCTCCAGTTGGTCAGCTATGGGAGATTTGAAACTGTTTCCATTCCTGGATCTTTTTCCAATAACCTTTACATAACTGGTGTGGTAAATCTCCTACATCAGATAAAAAGTCTTTTTTTTTTTTTTTTTTTTTTTTTGGCAATTCAATAATAGGGTGGTAGGGCTGGAGAAAGCATGTATCAGATTATTTTGTGGATCTTTTGAGATGAGTTGAGAACAGCAGGCTGTCACCTGTGGCCAGCGCTGAAAGATGCAATCCTGTTGATGGAATCAACCGTAACATGTGTTTCTGTTAGGGAACAGGTGCTTGGAAAAAACAAAAGGACCTAGATTTATTTCCCTTAGAGCTATAAGCCTTTGAACATTTTTAGATGACACTTCTTTTTTTTTAATTTATTTTTTATTATTATTATACTTTAAGTTCTAGGGTACATGTGCATAACGTGCAGGTTTGTTACATATATATACTTGTGCCATGTTGCTGTGCTGCACCCATCAACTCGTCAGCACCCATCAACTCGTCATTTACATCAGGTATAACTCCCATTAAAATCCCAAAGCCTGTTTTCTAGGTTGAACATAATCCAAAATACAGAGGACATCGCTGGAAAGAAAGAGAGGTGGTGTAAATGAAGAAAGATGTGGCTGTGCTTGCTTTAAATACCACCGAAGTTTACTGAAATATTTTGACTATGCACATATCTATCTTTCTTTTCTTTTTCCTTTTCTTTTTTTTTTTTTTTTGAGATGAGGTCTTGCTTTGTTGCCCAGGTTGAGTGCAGTGGGCACGATCACAGCTCACTGTAGCCTTGAACTCCGGAGCTCAAGTGATCCTCCCACAACTGTGTAAATCTTAATTGCCATTTTCAGTTTGGACTTACTGGACTTAGCCAGAGAAAGGGGAGACATTTTGAGAGGTCACTCTCATGTATTGAGATTTGAGACTAACTTGTTCCAGGTACAGTGCTAGAGCTTTATACAGATAATCTTATTGACCTTGTTAACAATTCCATCAGGTGGATGTGGTGGACTGTCTCAGAGAGGCAAAGTGGCTTCCCAAAGGTTTCCTAATTAGAGCAAGGCAGGGCCAGGATCAAGCCCAGGTGATTCTATCTTGAAAACCTTGGATTTTCCTCTAGGCCACCTGCCTGTGCTAGAAGCTCTCAACCCTGGCTCCGCTGCAGAATTGCCCCTCATAAGACTTTTAAAGCACAGTGTCAGGGTCCCATCCCAGACCTACTGAATATTTGCGGGGAAGTCTTAGCATGTATGTACTTTTTAAGTTGCATGAGTGATGATTCTGCTGCATACTCAGGGTAGAGAATCACAAATCAAGTGGTTAATTCAGATAACTGAAAGTAGACTAGGTTAGAAAGATTCAGTGTTATAATTAAGTTTATGATCTAGGCTAGAAAGAGATGACAATAGTATCAACTTATCTACCACCCAAAGCAGTGCTTCTCAAACTTGACCATGCCTAGGAATGCCCTGATGATTTTGATGAAATGCAGACTCTGACTCAGTGGATCTGGAGAGGTCTGTTTCTGCAGGGCTAAGAACCTCCCAGGTGATGCTGATGCCATTGATCTGCAATCACATTTTGAGTAACAAGGTCTGGAGGACCAAGAGTTCAAGCTGTGGATGGGAAATATCCACTGGCTACCAAGGGATGAAGGTGGAATTCTAACACTGTTTTTTTGGAGCACTGTGTTTTTCAAAAGTCTCTGACTACCTTCACAAATAACTGAAAAGGCAGAGCTTTGGTGATGGTGCCTGCTGGTCTTGTCATTCATTCCTTCATTCCCTTTGCATGGCCTTGCTGGGTTGCAGAGGATGATCAGAGTTGTTCTGTGGCAGATATTTGGGTGTCAGTAATGTTTAGTAGTTTCAGTTTTCAATAAAGACATTTCGGCCGGGCACACTGGCTCATGCCTGAAATCCCAGCACTTTGGGAGGCTGAGGTGGGCAGATCACAAGGTCAGGAGTTCGAGACCAGCCTGGCCAACATGGTGAAACCCTGTCTCTATGAAAAATACAAAAATTAGCTGGGTGTGGTGGCAGGTGCCTGTAGTCCCAGCTACTCGGGAGGCTGAGGCAGAAGAATCGCTTGAACCTGGGAGGCAATGGTTGCAGTGAGCCGAATCATACCACTGCACTCCAGCCTAGGCGACAGAGCAAGACTCCTTCTCAAAAAAAAAAAAAAAAAAAAAAGACATTTCATTCAATTGAAGATCAGAGTAGACTTTTTTATTCCCTTCTAGGTCAAAATTAAGGTTCTTTGCATAGCAAGAAAAAAATGACTGTCCAAAGCCATGCGGCTGCTCCATGGCCTACTCTCTCTAAGAAGGAATTTATTCTCTTCTTACTTGACTCACTGTGCTGTTTAAAATGAAAGAATCAGTACGATTTAATTGTAATGATAACTGCTATCTGAATTTCTCTGAACAAAATGTCTTCATTTAAAAATGGTATTAGTCCTGCCCTTTAATTTTCTGGGGTAGACATTTATATTGAAATTTCAAAAACCAGATCAAAAGGCATTAGGAAATTTCCAGACTAATGTAAGAAATTGGTGAGCTGAAGAGGAAAATTTTTCTCAAGTCAATGTAAACACTAAAGCCTCACACAAGCTAGACAGTGATTAAAACAATTATTTCAATTAAATTATTTGTGCCTATATATATTTAAAGATACTCACTGCTATGCTTCCTTCTGGGAGTTTTGCTGGCTGGTCTTTATAAGGCATCTTCTTAACTTCAAAGGACACCAGCGATGCAAGAGCATAGGGATCATTTTTTCTCTGAAAGTAAAAGTATTTATTTAAATATATTTCATATAAAGTTTTTAAGAGTTATACTGGCAGCCACCCAATTATTTTCGGCGTTTTGCATTTCAAGGCAAAATTTCATCCTTACTTTTAAATTTCCTCTTTCTTTTAACTTTTTCCTCCCATTCAAGCATTCATCCATCTACCCACACATCCATCCATCCATGCATCCATGCATCCAAGCATCCAAGCATGAATCCATCCATCCATCCATCCATCCATCCAAGCATCCATCCACATCCATCCATCCATCCATCCATCCATGCATCATCCAAGCATCCATCCATCCATCCTTCCAGACATCCATCTATCCAAGCATCCATCCATCCATCCAAGCATCCATCCATCCGTCCATCCATCTATCCAGGCATCCATCAATCCTTCCATCTATCCAAGCATCCATCCATCCACCTATCCAAGCATCCATCCATCCATCCATCCATCCATCCATCCATCCATCCATCCATTTATCTTCTTCCTATTTCTCAGGAGAATTTGTCTCATTAATAAAAGACTGTGTATAATAAGGTTAAAATAAAAACAAAAAATCCCAAAAAGTCCTAAAAAGGAGCAAGCAAAGAATTAATATAGTTACTGCTAGTGAAGGACAAAGGAGAAACATGACGGATTACAAAATTCTTATCAGATAGAGGGAAATGTTTTAGGAGAGAAACTGGTAGTAAGTTATAAAGAAATGTATTGGCCAGGCGTGGTGGCTCATGCCTGTCATCCCAGCACTTTGGCAGACCGAGGTGGGCAGATCACCTGAGATCAGGAGTTTGAGACAAGTCTGGTCAACATGGTGAAACCCTGTCTCTACTAAAAATCCTAAAAACAATAAAAATTAGCTGGGCATAGTGGCAGGTGCCTGTAATCCCAACTACTCAGGAGGATGAGGCAGAAAAGTGGCTTGAACCCGGGAGGCACAGGTTGCAGTGAGCCGAGAGCACGCCACTGCACTCCAGCCTGGGCAACAGGATCCAAACTCTGTCTCAAAAAGAAAAAAAACAATTATATTACATTTCACAGATTACACAAGACTCACAGCAGGGTTTCTCGGCCTAAGCACTGTCAACATTCTGAGTTGGGGTGGGGGTGGGGGGGCCTGACCTCTGCATTGTAGGATGTTTGGCCAGCGTCCCTGGCCCCTGGCTAGATGCCAATAGCACCCTCTCTCAGTTGTGACAATCGAAGATGCCAGCCAGGCGTGGTGGCCTGTAATCCCAGCACTTTGGGAGGCCAAGGCAGGCAGATCATGAGGTCAGGAGTTCAAGACCAGCCTGGCCAACTGAGTGAAACCCGGTCTCTACTAAAAACACAAAAAATCAGCCGGGCTTGGTGGCAGGTGCCTATAATCCCAGCTACACAGGAGGCTGAGGCAGGAGAGTTGCTTGAACCTGGGAGGCGGAGGTTGCAGTGAGCCAAGATCACGCCGCTGTATTTCAGTCTGGGCAATCGAGTGAGACTCCATCTCAAAAAAAAAAAAAAAAAAAAAAAAGAAAAAGAAAAGAAAAAAGCCTGTAGTTACGGCCAAGTGTCAGTGTTTTTAACAGAGTTTCTCAGCCAAAGCTCTCTTTGTTTAATTGGATCTCATATTAACTGTTGATAAAAGTCAACGTTAAAATATTTAAGAGTGACTCAGGAAGGCTGCTTGGAGGACTGAAGCTTCTGTGGCTCTCTTCTGTTGGATACAATGTTAGATCTACCCAGTGCTGGGTCCTAACTGGCTCATGATGGCCCTTGAGACCCAAATGTTAATGATTTCAAGACTTTTCGGTGCCGGTTGTCAAACAGAGCCATTATTACAACTTAAATTATACAAATGTAAACTTAAGTAAATTATATTTCTAAAAAAAAAGGGTAATAAATACTCAAAACCACATGCTTGCTATCTTATTACATTTGACTATTATCTGTGCTCAGGATGTGATTTATGTCTATTGTATCTGTAAGAGGAAACGCTACATAATGGTGTGGGACCTGGCATCTCTTCCCAGCTCTGTATTCCGTAACAATCGTGGTGGTGACTTGAAATCAGTGGCAAATGCTATGCATCAGGGCTCTTTTTCCTTCCCAGAGAGTAGTTAGTAAAAATCTACCAGTACGTCACTGTCTATAATCCAATATTGGGCCTCATGAGTCCAGTCCAACAGGTTGGACTGTAATAATTTTGCTTAAATATTTTTTACAAAGTTCTTTTTCCCCTGTGGCAGAATTTTTTTCTCTATTAGATAAACCCTTTTTTTCTCTACATGGTAAGGGCAGGACATAGTATGTAACTTTTATATGTATGTAACTTTTATATACTTAAAGTTACAATATCTTTGAGTGTTTCTCTCTCTCTACTCCTACCCTCCAGAATAAACAACTCTACTCATTTGGGAAAATTCTTTTTTGGGTGTTATTCTAATGATCTCTTCTCTCTTAGCATTTTCATTTTAACTAAAAGTTGGATTTTTGTTTGTTTGAGAAGTGTTTTTATACAATTCAGAAACTTTTGCTCATAAAATCGTGGGTGTACCTGGTGATTTCAATCTAATTTCCTTGCCATCCTCACTGGTAGAAACAAGAGAAATTCTAGCAATGAGATCCTGTGTGTAAGGATTATAATTATATTCTCAAATGTGTTTCCATGCTCCCAAACCTCCAATGAAGAAGTTTTCTTTAATCTCCAAGTTCAATAAAAAATTGATAGAAAATATTACCACTCTTGAAGTCATGTCTTTGATAAATAGTTTGCAAACTGCATCTCTGCATCAAAATCTTTCTAGATGGAATGCTTCTCTCTTACAGATTCTGCATTTATAAATATGCAAGTTTCTTAATGCATCATAGATAGCATTTGAACTTTAGGATGTAAAATGTGGATTAACATGTTTCTTCAAGGGAATTTTCTTTCACTTCCTTCCTTTGCCCTTCCTGCTCTTGGCTGCAGTTTGATTTCTCATATTTTCCATTCATCACATTACCAATCTTTTTTTTGAGATGGAGTGTCACTCTGTTGCCCAGGCTAGAGTGCAATGGTGTGATCTTGGCTCACTGCAACCTCCACCTCCTGGGTTCAAGTGATTCTCCTGCCTCAGCTTCCCAAGTAGCTGGGACTACAGGCAAGCACCACTATGTCCGGCTAATTTTTGTATTTTTTAGTAGAGTCAGGGTATCTCCATGTTGGCCAGACTGGTCTTGAACTCCTGACCTCAAGTGATTCTCCTGCCTCAGCCTCCCAAGGTGCTGGCATCACAGGCATGCGCCACCACGCTCAGCCTCATCACCAATCTTGACTGTCGTTTCTGGTGGTTGCTGAACTTCAGACACACCTGAGATCAGGATCAGAGATTCTGATTCAGCAAGACTGAGAAGAGACTGTATCTGACATATTTTTTGGAAGGTTCACATTGTTGTTTAATTTTTCTCTATTACTTTTCTCCCCAACTATATGATACAAACATGGAAGGCATATTCCATGGAATATAATGTCTATATCTTCTACAGAACCTAGAACAATGTGCTTAGGAGAGCTTAATCAATACTGGATGTCTGACCACATGAATGAAGGGTGAATGAACACGTCTAATGCTTTGGTCATTTGACAATCCTCTCACTCCATGTACCATCCATTTGATGGCAATTAGGAAAGATCTTTCCATTATTGAATTGGACACCCTTTCCTTTCTCCCTTTAACTACAGTAAGCAGTTCAGGAAGTTGTAAAGGGTGGTAGTGTCATAAAATGAGGGCTACAGTTCCTGTGAAGGGGATATTGACACGCTCTTACCTCCTCAATCGAATTAGCCGTGTGCATGGATGTAGCCTGGGGCACTAGCAAATCTTAAGGTAAGCAAACAGCATGCAACACCACCTCTCCTAGATCAGTCTGTTCTTTGTTTTAAATGCATTCTCCAAAAGCAAGGTTTCTTCCACCCTTTTTGGAAAGAAAAAAATGCATCTTCCTCACTTTTAAAGAATGCTCTGGAGTTCCAAGGAATGGAAGATGTGGTTTATTAGATTGATGAGCAGAGTCAGCATCAAAGATATCCAAGTCCTGCACTATAGGTCAGAGGCATGGCACAGGTGAGTATTTAATAACTTATGAAAAGCAATCATGGGCAGAGTTGTAATAGGGATTCCACATCCAAAGTTAAATGCTTCCAGTCGTGCTCTTTATATAACAATAGTATTATTCTTATGTTCAAAATAATCTCCTCTCCCATACAGCAATCTACTCATGTAATAGCAATCACTGCCATATTGTAGGCAATTTAGGATTGAAAAACCAGCTGGGGTTAATAACCCTTGGCAACACTGAGGACCTTCGTCTTGCCCCAGCTGGCTATTAATCCCCAGAAAATGCATTGCTCCTCTGTCATTACCGCATCATTTAAACCGTGGTTTGTAGCTCACTGGCTGTCTCTATGATGCACTTTTGAACAATGATTTGCTTATAGGCATGGTACCAATAAGTGTAAGAGTTGGTAACAAATGGAGGAGTTAGCAACCTAGTGTGTTGGGCAATGACACAAGCTCTCCCACTCCCAACTTCCAGCTGCTTAATTTCTTCCCAATAATTATTTTTAAGCACATATCCATTTTATGTAGCCCATTTTGAAATACTCAATATTTACCAGAAACCAAACCCTTTGAGGTGACAAAACCTAAGGAATTACTGGCAAAACTTTTACCTGTAAAGGAAATTTCTATTTCAAGCACCAATCACAGAACAGGGGACCATTTAGGATTAACCTACATACAATCTGTTTCTGACCAGTTTGCATGTTCGTTACATGGACAGAAACCAACATAACGCAGCAAGTCATGTCCACCAAGAATTGTAAACTTTCTAGCCTGGATTAGGAGGGCAGAAAACATTTCCCTCCTCCTGGCTTGTATGACAAAACTGTTAATACGCCCCAGTGTACAGTCTCTTCTTGGAGAGAGATTATAATAACGCGTTCCTCTTTAGCATTTGGCACCTGACACTGAAATAAGCAGAAATAGTGGCAGTGCAGAAATCTGGGCTAAGGATGTGGGTGAGCACACGGCGACTTGTACCCATCTTTCCCATATCTCTAGAAGTGATGCTTTTCCCTAGGACTGCAAAATATTGCTACAGATTCTTCTTTTCTGACTCTGCTTGTGCTAAATATTTATTGTTTCCAAAGCCCCTCAATTACTATTGACTTTTTGCAGATATTGGGTCTTCTTTAACAGAAAAACGAAGATGTAATTTTCACTCGATCGGCCTCCTATTGGAGTCGAATGTCATGTATGAATCTGAAGTGTGTGGGCTAAAATAGTAACTTTTCTCCTACACTCTAGTGTCATAATGATAGGAGTCCTGCCTCACTGAAAAGCTGTTCTCCCTCATTTCGGTAGGATGTGATGCTCAAAGTAAAGGAGGAATGTGTTGTTGTCATCTAGGTTGTATAGACTTGGGAATTCGTTAAAGCACCTCTCTTCCCACTCTTGGATAAAAAGTAACAATTGGCTGGGGGCAGTGTCTCATGCCTGTAATCCTGGCGCCTTGGAAGGCCAAGGCAGGAGGATCACTTGAACCCAGCAGTTTGAGACCAGCCTGGGTAACATAGTGAGACCTCATCTCTACAAAAAATACAAAAATCAGCCAGGTGTGGTGGCATGTGTCTGTAGTCCCAGACAGTCAGAAGGCTGAGGTGGGAGGAACCTGGAAGTTTGAGGCTCCCATGAGCTACGATTGCACCACTGCACTTCAACAGAGCGAGACCCTGTTTCTAAGAAAAAAATAAAAAGCAACAGCCAAGCAATAGAGTGATTATAAGCAAATCAACTAAATGCAAGTGGTTCAGTCATCCTGGGTATTCAGCTAAAAAATTCTATAGCTGGCCGGGTACAGTGGCTCACACCTGTAATCTTAGCACTTTGGGAGCCCAAGGCAGGTGGATCACCTGAGGTCAGGAGTTCAAGACCAGCCTGGCCAACATGGTGAAACCCCGTATCTACTAAAATACAAAAATTAGCCAGGCATGATGGCGGGTGCCTGCAATCCCAGCTACTCAGGAGGCTGAGACAGGAGAATCGCTTGAACCCAGGAGACGATGGTTGCAGTGAGCCGAGATCATGCCACTGTACTACAGCCTGGGCAGCTGAGTAAGACTCCATCTCAAAAAAAAAAACTATAGTTATGAAAATTGGCACTCTAGGGAAGCCTATGTCACTTAAGAAAAGTGGAATCTAATTTGAAAAGGCCAATGACAATTTTCAAGTTTATGACAAATTGTTAAGGTGTTAAAACGACATCATTTTTGTTGTTCAGTCTTTAAAGAAACTGTAGTGCTAATAAATGCATGCAAACAAAATAATTAAATGATAAAAGGCTCAGATGGCAGTTTATCATGAGGAGGCTAACACTTGGATTCTCTGAATTATTAAATTTAGAACTAGCTTTTCTTTGGACTCATATTTCCAGGTAAAGTTTTTTTTTTTTTTTTTAAACATTTCCTTAGAAAACCAGGGAATGGACAGACTGGTTATAAACTATACAAAGATCTATGTGTAGCATTTCTGGAAGATATGTTGCACTCAAAGATATAGGATATTTTGCAAAGCTTCTTTGGGGTGTGTGCTTGCTTCTTCCATTTCAACTACAGAATAGAGGGAACCTTGCCTCTCATTTCCTTAAAGTGAGAAGGAGTTTGTGGCTGGCTCTGATCATGGAACCTACCTCAAACGAGGCAACAGAAATCTGACTGAATGTCACTAAGGGTCTCTGGTCTCTGTCTCAGTAGATGAAATAAAAGGTATCAAAACACCTCATCCCTCTGAATCTGTCCCCTGGTTGTGTCCAAGAAGCATGGTGAGTTGCAGCCAACACTATTCATCACCATGTCTCTCCCCCAGGTTAAGTCTAGATAAAATATGTCAGCATTTTGTACTACTCAGACATTTGACACTATCTCCCCTTTGGAAGTGGACCGGAAGCTGAGCCACTATGACCCAATACTGCTGGTCATCATTTTGGGCAGGAAATAAAAGAACAACCATGACTCTTTGGACTTGTCTCTGTTCCCTGAGATCCTGAATTGTCTACCTTATGGAACTGAAAAGAATCAAATTAGGGTGTGGCTCAAAGAGGAAAGGCAGCCTAATTCTTATTTATTTTTACTGATATCTATTAGTTGCATGCATTCTGGAGGTACATGTGATATTTCGGTACCTGTATGCCATGTGTAATGATCAACTCAGGGTAATTGGGATATCTGTCACCTCAAACATTTAACATTGGGAACATTACTGATATGACTTGGCTGTGTCCCCACCCAAATCTCACCTTGAATTGTAATAATCCGCAGTGTCAAGTGTGGGGCCAGGTGGAGATAACTGACTCATGGGTGATTTCTCCCGTACTGTTCTTGTGGGAGTGAATAAGTCTCACAAGATCTGATGGTTTTATAAATGGGAGTTCCCCTGTACACGCTCTCTTGCCTGCCGCCATGTAAGACATGCCTTTGTTTCTCCTTTGCCTTCTGCTATGATTGTGAGGCCTCCCCAGCCATGTGGAACTGTGAGTCAATTAAACCTCTTTCCTTTACAAATTACCCAGTCTCAGGTATGTCTTTATTAGCAGCGTGAAAACAGACTAATACAATTATAAATCTTCCTTCTAGCTACTTTGAAATAGACAATAAATTATTATTAACTATAATCTCCCCACTCTACTACTGACTCTCAGAATTTATTCCTTCTGACCGCATTTTTGTACCCTTTAACCAACCTCTTTTCATCCCTGTTCGCCACCTTCCCTTCCCGGCCTCTGGTAATGATGAATCTGCTCTCTGCCTCCATGAGATCCACCCTTTTAGTTCCCACATAGGAGTGAGAACATGTGATATTTGTATTTCTGTGCCTGGCTTATTTCATTTAACATAGCAGCCTCCGGTTCCATCCATGCTCTCTCCTCAGTTTGGAAGCCTTCTCATCTCAACCTGGAGGGTTTCAATTTGAAAGATGTAAGAAAATGAGATGCTTGCCTCTGCCCAAAATGCAAGAAGTCTTTGCTAAACTCACTAAATCAGAACAGCTTGTGGCTTGAGGGAGGATGAGGTGCGAGGATTTGGGAGAAAAGCCAAACGTCATAACAAACGTGAGCCCAAGCTCCTCATGAAGATTCTTCTGGTGAATGGGCTGGCTGGGCACAGATGTCAGCATAGGTGCATTCTTGGCTGCACCTGTGCTTTTGAGGTATGGGACTGGCAGGACTTGTTTTCTGGTCACAACCCTGATGACCAAAACAAGACCTGGCACAGATAGGATGAAGGGAAGAAACTGGCTGAAGGCAGCCAATAGCTACTAAAGCAATCCCTAGCTGCCCTCATTGCTCATCAGCATAAGACACTCCCGCCAGCACCATGACAGTTTACAAATGCCATGGCAACAGCCCAGAAGTTACTGCTCCTTTCTATGGCAAAGACCTGGAAGTTATCGCCCTTTTCCTAGAGAGTTCTGAATAACTTGCCCTTCAATTTGCATTTACTCACCCCTTAAGTTGCATATAATTGAACATGGGTATAAGTGGATATAAAGAGAGTTACCAAAAGCCCACCGAGTCCAGCTCTGTGTGTGCTGTCTAGGAGTTAGCCCTGCTCCTCAGGGAGCAGGTCCAGTTCAACAAAAGGCTGTTCAAGACTGTGACTTTCCTTACATCCTCTCACAAAGAAAGAATGAAGCCCTTTTTCCTGCAAAGCAATGTCACCTGTCACCTGAAAAGGCAATGTAAGGTTGCTTGAATTCTCTTCTGCACGAAGCCAAGAATGCTCACGGGCTAAGCCCCAATTTTGAGGTTCACCTGCCCTGCATCACTTTTGCATCTCAAACCAAGTCATCAAGGTGGCATTTCCAGAGACCCCAGAGAAAGGCATCAAAAATCACTTCTTGTTCATTTTGTTCAAAGGTATCACAAGTTTTTACATTTCTAGAATATCTGCTGCTTCCTGGGCTACTTGCTTTACACCATGAGGGATAATTTGTTGTGATCTCATTTGCTGGTTAGTTGGACTGGTTTCATTCTAAATAGACAAGGACTTGTGTACCAGCCAAGCCTAGCATTTGGCCTGAGATGTTTCATTCGTTAAAGCATTATAAGTAGCATCCTGTGTCAGGTGATACAAGGGCTGGGAAGAAAATTCGAAGACAAGGAAACATTCCTCCTCCTCTTGAGGAGCTTACCCTCTGGTATCAACTACAGATATATTTTTGGGAATATTCCTCCACTTCCCTCCGCAAAACAACTTCTTAACACAACCTCACAAGTTTTTGTTTTTTCATTGCATATTGCAGAATTCCAATATTTTACTCACTCAGCAGATCTGAATCCAAAAGTTTACTTGCATGGTTCATACTGTATCTAAGCTTTGAAGTAAAGCCAGTACATTTGACCCCTTGGTCTACGTTCACCTCTTTTGCTGTCTTTGCTCACCACTCAGGAGAGCGACCAGGAGGCTGTTGTGTTTATTCAAACCTGTAACATCACACTTAGGGAAAAGTAGATTCCTGATAGAGATTTTGCCTTTTGGGATGGCGAAAGACATTGTTATAGGGCAAAGAGGGCCTAATTCTTACTTTATGAGGGGATATAAGGGAAGTCACAAAACTATTATTAAACACAATCCAGGTCTACATTCATAGATATAAGAATTGATTATATGACCAAATCTTACAATTTTGAATGGAAATATACTTCCCTAACATTTTAAAACAGTGCTGCCCCATAGAACTTTCTTCAATAAGAGAAATGCTCTTAATCTGCACAGACCAATGCAGTAGCCGTGAGCTGTGACTCTTAAATACCTAAGATGTGATTGGTGAGACTGGGGAAATGAATTTTAAATTTTAGTCAAATTGAAATACTTTGAATAGCAATACATGACTATTACTACTGTACTGGACAGTATAATTCAATAATCATAAGATGTTTTCTTTATTGGATTCTGAAATAGCATGCTATACAATGTAAACATCTTGAAAAAGTTTAATACACGGTATTTAAAACCTTTGTATAGTAGTTATAGTATAGTTATCCATAATATAAGAGTTATAGTTTAGCCATCTGTAGTACAGTGATCAAAATATAAAATCTACAGAGGCTGTTATGGTAATCTTTAGTTCAGCAGTCTAGTGTAGTGACATACATGGGGTAAAAGCTCAAGATTCTCCCCCTTACTATCTATGTGCCTTGGGAAGGCCATATAGTATCTATGTCTCAGTTTGTTCATCTGTAAAATGCAGCTGACAATAATAATACATGTCCCATGGGATTGCTGTAAGAATTAAATGAGTCATTCATATACAAGCATGTATCATGGTACTTAGCTGCATGGCAATCACTCAATAGTAACCTGACTATTTGCAGACAAACAGCCCTCTTTGGAAAGATTGGCAGGCTGTTCCCTAAGTGTAAAGAGCCATTTAGATGTAGTCTGTTCTCAGTCAACCAAAACATCAACACAATAAAAAAGTAGGCTATTGAGACAGCATACAGAGTTATTGCTGGCTTACGCCAAGTAGAATAAACACCATAAATTACTTGTGAGCTACCTATAGAATCAGTGAATTTTCAGGCACGAAAAGAGACTTTAGTCCAATCTCTTCATTTCACAAATAAGGAACTTGAGCCCCATGAAAGTTAAGTGCTTTGAACAAAACCAGGCAGGAATGGAACTGAGCTCCTGCATCCTGACCCAGTATCTACCAAAGATAGAGAAAATAGACTGTCTGATGTTAGTCAGGGTCATTCCTCCTAGAACTTGAATTTAATGGATGTCTGTGGTTTTTTGCACATCACTTTGCTAATAGGCAGTTTCCACATACGAAATTCAAAAACAGGCTCACCCCTGTGTTTACTCATACACTTTTGCCAATATTTACCCAAACTGCAAGAGCATCTACACTGCATCTCCAGCCCCACTCAAGCCTTCAGATGACTTTGGCCCCAACTGTTCTGGTTCAAAATTTTGCCCATTTAGTGATGATGTCTAAGAGTAGATGGAAAATGTGTGTAGTGAACAGAGTCATAACAAAAACAATTTAAACCCTAATTAATTACTTTCTTCTCATACTAGTAAGGTTGGTGAAGTAGTTTAAGGAGCATATTTACTAGATTAAAGAAGTTGGTGCAATACTGTGGCAAATAGAGTCAGGCTTTGCTAGTGGGGATAGAAGATTATTGATTTTAGGGAGTTGAATAATGTCTTCCCCAAATTCATATTAACTTAGAATCTCATAATATGACCTTGTTTGGAATAACGGTCTTTGCAGAATGAATTAAGGTAAGGTTTGAGATGAGATTGTACTGGGATTAGGGTGGGCTCTAAATCCAATGTCCTTATAAGAAATAGAAGACACAGTGACACAGAGACACAGAAGGGAAGGTGATGGGAGATGGAGGGAGAGTAGAGTGATGGTCTACAAGCCACTGAATGCCCAGGATTACTGGCAACCACCAGAAGCTAGGAGGGGCCAGGCCTGGTGGTTTATACCTCTAAGCCCAGTGCTTCGGGAGACCAAGGAAGGAGGATCACTTGAAGCCAGGAGTTTGAGACCAGCCTAGGCAATAGAGCAAGATATAATCTCTACAAAAATAATTAAAAACTGAGCATGGCATGGTGCCAGGTACCTGTAGTCCCAGCTACTCAGGAGTCTGAGGTGGGAGGGTTGTTTGAGCCCAGGAGTTCAAGACTGCAGTGAGCTATGACTGCACCACTTCACTCCAGCTTGGGTGACATAGTGAGACCCTGTCTTTACAAAAAAAAAATAAAAATAAAAAAAATAAAAAAGAAAATAATAATAAAAAACAAAACTCCACAAAAACCAAAAATAACTTGAAGGGAGGCATGGGGTAGTTTATTCCTCAGAGCCTCCAGGAAGAACCAACCCTGCTGACACACTGGTTTCAGGCTTCTGGTTTTGGACTTTGAGAGAATAAATTTCTGTTGTTTTAAGCCACTTAGTTTGTGGTCCTTTGTTGCGTCATCCCTAAGAAATGAATCTATTGATCACAATAATATAGCTTACTCCCAGCTTTCATCTGACTAGAGAAAAACAGGATTTACAGCTTAGGCTTTCAGACAAATTGCATCTAAAAGTAGGAAATTCAAGGGCTAATGATCTGTGGTATTAGATGGCCACCAGGGATTCTTCCCTCCTGGTATTCACACCCTTGTACGGGTGCCTCACCTACTGAATGAATACGACTGATATGTGCAAATGATACGACATTGTGGAAATAAAAGAAAGTGACCATCCTACCTACAGCAGCAGCCCTGCTCCCTACTCTTTATCCTACTACCCTGATCTCACTACCCAATTCTACTTTCTTCCTGGCACTGATCCATCTGTTTGCCTGCTCAGTTTCTGACTCCCTCCACTGAGATTAACAGCCCTGTGAAGGCAGGTGCTATGTCTGTTGTGTTCACAGCTATTTCTCCTATAACTAGACCCTGAAGCAGCCCTTGGCACACAGTAGGTCCTTCCTACATATTTGTTGAGTGAATGAATACATAATGGTTTGATTTAAAAATAAAGTCAAATAAATTGGGCACTGTGCCTCTCCTTAGGTCAGTGGTTCAAAATGGGATGATGTCCCCCGAGGACATTGGCAATATCTGGAGACAATTTTGGTTGTCACACCTGGGGTAAGGGTACTACCAGCACCTACTAGGTAGAGGCAGGGATGCTGCTAAGTATCCTATAATGCCCAGGGTGGCTCCCAACAACACAGCATGATCTGTTTCAAAATGTTAATAGTGCAGAGATTGAGAAACTCTGCCTTAGAAGAAAGGAAAGGAAGGAAGGAAAGAAAGAAAATGAAGTAAGAAAAGAAGGAGGGAAGGAAGATAGAAAGAAAGAAAAAGAAGGAAGGAAAGGGAAAGAAAGAAAAAGAGAAAGAAAGAAAAGAGGCACAGAAAGAAAGAAATGAAAAAAGAAAGACAGGAAGGAGAAAGGAAGGAAGGTAAGAAAGGGAGAGAAGGAAAGGGAAGGGAAATGAAGGGAAGGGAAGGGAAAGGAAGAAAGGAAGATGGCTTCACAAATGACCTTTAAAACAAAACTTTAATTTTCCTCGTTTTTATTTTAAAAACAAAAATAAGATTGACAAGACTATGGAAGCATATTAAATCATAGAAAACATAAAAATCTAGAGATAAAAATTCTATATTTATAACTAGACTCAAAGGGATTTGACCCTTTGATTTTTCATGGCACAATAAACCAAATGAGTTTGTTTAGTAGTTAAAATGTGAGCAAGAATGCATAGACGTGGTAAGAGTTAATTTAGGATTTAAAAAAAAAATCCCCCTAAAACAATAAGGTTGTAACACAGTAGTATCATTTAAATAGCACCTTCCAAAATGAAACTCTCATTTTCTTAGCATAAAAGAGATTTTAAACTTTTAAAATGCACACAGTCAGCCAGGAGCAATGGCTCATGCCTGGGAGCACTTCGGGAGACTGAAGCAGGTGGATCACTTGAGGCCAGGAGTTTGAGACCAGCCTGGTCAATGTGGCGAAACCCTATGTCTATTAAAAATACAAAAATTAGCCAGGCATGGTGGCCTACGCCTGTAGTCCCAGCTACTTGGGAGGCTCAGGCAGGGGAAATGCTTGAACCCAGGAGGTGGGGGTTACAGTTAGCTAAGATTGCACCACTGCACTCCAGCCTGGGTGACACAGCGAGACTCCATCTCAGGGGAAAAAAAAAATGTGCACAAATCAATGGAATGATCCCTGGCTGTTGTGGGATGCAGAGCCGATCACGTGAGTGGTGCGTAATCTATAAATCACACTCACGTACTTGGAGCTTGGCTGAGGTGCTATCCTGGTTGGAGCCCATGCTAAGAGGAACCTTCTAGAACAATCTCCCTTTTCCCTTCTAAATTGATTTCTATTTTAACTTCTCTGGACATATATGTCTTGAATAATTATGTTCTGATACTCATCATGCTGCCACTGACTAATAGTTACTGTGCCCAACACTGGGTATGTAACAGTGGACTAAGTACATTTTCTGAATCTACTCTTCAAGGTCTTAGGGAATTAGGATATTTAAACTGTCTTCACCTGCTGGGAAAAATGGCCAGTTCATCTTGCTCAACTCCTCCACATAAATTTTAATTGAAATATTTTTTAAAATGGAAACTTTTACACTGAAAAATGTAAAAAAAAATTTTTTAAGTTTAAAATTCGTTTTAATTTTTCTTTCTTTTCTTTTCTTTCTCTCTTTCTCTCTCTCTCTCTCTCTCTTATTTTTTCTTTTTGTTTGGCAGCATCTCACTCTGTCACCCAGGTTGGAGTACAGTGGTACAGTCTTGGCTCACTGCAACCTCTGTCTCCTGGGTTCAAGGGATTCTCATGCCTCAGCCTCCCAAGTAGCTGGGACCACTGGTATTCACCACCATGACCGGCTAATTTTTGTAGTTTTAGTAGAGATGGGTTTTTACCATGTGGGCCAGGCTGGTCTCAAACTCCTGGGCTCAAATAATCCATCTGCCTCGGACTCTCCAAGTGTTAAATTAGAAATCTCTACGAAAAGACTTCCTACTGAGCTTTTGCGAAGCAGCTCCCAGTGAGCAGTGTGTATGTGCTTCTGTGGTTATTTATTACCTGGAGGAAGGTGTGGGCCCATAATCGTGACCTGACTTTCAGGACTGCGCTTTCTCCTCCTTCGAGTCGTCCCACTGCACAGGAGATTTGTAAACACTCGATATTTGTACAATTCTGCAAACAACAGCAGTGGGAACACGTCAGAGTCTTTAAATCATGGTAGAGACAATGAAGTTAGCTTATTGACATTTTATTCCCTCAGAAGTCATCGCCTTATCATAAATTATTAATTTAAATAGAGAACAATATATTGCAACAACCAAGAAAACACAGTTTAGTGGCGAGGATGAATCAACTTTAGTGGTAATGTGGAGGTAAAATGGAACACAAAATACAACATAAAATTTAAGCTCTTTTCGAACTACTTTAAGACAATCTTTCTGCAGCAGCAATTGAATTGTTCTGTTTCATTTTCTCCGAACTGGGGGAGGCATTGCTCATAGATATTCACAATACCCAATGCTGGGCTCAGCAAGTCTGGAAGGGATTGCAGAGGAAGACCCCTGAGCCCATATTATCTCAAAGACCTGCAGTTACTGACCCATTGGCATACATTTGTTCCATAAAGTTCTTCTGTCTAAATTATTTTTCTGGTTATAAAGGAGGTTTTTCTACGACTTTCATTCATTAGGCTATTTTTAATCGGTTTCTAGAATTGCCCAGCATATAATGAATAACCTTTAATATATGAAATGCATGTTCCTGAAAAGGATTCATTATAATGACATTCTATCTATCAAATCAAATTTTCTTTCTTCTTTTCTTTTTCTTTCTTTCTTTCTTTTTTTTTTTCTTTTGAGACAGAGTTTTGCTCTTGTTGCCCAGGCTGGAGTGAAATGGTATGATCTCGGCTCACTGCAACCTCTGCCTTCCGGGTTCAAGCAATTCTCCTGCCTCAGTCTCCTGAGTAGCTGGAGTTATAGGCATCTGCCATCATGCCTGGCTAATTTTTGTATTTTTAGTAGAAATGGGGTTTCACCATGTTAGCCAGGCTGGTCTCAAATTCCTGATCTCAGGTGATCCACCTGCCTCAGCCTCCCAAAGTGTTGGGATTACAGGCGTGAGTCACCATGCCCAGCCTCAAATCAGATTTTCTAATCAGATTCCAGCATGGAAATAAATGAACACATCATAATCCATTTTCTGTGTGCCATGCACAGAATGATACTTCTCTAACTGTACACCCTCATGGGTTTAAATTTATCTTGTGGCCCATGCATATTCATTTTTCATATCTCAAGCACTCAACATTGGCCTGTTAGTACTCAATAAAAATCAAAGTACTGGATATTATGTGAAGTAGCTGACTGAGACATTTCACTTTAATGAAATGGATATAACACAGAATAATGCAAGGAGCATATTACCATGAGAACCCTTTTTGAGAATCTTTTTCAAGATCCTCAGAATTCTCTGCAAAGGGGTTAGTAATATATTGTCCGATAAATTGCAGTGAGGTTCATTTCCTACAGGACACTCCCAAAGACAGGTGGGTGGACTGTCCTTGGGCTACTAGAGTTGGGTGCTGAGGTGCTGATGTTGTTTGGCTGTGTCCCCACCCAAATCTCACCTTTAATTGTAGCTCCCATAACTCCCATGTGTTGTGGGAGGGACCTGGTGGGGGATAATTGGATCATGGGGACGGTTTCCCACATACTGTTCTCACGGTAGTGAATAAGTCTCACGAGATCTGATTATTTTACAAGGGGTTCCTTCTTTCACTTGGTTCTCATTCTCTGCTTGCCTGCCACCATGTAAGAAGTGCCTTCTGCCTTCCACCATGATTGTGAGGACTCCCCAACCTTGTGGAACTGTGAGCCCAGTAAGCCTCTTTTTCTTTATAAATGACCCAGTCTCGGGTATGTCTTTATCAGCAGCTTGAAAATGGACTAATACAGGTGCCCCCAGCAAGAACAGGAATTCTCAAAACTCTGTGGTTTGTGGCCCTTTCAAGGACTCTCATGTTGACCTGTGCTCCACAGCTGACATGCTGTGTACCACTAACCCCGCCCTTCAGAGGGAAGAGGGGTGTCAAGGTCAGGAGTTGTAGACTCCCTGCAGATGGGGATCCCAGTTAGCCAGCTCTGCTAGAGGATTCTGGAGAGGATGATGCTTGGAATGAGCCATGAAGGTGTGAACGGGAGGTCACCTAGCAGAATGGGAGACCTGGCCCATGATTCTGTTGTACTAGACTGGGGCATGCTCGAGAAAGGGAAGGGCAGGGTATATGAGGGTGAAATGGACAGATGGAAGTAGGATAGCAATGAGAGAAAGTCTATATGAAGAGTCTTCCTACGCATGCTAAGGAGTTTAGATTGTATTCAGAAGGTACTGGGGAGCCTGTCATGCTTTTATATCCAGGGGGTATTGATCAAGTCTGTATTTTAGAGGGATGGATAATATGAGAGGAAAGAGAAGAGAGAGGGAAGAGTGGGGGGCAGGAGGGTGATAGGGGCCCAATGCAAGAGCCCCCGGTGAGTGAGGCTGAGGCCCTGAACTGAGGCAGTGGAAATGGAGAGAGGAAGATACATTTTGGAGAAGTTTAGAAAATAGAATAAAGACATGATGACTACACAGAGGTTGCATGGAGAATGCTCTTTGGAGAAGAACGGGGTGGACGGGCACTGGTAACACTGAGACTGGGGATTCTAGAGAGGAGATACATTTGAGAAGTCATGGAGACAACGGTTTTGGGTATGTGAGGATGGGGGTGGCTCTTAGACACCCAGATCAGGCCTTTAAGGCTTGAATGCAGTAAGGGAGGTCTGAGATGACAGAAGGCACTGAGGAAGGACTGGAAATATGATCATCCAAAAAAATTAAATGGATGGGAGAGAAGAGAAAGGGGCTGGGATGGAATCCTGGGGCACAGGGGCATTGAAAGGATGGGCAAAGAGAAATCTTAGAAGAGGCTTTCTAAGAAGGAGCCATCCAAATGGCAGAAAGAGAACCAGGAGGGGATGTTCTGGGGGGAATTCAAGAGATGTGATAGTTTCAGGAAGTGGCCAATAGTATCAAATGCTGGAGATGCATTAAGAAAGGCAAGGTGGCTGGAAGCTGGGCAATGAAAGAGAAGACAGGAAAGTTTGAAGAGGAGGAGATGGAGGTGATAGCTACAGAAGCAGCAGGGGCCCACGATGAGAAAGGGAAGGGTATTCTGGGGGTGGAGGAGAAATTCTTTTTCAGTGTTGTAGATACAAATTTTTCCTATGCAAATTGGAAATTATGATCCCAACACAGGATGTTGGCATTTTGCACTTTCAAATTCCTCATCAGAAATGTGATTCAGTAAGTTGTTTTTAACTAAACAAAAAACATAGGAGGTCTCATTTCGCTTTTGATTTTAGAATAAACTTTGCATAATCACTTTCTATCCAGAGTTGTTTTGACTCCAGGACATGGGGAGGCATAGGATTTGCAATTTTCGAACCAATAAGAGAAAGAGAGTAATATATGTGTTAACAAAACCAGATACGGAAATCAGGAACTGCCTTGGCCTTCATCTGAGAGTTTCTGTGATATTCGGGAGTTTAAAATTATCTTACATCAATACTATTTAAAGAGAAACAATAGAAGGAAAGAAATGGGCCCTGCAACACAAATACATACAATTTTCAAAAACAATTTAGTTATTGATCTCTACTGTCTCAGTGTACTCATGAGACATACCCTGAAGTGGAAATTTAAAAACATACTTGAACTTTGATTTTTCTTTTTTTCTTTTCCGCTCACTGCAAGCTCTGCCTCCTGGGTTCACACCATTCTCCTGGGTTCACACCATTCTCCTGGGTTCACACCATTCTCCTGCCTCAGCCTCCCAAGTAGCTGGGACTACAGGCGCCCGCCGCCATGCCTGGCTACTTTTTTTGTATTTTTAGTAGAGGTGGGGTTTCACCGTGTTAGCCAGGATGGTCTTGATCTCCTGACCTGGTAATCTGCCCGCCTCAGCCTCCCAAAGTTCTGAGATTACAGGCGTGAGCCACCGCGCCCAGTCAAACTTTGATTTTTCAAATCATTAATACTGCATAGGTTTGGACATTGGTTTTTCAGAAGGATTCTCCCATTGGTAGTGCATATTAGAATTCTGTAGATGTCTCTTTTTTATTATACTTTAAGTTCTGGGATACATGTACAGAATGTGCAGGTTTGTTACATAGGTATACATATGCCATGGTGGTTTGTTGCACCCATCAACCCGTCATCTACATTAGGTATTTCTCCTAATGCTATCCCTCCCCTATCCCCTCACCCTCTGACAGGCCCTGGTGTGTGATGTTCCCCTCCCTGTGTCTATGTGTTCTCATTGTTCAGTTCCCACTTATGAGTGAGAACATGCGGTGTTCGGTTTTCTGTTTCCTGTGTTAGTTTGCTGAGAATGATATCAATTGTTTTCTGTTCTATTGTATACCATGGAAGCATTTTAAAAATGATAATATGAGGCCGGGCGTGGTGGCTCAAGCCTGTAATCCCAGCACTTTGGGAGGCCGAGACGGGTGGATCACGAGGTCAGGAGATCGAGACCATCCTGGCTAACACGGTGAAACCCCGTCTCTACTAAGAAATACAAAAAACTAGCCGGGCGAGGTGGCGGGCGCCTGTAGTCCCAGCTACTTGGGAGGCTGAGGCCGGAGAATGGCGTGAACCTGGGAGGCGGAGCTTGCAGTGAGCTGAGATCCGGCCACTGCACTCCAGCCTGGGCTACAGAGTGAGACTCCGTCTCAAAAAAAAAAAAAAAAAAAAAAAAAAGATAATATGCAAAACTTTATTAATTTATCCTAAAAGGAATAGTATATGGATTCTCTACTGTTATGTTTCTTAAACATTACAGTGTCATAAACATTCACTTGAGGCTGGATGCGGTGGCTCACACCTATAACCCCAGCACTTTGGGAGGCCGAGACGGGACATTCACTTGAGGTCAGGAGTTTGAGACCAGCCTGGCCAATGTGGTGAAACCCCATCTCTTCAAAAAAACACAAAAATTAGCCGGGCGTGGTGGTGGGCACCTGTACTCCCAGCTACTCAGGACAGAGGTGGGAGGATCACTTGAATCTGGGAGGCAGAAGTTGCAGTGAGTTGAGATCGTGTCACTGCACTCCAGCAGTGACAGAGTGAGACTCTATCTCAGGAAAAAAATAATTATTTGAATTACAATCTTTCAATTGCCATAGGTTTTTTTTTTTTTTTTTTTTTTTGGTCATGTAACTTCAGGTACTTCTATCATCATAAATGCTTCGTTTGACTTAAGTTTAACTGATTATTTAAGTGAGATTTGCTCATTACATTTTTCTGTCCATTTCCATAGTTCAAACATTTTCTACTGTCAAGATGAACTAAATGAATGTCAAAGAGTGTTTAAGACACGCCTTTTAAAGCCATTTTAACCATTTTAAAGTGTGCAGTTCAGTGGCATTAAGTACATTCACAACGTTGAACCACCATCACCTCCATCCAAATCCAAAGCTTTTTCATCATCCCAGACTAAAACTCCTGAAAACTTTTGCATTAATGAGACACAGAACTAGGATTTGTTTACATGACTTTTATCCTAATATCCTCTTTAAGGCTCTTTACTATGACTAAAAGAAGTTATCTGGCTGGGCATGGTGATTCACGCCTGTAATCCCAGCACTTTGGGAGGCCGAGGCAGGTGGATCAACTGAGGTCAGGAGTTCGAGACCAGCCTGGCCAACATGGTGAAACCCTGTCCCTACAAAAAATTAGCCAGGTGTGGTAGCGGGCACCTGTAATCCCAGCTACTCAGGAGGCTGAGGCAGGAGAATCACTTGAACCCAGGAGGTGGAGGCTGTAGTGAGCCGAGACAGCGCCACTGCACTCTGGCCTGGGCAATGAGAGTGAAACTCTGCCTCAAAAAAAAAAAAAAAAAATTATCCATGTGGTGGGTAACACATTTAGGATTTTCAGGAGTATGATTAATTTAATATGGCATTATCCTACTTTATCGGACTGAAATAAATGATTATCAGAGTTTTAAAATATTTTGTTACGCTTTTGTTTTATAAAAATAGTTAATTCAAGGTAAATACAGGAGTGCAGGAATGGAAAGGAAGTTAATTTAGGACTTCCCCAGCTCTCCACTTGCCACCCATTTGTTTTCTTTAAAAACTCATGAGACTTCTTTGTATCATCTGATAACTCTGACTAGGACCCCCTGATGAATTGCCCTGAGTTCGGAACTGAAGGAGAGGCAGAGCCTGTGGTGAGGAAGGGCTGTTCATCTGGCTCCTTGTACCCTAAGTCTATGGATTACAAAAAATAATGCACTATTCTTTTGGGCTAGTGTCTCTCTGGCATGAAGCCATGGACTCATGGCTGCCTCGGGGCTGCCCAGATCCACCCCTTGCACCATCATTCCTGAGTCTTGTCTCCTGTATTGAAACCTCTGCGTCTGTCCTTCCCACCATGTGTGCACCCACACACTTGCACATAGGCACACGCACACAGGTCCCACAGATGCCACTAAACTGGCTGAGAGAGTAGAAGACTATTTATCCCCAGCGCATTTTCCACTTTAGTTGAAGGGGCAACTGATTGTTAACATTCACTCATACTGTCATTACATTTTATCTTTTGCAAATCCTCCCTCCCTCCCTTTCTTTCTTTCTTTCTTTCTTTCTTTCTTTCTTTCTTTCTTTCTTTCTTTCTTTCTTTCAAAAAGAGGTTTAATTGACTCACACTTCCACAGGCTGTACAGAAAGCAGGACTGGGAGGCCTCAGGAAACTTACAAGCATGAGGAAAGGGTGAAGGAAAAGCAAAAACCTTCTTTGCATGGCAGACAGGGAGACAGAGAGCAAAGGGGGAATTGCAAATCCTTTCTTAAACTTTAATTTTTCAGTTATGTAAATCAAGCGTATGGGTTTCCATTCTACAGATGAGAAAATCGGGGATTCAATTTCTTGAGCACTGATTTCCTTTCTTCAGTGATAGCTACTTTGAATTATTTCAGTATCATAACTGGCTGGAGCAGTTCTAGTCCTCAAAGCATCCTTGAATGTTGTCATAAAAAATGGCTGCTTTTATTTATTTATGTCATAACATTGTATTTTGAATTCAGCAGGTTCGGTGGCTAATGAATTTGATCACTACCAACACTATCTTTTAAATGGCTTGCAATATATCATTGGCTTATAATTGGATTTAGGATTAAGAGCGTTTAGATTAAGAACATGTAGAAGGGCACACCATGGAGCATTTTAGACAGTGATTCCAAAAGCTATTAGTATTGTCTGTGATGAGTTCATTCACTGTGTCATTCACATGTTTGCTCAACAGATGAGCTGGTATTATGCTACATGTTGAGAAAACAATACTGAGAAACCAAAACATGCTACCTACCCTAATGGGCTGTCAGGACTGCGGACAGGGAGGGAAGGAGGATGCTCCTTCAGGCCAGTGCACTGTGGCAGCTGGACAAGTCTAGGAGCTATTCAAAGTTTCTGGGATGAAGCCACTCTGGAGAGGGTCGGCAGCATAGGTAGGTTAGGTGTCTGAAGGCTTTCAACCCAGCCAGGACTGTGACTGCTGCCCCTGTAGAAAGAACTTTAGCACCCTCCTTGGTTCCGGCTTTTCCAGTTCTACCTCCACCTTCCCTTTCTTATTACTTATTTGCCCTGAGGCCTTCTGCCAAGGGTTTCTCTCTCTCTTTATTTATTTATTTTTTTTTTGAGACCAAGTCCCACTCTTGTCTCCCAGGCTGGAGTGCAGTGGCATGATCTCGACTCACTGCAACCTCCACCTCCTGAGTTCAAGCATTCAAGCGATTCTCCTGCCTCAGTCTCCTGAGTAGCTGGGATTACAGGTGCCTGCCACCACGCCTGGATAATTTTTTTTTGTATTTTTAGTGGAGACGGGTTTCATCATGTTGGCCAGGCTGGTCTGGAACTCCTGACTTCAGGTGATCCATTCACCTTAACCTCCCAAAGTGCTGGGATTATAGGCTAAGCCACAATGCCCAACCAGGTCTCCCTCTTTGGCTTGCTTCTTTGGATGGACAACCCTGGACTTATCACTGTGGCCTTTGATTCAGTATCACCACAAATCACCACATCTTGGACTGAGCTTCTGAACTGCAGCTTTGGGGCAAGAAGTACCTGCTTGGTCTGTCCCCCCAATACCAGACCCAGTGTTCCTAGCCTGTCCCTGCTCTAAGCACGGAATGTTTGTTTTCTTGTTTTATCTTTTATATATATATATAAATTTTTATGGTTATATAGTAGGTGTATATATTTATAGGGTTTATGAGCTATTTTGATATAGGCATACAATGTATAATGATCACATCAGGGTAAATGAGGTACCAGCACTTCAAGCATTCATTTCTTTGTGTTACAAATGTTCCAATTATGCTCTTTTAATTATTTTTAAATGTACAATAAATTGTTGACTATAGTCACTCTGTTATGCTATCAAACAATAGATCTTATTCATTCTATCTAACTATATTTTGTACCTGTTCATCATCCCCACTTCCCTTGTTTGCTTGCTTTTGAGAAGGGTATTAGCTTCTGAGGTGATCTCTGGTTACTTCTGCATACCTGGAGAATGTGCATGTAGCTTCCTACTTTCCATGGAGATGGTCTACAGAGGACAGATAAATCCTGGCATTCACTTTGAGGGTGAATGGTCAGGGAAGAGGATGTATATTCACATGAAAACATAAAGCACTAGAAGCTACCGTAATAGGATGAGTGGGAGAATAAAATCAAAAACGCTGACTCTGACCAGGTGTGGTGGCTCACGCCTATAATTTCAGCACTTTGGGAAGCCGAGGTGGGCAGATCACTTGAGGTTAGGAGTTTGAGACCAGCCTGGCCAACATTGTGAAACCTCATCTCTACAAAAATGCAAAAAATAGCTGGGCGTGGTGGCATGTGCCTATAGTCCCAGCTACTTGGGAGACTGAGGCAGGAGGATTGCTTGAACCCTAGAAGCAGAGGTTGCAGTGAGCTGAGATTGCACCACTGCACTCCAGCCTGAGTGACAGAGTGAAACTCTCTCTCTCAAAAAAAAAAAAAAAAAAGTGCTGCCTCATGAACACTGAAGATAGTATTGCTAAGCGCTGACTAAGCTCAGGCTTAAGCTGCCACAGACCCCAGTGCTAAGACTTAGCAGGAGTTTTGGCCCAGGAAACCTGAACACAGCATTCTTTTTTAAAAAGTAGAGCCTGCGTCTTGTTATGTTGTCCAGGCTGGTACCAAACTCTTGGCCTCAAGGGATCCTTCCACCTCAGCTTCTCAAAGTGCTGGGATTACAGGTGTGAGCCAAAATACCCAGCCATGAACGCACCATTCTTGCCTCTTCCAGATAAGCAGAAGACTCTGAGATTCTGGGACAGGTGCAAAACCCCAAGGGTCCACGCTCACTTCAAACTACCGCAGCCCAGCATCCATGCACGGACTAACAACGGAAACTGTATGTTCCTGAAATGGATTGAAGGCCACAGTTGATGTTTTCACCATTATTCTCCAAAGTGGCCTCCATGGCAGCTTTAGAAAAGTGAAAAGGTTATATTGCAAGTGCTCCTTAATTCTTACAGAAAAGTTGCTTTTCATTCTCGAGATAAATACTGCCAAAAAATGTTAGGAATATCTGAGCAGTGAAGGAGACTAAGAACAATCCTTGAAGTTAAAACCATCTGTATTTGGGAGTTCTATCCAATGCACTCATTTCCCTCAGTTCTATGCACACTGGCATAACTCACCAGTATTTTTGCAGGGCTCTGTCTGTGGAATTCAACCACGGGCACATCCCTCTTCCTGACAAGATGAGGAATGGTAGAGTTTCGCAAAAAGGCACTGAGCTCAGGGGTGTGCTCTGGGGAGGCAGCAGGCTGCAAAAGAAAGTGGGAGATACCACACACAAATGAGTGAACAATTGTTACATTTTCATTAACCTTGAACTCTAGGCATTTTTTTTTTCTCAGTGGAATATGATTCACATGAGAATCCAGTCATGTGATTACCAGCAGTGTGTTTTGACAGTGACGTGACCTGCACGCACAAGGAACAAGCTTTTCCACTCTTCGATGACAAGAATTCATGAAGCATGGGGAATGCATTCCTGGGAAGTTTATCTTGCAAGGAGAAGATTTGAAGCAGAAGTCATTTCCCCATAAGGAGAGAAAACGTGCAAGTGACATTTCAGACATGAGCCATCCTTCTCTCATTACTTTCTTCTCATTGTAGAGCGGGGCCAGTTAAACTGAGGAATGTCCTGTATGGGGAGATGAATCCTGAGGTGATAGAAAAGTGAGGTGCCAACCTCATTTGGGGAAACAGCCTGATGTGGTCAAGGACCCAACCTCCGCATGGCTGAACCCCACGTTCCTGCACTCCTTTAGGAGAAAACTCTGCCCTGATGAAAATGACTTTTCCAAAGCATGCTACATGCTCACTGTGCCACAGTGGAGTCTGTTTTCCGCCCCGAGTTTATTTTGCAAATGTCCTAGAACTTACTATTTTATCTCAGGTTCCATGCTGGGTCCATCTGCTGGCTGGATAAATATTTTGAGACTTCCAGTAAATCACGCAGAAAATCCCACTGACATTCTTTATTTTAGACCCACTGAATACAAAGACCTAATTTTCTGCACCCCACTCCCACCCTTGAGAATTATGATTTCTCTTACACAGTTTCTCTTTGTAGTCACAGGAGCAATAATAGTATGCCCATCTCTATGGAATGATGAAAAGAAATTTCTACATTGCAGATGTAGGCTGCATCACAAAAGACGAAATAAGAGTGCTCGGTATGTCATAAAAACCTGGAAAAACCTACCAGACAAACAGAAGAATGGAGTCCAGACTCCCTAGCGTGGCACACACAGGTCCTCACGTGCTGGTCTCGGCCGGTTTCTCCAGCCTCTTCTCTGACCAAGAACCCTAGGTCCCCCACTCCAGCATGCTAACCTGCTCTCCACTCCTGACAGCCACAGGCACACTCGCCAAGCCTCTGATGTTCTGCATGCCTGGTCTGGGGCCCATCTGTGCCTATCCGGCTGCACCTCAACTGCCTGCTAGCTGGTCTGCATTGCCAGATGAGAAAATGCAAAACACAAAGCAGAGAGTCACTTAGAGCCTCCCAGGAAACAGGGAGACGAAGATAATCTGGAGAGGAAAGCTAAGGCAGGGAGATCAGATGTAGGAGGTAATCCAGGGAAGTGTGGCTTTTATAGAAGCCCAAGGAAAAGAAAGTTTGCAAAAATAAGACAGTGACAAAGAATGCCAAATCCTGCAGAGGAGTAAAGGGCAAAGACCTTTATGCACTGAACTTGGCAATTTTGTCACGGCCTTTGCAGGGACATGGGTGGAACTGGAAGCCATTATCCTCAGCAAACTAACACAGGAACAGAAAAACCAAACACCGCATGTTCTCACTTATAAGTGGGAGTTGAACAATGAGAACACATGGACACAGGGAGGGGTACATCACACACTGGGGCCTGTCGGGGTAGGGGGTAGGGGGTGGGAGAGCATCAGGAAAAATAGCTAATGCATGTTGGGCTTAATACTTAGGTGATGGGTTGACAGGTGCAGCAAACCACCATGGCACATGTTTACCTATGTAACAAACTTGCACATCCTTCACAAGTACCCTGGAACTTAAAATAAAATTAAAATTAAAAAAAAATTATGGGCCAGGCTTACACCTATAATCCCACCACTTTGGGAGGCCAAGTCAAGAGGATCTTGGCTTGCGGCCAGGTGTTTGAGACCAGATTAGGCAACATAGTGATACCTCATTGCTAATTAAAAAAAAAAAAATAGCCAATGTAGTGGTACAAGCCTATAGTCCCAGACACTTGGGAGGCTGAGGCAAGAGGATCATCTAAGCCCAGGAGTTCAAGGCTGCAGGGAGCTATGATCACGCCACTGAATTCTCAGCCTGAGCAACAGAGTGAGGCCCTGCTCCTAAAAAAATAAAAATACAAAAGAACAAAATTATAGATGTCATTTTATCAGAAGAGATTGGTGGAGGTAGAAATTTAACTGCAGTAGCTCAAGAGTTAATGGATTTTAACAAATGGATAATGATTTTAAAAGATACAAAATTAAATCCTTCTGTTGTTTTTATATTAAATTCCCTATGGCTCAGAGACAAGGTGAGCCTTGTCCCCCAAATAAGGCATGAAAATGAAATATTGCTCTTTGTAGCAACGCTATTTATAACAGAGAAGAAAAACAGTAGCTTAACACTTTGTAGGCATATAGAGATTACTGATTAAATACGTTATGATATATTTATACAGAAGACTACTGGACAGGTTTAAAAAATGATGACATGAAGCTCCATTGGAATTTAGAAAGATACAATATATTTGCAAGGGGAAAAGACAGGTTTACAACAGCATATGTAGTAAGATTGTAGTTTTAATAAAAATGGATGTATCTGATATTGTAGATCTATAAGTAGAAATAATCTGGAAGGGCAGTCCTCAAAGTGTTACAGTGGTGGAGATCTGATGATACTAAGGGAGTTTTGCTTATTTCTTTTTAGGTATGATAATAATGTTATAGATTTTAAAAGGGTCTCCTTATTTATTTTTCATTTTTATAGACAGGGTCTCACTGTGTCTGTCAGGCTGGAGCACAGTGGGTACAATCGCAGCTCATTACGCAGACTGATCCTCCTGCTTTAGCCTCTCAAATAGCTAGGACTACAGGCACATCCTGCCACACCTAGTGAATTTCAGTTTTGTAAAGACAGCGTCTTGCTGTGTTGCCAAGGCTGGTCCTGAACCCCTGGGCTCAAGTGATCCTCCTGTCTCAGCCTCCCAAAACATTGAGACTACAGGCATGAGCCACTGTGCCTGGCCAAGCCTCCTTATTCATTGGCAATATATATAATAGTAAAATGTTTACGGATGAAGTGGAAAAATAAGTTAATGCATAAATAAATGGAAAAAATAACAGTAAACAGGTGGTAACACTATTAGATATTGAAAATGCTCTTCTTTATGTTTTTACATATTAGCTGATATATTCTTATGATGAACATTTAGTATTTTTAACATAAAAATTATGAACAATGTACAAAAATGTGAAATTGTAAAAAAAGTAAATGAGAAATGAAAAAGTAGGGATAGCAAGCACAGCTTGGCTGTAAATGGAAGGGGAAAGAGGTCCGTTCTTGAAAGAGAATACAGAGTGAAATTACTGCATTTACTGTTTGTTTTGAAGATGAGAGAAATTTAACAAAGTTTATAGAACCCAAGGAATGCCCAAGGAGAGAAGAAGAGGTTGAAGATACGGGAAATGGGGATACTTGATGTAGCAAAGTTAATTCATGGAGCTGGAAGAATAATCCTCCTTTCTCTGGAAGTGTTGGAAAGAAATTGAGGATGGAAGAGAGATGATTAGGAGGTGTGTGGAAGGCTGGGGTGGTGTGTTAGTCCATTCACACACCGCTATAAAGAACTGCCCAAGACTGGGTGATTTATAAAGGAAAGAGGTTTAATTGACTCACAGTTCTGCCTGGCTGGCAAGGCCTCAGGAAACTTACAATCATGGCAGAAGGTGAAGGGGAAGCAAGGCACCTTCTTCACAAGGTGGCAGGAGGGAGAATGAACACAGGAGAAACCACCAAACACTTATAAAAACATCAAATATCGTGAGAACTCACTCACTATCACGAGAACAGCATGGCGGAAACCATCCCCATGATCCAATTACTTCCACCTGGTCTCTCCCATGACACGCGGGGATTATGGGGATTATAATTCAAGGTGAGATTAGCCTAACCCTAGCAGGTGGGGAGGGGTTTGGGATGGGGAAATGGATCATTCCTAACAGTAATGATAGAGCTATTGCCTAGGAAGGACAGAGAGCGTGGTGAAGGTTTAGACAAGGCAACGAGGAGGATGGGGAGGAGCGATCATCACAATGGCAGATGCCCCTGCGAAGCTGGCGGCTCCGTGAACGTGCGCCAACATCCATCTGTCATGGTGCCATCAGGCTATGGGGTAGAGAAGCCAGGCTGTGGGACTGTGCATGCATGACTGAGATTTTCAGGGCAGGGGCTTGGAAGGATATTAGGAACAGGAGGTTATGGGGGCTTGTAAAAGCGTGTTTCAAGTAACTCATCGTGGAGTCCAGGCTTGGCAGAAAAGAAGGTATGACCAGAGGAAGTCCTGAAAGTGGGTTGGGGTAACTGTGTCAGAGAAAGCATTTATACCAAGGAAGAAAAATTTTCTTGAAGAGAACAAGTGAGACCATCATAAAAATAGGAGATTGAATTGGAGGAGAAAGGAAAGTTGAGTTGAATGTCTTGGAGGCAGGGTAGTTTGAGGTGTTGTTGAAGACCAGTGGCAGAAACCCTGGGAGGTGGAGTGCATGGACCTGAGGGGAGGCCTTGGATATCCCAGCCTTATGGGCGCTGGGACATCCCAGAACCATAGAAGAGCCTGGCACAATGAGGAGGAGGGGAAGCCCCACAGTTGATCGAGGTTGCTGTTATGGTTTGGATATTTGTCCTCCCAAATCTCATGTCGAGTTTTAATTGCCAATGAGGGAGGTGGGGCTTGGTGGGAGATGCTGGGGTCACGAGGATGGATCCCTCATGAATGGCTTGGCCATCGCATTGGTGCTAAGTGAGCTTCTACTGTGAGTTTAAAAGTGTGCAGCACTCTCTGCCCCACCCATCCTCTCTCTCTTGCTTCTGCTTTCACCATGTGAAGTGCCTGCTCCTCATTCTGCCTTCTCCATGAATAAAAGCTCCTTCAGGCCTCCCAGAAGCCAGGCAGGTGCCAGCTCCATGCTTCCTGTACAGCCTGCAGAACTGTGAGCCAATTAAACCTCTTTTCTTTATGAATTACCCAGTGTTAGGTATTTTTAGCCAGGCAAGAATGGCCTAATACAGATACTCAATGATTGAGGATCTGATAGGACAGTTTTTATGGCATAAGATAAATTGTGAGCTTAGACAGAAAATTAAGAATTGTGGAAATCGCTTGCTAAAATTCTCTCATATGTTTTCTATCATATACTATGTGGGCGTGCATGTAGATTGTGCTTTGAGATGAATCATGTGAATTCTTTTATAGGTCATTGACAGTTATGTTACAGAGGTTAACTCTGTAGTTAACCAAACTACAGAGAAGAGGCACTATAAAAAATGAGAGACTGACTCTTTATTCCCAAGCTATAGCCTATTATTATTATTATTAGCAGTAAGCAGTAATAGTAGTGGTAGTGGTAAAACAATAGCCCGAACAGCCAGGTGCAGTGGCGCACGCCTGTAATCCCAGCGCTTTGGGAGGCTGAGGCAGGCAGATCACATGAGGCCAGGAGTTCAAAACCAGCCTGGCCAACATGGCAGAACCCCATTTCTACCAAAAACGTAAAAATTAGCTGGGCTGCTGGTGGTGCACACCTGTAATTCCAGCTACTCAGGATGCTGAGGCAGGAGAGTTGCTTGAACCTGAGAGGCAGAGGCTGCCGTGAGCCGAGACAGTGCCACTGCACTCCAGCAGTCTGGGCGACAGAGTGAGGCTGTCTCCAGGAAAACAAAAACCAATACCCGGAAGAAAACTCTTTAACTTCCGGTGTGGTTTCATCAGATGTATTTTGTGTACAAATAAAGAACATGTCCTATTGGGGTAAATCATCATTCACAAATATTTGTAAGTGGTCTCTCAATAAAATACAGGGCTTACTTTGAGCTAGAGAATGACAGCGTCGTGTGGCAGGGGTTGATGGAATACATCTCTGTATTTTGCGACACTGTTTTACAAATAGAGGAATGCCACTCTTACACACCATAGTCAAAAGGTCTCCAAATAGCTTGCAAACCAGCTTTCTGAAATGACATTCCAGAAATTATTTAAAAACAAAACAAAACAAAAAGGAAGAAGTTACCCAAGAAATCTAAACAACAGTTAAAGCCCATTTTCTACATGAACATTTGGAGCCTCTTTCACAGTTGACAATGAACCTCCAGGCCATGGTTTTCCACTGAGGGTGGAGGACGCTAGCTTCTTAGCATCCATGATAGGCAGACAGTTCCCAGGACAATTTGTTAAGTGCTAGGAGAAGCTGGTGGTAACCACTAAAGTGTCTTCTGCAGAACAAATGAAAATGACTTCTTTCTGCATAAGGAAATAATTGTTGGTAAACATGTTTCTTTCTACAGCTGCTACTCAGAATTTAGCCCAACAGGAATTTTCTATTTTCATAATCTTTACCAAACTCTTCACTGTGTCATAAGTTTAAATTTATGGATTAAAGGGATACTGTGCAGCCAGAATGTGCAATACAGTCGGAAATGCGGCATTTGAAGAAAGGTAGTTGGGTGAAATTAGATTAAGGGCCCTGTGAACCCAAACAAAAGCAATGCACACTATCTTTTTCTTGTTTGTAATTTGTTTTTGGATTTCAGATATTCCTAGCACACAAAAAAACAACAGACAACTCTCATGTACTTTGCCTATAATTAAACCGAAGTGGAGACAAGCCTGGGGGGGCAGTCCACCATGTAATTTTCTTTAAGACATGAACGTTGAGGGTTTGTAGGGAAAGAAAAACCCCACTTTTTTTAACCTCCTGAAAAGTTCATGCAAAGCATAACTAAAAGAATCAACTCACTCTGCTGGTGATGTTGAAGCTTTTGTTAGTATTTGAACATGGTGTTTTTACATTCCAAAATATATATGCAAACCTGAAGACCATCTCAAAGAGAAGGTAAAAATCTCAGACTGTATAATTCTTTTTGGTGGTCGAGAATTGGATCTTCAGGCACTCTTAAAAAGGCGAATACAATTCTTCTATCAGAGGTAGCATTCCCATAAGAAAGAGAAAGCCTACTTAGGACAGACTGACCAGGTCCAGGGGTAAGCCATAGATGTCACTAGCATGTCACAATCGGAGAGGAAGTAAATTAAAATTGACTACTCTTCTCCTGATCAGACCTTCTAAAATAATAAACAGTTAAGTTTTTTTTGTTTTTGTTTTTCCTGGGAGGAGAGTTTGTAGAAGACAGCTGAGTATCGAAGGGGCAAGTAACAGCCATCAAATATGCTTTAGCTAGGACATAGATTACAGTTCCTGTGGTCAAGGCTGTCAAAATGATTCCACAAAGAAATCAGGAGTTAATGGCAAAGATATACTAACTAATCTTCTTCCTTTCATGTCTTGATTTTTTTTTTTTTTGAGACAGTCTTGCTCTGTCACTCAGGCTGGAATGTAGTGACGCGATCTCAGCTCACTGCAACCTCCGCCTCCTGGGTTCAAGTGATTCTCCTGCCTCAGCCTCCTGAGTAGCTGGGATTGCAGGTGCCCACCACCACGCCCAGCTAATTTTTGTACTTTTAGTAGAGATGGGGTTTTGCCATGGTTGCCAGACTGGTCTTGAACTCCTGACTTCAAGCGATCCTCCTGCCTCGGCCTCCCAAAGTGCTGGGATTACAGGCATGAGCCACTGTGCCTAGCCATATGTCTTGATTTTTAAGGGTGTGTGTGTGTGCGCGTGAGTGAGAGAGAGAGGGAAAGAGAACCAAGAACTGTTGTGCTAGGAAGTAACAAGAGTGCCTGCATTCTGAATTAAGGAAAACCGGTACACGAAGGCAGTCAGGAAGAAGAAAGTACCCTTAAGGATAACACAAAACTATGCAAATTTGCCAAGCCACTGTCTGCGGGCCCACTCATTCCAAAACACAACTCCAAAACTCTCATCCCTAATGAACGGACAGTTTCTGTGTCTCTGCTTTCCTTGTTTGTACTATCTGGTTATAATTTGGACTTCCTATGGGACCGGTCTGGTTCAGGAGACATTCTCGGTGGCAACCTCCAGCTTTCCATGGCTCTCACAGCAGTTTTTACAAACAGTATTGGCTTTTGTAATTCTGTAATTTTGTAATTCTCTCATGTTAAGCTCTTCTTAGTCTATAGAGTCTTTCAGGCCACTTTTATCTCAGGATTATTTTCTTGAACTTGGGCCCAAAACCGTGTTCCATAGTCTTAACATAGGTTATATGTGGGCATTTTATCGGTCCTCCTCTCCTAGGTATGGTCTCACATCTAAGCCTTTCCCCTCTGCATCTCACACTTAGCTGTCTATTACAAAGTCTTGCCAATTAAAGAAAAATCCTAGGCCAGGCATGGTGACTCACGCCTGTAATCCCAGCACTTTGGGAGGTTGAGGTGGGTGAATTGCCTGAGCTCAAGAGTTTGAGACCAGCCTTGGCAACATGGTGAAACTCCATCTATACAAAAAAAAAAAAAAAAGCAAAAATCAGCAAGGCGGGGTGGTACATGCCTATAGTCCCAGCTACTTGGGAGACTGAAATGGTAGGACTGCTTGAGCCTGGGAGGCAGAGGTTGTGCAGTGAGCAGAGATAGCGCCACTGCACTCCAGCCCATGCAACAGAGTGAGACCCTGTCTTAAAAAAAAAAAAAAAAAAAAAAAAAAAAAAAAAAAAGAGGCCAGGAGCAGTGGCTTACGCCTGCAATCCCAGCACTCTGGCAGGCTGAGGAGGGTGGATCACCTGAGGTCAAGAGTTCGAGACCAGCCTGGCCAACGTGGTGAAAACCTATCTCTACTAAAAATACAAAAAGTAGCCGGGTATGGTGGTGGGTGCCAATCCCAGCTACTCAGGAGTTTGAGGCAGGAGAATCACTTGAACTCAGGGGCAGAGGTTGCAGTGAGCTGAGATTTCGCCTCTGAACTCCAGACTGACTGACAGAGTCAGACCCCATCTCAAAAAAAAAAAAAAAAGAAAGAAAAAGAAGAATCCTTTACTCGTTATGAAACTTTTGGCTCCTCAATAGGTTTTACTTTTTCAACCTCATCTTATCTAAAGATCACAGTCTGTGTGCAGGACTCTCCAAACCCTAGGATAAAGCCCCATCAAATAAGAAAATTGATAGTTTGAAATAATTATTGTACTGGCTTTAGATTAGTTGAGAAATACTTGACTCAACTCTTAAAATTTTCTTCCAAGAAAGATCTGGAAAAAATTAGCTCTAATGGTTGGATGCTGCAGACAGTTGAACATTTCAAAAAGTTGTAGATGGTACGATGTGAATAAAGTGCCGTGTTAAAATCCTCTATCTCTGACCTAGACCCTGCAGCCTGGAGGGAGACCCTTCCCGGGCATCTGCTTATGCCCCTAAGTTTACAGAAAACACCAACGGAACCTGGTGAAGCAGAAACTATCAACGGAGAAGCAGAAACTCAAAGGCAGAGACATTGTCATTGGGAGGCAAAAGAGAAAGTGGGAAGGGACGTCCCCAAGGTACTTCCACGCCCCTACGCTGACCTCAGCTGGGCCCTGGGGCCAACTCACAGGGGAAACCCCAGTTGTGCAGCTCACCCAGCCTCTCCTGATCCCCTCCAGCCCCCCGCCCTGTTGCCTATTCCTGATTCTACCTTCCCTCACGCCCTAAGGTTCGAAAGTGTGGACACACCAAGCTGAGTGAATCCCATAAATCCTGATATGAGGCAAGTATTTATTTATTTATTTGTTTAGAGGCAGGATGTCATGCTGTTGCCCAAGCTGGAGTACAGTAGTGTGATCATAGCTCACTGCAGCCTCCAACTTCCAGGCTCAAGTAATTCTTCTTCCTCAGCCCCCTGAGCAGCTGGGACTCCAGGGACTATAGGCATGTGTCATCATGCCTGGCTAATTTATTTTTATTTTTTGTAGAAATGGGGTCTTGCTACATTGTCCAGGCTGCTCTTAAACTCCTGGCCTCAAGTGATCCTCCCACTTCAGCCTCCCAAAGAGTTGGGATCATAGGCACGAGCCATGTGCCCGGTCCAAGACAAATATTCAGAATAAGAACTCACTGACTTCTAGAAGCATTTGTGTGTGGTTGCCCCTGCCCCACCCCAATTTAGTTGCTAATGCTCTGTGTTTGGACAACAAGTGAGATGCTTGTGGGTGACAACTTTTCACCACTATTTTTTAAAGCAGCTACAGGTTACAGGATGATCCCAGTGGTAGTTTACAGAAGCCGTCAATGTCTCCTCCTGACTTTGGGGACATTAGGGTAACTTGCTGGGATAACCAAACTGTAACCAGTTTCCACTGTGAAAAAAACCTGAACCTTGTTTGGGTCTTATCACATGCCGAGACTTACGTGTGAAGACTTTCAGGGATATGTTGTATTTGCAGTGCATATCCGGGTTATAGACTGGTTGTATTTCAGAAGGTTTTAGGCTAGATGTTTGGCATTCAGAATGCATTTCTCTTTAGAAATGATGTTTTAAATGGTGTTTCAGTTCTCAAGCCAGTCCACAAAACCCCAACTTAATCCTCAATAGGGCTTTGATGCCGTCAAAGTATGTGTTTGTAAGAAAAATAACAATGTCCAGGACTGCTGCCATATGAGTAATTTAAAAAATAAAAGAAAATCCATTTGTTAAGTACATTACATTAAACACTGATATTTAGGTGGGAATCGATTTAATTGAGGGAAATTAGGAAGTATGTGGGAGCTTATAGGGATTCTCAGGGCATATCTGGGAAGTTCTGAAGACTGTAGAGTTAGTGGCAATGGATCCCTATAGTGTGTGACCTCTAAAATGTTTCTTAGGAAGTTTGGCTTGTTTTTCGCAAGTTTCCCTAGAGATCTGTGAGGGATCAGGGAGAGGTAATGAAGAAGAGAGCATTTTTCCAGTGGGAAGTGGGCAACTTAAGAACACATAAGGAAGGGGGATGTTGACTACAAAGTGTATCCGAACACAAGGGAAAGGGATTTTGCTGAAAGGAAATCAGTGGAATGATTAAAGAGGAAAACATAGGAAGGAAATGGCCAATCCCTCAGCTTGAGAAAGCTGGGGAGAGAGCTCCTCTCTTACAGGTCCACGGTGGCCTGCAACATTTTGAGGGCTAGTGCAGTGGGGACTGGACCATCTTCAGAAAGGGAGAAGAACTTGTAGACATGTACTACTCACAGATGCAGCTGTTTTATGAGACACTTGCTCCTATATCACTCTTCTTATAAAGAAACCGTAGAACCAAATAATCAGGAATTGAACCTCAGTTCACTTCCCCAGTAAGAAAGATTGGATACTGGAATTGAATTCTTGCCTTGACAGATGTTATTTCTGCCGCCTCCCTGTTCCTTTTTGTAAGCCCATCCTCTGTCTGCTTCTTACTAAAAATAAAACTAACTATACAATTTTTTTAAAGAGATGGAATCTTGCGATGTTGCCCGGGCTGACCTCAAACTCCTGGCCTTACGTGATCCTCCCACCTCAACCTTCTGAGTAGCTACAGACACACATCACTGTGCCTGGCTATGGCACAATTTTTTGTTTTTTTTAACAGCAATTCATTTTCATGCTAATTTGAATCTAAAATGATTATTAAAATTAAAAATTTCTCAGGTCTATTCTGTTGAAGACAACAATGGGGAAGAGATTATTTGTTTTTCACTGAAGTCCAAGTCACATCAAGAAAAGACGATCTTTGCATTCTCTAGGAAAAATTAAATTGCCAAGTAAGTTAATAGCAACTTCACCAAAAAATTATTTAGCGTCATAAGAGAATAATTTCCAGTGCTCTCAATTATTTATAGCCACTAATATAAACTCTCTTGATTATCTGTTTTTTAATGTCTATTAATAAAAGCTCCCTTAGACTTTCTGGAGCATTTATTAAGTGTAGGTGAAAGTACTTTGAGAACCTGAAAGCAGTAACATTTCAACTTCTCTATGAATTTAGAATTTCAAAAATTCACAAATTGCTATGATTAGTTATTTAAGGGAGATATTACTTTAAATTGTATTTAAATCTTATATTCAATTTCCACAGATTCAAAGTTTTAGGAAGATAATTGAATTGCATTTTAGAAATTATTAGCCTCAGACAGAATTTATTAGCCTCAGACAGAATTTTACTCCAAGTCTATACATTAAAGAACAAGTGGGGGCCAGGTGCGATGCCTCACAACTGTAATCCCAGCACTTTGGGAGGCTGAGGCGGGCGGATCACCTGAGGTCAGGAGTTTGAGACCAGCCTGGCCAACATGGTGAAACCGCGTTTCTACTAAAAATACAAAAAATTAGTCAGGCGTGATGGTACATGCCTGTAATCCCAGTTACTCGGGAGGCTGAGGCAGGAGAATTGCTTGAACACAGGAGGCGGACGTTGCAATGAGCCGAGATGGCGCCATTGTACTCCAGCTTGGGCAACAAGAGCAAAGCTCCGTCTCAAAGAAAAAAAAAAAAAAAAGAATAAGTGGGAAGTAGGGAACGCCAGGTGCTTAGTATATACTATGGCTTGGTTTGCAAGAATCTGTCAACATTTAAGACAAGTCATCTATTAGTACTATCCCAGTCACAGTATGCCACAAAAAAACAAATAACTCACAACCAACATGGTATACATTAAACCAGTTACATAATATATACAAACATATATAAATAGTGTCAGATATAAACTAAACATTACGTTCAAAAAGAGTTAGAGGTCTCTGCAGAATCATGTGCTCAAGGAATCTATGACGGAAAGTACATGTTAAATGCAGTGCAGGATATGTAAAAGTGTTAATTATTTAAATGTTATACATTTGCATTTGCAGATGTTATTTTACAATAAGCTGCTGTCCTTTAAAGAATTTTAAATCATCTCAATGAAGAGCAGAGAGGAAATGAGAAAAAAAAATGCCAGGAAGGAAGTATTTTAAAGAATCTTGTGTAATACAAGTGGCCTTATGTATTATTTTCACATAAAGGAGGCTGTTGTCTCGTAAGTCCTTTACTAATGAACCCCCTTTAGTCTTCCCTTTGAATAGAAGGCATGTTGGGTTGAAAAAGAATGCCTTTCAGAATGAGCAATGACCCAGTGCCACTGGCCGAGGTAGGGGCAGACCTGCTGTGTCCTGGCTGGTGGCGTTGGTATTCCATGAAGCCTGTGCTGCGCCATTTTTAATAGAGACACCGTGTCCTGGTAGCTACTAGGAGAACATTCGTTCTTACATGAAGTTCTCTCCTAAGGACAATATCTGACTACAAGAGGTTGTTGTCTTTTGTTTTTCTTTATACAAATGTGGCATTTTCAAGGGCTTATGCTAATTAATTTCTTTCTTTCCCAGAAAAACATGAAAGCCAAATTTGGATGTTAATCTGAATGGGATCAGCTCCTTGCTCCTTGTTAATGAAAGTCGGGCCCACAGACTGGCATCAGGTACAGGAGGTGGGAGCTTGCAGAGAGGCAGAATCTGAGGTCCAACCCCAGCCCCTGCATTGTAACAGACAGCCAGGTGATTCAGAGGAAGTTTGAAAAGCACTGCTCTAGGCTTTAAACTTCAATTGAAGAATAGGGTCCAGAACATTCCATTCTGGGAGTTCTCATGGCTCTTGGCAAATTATCGCAGTTCACCACTTGCTATGGGCTGCAGCTGGAAGAGCCTCTTTTGGCAAAGACTCTTATGAAATTTGGCAATAGACCAAAAAGACTTTAAAAATAGTATTTTTATACTAATTCTCCCAGACATGACATGTCTATTTATGATTTTGGTGTGCTGCTAATTGAGCCAAAAATAAAAGGTGCCTATTAAAATGGGTGAAATAAATGACAAGTCACCATGAGCAATAAAACTAAAAGAAATTTAAGTTTTTTAGGAGTAATACTTTAAATTAAGCTTGGTGTTTTAACTATAAAATGAAAAGGTCTGATCAATGATCATTGAAGCAACTTAAAATGATTTCACTGTTCTTTTTTAAACAAGCCCAGTTTGTATTTTTTCTATACCATAAAAATAAAATCAGCAAAACCACTGATTAGACCAGACTCCTACCTTTATATCCTGTGGATTGATATTAGGATTCGTTTGGCACTGCAGAGGTCCCAGAGTTTGAATATGGAAAATGTAGAGAAGAAATTCATCCCGGGCAGAGAAAGGCCAGCCCACCTCCAGGATGGTGTCACTGATGGTACTTGGTCCAATATTGTGCAGCTGTAAACAAGTGACATGTTATCTAATGACACAGCAGAAGGCAGAGAGATGAAATCAAACTCCATATACTCTAGACCCATTTTAAAAAGCATGTATTGTTGGTTTTAACTCATCTGGACTATGACTATGGAAAATTAAGAAATTCAGAGTCGAAATGGCAAGAAGCACTCTGAAAGCATCGTGGGCTGGTGTTTAGAGAAAACTCTTCAATCTGTGAAGCTCTAAGAGTGGATTTCCTCAGTGAAGACCATACTACCCTCGTCTGATAACTGTGATGCTGGCTTTAAATTTATGTTAATTTAATCGTAGTGCTAGACATTTTAATTTTGATTATATGCCTTCAAAACTTAGTGATTCTCTCTTTACATTGAAATCTGCCTCCGCTTTCTTGACTACTGACTGTCAATTGCAACCATATGTAATGCACTCTCTTTCACCCTCTGGAAGAATGTCCATCCATTAAGAGCCAAGGCGGGTCCATGATCACCACAGTTCATTTCAAGTGCACGTTTCAAAGCTGAGCTCCTTCCGTTTCCATCAGCAAATATCAAGGCAAGAAAGGCCACATCTCATAAAGAGATGAAAGTTTTTTAACACGTGAATCCTGTACTTGGAGGACACAAAATTGTTTGCCCAAAACACCGAGTGCATTTACATTTATTACAGTTTTTTTAAAGTCAGCAGGGATTTTCTTCTGTCTTTTTCTTTTTTTCTCAGTTCTGAAAATTATAGTGATCTATAAAACAATGGATAATTGCTTTTGCTTATTCGATGACCTATTTAATTCATCTTATCAAAGAAGTTTGGCAACTGTTGATATAGTATATTTTGAGTCATGGGATTAGCAATGTACGGAATATTTGATGATTGCTTTTAGCACTACCAGTAACTACCCTAAACTTTTATGATCCACATTTATGCTAAGATTTGAAGCAGAACTGCCCTGAGAATGACTGAGTCTGAATATATTTTCATACTTTAAAGCTTCACCATTCTTGAGCAGAAACCAGCACACACAACTTTATTATTTGACAGCTTTTTTCCTTTTTCTTTTTTCCAGTGAGGTTCTTAATCAGAGTGGCCTTGGAGACTGTGTTATCCTTTTGCTATCAAAAGAGCTTAAGGCAAAGCTTTGATCCAGCTTTGGACAAGACTCCTGAATCTGGGCCACAGGTTGGGAGGATGACAGAGGGTTTCATGCTGATGCTGCCAGGAGTTGAAGCGTCTTCCCCACGTTTGTAAACAGTTCATCACTTTTGAAAAGGCTTTATTGTTAATCTTAGGGGATGTTATTCATGTCCCTTGTAGCTTGAGATGAAAGTCATAGTCAGAATTACTAGATTAGAGGCATGAGTTACATAGGAAAGGAACAGAAGGCATTAGTCGAGAAGGAACCTCAAACGGAATGCCTCGGAACATGGTTTTACCAAAATTCCATGCCTGGTTCCTTGAAAACAAATAGGAATAACTACTCTTTACTGCTAGCACTGACTTTATTTAAAAAAACAAAAAACCAAAAAAACAGAGCAATACCAAACAAAAACCTGAACAACTACTAAAGTAGCCCTTTGCTATATGTTGGTTTCTTTTTAGAAAATTATTTATGTTATTTTTTATTATTATTTTTAGAGATTGGGCCTTGCTATGTTGGCCAGGCTGGTCTTGAGCTTCTGGCCTCAAGTGCTTCTCCTACCTCAGCCTCCCAAAGTGCTGGGATTACAGGCTGGAACCACTGTGCCCAGCCATCTGTGTTGGCTTCTAACTGAAAAAAAGTTTAAATGTTTCAGGTGATGGGTCAGCAGATCCTCTCCCTGTTCACAATTTAGTGCCTGAAATGGGAAAAGAACATCAACTCCTTTTTATGCATCACTGGTTCACTTCTGGAAAATATTTTACTAATCAATGAACTATTTAAAATCTCAGAATATATTCATTTCCAATTTGGGTTCTTTGGATGAAAAGTAAAATTATTTTTATCTATGTACCATATTCCCATCTCATATATTATATATGCTTTTATTTTATTTTATTTTATTTTATTTTATTTTAGAGACATAGTCTCACTCTGTCGCCAGGCTAGAGTGCAGTGGCACGATCTCGGCTGACTGCAACCTCTGCCTCCCGGGGTCAAGCAATTCTCCTCCCTCAGCCTCTTGAGTAGCTGTGACTACAGGCTTACGCCACCATGCCCAGTTAATTTTTGCATTTTTAGTAGAGATAGGGTTTCACCATGTTGGCCAGGATGGTCTTGATCTCTTGACCTCATGATCCACCTACCTTGGCCTCCCAAAGTGCTGGGATTATAGGCATGAGTCACCACACCCAGCCGGTTTTATATCTATATATCTCTCTATATATTTATCTATCTATCTATCTATCTATCTATCTATCTATCTATCTATTAGCACAATAGTGAATAGTTCTTAATATTTTCTGTCTAGTACCTTCTAGTTGGTGACCTTCAGTTTAAAAGATGGGTGGGTTTTAAGGATATCTGAAATATAGGAAAAAATGAAGTAATGTCTAGGAAGCTAGCCATTTTTATGTCTAGGTTGTCCAAATATTTTAAAAACGGAAATAATTAAAAACAACAATGACAACAACAATAACAAGGTAAAGTGTTTTCACCATGTAATGGCTCTCATACTAAGGAACAAGTGATTATATCCAGGATTAATCAACAGAACACCCCACTGCACCCCACTGCAATATGATAGCATCACAGCACAAAGCTAGGCAGTATATACAGCTCAGAACTTGGACTGATGTCTTTTAAAATGCTATCTACTGTAGTCCTAGCACTGTGAGGGGCTCAGGTGGGTGGATCGCTTGAGCTCAGGAGTTCGAGACTAGCCTGGGCAACATGGAGAAACCCCGTCTCTAGAAAAAAATACAAAAATTAGCCAGGTGTGGTGGTGTCTACCTGTAGTCCCAGCTACTCAGAAAGCTGAGATGGGAGGATTGCTTGAGCCCAGAAGGTCGAGGCTGCAGTGAGCTGTGACTGAACCACTGTACTCCAACCTGGGAGACACAGCAAGACCCTGTCTCAAAATAATAATAATCATCATCATGCTACATAGAATTTATTTGCACAGGGCTTAAGAATAAAGCCCTAACACAACTTTCACATAGACAATGGCTACCTCGTAAATATGTTCCACCAATGGTCCAACCTCCTCCTCTTTGTGGGGCTCCTCTTCTGGTTCCCAGTTATGAATGGGTAGAACAATCTGCGGAGGGTGTGACACTCTGCAACATGAAATGTCCTGTTAATTGTTGGCAGTGGCCAAGGTAAAGAATGTTTTACTAGTGGACAGTACACTAACAGAAGCAGAAGAAAGTGGCTTTCAATTTATTTGAGTAGATATTCCCTACAGGGAAAAATATGGAAAGTGACATCCAGTAGAACGACTACAGCCATGGTGAAGGATCTGAAACTGCTACTGTAGGCTCTCCAGCCCAGAAGGCAACTATTTTATAGCATCTCATCTCATGGGCACTAAAGAAGAGAGTGGAGAGTGTTCCTGAGTTGAGATGAATAACCAAACCTATATATCCATCTATTTCACATGTGAGAACGTGTGTGTGTGTGCTGGGGCGGGTGGAGGGGGCGGTTATTTCATCCCTGCTTTAAGCTGTATCAAGAAATGGGACTCTTTTTTGCAGATTAAAAAAGTCTAGGATGCTGTGTGTTGTGTTAAATGTCCAGTTATGAAGAAATATAGTTTCTGGTTGAAGTCATCAGAGTGGAAAAGTGGTCATTGTACATTCCTCCTTCCTATATTTCTTTGGCTTCCCGGGAAAGCTAGGCCCAGAGCCAGAACAAAATAAAGTGTGATTGAGTTATAGAGTGGTCTTATAGATATCTCAAGTGTGAGAGAGAGACAGAGAGTTAAATGGTGTAATTAAGGAAGTAGGATATTAACTTGACATATGATTATTTTTTTTCCTGCAACTTACACCTAGAAAATGAGCATTGGATAAATGACATACAATACATGGCATTATTTCATATAAAAAGCTGATTACAAACTAAGTTGTTATTTTTATAAAATCTTAAGAAAGGTAGTCCTCAAAACAAACCAATGTCTTCTAGCAGTTTTTAGGTAAAATGTCATAGTGCCCTTTTGAAGGTATCCAATAATTAACATGGCCTCTGGCAACTTCAAATGTTAGCAAAGTTTATTGGGTTATATTCTGACCCTAGGGCAAGTAATTTAATTTCTGTATATCTCTCTTTCTTCATCTGGAAAATTATGATAAACTCTTTGGTTTGTGTACCACAAATGATTGGAAAACATCTCAAATGCTTTTGGTCAAAGTTAATTTGACTACATTGTTTTCTAGGAATGACTACATTTTAAAAACAGACAACCCACAGAAATGTTGCTAAATTGCATAGCTCTTTGCATATGTCCTTACTGTGCAATGTTAAATAAGAACAGGGCACAACTTTGCTGGACTGATACCACGAACATTTCTACCTTTATATTGGTTTGTCATTATGCTATGTTCCCTTTTCTTACTTGGTTTGATTAAATCATGACAGACTCCTTTCATCAGAGAGAAGCCCAGAGAGCCTGGGTTTCTATTCCTGTCTTGACAATCTCACCACCCAAAGCCGGAGTTTGCTTTCAGCTTGGCAACAGAGAGTTGAGTTTGTGTTCACAATCCATTGTCCATTGTGAGGTTCTAGGGACACTTTTATTTATTTATTTATTTTGCATAGAGAACAAACACAGCACAGAAGCTGAACACATTTTCTCTGAAAACTTTTGTTTTTATGGTTATCAATCCACAGGACTGGTCATAAATTCCCTAGGTTCATAGAATTATACGTATTTGAATCTTGACCAGTACTATGGAGATGATATCGTCAAAACCCTTCATTTTATACATGAAAGGAAGACTGTTGTACAGGAAAGTAGAGGGTTAGTTGCAGGTGAGATCTAGAACTCGGATCCTAAGTATTAGCTACTCTATTTCTAATATAAAATGCACCATCGGGGCTCCTAAGCTGCAGTGGTATTTAGTGAGGATGACTTAAACTTCCTGGCATAGGTCTGTAACAAAAAATCAAATAGAAGTCTATGAAGAAACACATAATCTATCAAAACATCATATCAAAATCATTTAAAAAGCATGGGTCACAAAACTCAGTTATTTACCCTCTGAAGACTACTTCAAATCCAGGGAAACCATGGTAAAGAATGGTTCTCTAAAGATCTCAACTAAATCAGTGTTCATGGTTTTCAAAGTGAATTTTTTAGAAAGAAGGAAGAAAGCAAGCAACACAGAATATATTGAAGTAATTTGCCTAGGATGAACAGCCAGTGTGGTAATCTTACAACCCTCACTGCATACCCTTCCATCCTAAGATGGAAGCTAGACCATTATCCCAGTGAGACCCTCAGATAGGAAGAAGCCTGGGGTACTGTTAATGGTAACAACAAACATGAGAAATGCATTTTGGGAGAAGCAAGGAATTAGTTTTTTTAAAAAAATTAAACATTATTTTGAGATAATTCTAGATTCATATGTAGTTGTAAGAAATAATATGGAGAGATTCCATGTACTATTTAGCAGTTTCCCCAATTGTAACAGCTTGCAAAACCAAAATGTGATATTGTATGTAATATCACAACCAGAATATTGTCATTGACAGAGTCAAGAACACTTCTATCACCACCAAGACCCCCTTTTACAGGAACATCCACTTCCCTCTGTCCCTGTCTCCTCCATATCTCTTGGCAACCACTAATCTGTTCCTCGTTTATATAATTCTGTCATTTCAAGAATGTTATATAATTGGAATCATACAGGATGCAATCTTTTGGGATTGGCTTTTTTGACTCTGCATACTTCCCTAAAGGTCCTTCTGTCGATTGTTCATTCCTGTTTATTGTTTAGTGATATTCTATGGGATGGATGTACCATGATTTGTTTAACTATCAACCCGTCAAAGGACATTGGGCTGTTTGCAGTTTCTGGCCATTATTAACAAAGCTGCTATAAAGATTTATTTATGGATTTTTTTTTTTTTTTAGGTTTGCAGCCTGAGCATCATCTTTCTTAATCTCTTTTTCCTTATGATGCTTTTTTTTTTTTTAATTATACTTTAAGTTCTAAGGTACATGTGTACAACGTGCAGGTTTGTTACATATGTATACTTGTGCCATGTTGGTGTGCTGCACCCATCAACTTGTCAGCACCCATCAACTCATCATTGACATCAGGTGTAACTCCCAATGCCACCCCTCCCCCCTCCCTATTTATGGATTCTTGTGTGAACTTAAGTTTTCATTTCTCTGGAATAAAGGAATTAGGTTTTCAGTAAGTTGAAGTATATACGCAATCAGGAAATTCAAATCTGAGGATTTGGTAGTGTGTTGTGAATCCTGTTTCAAATCCTTGTTTTCAAACCCTATCATTCCCAAATAGCAAAGACTACCACGTATTGTATGGAACAGTCTTGACCCTACCTGCTGTGGACAGTATCCTATGCAAACCTCAGTTGTTCATGTTTGTGGTCTCTCTTAGTGCATACCCATTCAATCTTGATTATTTTACAAAATCTGCAATCTTACTACTCTTCATGAACTCAGTGTATGTGGTGCTGTCTCTTGTGGCCAAGTTTACTTCTCACAGACATGTGCTGAACTGATCCTTTGTACCACGAAATGCATACAGATCTGCTTAAAGATGATGTTTTCTAGCTTTGAAAGAAATGGAAAAATTCTCAGTATTTTTTTCCCACTCAAATAAATAAATCCACTTTTGTTATTTTTTAATTATAAAAGAAGTAGATAAAAAACTGCTTAAAATAAAGCATGATAAATTACATCAGAATAAACACCACGGACCAAAAAAAAAAAGAAATTTCCGGGAGAGAACAGGGAAGATTTTCAAACAGTAGCTGTTTGTTCTTTGATGTATTAAACATTGAAACCAATGTTTTGCTGCATATTTGCAGGAAAGAGTTACACTATGTAAATGGCTAAAAAGGATTTTAACACAGTCTTAGTGAATAAACTGTGGCCAGTTGTTGGACATTAATCTAGCTATTAAAGTAACCACCTTCATATGAGAAACCCAACTTTAATGATCTGTTTTGATTATTGGCAAAAGTGAATAGAAATTTCCTTCTTTTTTTTACTGTAAGTAATGACAGTAATATTGAAAATATTAATCTCATAAAATGGATATTGAGAATAAAGATAGTTATATTCAGCCATTAGTTGTCTTGGATTTAGTTATGTCCTAACAAATAGAAATATTTCCCAATTTTTAAATTTGTTTTGGAATTAAGAAACAGTTTCAACTTATTTTTGGCTAGAAAAACTAAGAAACACTAAGCCTAAAGAAGGAGACAAAAGTTCATATACATTAATTATAAGCTTTGAAAAGATATAAAAATAAGATAGTAAAAAATAATGCTTGTGTTTTTTTCTCTGATTTTTAAAAATAGCAATTTTCTCATCGAGAGAGATAAGAGAATGAAATTAGAAGTCAACAAAAATAAAACATCTAGATTAGCTCCAAATATCTGTAAATCAAACAAGTCACTTCCAGTGAGTCAACTCATGACTAAGGAAGGAGTCACAAAGAAAACTAGAAAATATTTTAAGCTGAGTTATAACAAAAAACCCAACATATCAACATTTTGGTATGCTGCTAAATTTATACCTCTAAATGCTTATATACAAAAAAAAGTCTCCAGTCAAACATAAAATTTCTGCATAGAAGAACTAGAAATGGGAGAGAAAGTCAAATCCAAAGAAAGCATGAGAAAGGATAACAAGAAAAACTGAAACCAATAAAATAGAAAAAAAGAAAAGAAAAAATAAAGAAAACAAAGAAAAATTAATAAAACAAAAAATGGATTCTTTGAAAAGATCACTAAACTCTAGCCAGACTGATCAGAAAATGTTAAAAAAAAAGAAAGAAAAAAGGAGAAGATATAAACTACCCATTTCAATAATGATGGAGAAGACATCACTAGAAATCCTACAGCTATTAAAAGGACAGTGAGAGAATATTATGAACAACGTTATGCCAATACATGTAACAACTCAGATGAAATAGACAAATTCCTTTAATGAGAAACTACCACAGCCCATTCAAATAGAAATATATATTATAAATAACCTTACGTCTAAGAATGAAGTTGACTTGTTCAAAACCTTCCTACAAAAAAATCCCCACAAAACCCTCCAGACTCAGAAGTCTTCATTGAATTTTACCAAATATTTGAGGAATAAATAATACCAACTCTACATGAATTACTCCAGGAAATAAAGCAGATGAAGGAATACTTACAAATCATTTTATGGAGCTAGCGTTCACCAGATACCCAAATTAGAAAAAGATATCGTGAGAAAGGAAAACTACAGATCAGTACTTCTTACGAACATAGATGTAAAAGTCACTAATAAAATTTTAGCAAGTCGAATCCCAGAATATCTAAAAAGGATAATCATCAAGACTAAATGTGTTTCTTCTCCAGAATGCAAGTTTGATTTAAAATTCAAAACCAAAAATTAATCAGTTCACCACTTTAATGGATAAAAAAGGAAAACAATTTAACCATCTTCATATACACAGAAAAAGCATTTGAAAAAACTGAACATACATTCATGTTAAAAATTCTCAAGAAAAGTAGAAATAAGAGAGAACATCCTCAACTTGATCAGGGGTGTCTGATCAACAAAATCCCTGCAGCTGGCATCAAACTTGATAGTAAAAGGCTGAATGGTGTTCTTGTAAAATTGAACAAGGCAAGGATATCTCTTTTTACCACTTCTATTGATCATGCACTGGTTTTGCTAGTCTATGCTATAAGAGAAGAAAAAAAAATGAAAGGCATAACTATGTAACAAATAATTTAACCTTATCCAAGAAGAGGTCTGGCCTTGGCCCTCAGCTTCTGGGGGTAATGCCTAAGCTCTTGGAATTGTATGCCTGATAGGAATAGCTTTGCTTGCCTGGAGCCTTGAATCACAGTGGATATCCTAACAATATGATTTAGAGTGGGGGTTGTTCGTACCAGAAAGACCAACAATGTGATATAGAGTGGAAGCTTTGGTCACATCATATCAATCAACTTGGAGACTGAGATCAATTATATGGGCAGATGATCAATCACATGGGCAGATGATCAATCAATCATGCCTATGTCGTAGAACCCCAGTAAAAACTCTGACCACTGAGGCTTGGGTGAGCTTCCCTGGTAGGTGATACTCCATGCATATTGTCACATGTCAATAGCAGAAAAGTAACATCCCTTAACTCCACAGGGGAGAACAATGGAAGCCCTGTGTTTGATCCTTTTCCAGATTCCACAGTATGTATTTCTTCCCTTGACTGATTTTAATGTCTCTTCTCTCTGTAATAATCTCTGTAAGTGTAATAGCTTTCAATGAGTTCTGTGTACTTCTACTGAATTTTTTGACACCGAGGGTGGTTTTGGGAATCACGTGAATTTGCAGTTGGTGTGAAAAATGCAGGTGATCTTGTGTGGGGACTGTCCCCTCTAACTTTATAATTGGATAAACTTTTGCGTATGCAGATGGGAAAATAAGAAAAAAGTCTTTATTCGCAGACAACATAATTTTATAGAAGATACTAGGAAATATGTAAACAAAAAGCTACTAGAATTTACAAATGAATTTGTCAAAATCTCAGGATACATTCCTATATTTCAAGCCTTATTATTATATAGATTAGATAGCTGTACATACATACATACATCAATAGAAGAGAATAGCAAATCCAGAAATAGACTCTCACATATAATAATGGATTTTCAACAAAAGTGCCAAAGTAATTCAATGGGGGTAAAAATGGTCTTTTCAACAAACGGCATTAGGTATTCATGTGTAAAAGTGGGTCAGGTACAGTGGCTTATGCCTGTAATCCTAGCACTTTGGGAGGCTGAGGCAGGAAGATTGCTTGAGGCCAGGAATTCAAGATCAGCTTGGGCAATATAGTGGGAGCTCATCTCCAAAAACTTTTAAACATTAACTTGGCATGGTGGTGCATGCCTGCAGTCCCAGCTGCTTGGAAGGCTGCAGTGGGAGGATCACTTGAACCCAGGAGTTGGAGGCTGCAGTGAGATTTGATTGCGCCACTGCACTTCAGCCTGGGAGACAGAATGAGACCTTGTCTCAAAAAAAAAAAAAAAAAAAAAAAAAGACCCTGGGCCCTCACCTCACACCAGATACAACAATTAGCTTATAATTATAGCTCCAAGTGTAAAACCTGAAATTATACAACTCCTAGAAGAAAATACAGGTGAAAATCTTTGTGACTTTGGAACAGCGTTATTTCAAATTAGGACACAAAGAACACAAACCATTAAAAAACCAACTGGATTTCATCAAACTTTTGCTCCTTGAACATCGCTATTAAGGAAATATAAACCCAAACTGTATACTGGGAGAAAATAATCACAAGACACATATTTGGTAAATGGCTTTTTATCCAGAATATACAAAGAACTTCTACAACTGGATAATGAGACAGAAAACCCAATAAATGGGTAAAAGATTTGAAGGAACACTTCACCAAAAATGAGATATTGATGGCAAATAAGCACTGAAAAGTTGCCCAATGTAACTAGTCATTAAGCAAATGAAAACTAAAAACTCAGCGGTACACTATAAGCTTACTAGAATGACTAAATACAAACCAACATAAAGCACATGCTGGGAAAAATGGCGCATGACTACAACTCTCATGCATGACTGATGGGAGTGAATAATGGAAACAGTATAGCCCTTCTGGAAAACAGTTGCACAGTTTCCTGTAAAGATACACTTATCATACAACTCAGTAATTACATTTGTGAGAGCAAATATTCCAACAAAGATCTGCACATGAATACTTATAGCAGCTTTATTCTTCAGAGCTCAAACTGAAGACAACTCAAATGTTCACCAACAAGTGAATGGATGAACAATTCACTGGACATCCATCCATACAATGGAATACTTCTCAGCAGTAAAGAGAAACCATCATAGCAAAGACTTGGAACCAACCGAAATGCCCATCAATGATAGACTGGATAGAGAAAATGTGGCACATATACACCATAGAATACTATGCAGTCATAAAAAAAGGATTTCATGTCTTTTGCAGGGACATGGATGAAGCTGGAAACCATCATTCTCAGCAAACTAACACAGGAACAGAAAACCAAACACCACATGTTCTCACTCCTAAGTGGGAGTTGAACAATGAGAACACATGAACACAGGGAAGGGAACATCACACAGCGGGGCCTGTCAGAGGATGCCTCGAGGGTTAGGGGAGGGAAAGCGTTAGGAGAAATACCTAATGTAGATGACGGGTTGATGAGTGCAGCAAACCATCATGGCACGTGTATACCTATGTAACAAACCTGCACATTCTGCACATGTATCCCAGAACTTAAAGTATAATAATAAAAGTATATATATAAAAAGAAATTGTCTACTGATACATCCAAGAACATAGATGTTTCTCAAGTGCATGAGGTTAGGTGGAAGAAGCCAGCATCATTCCCAATGACTTATATGACATTATAGATCATTCTGGAAAAAGGCAAAACTATAGTGACAGAAAATAGGCCAAGGTTGCCAGGGTCTCGGGGTGGGGAAGGGTTGATTATAAAGTAGTCCAAAAGAACTATGTGGAGTGATGGTACTGTTCTATATTGTATGTTCTTTCCATGTCATAACTTCTTCAACTAGACACCTAAAAAGGATGAATTTTACTTTATGTAATTTATATTCCAATAAATCTACTTTTGAGAAACCCCACAAACTCCATAAACTGTTGAAAGATACTGGCAATCTTTGTAACTGATATAGGATTAGTGCCTAAACTCTAGAATAGAAAAGACTTTCTATACACTAATGAGAAAAAGTCAACTCTTTTAGTAGAACTATGTGCAAAAAAGGCTGGGTGTGGTGGCTCATGCTGTAATCCCAGCACTTTGGGAGACCAAGGCAGGTGGATCACCTGAGGTCCAGAGTTCAAGACCAGGCTGGCCAACATGGCGAAACCCCATCTCTACTAAATATACGTAACACCAAACTCTTTTTGGTATTGTGTACCAGGGGACTACAAGTTAAAGTAAGGTACCATTTCTTATCCACCATTCTGGCTCAAAAACCTGATCATGTTGAGAGTTAGCTGACAGTGTGGGGAAACGGAAACTTCACCCACTTCTTACGGGAGTGTAATTTGGCATAAGTATTTTGAAAAAGACTTTGGTATTATGTCGTAAAGTTAAATACAGCCTACTCTCTCATCCTGAATTTCCACTTCTAAGCATATCCTCTGCTGACGTTCTTCTCCATGTGTACTGGAAGATATGTACAAAAAACAATTGCAAAAAGGTAAATAATAAAAGCCCTGCATTTTCATCAAGAGTAGAATAGATAAATAAATTATGGTATATTTTTGCCAGGCACGGTGGCTCAGGCCTGTAATAATCCTGGCACTTTGGGAGGCTGAGGCGGGCAGATTCACCTGAAGGCAGGAGTTCGAGACCAGCCTGGTCACCATGGTGAAACCCTGTCTCTACTAACAATACAAAAATTAGCCAAGCATGGTGCATGCCTGTAATCCCAGCTACTGAGGAGGCTGAGGCCCAAGAATCACTTGAACCCAGGAGGTGGAGGTTGCAGTGAGCCAAGATCAGCCTGGGTGATAGAGTGAGGCCCAGTCTCAAAATAAAGTAAAATAAGATAAACTATGATATAGTTTTACAATGTAACACTCAGGCAGTTGATATGAATGACTTACAGGCATGTGCACTAAAATGAATCTCAAAAACATTGGTTTGAATGGAAAAAAATCAGAAACATACATAGAATATGATTTTATGTAGATAAGTTTCAAAAAACAATATCCCAGGCAGGATAGATAGCATGATCATTTCAAAGCATGAGCTCTGGAGACAGTTGCCTATATTTACATTCTGGCATTTTCTAGTTTAACCTTCAACTCCTTGGGCCACAATTCCCTCACCTGTACAAGGAGGATACTAGTTCATTTTAAGATGGGCTAACTTGGACTAGCACCCAGAAAGGAACGGTACATGTTAGACATTGCTATTATTCTCTAATCCGACAGGGGGCGCCCCAGCGGCACCAGGACAGCAGGGCAGGACCCATGGCAGCACTGGCTCTGCCTGCAGAAATACCAGCTGTCATCACGGAAGCTTGTAAACCACCGTGGAAAAGGAAGGAAACCAGGATTCTGGAACCCCAGTGACAACTTGGTCCAAAATACCAGTTGACATTTTTAGCCAATGACATTGTTTTGAAAAACAATGATTTGTTTGTTCAAAACCAGATTGTGATTTTCTGAATCCGTGATTGTTCTGAAAAACCAGAATCATCAGAAAAAAAAAAAAAAAAATCAATGAAGTCCAACTTCATTCAAGATAAGAACTACACACAACCCATTTCTGATTTCTTTTTCCCCCAGGCATGGATTTTGCAGCTGGTTGTCATTTCCTTGACCCTTCTCCCCCTGTCTCTCAATTGATTGCTTATTGGCACCTTCCTTAAAGAATAGGACCAAAGAAAAAAGATATCCCAATCAACCCTTGCATCTGAGAGTTAGTCATTTATTAAACTCCAGATGTGGCGTGGTAAGGCTAAAATGTCATCATGCTAAAATAATTATTGGAGAATTGAGACTTTTTTTCAGGGAATCACATGGTTGTCTACTTTATCGGGCTTCTTATCAACTGGTTTTTATGGTTTGATTACTGCACCGTCAATTTGGGGAATAAAGTGATTTCTTTTTTTTTTTTTTTGAGACGGAGTTTCACTCTTGTCACCTAGGCTGAAGTGCAATGGCACGATCTTGGCTCACTGCAACCTCTGCCTCCCGGGTTCAAGTGATTCTCCTGCCTCAGCCCCCTGATTAGCTGGGATTATACGCTTGGCTAATTTTTGTATTTTTAGGAGAGATGGGGTTTCACGATGTTGGCTAGGCTCGTCTCAAACTCCTGACCTCAGGTGATCTGCTCACTGGATTACAGACATGAGCCACCACACCCGGCATAAAGTGATTTCTTGTTTTGATATTCTTGGAGTTACTTATTATTTAGGGTTTACTCTGCTTTCCAATGGAAGGCTAATAACAATCAGTAGAAAAGAGTGAAAATTAATATCCAAAATGAACTGTGATCTCTAATGCATCAGGAAAATTCCACATCATTTTCACTAGTATTTTATCTTAACCCTACATACAGAAGGCTATAATACTATTACAACGCATTGCTTACTACTTACCCTCTTATTTCCACCTGCGCTACAGCAGTGATGTTGATTTGCAGGCTCACAAAATTGCTGTCTGGATTGTCCTTGTTCGAACTAAAACACAGGGACATGTGATTTAAATCTATCTGCTCAGATGTATTATTACAATATATGATCATAAACATTCTGTATATCACAGGAGCAACACATATTACTAACCTGATCATTCAGGAAACAAGTGTATTCATTCTCCAAAATCATAACCATTTGTACAGAGAAATGCTAAGATCTTTGAGGATCAATAGTAATGTAACAACTATCTATGAAGAGACACTCTATCTGGAAATACAATAGATATCTGGATAAACTAACACTTCTTTTTTTTTTTTTTTTTGAGATGGAGTCTCCCTCTGTTGCCAGGCTGGAGTGCAGTGGCTCAGTGTCAGCTCACTGCAACCTCTGACTCCCCAATTCAAGCAATTCTCCTACCTCAACCTCCCAGGTAGCTGGAACTACAGGCACACGCCACTATGCCCAGTTAATTTTTGTATTTGTAGTAGAGACGGGATTTCACCATGTTGGCCAGGATGGTCTCGATCTCTCTACCTCATGATCCGCCCACCTCAGGCTCCCAAAGTGCTGGGATTACAGGTGCGATCCACCATGCCTGGCCAAAACTAACACTTTTTAAAATGGCTAAACCAAAAAGGTATTGAACTGAGTTCATTTTGCAATTTCTACCTTGGACAAATTCCTTAACAACTCTGTGCATATCATGTTCATTGCCCATTTAATAGGAAGTGACAGCACAGCCAACTCCTGATTTTTCTTGCTAATAAAGAGAAGAGCTGGCATGAATAATGCAGAGAAACACATAATCAAAACAGCATTTGTGTTTGGCTCTGGGATGCATCATACCATACATTGGCTTGGCAGCAATTTCATCTTCCTTACGGGTTATTTCTTAAGTTAATATTAAAATAAGCATATATTCACTGCGTACTCACCAGATAACTAGGACAAGGAGTTGGAGGGTATTTTAAAAGACCAGTTTAAATTACACACTTTTCATTACCCACAATGCCCTGAATATAGACCCAAGGAAGTTGGGAAGTTCATAAACAGGCAATTAGGAGATGACATGGATATTTACAAAATGCATTAAGAGTGTCTAGATAGAATGTGTGTGTTTAACAATACTTCTTTGAACAGTGACAAAATTATTTTTTAAGTTTGCTGGGGTTTTTTCTCTCCAGCAAATATAATTAGATATGAAACAACTTTTAAAAATGCATGGGTTTCAAAATGCATGTGCTATGAGGAAAATAAAACATACTTTACAAAGAGTCTCAACCAGTAACTGGGTTTTGAAGGCAGCTTCCATCTGCATTTTATAATCCTAATTATGCTTTTACTGAAGTCACTAAAAACTTAGGCAGCTTTTAGCAAACCGAGACACAGCCACATCACCACTAACAGGTCATGTTTACATTCAGGTGTCATTAGGAAGAGAAGGCGTCCTCTTTTTGTCATCAAATCTCACTCTGATTCGATGGACAAGCTCTAGCACCAAGAGGATGGTAACAGGGTAGGTTCTGACTAGCTTTTGAAACTTTCCAAATGTGAAAGCTGGAAAGGATATGATAAAATTCTGCTTTCAAAGCAGGAGGAGGCAGAATTGTTCCCATGATGCTTTTGAGAAGTCCTGGCCGATTGTATATACTGATAAGACAACTTAAACTGCAACCACACATAAAAGATATAAACAGGCAAATGTCAGGCTCATTTCCTGGAATGGAGCATCGCCACTAAACCCATGACTGAGCTTAAGGGACTTGTTCCAGAGGCTGAACCCCAGTTTCCAGGCCATTTTATTAAGATCACATCTGGGGAGGATCAGTCAACTAAAAAAATGTCTGTGTGTGTTTTTAAAGCAGTATTCTGAATTCTAACCACTAAGAAGTAATTAAGTAATTTTACTTATTGTAGACTTTATGGTTCTAAATATATTATGAGTAATTCTTTAGTTTGGAAATTTAAATATATTTTTACCACAGATTAACCAGACTTTTTTCTATTTCTAGTTCACTACTGCTTGGCAGCTGTGGAAATTAGAATTATGAAAAAACAAAGTTTCATATATATAAGTTATTGCATAATTCTATTGTATTTTCTTCCCAAGTGGTTTAAATAACACACTTTTCATTACCCACAATACCGTGAATATGTAAATAGACATTGAATATTGAAATTATCCTTGAAAACAAGTCTAACACTAGGCTTTTAGAGGCTGTTTTGAAATGCAGCAAGAACAGCAGCAGACTCTGAGTCCAGACCTTCTAGTCGGCTAATCAAAATCATCTTTTGTCACACAGACTTGCCATGACACTTGCTACTGCATACCAGTGGTGTCAGCAAAATCTCCTGGTAAGAAAGGAACCAGGCTTGATAAATAACTCGGATGCTTCCTTGACCTCTTTCCTGAAAGGAAAGCTCCCTCACTAATACCACTGCTACATCCAAACAAGCCATCCATCACCGCCATGGAAGCTGAACTATTTAAACTGTTGGTGCTGGTTCTACACAAAGAATGATGAATTTCCTCTCCACAACTGCACCCTATGTTATATACTATGGATAGACTTGTTTTTCACTTTATTACTCCGATGCTATTTTCTTTTTCCTTACTATTTCCTATTTCCTGTATTCTAACATTCCTTCTATGCTTTCTGTGGTCTTTGGAATGTCAGCAAAGAAAACACAGTATTCATCTCACCATTACTAAGGAAGCAACTCTGAGATGGTTACCAAGACCTGTTTGTATGTGGCAATTGCAATCTGAGACCCGTTGGACACAGGGAGGAAAATGTTTATGTCATGTAGAGTGAGGGCATGGAGAGATCGCTTAATGCAAATATTTGGTAACAGGAAATACTTTAAGTTTATTAACATATAAAGCCCATTTCTCTCTTGACTTCTATTTGTGGAAAAGGGATTCATTAAATGCAGGTCATGGCAGTCAATATATGCCTGTAAGAGTTTAGACTTCAGAACATTTGGTTTAATTTATTTTTGGTTTAAACACATTTAAACCAAATGCAAAACCATCCATCTACATCCTTATTTACAGCTTTGGAGTCAGCCAGCAAACCATGCAGATAAATACTCAGCTCTCAAATACCCTAGTAACTGAATTTTTACAGTGTTTTACTCAAACATTGTATTCTTTTTTTTTTTTTTTAAGATGGGGTCTCACTCTTATCACCCAGGCTGGAGTGCAGTGGCTCAATCTTGACTCACTGCAACCTCCGCCTCCCAGGTTCAAGTGATTCCCCAGCCTCAGCCTCCATAGAAGCTGGGACTACAGGCTTGCACCTGTACTTTTATTAGAGAAAAGGTTTCACCATGTTGGCTAGGCTGGTCTCGAACTCCTGACCTCAAGTGATCCACCTGCCTTGGACTCCCAAAATGCTGGGATTACAGGCATGATCCACCGTGCCTGGCCTCAAACACTGTATTCTTGCTTTTATACCTATAACGTATGTTTTGGGAATTTAATGCTGTATGTATATTCCAGTTCTTTCTGCATTTCTGCATTTTTATATTTTTTTAGGGTAATGTTAAAATAGTCATAAGTAGAAATGGAATGTAATCAGTCATGACCCTTTGTTTTAGATGAAGGGGAATGTTAAAAATGTGGCCATTTCTGTTTTACAGCAAATTTGGCACTTCATTACTGCATTCATTATTTAAATGATGATCTACAGGATGGACTTAGGGAAAGCATCTAGAACACTACCTAGTGTCTTTTGCTTCTTAGATGAACTACTAATTGCATCCATTCTCTTTTGTAACTTCAACCAACAGTGAGGAGGAAATATCAATGAATTTGCTTTGTACCAGACTTTCTTTCTATACAAAGGTTGTGTATTTTATGAGAGATGTATCTTTCCCCAGGTGACACAAAGCTTCATGTCAGTGGAGGATCAATGGCACAGACAATGATGGAGAGGAATAGAAACTTCAGGTTACTGTCTGGAGGGATGGTGGTACTTTGCCAAGACATGTTTTCTGCTTTTTTGTTTCTGTTTTTGTTTTATTTTTCTTAAGATACTTAGAAATATCAACAGATTTCCAAAATAAAAATATTTAGGGCTTCCTAAACCTTTAATATATTTTTATAGATACAAAGAAATGATTTAACATGCTTTTGGTAAAATGAAGGAATATTACAGAAGAATTCATTCCATCTGTATCACATCACTAAATTTTATCCAGATTTTAAAAACCTAAAATTCAGCAGAAAATGTCTAAGTTAAATTCAAGAAAGACTTCATTAAGGTCAGAAATGAATACCTAAGGTAAGTTGAGAAAACCTTCCTCCCTAGATATCTATCACAAAGTTTGGGGTGGGAGAGTAATTTGTGACATGGGTTGTGGATTTTAAAAATCTGCTACATTCTTACAGACTTTATACGTTTTTAAAAAATTCTAAGCCTTTTGCTGAAGTAGTTATTTAAAAAGTAATCCATTGCATGGAGTCATTATTCTAAAAGTTATCACACTCTAATGATACTTCTTGCAAGATATTAAGATAAACTTAGAAATTAACCATCTTGCACACTAGTATTTGAGACTCAAATTGTGGATACTGACTTCATATTCATTTAATGGTTAGAGCAAGGGTTCAACATGCCAGGCAAGGTATAAATAAATACAGAAGGCTTACATGTCCTGTTTATATCAGTGTTTTTCAAACTTTTTAAGCTGCAGACCACAAAAAATATATACATCTCACTAGACATCTTACAACACATATTTATACTTACTGAAAGAAACATTTCATGAGCTGTGCTAGTATATACTATACTATATTATATTATATTGTATGTTACTTTCCATTCAATTTCCTTTTAATATGGGTCTAGAGCCATTAAACTGATTCCATTATCCAGTTAATGGGTTTAAGTTCACAGCTGGAAGCCCCGGCCCAACTGCCACACTACTTTCTTCAAGTCTTCTTTTTCACAAAATATTATTTTCAGCCACAAAGGAGCAAACAGAATAGGTGGTAAGAAGGTGAAGTCACAGTTGAATTCTCGAACAGTGTCAGCCTTAGAAAAGAGAGGCAGCTACTTATATGGCTCAGCTTATCATTGCTAGAGAAGGGTTTGCCCTTAAAATAGAGTATCTCACCTGCATCCTGCCACAGTGCTCACAGGTAAGCCATCAGAGATTCGTTCATTCTTGGAAATTGAAGAGACTTCAGGATTGCCAATGCAAAATCTATGCTTTTTTTGCACAGATTTTGTTCTCAGGGACTAGCTGATGCCCACCTGAGAGCATGGAGTTAGCGTGGGGAAAGGCATGTGCTTTGGAACGAGGAAAAGCGGAAGTAAAGCAGGTGGGAGGCTGCCCAGGACAAAATTTTGCTATCTCATAACTTGGTCTATATAATGTAATCTCTTTTTCAAAACCCCTAAAATGTTGAAATTACTGAAATAATTGAGGAAAACAAAGACTAAATGGGCTGTGAAAGTCTGGGTTCTAATTTCAGATGAGCTTTTAAGGCCAAGGACCTTGACAGGTGGCATCATTTCACTGTGGATCTCTTTTCTGTTGAATGCCGTCAATAATATAGGCAGGTAAAAGTCTAACCTTCTGATTTGTAGATCGAAGTTAATGCTCATGTTTGTTTTCTCGAGACGTGGAACTGCAAATCGGAGGCCCAGGGAATACTAAAAAAGAAAATAAAATCACACAGGACACAAAGTTATTACATGAGAGTAGCTTGTACACAACATCAAAATATTTTGTAAGTCATTCCTGCAAAACCCCACCCTGGATCACTGTAACTCTCTCCTTTGTTCTGCTTCTAACCCAGGTGGCTGAGAGCCGAGAGAAGTCATGCAATGAACTGCAGGCCCCAGAAGATTCAGGTTACAGTACAGGTTGTTTCTCTCTCTCCATTTAGTTCTGTACTGCCTCTTCTCCTGCCACCTTTTTGTGTGTTAAATTGAAAATAATCCAAATACATGAGAAGACACTGATTGATTGACTGATTGATTGATTGAGACAGGGTCTTGCTCCATCACCCAGGCTGGAATGCAGTAGTGCGAGCGTGCCTCACTGCAGCCTCAACTTCTGGGCTCGAGTGATCCTCCTTCCTTAGCCTCCCAAGTAGCAAGGGCCACAGGTGCACACCACCATACGATTAACTTTTTTGTTATTTGTAGAGACAGAGTCTAGTCTGGTCTTGAACTCCTGATTTCATGCAGTCCTCCTGCCTTGGCCTCCCAAAGTGCTGGGATTACAAGCATGAACCACCACACCTGCCAGAAATTGACTTAGAAAACTATGATGCTTCTGTTCGATGGACATTTATGTAGTCATTGAAATTATAGCTGTGAAGTCAATGCAACAATATGGAAAATGCTTCTAATGTAATAACGATCAACAATGAATGAAGGTTACAATGTTTATGTGCAATGCTCCTCAGCTATGGTTTTAAAAGTCTACAAATCAAAAAATTCTTCTACAGTACAGGAGCGTGGATGTATTATAGGAAAATGTTTCAGAATAATATGTTCTAGTTGAGGTTACAGTTACAAGGATTACTTTTTCCTTTTAAATTTTTCCAAATTTTTAAAACTGCATTTATTATTTTCATAACCTGTAAATAGATAAAAACATGGGGAAAATAAATTCAATGGTGATATAAATAAGGAAGTAAAAATAATAGTTAACACATCTGTAATATTATGTTACTTACTCTTCCAAGCACTGTACTATGCCTTACACACATGATCTCATGTAATCCCAAAAAGCACTCTGGGGTAGGGGCTGTTGTTGCTGACATTATACAATGGAGCAGCAACCTGAGGATTAGAGAGATGAAGTACCTTGCTCCAGGTGCAGTGCAAATAAACCACAGAGCTAGAATTTAAATCCCTGCAAGCTAACTTTCAAATCTGTTGTCACAGCCACTATAGTATCAGAATCAAACCATTAACAAAAACTCATATTCACATGAAGCAGTAATAATAGGAACTAATAATAAATCATCTCTTTTGTCATAAATCAGCAGCACCAGTTCACCAGCCCTTGCTGAATGTGCTTCAAATCACGTACCATCCTAATGGCTTTATATTTGTCATATCATTCATTGCTCCAAACACTCCTATAGGTAGGTGTTTTCTCATTTTAGTGTGACTTGCTCAAAGTATCACAGCTGATAAAAGGTATAGTCGGTATTTAAACCCAGATGTGTCTTAATTATAAGGCATTATGTCCCAGCAAGTATTATTTTATTTTTTTGAGACAGAGTCTTGCTCTGTCGCCCAGGTTGGAGTGCAGTGGCATGATCTCAGCTTACTGCAACCTCCACCTCCCGGGTTCAAGTGATTCTCCTGCCTCAGCCTCCTGAGTAGCTGGGATTATAGGTGTGCACCACCACACCCAGCTATTTTTGGTATTTTTAGTAGAGATGGGGTTTCATCATGTTGGCCAGGCTGGTCTCATACTCCTGACCTCGTGATCCACCCGCCTTGGCCTCCCCAAGTGCTGGGATTCCAGGCGTGAGCCAACGCACCTGGCCAGATGAATTTTTTAATAATTCCAAAGGAGCAATTTTCTATCAGCCTCTTCTCTCTTTTTCAGAAGACTTTTAGCTTTTACTTGCCTTTTCTACTTGAAGAACTCCTAAATCACGCCTCAAAGCTCAGGACAGGAGATATCTCCTGTAATACATTCTCTGATTCTATGGGCTGGGCCAGGCAAAATTGTTCTCCTTTTTATTCTCTGTCTCCTTTTTTTACCACTCTTCCACCACTCAACTTATGACACTGCTAATTTTGAGTTTCTTATTGAGTGAAGGTTGTGTTTTTATCTTTATATTGCCAGACTCTAGCTTAGAACCTGGTTTATAGAAACAGTGCAATAAAAATTGCCAAAAGAGGCTGGGTGCAAGGGTGGCTGACTCCTGTAATCCCAGCACTTTGGGAGGCCAAGGTGGGCAGATCACAAGGTCAGGAGTTCAAGACCAGCCTGGCCAATATTATGAAACCCCATCTCTACTAAAATACAAAAATTAGCTGAGTGTGGTGGTGCGTGCCTGTAATCCCAGCTACTTGGGAGGCAGAGGCAGGAGAATCGCTTGAACCCAGGAGGCAGAGGTTGCAGTGAGCCGAGATTGTGCCATTGCACTCCAGCCCGGGCAATAGAGTGAGACTCCATCTCAAAACAAAACAAAAAAAATTGCCAAAATTGCCAAAAGATGAGAGTTTGTTTTTGTTTGCTTATTTCCAGTGATAGAAAACTTACTGTGTTGCAATAGAGGCTACCTAATGTTGGTTTTCATTATAGAACAATCAGCATGGGACAAAGACCCATTGAAGATATGACAATTTCATATTGGTAAGAGGTGCATGTGTCCTTAACTAGTACCAAACACCAGATCTCATGGCATTGATTTTAAAGCGCTTTCACTGACCCCACCATTTAAAAAAAATTTTCCCACGAGAAAATTTGCAACTTGTTATGAATCTTATGGGCATATAAATATCTTATATTACTATAGCTACTCTATGGAAATGACTTTACTATTTAAAAATCAGAAGTAAAACTTCTGAATACTACCTTGAATATTTTGTTAAGTTAAAATACAAAGTCACTTGAAAATGATTTTCAAAAGATATTAGATAGAACTAAACATTCCTGGCAATTTATGATGCTTTTAAAATCTTTAGCACTGCTTTTCCATTTGGAATTTTACCACAACCCACTGAGAGTACTCTTTTTAAAGTGCAAAATGAAGAAGAATATAAATCAAAGTGTTTTATAACAAAACAGAATGCAATAAAATTTGATGTGTTTAATGGCATTAAAGAATGAGATAAGAAAGCTATTAGGTTTCTTCTACTATAGACCTCAGAGATAAACGAATATAAACAATTTACTTCCCTGTAAAGATTATTTGCTGGTAAAATGAATTGACATCCTTTCACATAAACACATTTGTGGTTAAGACCCACTGCCATTTTTCCTCCACTTTGAATGATACTGGTGGCCAGTTTTGTTCAAGATTATCCTTAGATGACCTCTGGTCTAGCTGTAACACTTCTAATACTGAAAAAGGAACGAGTGGTCCATCATCTACAAATGCTAACACTGTTAGCTACCACTTCAATTCATTTTTCTTTTGTCTTAGGTAACCCTCTTCATATTAAATTAGGCCATTGATGCTGGGCTCGGTGGGACACGTCTGTAATTCCAGCACTTTCGAAGGCCAAGGCAGGTAGATCACCTGAGGCCAGGAGTTCGAGACCAGCCTGGCCAACATGGAGAAACCCCATCTCTACTAAAAATACAAAATTAGCCTGGCACATTGGCATGCACCTGTAATCCCAGCTGCTCGGGAGGCTGAGGCAGAAGAATCGCTTGAACCCAGGAGGCAGAGGTTGTGGTGAGCCAAGATCGTGCCGTTGCACTTCAGCCTGGGCAACAAGCATGAAACTCCATCTCAAAATAAAATAAAATAAAATAGGTGGTTGGATTTTTCGCAAAAACTAGCAAAACGATTCATTAGCTTCCAGATAAAAGGACTATGATAGTGAAAAATGTTCTAATATCTCAGTGTAGACATCCCATTCTCTCTTTCAATGCTTCATTTTAAAGTCTCATCTGTTACTCATTCGTTTTTATCCAAGGGCTTTTCACGATGTTGCAGACCGGATAGAACATGGGCTTTGCAGTGTGAGGCTTTGACCAATTCATTCGACTTCTCTGAGCTTCAATTTCCTCATCCATAAAATAAATACTTGACTCACAGGGTTGTTTTGAAAATTCAATAAAATAACATTAAAAAGCTCCCCTCCTCCCACTGCTCAGTTCATAACCTAGAGGACAATCAATCCATGATCACCAATAATAATCTGTCATAGGAATATACTTGTCATTGAAATATGTATTTATTTTTGCCCCAAGAAGCGAGTTTACTATAGTTTTAGCACATTTTTGAATACCCAAGATCAAAGCAACATTATAGCACAAAAGAGCAAAAATATCATTCTAGCATAATATTGTAACTTGAGAAAAGTTTCAAATGCTCAAGCAAAAGTATGAAACATCAGGCTAAAAGGTTTATTAACTGACTTATCAGCATCTTTAAAATGTAAATGCATACCTGAATCTCCCAAGGAAGGACATGACATTCAACAGTGACCATAGAATTCCCTTTTCAAGGCTGCTCTCAGGGGACTAGCACTCTTTGGAATAAACTTTGGGAAGTTGTTTTAATACAAACCTACATAATGATGACTTTCCTTGAAGTTTTTTTCAAACAGGCTATTTCACTGGTAATCATAAACATCTAATTTTGAATAGAGGATTATGTATGTTCAATTTATGTAAGCTTTGTTAATACTTTCAGGGTTCAGAATTTTTTTTCTGATTTTACATCATAAAATAATTGCTTACTGTAATATTTATTACTAGTTACCATGCATATACTTAACTGTAATTGGATAAAATTAACTTATTGGCCTGTGATCCCAGCACTTTGGGAGGTTGAGGCAGGTGGATCACGAGGTCAGGAGTTTGAGACCAGCCTGGCCAACATGGTAAAACCCCTGTCTCTATTAAAAATATAAAAATTAGCCAGGCATATTGGTGGACACTTGTAATCCCAGCTATTCAGGAGGCTGAGGCAGGAGAATCACTTGAGCCCAGGAGGCAGAGGTTGCAGTGAGCTGAGATCGTGCCACTGAACTTCAGCATGGGTGACAGAGCAAGACTCCATCTCGAAAAAAAAAAAAAATATATATATATATATGTATATATATATAGTCCACAAGCAATCCCAAGTGGAAATTTCCTAAACCTGGAAACAAAAAGGAGAAGTACAAGAAAAAGGATGAGGAGGAGGAGAACAAAGAACTATTTTTTCATATGTATGTTGGAGATCATTATTAATCTTTATTTTTTCTCCTTGCTATAAAACTACAATTTTCTGTACAATTCTTCAAGTAAGATAATGGAAAATATAAACTTGGTGAAGCTGATTCAAAAACTGGGTTATGATAACTTTTTAAATATGAAGATACTCTGAATGATATTCATATAGGAGGTATATTCGAAATAAAAGTTAATTTAATTGCCATTGCTAAAATCTTTGTCCTAAGTTGGTTATTTTTAAAGTCTTTAACTTACATTGCATTTCTTTTGAAATTCAAATAAAAAGTATTTAAAAAAATATCTGTAGTAAAAACAAAGTCTGCATAGATTTGTTGCAACTAAACGACACGCAAGAGTTATGTCTAAAGAGAAAGCATAGAAGAGCCTGCATCTTTCTGTGTTTGTGGCCTGAGACGATTCACTCTGTGTAGGCTGTAATGTGAAATCCCACTACTCTGGCAATTTCCTGCCTAATTTGTCGTTGCTGCTAGGTGCTGAGTTGCTGAGTGGTAACCGGAGAGCTTTCCATCTGTTCCCTGTAAAGTCCAGTTAGAAGGAAATCGGTCAGTATTTCTGGTTCTCTCTTACATTTGTTCCCGACACCATAGGGTTCCCAAGGTCACACACCACCATCCTGGTTACATTTTCCATCTTGTACTCACAGCTCAGTGGTCGAAATCCCTACAATGGGAAAGAACAGGGGATTTAGGGGGCAGCATAAATGACATCTTGACACAAAAGCCATGCTGGGGGCCTGGGAGCTCCCCTGGATCTCAAACACCCAGGAGGGTGACAGTGCGAAAAAAGTAATTGATGACCCTTAACTGAGGAGAGAAAGTAGTGAGAGAAAAGTAAAAGTTAAATTTTAGAAATAAATGTATTGGGTGGGTAAGCATATTTATTGTGTTTCATTAAGGAAGACAATGCGTAATATAGTATTTATAGACAGTATCTTCACTAATGTTAATGTGAAACTCAGAGCATGAAAATCACAAATTATTAAACATGAGTAAATAAATTTATTCTATTAAGCTTTACAAAAACAAAATGATCATAATATGTATAGATTATCATGAGATTCAATGATCATTTGCCAGAGAATTGTCTTGAACACCAATTTCTATACACCATGGTCCCATTTTGAGATCATGCAATTGACTTTCTTCTGTTCTTCATTATTTCAGATGTAAAGAGAATGCCTTCATGTTTAGCAGTACTTCCTATTTCCTTTCCTACCCCTATATCCTGTTCCAAGTAGAGTTCATACAAACTGAAGTTGGAAGAGGTTCTGGGAGCTACATACTGGTCAAATTCTCAAGGTTGAGCAGATGAGAGGGGAAATACAGATTTGTTCTGGAACGATTGCCCTTGATTTCCAGCTCCTCTTCATGTCCGCATGCTATTCCCAGCTGCTTAGAAACCCACCCCTCACTCTCTACCCTATTCTTTTTCCATACCTCAAACCCTTTGGTCCCACTCTGCATGTAGCCATAGCTACTTACACTTCTCCATTGTTTCATTCTAACTTATTATATGCCATCAGTATATTATCTGTCACCCTTGTTCCCAAACATAAGCTTGCAATATGAGGACTTTCATAAAGGAGCAAATTTTGGGGGAATTTCTGTCCCTGTGATAGGTTCGGAAGAGGGTTCCCAATATAATGACCATTTATCCATCTGTCAGCTCTATTGAAATTCTATTTTTTTATCCTTTTTCTGTTATCTATTGAAATTTTATATAAGAAAATAAAGTTTCAGAAACGATCCTCCATTCCCTTCTATTTTATTAACAAAAACCCAAACCCAAAACTCAAGCAAAAAACATGAAACATTCCCCAGACATCTAGCTAAAGAATTCTGTAAGTAAACCACACACTTTTGAGAATATAAGCTTCAAGAAGGCAGAGGTTTTTGTGTCTGTTCTAGTCCTAATGCCTAGAGCAGACTTGGACACAAAGTAAGTGACAGTTCAGGAACAACAGAGTAGAGACAACTGACACCTTCTTGTAAAAGAGAAGGCTACAATGAAACAGACAAATATGCAACTAAGTGTACAACCCTGCTCCCAGAATCCCCCAGATAGACACATGGAAACATCTGTCCTAGTTATTGAGAAAGGAATGGATCACTAATATTTGGAGGCACAATTTAATACATCCTCTCTTCAAATATCCTGAAAGACAGTTATGTTAAAAGTGGTAACATTCTTTCTTCTCAAAGATAGGTTTACTATGTATTCAGCTTCTTAAGGATCCATATCTAACCCCTAATCACACAGAGAGGCTTTGTGTGGGGATTATTAACTCAGTCATGAAAACAGAAAAAACAAAACCCAGAAAAATCTTTCATAACTGCTCAAATGTCCCTTGAATGTAATTCAAGGATTTAGTTTCTATAAGTAAATATATTTTTTTAATCTCACCTAAAGGTTAAAAGTTATATGTACAGTTTTCCCCCAGCTTTCTGGAAACAGTTCTTTGACATCAATCAAAGAATTTTTTTCTCCCTTTCACATCCCCTCCACCCTTTTTCCTTTTTTAAGCGTTATTTCCTCTCTTTAATAAGAGGAGCAATGAACTATTTCTGAACATTTCTAGATGATTTTCCTCTGCAGTTCCAGGGACATTCTTGTTCAAATCCATTTATAGCTCTTAGAGTGTTCTTCTTTCATTGAAAACATTAACTGTGTACCCACTATTGACCAGGCCTGACAAATAACACCCCTTGTCCTCATTGAATTCTTAGTTATTTTAACAACTGGAACAAGTAATTCTAAGCAATTGTAACAGCAATGGAAACACACAGTTGCAGTAGAGTTGGGTAAATTTTATGATAGGATAAATAAATAGTGACAAAGGAGGACCTGCACATAGATCCAAGCAATCAGAGAAGGCATCCTGGAGGAAGTGGCATCTAAGCTGATGGGGGCAGTGCATATCAGTGGTTAAGAACAGGGTTCCAGCCGGGTGTGGTGGCTGACATCTGTAATCCCAGCACTTTGGGAGGCCGAGGCAGGTGGATCACCTGAGGTCAGCAGTTTGAGAGCAGCCTGGCCAACATGGTGAAACTCCATCTCTACTAAAAATACAAAAATTAGCCAGGCGTGGTGGCCGGCACCTGTAATCCCAGCTACTAGGGAGGCTGAGGCAGGAGAATCACTTGAACCCAGGAGGCAGAGGTTGCAGTGAGCTGGGATCACGCCACTGCACTCCAGCCTGGATGACAGAGTAAGGCACCATCTCAAAAAAACAAAACAAAACAAAAACAAAAAACAGAACAAACAGGGGCCTGGACTTAACGTTTGACATTTGAACTTGCTTCTACTACATAATAGCTGTATAACCTTGGGCATGTTACTTAATTTATTCTTATCTGTAAAACAGGGATAGTGACAGTAGCTTCTCTATAAGGCTGTTATAAGAATGAAATACATTCAAGAACTCAGAGGATTACTCAGCTCATAGCAGTTGTTCAATAAATGTTAGCCACCTCAATTATTATTGTCTCAATTATTATTAAGCCTCAATTTTTATTAAGTCTCAATTATTATTTGAAGGATGAGTGAAAAGAAGTAAAAATAAGTAAGATAGACAAAGAGGATGAGGGAGCAGAGTTAGTGTGTTGGAAGGAGAAATGGCTGGAACAAGCTCTCCGTGTCATTACAGGTATGGAAAAGAAATTCAAGCTGGCTGGAAGCATCAGCATTTAGTGATGAGGCTGAGGAGGCAAGTGGGAGTGATATGATCAAGGGCCTCATGCGTCATCTGAAGGATTTGGATCTTATCCTCAAAGCAATGGGGAGCTAGTGAGGATTTGAAGAGAGTGCCATGCTCAGATTTGCGATTTAGAAAGATGGATTTTTTTTTCTATGTTAGCGGTAACAAGTTGGCAAGATGAACTAGGAAGACTGTTGCAATAATCTGGGCAAAAGATCATGCCAGCCTGGATGAAGGTGGTGACGGTGGCTGTTGGATGGACTCAGTTCAGAATCTCTTTAGTTCACATCCTTCTCTCCATCCAACTGCTACTGTCATCACCCTCATCCAGGCTGGCATCACTTTCGGTGTTAGAAGCCAGGAGATGCTGGTGTCATTCTCGTACATAGAAAATGAAAGGGAAGCTGGATGTGGTGGCTCACACCTGTAATCTCAGCACTTTGGGAGGCCAAGGCTGGGGGATCACTTGAGGTTAGGAGTTCAAGATCAGCCTAGCCAACATGGTGAAACTGATCTCTACTAAAAATATTAAAATTAGTCAGGTATGGTGGTGGGCACCTGTAATCCCAGCTAGCTGGGAGGCTGAGGAAGGAGAATCACTTGAACCAGGGAGGCAGAGGTTGTAGTGAGCCAAGATCATGCCACTGCACTCCAGCCTGGGCAACAGAGCAAGACTCCAATAAAAAAAAAAAAAAAAAGGAAGAAGGGTGTGAGTGGGAAGACCAAAAGTCTAGATACAGACATGCTGAAGGTGAGGCAGCTGTGAGAGATTGAAGAAGAGATGATAACAGGTCCCTAGAATCACCAAATTCACAGAGACAGAAAGTAGAATGGTGCTTACCAGGGCCTGGGGAAAGGAACAATGGGAAATTATTTTTAAGGGTTGCAGAGGTTCAGTTTGGGATGACGAAAAAGGTCTGGAGGTGGACAGTGGTGATGTTGGCACTACCATGTAAATATAATGTCACTGAACTGTACACTTGAAAATGGCTACAATGATAAATTATATCTTATGTGTATCTTACTACAATCATAATGATGATCATGATGATGAATATAAAACACATACACCTTTTTCACAGAAAAATTAAGGAGAAAAATCACCAAAAGGAAATATAAAGGCTGGTTCAACTAAGGTTTCTGGAGCAAGAGATAATAAAAGACAAATGTTTTCAACAAAAGAATAGCCAACCTTACAATCAGATAATGCCTAATATTTTTCCCCTTAAGGAAAAAATGGTTAAAATATGTTGAACTGAGTTGAAATCAAAAGGTATACAAACCTCAAACTGTGTCAAAACAAGGAAGAAATTAGAATGTGGCTTAGTCACGTAAAATTCAAAGACCGAGGGAAGTCTCTGCCAAAGGGAAATTGATGGAGAAAAAAGTAGTGAAGGGATCATTCGAGATTACAGATAATGTCCCTTGTAATGTTTACAGCCAAAGATAGAATCCTAAGTGCTCTCCCGTGTTTTCTATGCAACAAAACCAACAGTAAACTGGATGTTTTGCTAAAAGAACACTTTAGAATAGGTCCTTTGTTGAGCAAAGTCGGGGGTGGAGTGACAAGAAGGGAACTGAAATAAAAATATGAGTGGAGCTCCAGAATATTAAAAACAAAACACACCCAAACTTCGTTTTTGTTTGTTTAATGCATTATCTGCATGTACGTATCTGTAGGCGACATTTTTCTGTTTTTGCTTATAGAGATTTTATTATGAAATGACATCTTCAAATCAAAGTGGTTATTAAACACCATTTTTATAAGTTGTGTGTATAATTACTCCATTTATTCTTATTTATTTTTATCTTAAAGTGACTTTAATAGAGAAATGAAGAAGATTAAAAAAAAAAATCACATAATTGGCCAGGCAAGGGTGGCTCGTGCCTATAATATCAGCACTTTGGAAGGCCAAGGTGGGTGGATCGTTTGACCCCATGTGTTCAAGACCAACCTGGGCCACATGGCAAAACTTCCTCTCTACAGAAAATACAAAAGTTGGCCAGGCGTGGTGGTGCACACCTGTAGTCCTAGCTACTCAGGAGGCTGAGATGAGGGTTTTGCTTGAGCCCAGGAGTTGGAGGTTGTAGTGAGCTATGATCACACTGCTCCACTCCATCCTGGGCAATAGAGCAAGACCCTGTCTCAAATAAATAAATAAATCACACAAAACAAAAAACAAACAGAAAAACACAACTAATTCAAGAAAGAAGAAAATGGGATGATTATAAAAACTACTTACTGGAGAAATTAGGGTTTATATTGATTTTCATGTTTGAAATAGCAGGGAGATGAAAGCTGAGTGGAGAGTTTCAAATACTCTTGAAAAGAAATGGAATGTTTTTTTCTATCTATCCAACCTTACTGTTAACATGGAAGAGTTAAGAATAATTTAGGACTATTTTTTGGAAAACTACTTTATTAAGATATGACTAACATACACAAAACAGCAGGACATATTTAATGTATAACATTTGATGACTTTGGAACTTCTTTTTTCCTATATATTTCTTCAACAGAAACTCATAAGGATTTTAAACCAGTGTTAAAGACGCTCTATCATTACTCATCTGGATTTTTTAATTTTTTTGTTTTTTACTAAGAAGGATTCAACTAAAACAAAAAGAAATCATGAGACTAGAAATGTGAAAAGAGAATTTTATATTCCCTAAGTTTTTAAATGTCTTTAAAATACCAACATCACAACAACAGTTTGTTAACATCTCTCTAGAAGAATTAGTTTTCATTACAAATTATTCAATCATGAAAATGGATGAGGTCCTCAGGGGGTGTGGTATTTGGAAACTAGTAGACATTTAATACATTTAAGCTAAATGAACAACACTATCAGCAAGTATTTAAGGAGCACCTACGCTACACCTCATCCTGTGAAGGAAACGTGACACTTGGGATTTACCCTTAATTGTGAGTTTGTATATTTCCGACACTGAGGGGCTTTCTCTGTTATTCTACAATGTATTTATAATGGTTTTCTAGACCAAGTGATTAAGGACACTGCAGAACTGGAGGATGCTTTGAATGGGAAGATTCATGTTCTGATAAGGAAAGGGAAGACTATAAATACCATTGTTGCCATTTAAACAAATAGTGGCATTGAGGAATGGCAAATGAGGAAGACCAGGCTGTTCCTGGTCATAATTCTGACAAGGTGGACCAAGAAGAAAGGGGAAGGACCTTGTTCCCCTTCCGGTGCCGGTCCAAGCTGTTATCAGTGCTGAGCAGGGATTGGTTGGACCTTTCTCCCTAACCAATAAGGAAAACCAGGCTTCCTGACATGTGTTTGAAACTGAAAGAACTCAACGCAAGGCTAGAAAAGCCAGTGAAGACAGGGAATTAGCTTGGGAGTTTAGCTTTTTGATCGCATTGGTAAGCTTCTTCGTTCAGTCAGTCTTGTTCTCTTTTTTGCCTTAGCTTTCAATCTTTGGCCAATTTATCTTTGCACTACGGCAAAGAAGATATTAACACTGTGTAAGCCTCCCCCCACCTCCATGGCTCATTGCTGTGGTGATTTAACAAAAGAAGGTATCATTTTACTGTCTTTTATTGAGGAAGAAACTCTCAGCTAAGATGGTCCTTCTTAACGTTTACTTGACTTCAAAAATATACTTAGCTCTTGACTTCAAATAATTTGCAGGCATTACCTTGTTGTTGCGTTCGATCCCAACATAATCTGCCTCTTCTGGTATCATTACAAAGAGTTCAGCTTCATATGCTCCTTCCCCTTCATTTCTTGCATTTATTATGAGCATAAGGTGATTTTCATCTCCAATGATTACCTGATGCTTATCTCTAAAAATGCAGTTTAGAAAGAAGTATTAGGTACTCTACTTCTTGGCTTCATGAATATTTTATTTAAGGATTTATTAAGGAGGAAAAGAAAAATGGCAAATGCAAAAAAAGAAGATGGACCATCATGAAGAGATGGTAGGAAGAGGCAAGATAATCATCTCTGGGTAAAAAGGGCAGGAAAACATCTAGTAGTGTATTGGTAAATGTTTAACAACAAGTTCTCAAAAAAAAAAAAAGTATTGATTTATAACATTTTCAGATTCCAATGGTGTAAATCCATGCACCGTGGTCAATTTCAAGTTACCAACATATTTAACAATCTACCAACAAAATTCCTGCAAATTTAACATTTCACTTACAAGCCAAAATGAAGCAGCTTCAGCACTTCACTGAAAACATACATTAGGAAGAAAATGGACAATGAAATAAAAGGAAGAGAAGTGGTTTAGAAAGTAAGAGGGAGAGATTAATGCAAAGGAAATAATGAGACGGAAGAAGTAGGCAGATACGATAAGATCTTAAATCACTGATAGAGGATTTCAAGGTATTTTGAAGAGACGTAGTTCACTTAGAACTGCAAATCAAACCAATATTTGGAAATACCTATTGCACTTTTTAACCTTACTCAAAGCGATTGCCTGTGAAGTTGGTAAATTATGAAATCTGGGGGAAATCCCTCTGAGAAGTTACCAAGTACATTCCAAACACTGGCAGGGAGATAGTTCCTGGGAGGAAAAGGAGAACAAATCTGTTTCTTGACCATAGGATGTTTTACATCCTAGTCCATGTCTTCCCATAACAGAATACAGTGCAATTTCCAGTGCTGGAATGGGGGCGTCCATTACTGGCAACTGTGAAGCCCTTTGATTCTTTTCAATTTTGTGACACCTTCTGCTTTACTCCATAGAGTGCTATTTAAGTATTTGTTCAGTAAGTCAACATTAATTTTGTTCTGACAGTTTTAAGGATGCCTTTGAGTCATGGGGTGCTGAAAAAAAAGTTTGGTTGAAGGTGTAGATGGAACTTGCCTGTCTGAATCCTTTGTCTACTTGACTGAGGCAAGTAAATATAACTCGAGCCACCCCATCAATAAGTTTACTTTCAACAAAAACTTTTTTTTTCCAGTTTTGCTGAAAGATGAAATGGCCCAGGCAAAATCTTAGGGTGTGTCATTTGACACCGATGCCAAATAACTGACCCAAACCACAGGCTAACCCGAAGTGTAGCCAAGCTCAAGAATTTCATGCAGCATACTTTTGGTGGTCATTGGAAGTGTATACTTTCTCCAGAGAACCTTTAAATAAATACCTGTAATTCCATTACATAGAATGCACACATTTAGTTATTTAAACTTACGGTCTAGCTGACAGCTTCAAGTCAGGAACACACAGATTGTCTTCTCCACAGTCCACCAGAATGTGAGCCTGTGTTGTATAAACACACATCAGGAACAATCCAGGAAAATCTGAATCACACCCTTTTTCTTGAAAATTCTGAATGGTGCCACAAACGGAACCAGAGCTTTCGTCTCACTATGCATGACTCTACCCAAGCCAATAGCCTACATTTCATGGCGATCTCCCAATATAGGCCACTTTACATAATAGCCCAATTCCAATGCACTCCGAAATATCTGTAAAGAATGCAACTCTGGCAATGGCTTGAGGATTACAGGCTGTATTGCTTCCATTACAGCCACATTTTGAACAAATTAAATCTTGGTTGCACAAGAGGAAAGGCTTCCGAAAAACACAATCATGCAGTGTTTCAGGAAACATGGTAGGAAAACTCCCAAATGTTCCGTGTCTGCATGCAGAAATAAAAATGAAAGGAGCTGGCTTTAGTCTTAAAGCCATAAGGACGACACCCCAGAGAGCCTGCTTGAGAAAATACCGTCAAAGACCGCAAGGACTTACCTGTTCACTAACAACATTTTCCCTGTAGTAGTTCAATATTGGTTTCACTTCCAGGCCTTCCTTAAAGGTGGATTCGTCCAAACTGTAATTCAAACTAATGTTGATTGGAGATAATTTATCTCGGAATTCAATTTCATCCTAGGAAAAATAATCACAAACTCAACAGAGGCTCCATGAAATAGCTGCAAGGTGTCAGTCTGCAAAAGTCAGGCAACACTGGAATTTACTCAATGAAAGTGAATGATGAAATAATTATCTTTGCAGCAGGCTTAGATGGAGGCTGATTTATGTGGTATATAGTTGCCAGCATACCTAATATACGTGCAGTGATGAAATCATTTAGAGCTGCGGTTTCATTGAAACATGCTTCTGGAGCCAATCTTTGGGTTCTCCAGACCTTCAACAACTCATGCAGAATTGGTCAAGTTGCAAAGTAAAAGATTACACTTGTATACCATAAATGTCACAAAAACCACCATGAATTTGGACTTTTGTTTTCGTGAGGTTGCCAGAATTTATGAGTTCTCTCTTGGGGCTCAGAAGAAGAAAACATCTTGATTCTCTTCCTCTCATCATCTTTTTAAGCCCTTGCCTGCATGAACTGCAGAACACCTTCAGGACATTTGAAGTTCTCTTGGAAAAAGAAACAGAATTCCTTTAGTAGGGAGGGGTAAGTGCCAAACAGCAAGCACTAAACACACGGTGGATATGTCACCCTTCAATTGTATGCCAATCAAGGGTCAGGTATCCAACTTTTCATTCTTGAGTGTGATTGTAATCTGTGATCTTCCCTAGGATGGTCCTTGCTAACTAAACCCCCTAATGGAAAAGAGAAATTGAGACAGTTATCACAACCTCACAACTGGCAAGGTGAAGATAGGTAATTGTGTTATAAATAATTTTACTTTTTAAATTTCGGTAGGTTTTGAAGTCACTGTAAAAATACATTACTTTAAAGAAGATAATTATAAATTACTTCTAATAAAAGCTTTGAATGTCTAAATGTTTTCCTGAGTTGGCTCTGAAATGTGCATTGATAAAAATCTAACAAGACATACTCACATAGGAGAAAAATTCACATAAATTACGTTGCACTTTTATGTTTTTTGGGGAGGAGGTGGGTAGAAATGAAAACCATGTGAACTGAATGCCATTATAAAGATTTTGTTCAAAATGAAAAGAAGCCTTAGAAATTAATAGCAACACATCATCAGGTTAGTTGAAGTCAGGGTCAAGAGGAGAGTATTTGACCCTAAAATAAGTTAAGCATACCATGTGCTCCATGCTTCTGAAGATTAAATCTGTATTTTTTAGCATGACTTTCAAAGCCCTGTTCCTCAGCAATAACTTTCCTGCTATGAAAATGAAAACAGACGGTTGGGGGTCTATGCAGACAAATATGATGGTTAAATGGAGAAAAATGGTTGGAATTCGGATATGAAAGTGAGTGGCCAGACGAGTCTTTCTGGCATACTTACTCGAAGGTAAACGATGAAATCCCGGCACTGGTGGGATTTCTGCCCTTTTATCACAAGAGGGAAGACATGATGAGCCTGATGGTTATCAAGGAAGAGTGTCCGTTTAATGGCTCCTTTCTGTTTCAGGGAATCTAATTGCACCTCTGCCATCAAGACTAAAGAACAGAAGTAAAGTAGAGAAAAAGTATTCAGTGAACACAGTGCTCTATCAGAGAGATGAATTTCCATTTCAAGTTGCTTATTCAGGAAACATTTATTTTTCATAGTTGAGATCAAGCATGATAGATGAACTGGAAAAATTTTATAACATACTCTCCAAGCTAAAAATGTTTTATAATGGTTTTATAAAAGTTGTCATTCTCCCTATAATTACATGTTCTTATAAATAATAGTATTACCAAGTACTGAAGTAATATTTATGTAGAAGGTTCCATATATGCAATAGACATCTTGGTATTCCTCAAGGGTTCTTTCATTTTATATGGTCTGTGCAGAGAAATGGTTACTGTTCAACTTTCTTAGTATAGTATAAGAATGTAAAAATGAAAACGTGCTTACCTATTGTGTTTGAAATGCTCTGGCCTGCGACAGATGCACATACTCTTAAAGAAAAGCTATAGAAAATAATAGTCAGTAATTTATTGGTTAATAAAGTTTTGAATCTAAAGTAGAAGCCTTCCTTTACCTCATCCCAGATAATGAATATCATTTTCTCTATATATTTCTAATTATACACACACACACACACGCGTGTGCGCACACACACTCACCCCTTCTACCAGTTGGTCTCAACACTAATACAGTTAAGACAAGTGACATTATCATTACATGGAAGGTAATACTGGAAAATAGTACAGGAGGTTAACTGATTTAATCAATTGCTCAATTAATCAATTCCTTGTTGCTTTTATTCAATGAATACAAGTGAGTATCTTCCATGTGCCAGTGAGAGAAGAATTAGGCAGCACAGCAAGAAGATAGCTAGAGGTAAAATCTGGAGGTGAGTAAGAATCTGGACCCATTTGAGAAAATTGAAGAAATTCAGTGTAGTCGGGGCACTGAGCAAGATGGCAAAGTTGTAGGAGACAAGGCCGGCTTGGTGGATTGCTGAGGAACAGGGCTTTGAAAGTCATGCTAAAAAATACAGATTTAATCTTCAGAAGCATGGAGCACATGGTATGCTTAACTTAAAAGACCCACTCTGCTTGGAGGGAGATGGAATTTGGCAGAACCTTGCTACAGTTGGGGTAAGACTAGAGGTAGAGACGAGAAGAGGGAGGGGAGAAAGAGAAATAGCAAGCTTAGCATGGCTGTCTCAAGCTAGGTAGGCACAATGATACAGGAATAAAGACAATCAAGAGAAGGCAGATGTCCATGAGAGACACTTTGGAGTTGTGCCTTGAACACGTGATGACTACCATTCAAGGCAATGTCTGCACTGGCTTGTAGGTTGATCTGCACTTGGCTTTGGTCTGTGGCTACAGATGGAATGAGAGATGGCTGACTCCCTGGCTGCCTTTGCTGAATGAATGTGCTCACCTCTCCCTGAAAAATTCCAAGCCCTAACAGCCATCACTAGAGATGGGGCCTTTTCTCCTTTCTAGGAAAGTGAAAATATAAGAAAATACTTAAGTAGGGTTTAATGACGATCATAAACTTTTTACCAGTAAAATACCATAGTATGATTTGGGTATTTCTACAGAATTCAAAGGGAGTAAATAATCCCCAATCATACTTTAATTCTGTGTCAGTTTCCTGTGTCAAATATAATGAAAAAGTGTCACATCTGGGATTCATCTATCTACCATGACCTCAGTCAACGTCTCCCCTCAGGGTAAATAATTTGCCACATACCATTAAGCCAAAAGTTTCCTGAAATGTCTATGCTATTATAAGTGTTTATTCCGCTTCCCCAGAGAAATCACTGATTCCAACTCGCTTCTGCTTCAATTAGAATTATTCAAGAAAGACGAAGAATTAATCACATCTTTCAATTTTGTAGTAAACCTGGCTTTCAAAATTAGAATTTTCCTGTGTCCAATCTTTTTGGAAGTATTTGGGTGTATGTTCAAATCGGCCAATGATCTTTTTTTCTATTCATCATTAACTGCTTAGACATAGGCCAATAAAATATATTCCTATTTATAATGAAATTATCAACATATATATTAAAATCATTTTAGATATAGCATGTTTAATACAAACAATTCAAATTCAAAAGCAATAACAAATTTTTAAAAAGGAATAAAGTTATGCAAATGAATATCTTTTTTTTTTCTTATGAGATGGTGTATGGTTGATAAATGATGTTATCAGCTAAAGGGTTACTATTTATTTATGAGTTACATGTCAGTATAAATCTCTGTTTCTTTCTCAGCTCTCTCTGTTATCTGAATATCATCAGCAACTGGATGACTTAAATTTTTTTTCATACAAGTGTAATATCACTGCTACAATGTGCTGAATTCTCAATAATAGTACTCCAACCTAAACCTGCCAGTTCATAGATCACTTTAGTGGAAAAGAGTCTGTCAAGTCATAATTTTTCAAACACTCTGTTCTGATCTATAAAGAAAATTTCAAGATTTTACAGTAGTGCATTGATGTGCTCAATCTGAATTTAGAAAAACATATATACTATATTATATGTAAGCACACATACATCATGGGTCATATAGAGTATAGAATTAGGATCACTTGAAGGTCTACGGCTAATTACAAAGTATACTTGGGTCATTAGGGAAAGCTGTAAACTTTGATTAAATTAGAATTAAAATTTCAAACTAGAAATATTGGTCATTTTCACTATGGCCCATTAGTCTAAATAGGTCTGATTGGAACAAAAAAACCCATAAAAACAACCCAGGTCCCTTATTACATAAGTTCTAAATTAAACTGTTTATGGACAATGCTTTTGATATGGCCAGAAGGCAGGGCGATATACTACATGATCTTCTGAGGCTAGTCCCAACCCAAGCATGGTTGGAATAATGGTTCTGCGATGTGACTGTGCTCATAGCGGTCTATGATGAAGAGAAAATGAGATAAAGGTGAAACATGATTTAAAAGTACAAAGCAATTCATTTTACATTCTCTTCAGTTTTCAATCCTATTTCAGTGATAGCAAATAGCAGGTTTCACATAGTCACTCACATCCGACAAGTTTTTTAAATCAGGTTGGACAAGTGGGTAATTACTCACGTTTACATTTCTAAAATGAAATATTGTGCTAGTTTTTCCTTTTTATAAATGGTTAGTCGCCAATTATATTAATATTTATTGAGCTGGCTTTTTCCCCCTTTTTCTAACTTAGAAATGCCAATTAAAGATAGTCACTTTATAAAACTACACTGCTGTTTGAAAGACACAGAAATCCACATCGATGGAAGTGAAGAACTGTTTGCCAAGTAGAGTTTATGTGATAGTTTTCAGATGTGTGATATAAGATTATATCAAATACAGACACAAATAACAGCAGAGAAAATCAACAGAGACCTTTCAATCATTTTGGAAAAACTAAATTAAGTTCCTAAAATAAAGAAAAAAGAGAATCAAAGAAACACATTCTAGACTGAATCAGCTGTTAACTTTCTGTCTTCTGAGACTCTGAGGCACCATTCACAAATTTTGCATGTGAAAATAAGACCTCTTCCAGAAAAATGTATGCAATAGAAACAAATATAATTGTAAAGGGATATACATTTGTCCACATAACAAACTGCACTTTAACTTAATCATACGATTAAATGCAGTAAGAAAATGGCTCATGAAAAGACAGACATTTAGACGGACATTTTCTTGTTAAAAAGTAATATTCTTTCCATAAAACCAAACAGAACTATTAATCCGGTGAAAAACAAAACAAAACAAAACACCAAAACTTCAATCTCATAAAAACATCCATTAAACTAAAACCCCTTAGAAGCAAGTATCTATTTCAAAACAACAACATTCTATATCAGAGTGTACCACATGTGCTTATTCAAAGAATTCAGCTTAGAAGTCCATTCTGTTATGAAGGTGTGAACATGAGCCTGTTTGGGGGAAATACTGAAGTTTTAATACTCATGAACAAGTAGCAACTCTCACAGTTCATTGTGCATTTAATCATGCATGGGTAAGGATAAATGCTGGCTCTCCAACATATTTTCTCAGATCAGGTTTTCATTATACTATTTTACGACTTTAAACCATTTTAAAATGTGCCCAAGGCATTTTCCAACTCTTTTCAGAAGCAGTTAAAGAAGAGGACGTGCTCCCACCACACTCCCCAGCTCCCAGCAATAGGATGTTTTTCAAAGAATTCTTCAGGGTCCTCTAAGTCCCCACCCTCCACCCTTAAAAGCTTTGACTCCAGTATGAACTCCTGTCAAAAGGCCATCAACAACATGTTAAAATTGGCTGGAAATAACTTCTCTGGGTCAAGAGTGGTTAGTTCTGCAATTCTGACATTCTCAGAAACCAAAAATACTGTCTGAGTTAGACCACGTCTCCTGAAAAATAAGGGCAAAATATTAAACACCTCAAGGATTTGTTGATCTTTCAGAGGGTATACCCTGAAGGTATTAACCAACGTAGTGACTTCTAACCCTGGAGGACCTACGTATTGAGAAACTAAGTGGTATTTTCTTGAGCTGTGTTACAGTCAAGTTCCATCTTGTACTCCCATCAGATGGCTGACAAAATTCAGAAGGAATTCCAAGCAAAGCCTCCATCATCCAGGCAAAAGGAATAATTCAATCACTATTCTTAATGATGAACACAAAAATACAGTTTATGGCACAAAAATCTTTACTTGTATAATGTGTTCCTTCTATCTAGTTGTGCATGCTAAGTTACAAAACTGGTATCTGTTGTCAGCATAGAAAACCCAGTAAATTAACCCGGTAAATTGACTAGTTAGAAAAGGGACATCGGCTGGGCACGGTGGCTCATGCCTGTAATCCCAGGACTTTGGAAGGCCGAGGCAGGCGGATCACCTGAGGTCAGGAGTTCGAGACCAGCCGGACTAACATAGTGAAACCCTGTCTCTACTAAAAATACAAAAATTAGCCAGGCATGGTGGTGGGTGCCTGTAATCCCAGCTACTCAGGAGGCTGAGACATGAGAATAGCTTGAACCTGGGAGGTGGAGGTTGCAGTGAGCCGAGATTGTGCCACTGCCCTCCAGCCTGGGTGACAAAGTGAGACTCCATCTCAAAAAGTAAATAAATAAATAAGACATTATATGAGCCTGAAAAGCAGTATCTATAAGCATACGCCCAAAATGTAAGAGTGTAGGTATTTTGTTATATTTTTACCTCGCTTAGTGTTTATTTTAGCACACCAAGAATCTAAGAGCAATCTCCAAGATTTGTTTCACTGGGAATTTCCCCAAATGTTTTTACACTTCTCCTCTCACCTAGAGCCTGCAGATTAGAGAAGTAGCCTTCGAATGGTAAGTCGATAGCCAAAGATCAGCACCATATCATAGGTTCTCTTGAAAGACAAACTCCTTGCTACTCAAACTTGGGCCACAGACCAGCAGCAGCAGCATCTCTTGAAGCTTTTTTCGAGAAATGCAAAATCTAGGCCCCACCCCAGACTTACTGAATACAAATCTGTGTTTTTCACAAGATACCCAGGTGATGTGAATTCACATTGGAGTTTGAGAAGCACTGGACTAACTCACCAGGCTGCAAATGTCACAGAGTCTGGAATCTGGCAAGTTTTATTTTCAAGATTGACAATCATTGGGTGCAGCAGAAGCTGGGCATCTACAGTCACAACCGGTCTTGCTCTGCAGGGAGAAAATGCAGGGTTTGTTTGAATAAACCACAAAGGTGATAGGCAGGGAGAAGCCCACTTCACTGCATACTGAACTCAGTAGTAGACAGAATACTTCAGAGGCCATTGCCAACATTCTTAGCATTTGTGCCAAGAATTTTGCTCACTGCATGAACAGGTGAGTACCACACTCAGCTAATTACCTCAAAACACATCTGGAAGCACACAAACACAAATAAAGAGTGCTGTGGGTCTGTCAGGCAAAGTTGCATACACAAACCTAATTTCTTGACGAAGTGGGCGCCCAGTATTAAGGAAATATTGCTGTGAAATATCGCTTGCCATCTGCTAGCATACCTACATCCGTATCTGATGAAATACATCATCTTATAACCATTCGTGTTTGTGAGTACTTGAAGTCTGCAACTTTTCATTAGTAATTTTAATTTTGTGAGTACTTCAAGTTTGCAAATTATCATTGATAATTTTTAAATTTCCATTGATAGTTTTCAAGCTGAGCTTTGCAAATTTAGCTAAATACATGAAGGTGGGTTTGCAGAATAATTCTGTACATCAGCCAGAGAAGTGGTTCTCCATCCTGACTGCACAATATAATCACCTAAAGAGCTTTAAAACAAATTCTATGCCCAGGCCCTGCCACACCAACTGAACCAGAACTTATGGGGTAAGGATCAGACATTGGAATTTTAAACAAACTCTCCAGATAATTCTAATAGGTAGCCAAATTTGAGGAGAGAGACTGATAGAGCATAAGTAATTCAATTGCAGCCACCCAGATGAGAATAACAAAACAAAAAAGTATTAATAAATCATGGGGGAAGGAAATGGAGCAGATTTTAAAGCTTCGTTCCAAGATATGATCATTGGAAGCCAAAGTCCCCTAATGACAGGGAGAAATGAAGCCATGTTGGGTATGTTTCCCCCCAACAAGAGGAACGGCTGTGTCTCAGGGCAGAATGGGTTTACAGCACTGCTTCAAACAATAAGCAATGGGCCTGCTGGGATTTCTCCTAAGTTCCTTCATGCCACTTCTCTGTATTTTGTTACATAATTTTGCTTTAATACTGTGTTAGTTCCACTCCTTGGAAAAGCAGATGATAAAACGGAACTAGATATGCAAGAGATGTACTGGGGTCAAACATCTATGAGGAAAAGTGGGGAGAGAGTGGAGGGGGCTGGGAGTTCTCATCCCTGGAAGGATCAAGGGAAGGACAGAGGACTGGATAAGAAAGTTCTGGCCTGGGCAACGGAGAGTCCTTGATCCAAATTTGCCCATGAGAGGAGTTCCATGTCTTGCAAGAACAGGTCTGCATTTGTGTTCTTGTTGTGTTGGCTAATTGTCTTGGAGCAGCTCATGGAAAACACAGCCTTGGCATGAAAGTGGCAGATTGAAAGCAGAGCAGCTGAGCCCTATGCCCATTCTGCTGCAGCAGCTCTGAGTGGTATACTCCGCGGCCACCGCAAACCCAAGCCCCATACTTCAGACACCTCGAGGGTTTCGACTGTCTGATTCTCTAGAACCTTAAGTGGGACATGGTTGGTACAAATCAACCCTCTTTGAGTTTGTCTTGGGACTGATGAAGGAGAAAACTTACCTATTTGAGGAAACCTAACCTTAGAATCTCTCTGGGAGCCGACTACGTTAGCACTATGCACCTAGTACACCCAGGTATGCCCTTGCCCTTTTGTCTTGATATTCTAACCTAGTGTCTTGAACTCTCATAAAACCTTTGTTTGTTTGTTTGTTTGTTTGTTTTTGAGATGGAATCTCTCACTCTGTCTCCCAGGCTGGAATGCAGTGGCACAATCTCTACTCACTACAGCCTCCACCTCCCGGGTTCAAGTGATTCTTGTGCCTCAGCCTCTCGAGTAGCTGGGATTACAGGCGTGCACCACCATGCCTGGCTAATTTTTGTATTTTAAGTAGAGATGGAGTTTTGCTGTGTTGGTGAGGCCGGTCTCAAACGCCTGACCTCAAGTGATCTGCCCACCTAGGCTGCCCAAAATGCTGGGATTATAGGCATAAGGCACTGTGTCCTGCAATAAAACTTTTTTTTTTTTTTTTTAAAGAAGCTAAAGTTGAGCACCACCTCTCTCCCAGTTACTATTCTGTGTACGCCACATGCATATTCTCACTGAATCCTTTGAACAAAGGTAACCTTGTAAATATTGTTTTTATCCTTCTTTTACAGACCAGAAATCTGAAACTCTGAAAGTGATAAGAACTTGCCCAAGATTACAAGTCAGTGAGTGTATGGAATGTCCAGGCTTGGAATCCATAGCTATTGTATTTGAACTGTTTTCAATACTTGCCTTTGGAGGCTACCAACTCCTGGAATGTTCTATTCCCTAACTTAGTGTGCAGTTTGATTATAGAAGCCAGGATAAATAGTAACATTCTTCTACCCTGCACCGCTTATTTATAAGTGAACATTTCAATGCATTTCCAAAGCAAAGAGAATAAATCAAATACAGTAAGATCTAAAAAGTGGGTCATTTTATATGATCTGCTTCATTTTCATATCTTATTTAACATTATGTTCGTAAAATCTGGAAGTTTGGTCATGCAGTATGAGAGTAAAAATGCAAAGAAAAAAAAGAGTGAGAGCAAAAAATACCTCTAGACTTTAAAAAGAGCATCTAAGTATTCACCAGAATAAATCACTGGAATGTGCTCTTTAAGGCAAAACTAACAAGAAAATGTATTTGAAACAATGAGAAAAACATTGGAATACTATCAAAAACGTACCTGTAAACAGCGACTTTTCCTGTTCCAAATGCACCCACAATCAAATCTTAAAAAGACAAAAACACAAAAACACAGAACACATGCATGAATCATACAGAAAAAATTTACTAAGTTCAAAATCGTAAGTAGCACATAGAATACCCCTACGTGCTGATGGTACGAGAGCCACAAAATTAGAAGAGATGTCACACCTTTCTTAAGACATTTTGGAAAGGATGTTGGAGCTTCGCTATAACCAACTTGATAAAACGTCCATCCGTAGATCTCAAACCCCTCTGTGCTTAGGAAGGTCAATTTCTAGAAACTCATTATCGCATCACTTTTCCTATCCTCCAGGTTCAAGGCACATACCCCCAGGGAAGGAAAAGAGGAAAGTCAGGTGGTGAGTGTCTGCTAGGTACCAGGCTCACTATACATTTCCTGTTATCACTCTCACCAGCAAATACCCGATGAGGAAGGATTGTTAACCCAGAAGTGGAACATTCTGATTGTCATTTTGACAAACATTTGCTCTTTACAAATAGTGTGGGTGGTGAGTATACTTCTGGCAAAGCAATCAGTAGTATATAAAATAACTAACATATTATAACGATCTAAAGTAACAACAGCAATCCTAATAAATAGCACATGGAACAACGCTGTATGCCAGGAGTCCTTTTAAAGGATTTCCTTTGAATGATTCCTAACAAGAATCAATTCTGCAAATGAGTCAACTGAGACTTATGAAGGCTAAACTATAAATTTCCTAACATCATTCACACAAGTAGGTAAGTGGTGGACCTGGGTGACTGCGGTTGAGCAATCCTGGACTAGCTAAGGGGAAGTGCTCAGAATTATTTCAGTGATTGGCTAACATAGAGGTCAAACTGTTGGCTTTTTTTTTTTTTTTTTTGAGATGGAGTCTCTGTCTGTCACCTAGTCTGGAGTGCAGTGGTGCGATCTCGGTTCACTGCAAGCTCCGCTTCCAGGGTTCAAGTGATTCTGCTGCCTCAGCCTCCTGAGTAGCAGGTACTACAGGCACACACCACCATGCCCGGCTATTTTTTTTTTCTTTTTCCTGAGACAGAGTCTCGCTCTGTCGTCCAGGCTGGAGTGAGTGGCGCGATCTCGGCTCACTGCAAGCTCTGCCTCCCGGGTTCACGTCATTCTCCTGCCTCAGCCTCCCGAGTAGCTGGGACTACAGGCCCAGCCACCTCGCCCGGCTAATTTTTTGTATTTTTTGTAGAGACGGGGTTTCACCACATTGGCCAGGATGGTCTCCATCTCTTGACCTTGTGATCCACCTGCCTCGGCCTCCCAAAGTGCTGGGATTACAAGCGTGAGCCACCGCGCCCGGCGGACTTTTCTTAATCTCATTTACAATGGCTGTCCCTGGTAGAAGCAATCAAACACAAATAAAAATAACAATGGCTAAATCTGCAGAGTAAAATTTAGATGTAAGAAAACTGGACCTCCATGGAACCAACCCAAGTGTCCATCAACAGTGGATTGGATAAAGAACATGTCGTACATAAGCACCATGGATTACTATGTAGCCATAAAAGTGAATGAAATCATGCCGTTTGCAGCAACATGAAAGGAACCAGATGCCATTATCCTAAGTGAACTCAGAAACAGAAAATCAAATATTGCATGCTCTCACTTACAAGTGGGAGCTAAAACAATGAGTACACATAGACATAAAGATGCTAATGATAGCCACTAGGGACTCCAAAAGTGGGAAAGGAGGAAGGGAGATAAAGGTTGAAGAATTACCCACAGAGTCCAATGTTCAATATCTGAGCGATGAGTACGCTAGAAGCCTAAACCCCTTTATGCAATATACTCATGTGACAAACATACTCACATATCCCCTGAATCTAAAGTAAATTTAAAAAGAGAAAAAGAAAACTGAACTTGGTAGAAATAAGGGCCACAGAAGAAGACTTACAACAGTTGAAACTATAATTGGTTAATTCTAGCAGAACGGGAATGAAAATAGAAAAACAAAAAACAAAGGTGGAAGGAGGTCCTATTTGACCACTCCATATGGAAACTAATTCAGGAATTAAATTGGTGTAATGCAATTTGTATAGAAAAATGATTTATAGCCGTATTCCCTTGGCATCCACCTTTTGCACATGTGATGTTGAGTGTCAACTTGATCGGAGTGAAGGATGCAAAGTATTGTTCATGGGTGTGTCTGTGAGGGTGTTGCCAAAGGAGATTAATGTTTGAGTCAGTGGACTGGGAAAGGCAGACCCACCCTGAATCTGGTGGGCACCATCTAATCAGCTGCCAGCATGGCCAGAATAAAAGCAGGCAGAGGAACGAGGAAAGATTAGACTGGTTCAGTCTTCTGGCCTCCATCTTTCTCCTGTGCTGGATGCTTCCTGCCTTCCAACATCAGACACCAAGTTCTTCAGCTTTGGGACTCGGACTGGCTTCCTTGCTCCTCAGCTTGCAGAAGGCCTATTGTGGGACCTCCCCTTGTGATCATGTGAGTCAATTCTCCTTAATAAACTCCCCTTTATATGTTCAGCAATCCTACTAGTTCTGTCCCTCTAGAGAACCCTGGCTAATACACGTACATGTGAACAGAGACAGACTGCAGGTGATTCTCCCCCTGAGGGCTTAGTGTCCCTGGGAATGGCTTTTAGTCAATTACAGGTAGGAATTGGAAAGTGAGTGGCCCAGCCTCCTTCTCAGTCAAGTGGGATAGTTGAGGTCTGTTCTCTGACTTTGCTTTCACCAGCCAGATGAGGCCCTGATTGCCCACAGTGGCAACTAGCTTGATGATGATCTTTGTTGTATTCTTCTTTTCCATGTTTCTCTTCTCTACCTTTACCAGTATTTCTCAGGATTTCTTAAATACACTGCTTGTTTTCTCATCGTTATCTTAACGCCTGCTCTGGGACAACCCAACCTAAGACACAATAACACTTGTTAAAAAAAAAAAATGATCTGAAAGTTCTCCAGGTCAAAACCACTGTCAGATGTCTTAGGTTTTATGGATACAGAATCAGATTCAGTTATTAGACTTGGAATTTGACTCCAGAGCTCCATATTTAAAAACACGTGCATGCTGATGTTCAAATAAGTCAAACAGATGTCATCTAAAGAGTTCTGTATTCATGAAATTAAAGAACACGTTAAGCGAAGGGGTACACCTTGGCCACCTACGACTCATGGAATAAAACATTCTTTTGTCAGGGTTTAAATCTCTGAAGCCAGATGCCAAAATTTCTAAGTTTACCAGTTATTAAAATTATAATGATAAATTATATCAGAATTTCAATTTTTCAACTATTTTTACATGTATTCTTTCTGTTACATTTGTCTCTTCTAGCAAATGAGTGCATTTTTTTTTTCTAAATCAGAGAAAAAAAGAGCTACTGATTTGAAGAAACATGAGCTCTGTTCTTCCTGTGTAATTACAAACCCCAATATTTAGACAAGTGTAACACAGGTGGCCCTGGCCTGAATTCATATCTGTTGACATGACACCAGATAGGAGAGCTATTTTATGAAAACTGATTCATGAGGAATTGTGTACTTTGTTCTTGGCTCCAAATAAGGTAAAATATTTATTTAATAAGATTAGACATTTTATAAGTAAAAGGCGAATTTTAAGAATTGATTCTCTGGAAATGGCAAAGAAAGTAAGACTGTAAGCCCTTCCAGGGCAGGAATCTTTATGTGTGCACATCCTCAAATAGTCACGGAATGGTATGGGTTGAAATAAATGAAGAAAGAAATAACCTTGGCATGCATGTTACCAGGCACAGTGCCAGATACAGAACAGATACTTCATAAATGCCTGATTAAATAGGGAGGATAAGTAATAATAAATTAAAACACTAGAGATGAAGAAAATGAGACAATTAATTAAAACTGACTAATGTCAGCTGCAGCTAAATTCTGCTGGAGTTTTGCATGTGTACTTGAAGGTGTTCAGATACATACACACACACACACACACACACACACACACACGTTCCAGATCCTAGAAAGTAATACAAAGTCTCCATCAAAACTAGATTGTCATTATAGGTGAGAATTTGAGGGACACCTTCCCAACAGTAATGAGACATGGGCTTTTCCTTTAGGAACTTTAATTCCTGTGCCTTAGGGTGGGAATTTTTCCTACTCTGGAAAAATAAAATAACTGGCAACACAGGCCACAATTTTCTTCATGAGAATGTGGTCACAGTTATTCAGAGGCCAAGAAAACAGTTGCCTACCACAAAAGTAGGCTTGCCTTTAGACACTACCTTGGAACCATGCCTGCTAGAAAGAGCCAGAAGTACTTAAGCTCTAGAGCTTAAAATTGTCAGATCTCTCCAGGGGAGCAGAATTGATTGGCTGGTTTGTGTTTTGAATGAATTTCTCTTTTCAAAATATGTGATTGGTTTTGGAAAGCACTACGCTGCTTCCATCTATACACACATAAGTATAGAAGTTTGTGTATGTAGCATATCTGTTATATATGTGTTCTATTTGTATATACATACATTTATATTTATGCTGGAGTGTATATTTATGTGTGCATGTGAAATAATGTTTAAATAATACTCAGAAATAATATTTTTAAAATGTTGCATAATTCTGTGCTTAGGCATTTAAATGATAATCTGGACACAAAGTAAGTTCAGGGCTGATGTTCGAATTTCTAAAACTTGGAACATTTTTTTCTCCCTTGAGATAACGGGTCTGATACCATTATCTATGTTTACTTCCTTTCTATAAATGCCTTAAGGGCAAATTGAAAACAAACAAATAAAAAACTTTGCCTTTCTCTATACATAGATACTTAAGCTGGCTTTTTTTTTTTTTTTTTTCCTGGAGGAAATAACTGGCAATTAAAATTGGTTCCTTCCTTTCAATCAAAAACTGTTCCCGAAGTGCTGGAAGCCTTTGCTGTTGCCTCACATTGCCTGAGAAACATAGTTTATTTTCTTTTTGGCTTTTGATGGAACAACTGAGTACTTTTAAGGAAACAAAAAGGGGACATTAGCATGAATGCAGGATCAGTTGTCAAGAAAAAGAAAAAAACCCTAAGAATGTGAGGTCATAGGAGATGCATTACACCTAAGTTTCGTATTTTATTTCTTGCAAATGGTTATTTTTAAATGAGGAAGAAGAGCCAAGCCTTTAAAGTGGTGCTTGGTTTGCAGGGTCTGATTTCACTAATTTGGGAAGGAAATTTTAGTGTTGGAAGAAGCTCCATTTGAAAACATCAGCTTTGTTTTGAGTGTGGATCTGAGGTTTGGATTAGGTGGGCAGGAAACAGTGAAGGGGAGGGAGAGTGGAACCCTCCTAGGGAACAGTCAGGCCAAAGGAGAAGACGAGGAAGAGCTGACAGTATCAGATTAAAGGATCAGCCAGGCATGGTGGTATACAACCTGTAATCCCAGCTACTTCAGAGGCTGAAGTGGGAGGCTCACTTGAGCCCAGGAGTTTGAGATTGCAGTGAGCTATGATGGTGCCACTGCACTCCAGCCCGGGCAACACAGCGAGACCCCACTAAAAAAACAATAGCTGGGCACGGTGGCTCACGCCTGTAATCCCAGCACTTTGGGAGGCCAAGGCGGGTAGAACACCTGAGGTCAGGAGTTCGAGACCAGCCTGGCCAACGTGGTGAAACCCATCTCTACTAAAAATACAGAAATTAGCCGGGCGTGGTGGTGCGTGCCTGTAATCCCAGCTACTTGGGAGGCAGAGGCAGGAGAATCACTTGAACCCAGGAGGTGGAGGTTGCAGTCAGCCGAGATTGCGCCACTGCACTCCATCCTGGGCGACAGAGCAAGACTCCATCTCAAACAAACAAACAACAACAACAAAAAACAGCAAAAAAAGAATCACCCAGAATCAATTCAGGGGAGCAGTCTCTGTGGCCACCCAAGCACCTACACTTCCTAAGCTAAGTCACCTTCTTCCTGCTTCCTTCTTCTCACCTCTCACTCTCATCTTCTTGATAGATACACTAATGTTTATATCTGTTGCCAAAAATGCCATTGGACATCTCCTGTTTTTTTTTTTTTTTTTGGAATTAAAAAGCATTTACTATTTTAGAATAATTCCAGACAATGAGAATGGCCACCGGGAATTTCCAAACAAATGTGAAACATGGAAGTGTTTATCTTATGGTTGTATAAAAACATTATGATTAATCAAAAGGGAAGACCTCCTTAAACATGACCAAAAATGTAGAAATCACAAAGGAATTTTAAAATCTAAACTACTTTTATAGCAAAAAACAAAACAAAACAAAACACATGAGCAAGGTTGAAAGAGAAACAAAAGCAACAGGGTGAAATGTTTATCATGTATATGCCTGATCAAATGTTAATATTTTTCAATGCCTAGAAGAATATTTGGCACTTGGTAAAAAAAAGAAAAAAAAGTTAACATTTATTATTATGCCTAATCTGTAACAAATTCATACAAATAAATAATAAAACTATAAACATTCTAATAAAAAGATTACAAACAGGCATTTCACATAAAAATAAATACCTGTGACTAATAAATATATGAAAAGACTTCAACCTCACTAGTCACCAAAGAAATCCAAATGAAAGGAACATAGAGAGATCATTTTTTAACCTTGTAAATTGGAAAAGATTAGTACTAGGCATTGTTGGATAGAGAGCAGAGGTATGCTTATAGGCCATTTGAGGAGGTATAAATGGGCATTATTTTCTTGGAAGGTAGTTTGTTGATATGTATGACTGTGTACCTCTGACCTAGTTTCTACTTCTAGGAATTTATCCTGAGGATGTGTTGGACAGTTGCGTAAAGATCAAAGAAAAGCTAATATTCTAAACATTGTAAATATAATTGCCTCCTTTAAGTGATACCACAATCCTATGAGAAAGATACTTTTATTATTCCCATCTTAGAATGAGAAAAATGAGGTACAGAGCCCAAATACAGTAAAGTCACAAGACCAAAGTTTAAACCCAGGCAATCTGGCTACTGAGCCCACACTGGAATCTTTTTACCACTGCCTTCTAGGAGCACGTCTATATGCTGTTTTTATTCTCTCCTTAAGCTTTTTAAAAAAAAATAAAGATATGGCCAGGCACGGTGGCTCATGCCTGTAATCCCAGCACTTTGAAAGGCCGAGGTGGATGGATCACTTGAGGTCAGGAGTTCAAGACCTGCCTGACCAACATGGGAAAACCCCATCTCTACAAAAAATACAAAAATTAGCCTGGTGTGGTGGCAGGCGCCTGTAATCCCAGCTACTCAGAAGGCTGAGGCAGGGGAATCGCTTGAACCCAGGAGGTGGAGGTTGCAGTGAGCCGAGATTGCAGCACTGCACTCCAGCCAGGGAGGCAGAGTGAGACTCTGAATAAATAAATAAATATAAAAATAAGTAAATAAAGACACATTTTACTATGATTAATTTCATCCTTTTTAGTAAGCAGAGTTAAGAGCTTTGATAAATGCACCCAGATCTGTAAACACTTCCACAACAACACAGAGAACAGTTCCAGCAGTGCCCCAGTGTCACCCATGCTGTTCTCTAGCCAAGCCTGACTTGTCTCCTAACCCCTGGACTCCACTAATCTATTTTCCAGAATGTCATATAAATGGAGTCATACAGCCTTTCGGGTCTAGCTTCTTGCAGTCAGCTCAGTGCATTTGAGATTCATCCACAATGTTGTGTGCACCAGGAGTTCATTTTTTATTGCTGAGTGGTATTCCACTGTGTAGATGGCCCACAGTTTATTCATCCGTCCCTGGCTTAGGGATCCCTGAGGTGTTTCTAGTTTTTGCAAAGTCACTGTAAACATATGTGTACAGGAGTTTGTGCCTCAACAGGCCAATTTTGACTTGCCCATTGTCTCTCTTTGAATCTCTCTAAAACCTTTGAAGACTTCTTTGAAACACAGTGTTGTATGTCAGGTGGAAAATTACCAAGTGGAGGCTGAAAAATTAGCAATTCTCAACTCCGGTTCACTTTGCTACTGGCTTCTAAATGACATTGGACAAGTCAATCTTCATCGCTGAATCTCTGGTGGTCTTTAAGTTTCTCTAGATGAGAAGGCCAAGAGCTCAGTAACATTTGTTGGAGTCTGATGACTGCATTCTGGGCACTTTGATGTACAATCCAGGTCTCTGCTTTGCTTTTGGACTCAGCTTTGTTCCTGCAGATTTAGGGACTCCTTGTGCCTCCACTGAGAGACAGCCAGTTTCTGGCTTTCTCCCTGGTTTCACCAGACTGGATTTCCTCCCATCCAGCTTCATAACTCAGCTCTACAGACGCCTGACTCCTGTCTTGGCAATACCACTGCCCACAGCTCACAGAATCTCCTCCAGGAACTGCCCATCACTGCCCAGGTCCCATCCTGCCAATCCTTTTCCCACAGCACCCAAATCTTTTAAAGACGAACTAAGGCCATCAAGTATAGTTGTTTACATAAACCAACCCCAGGTTGGCTCACTTTCATACAACGATGATATTAAGAGAAATAAGAGGATTCGAGATAATGTGTCCAATGGTGGGGTCACAGATGGTGGATCCATCTGGCAATGTTCACTTGGAAGTGGGCTATGAAATTGGCTTAAGTGTCTGGCATTGCAAACGCAGCTCATGTCTGTGGGAATTCAGCATTTAGATAAGTCTCCTTGACTTTGGCAAATGTGTTAATCTAAAAATAGAGGTTGCCTGTCTGCCTTGCTTTTTTATTGCAACATGCAAAATATTATTGCGAGGAAGGTTATGAGTTGAGGAAGAAATGTTTGAAAAAAAAAAAGCATGATTTTATCCCAGAAAGTAATAATCCTAACAATCTGTCTGAAATGCTTCCAAATGAACTCTGAAGAAAAACTTTTATGAGTTGGAACGTGGTATTATGTTGCAACATTCTAATTTACTGGGAGATTGTTTTCCTTTAAAAAAAAGTCCCACAGAAAATAACAGCAGAATATCAAATGATGAGTCTGCCTTATGAAAATAGTTTTCTGTGTATTATTATCATCCTGTGGTTACAAGAATGATCCTTCCGCTTTCAATTGTTTGATCCTCCACTTGTTACATTTCATGTCAGTGTATCAAAGGCATTTAACTTCATCCTCGTCATGGTCACACTGAATCACAACATGTGTGCCGTCTGTGCAATTGCTGAGAGCCCCGGCGGAAGGTTTATTTCTTCAGTACCAGTGTCACTTACATGTAGCTACCTATTGGAAAGGGTTTCACAGTCTCCAGAAGAGCCTGACAAAGATGCTTCCCGGACACCCAGTCTGACAGATAAACTCCTATTGATAAAAACCTAATGGGACTTGATGCTTTCGCTAAGTGTTTTAGAATCGCTTGAACCCATGAGGTGGAGGTTGCAGTGAGCCAAGATTGTGCCACTGCACTCCAGTCTTGGCAGACAGCAAGATTCATCTCAAACAAACAACAACAACAAAACAAAACAAATAAACAAAAAAACATGTTTGGAAAGAGACATAGACCTGTCCCCAGGAATGCATCCTTAACTTTGGCAAATAAACCTCTTAAAATAATTGAGACTTGTCATTTTTCTCGATTCACACTGGTGAAGGCAGAACTAGGGCTAAGGGTTAAACGCTAGCCAAGAATCAGTCTGCCACTTTGAGTAACAGGAGACAGATGCCAACATTTATTTTAAAGGGCATCATCATCGTCTCTGCCTATCTGTCCATTCTCATTCTGCACAAATATAAAATAGTTGACTGGATTTTAAATAAAGTTGAAACACAGTGGCAAGTTAAAGATGTGAGCAACAATTTACATACAAGGTGTGCAGCTGGAAGGAAGCTGGTTTATTTATTTATTCATTTATTCATACTCATTCATTCAATTATTCATTTAATAAATATCGACAAGTTGCCTTTTGTGCCAGTCGCTGCTTTGGGCATTAGGATTTTGCAGTGAGTAACACCAAATCCAGTCCCAGTCTCAACTAATACAGTGTCCAGTCTAGTGGAATAGAAAGGACATTTATCAAAGAATTGCACACGTCTAATTTCCATCTGAGATCATTGTTTTCAGGGGAAGGACAACAGTTCAGGGAAGGCTTCCTGAGGAAGTGACATTTGACCTGAGTGTCTAAGTGGGAAGTGAACTCCTGGGAAAATGGCCAGGGCACATAGAGACTTTGAGGCAGAAGGGATGCATCAGGTGAATGATATGAAAATATGGGTTTCAATTTATATATTAATAAATTTAAAGTGACATATTAAAAAACATGCTGAGGGAGGGAAGAAATAATGTGAGGTTCTAAGCACAGGAGAAATTTACTCCAACTAATTCATACTCCATTCCTCATATCCTATTTTAAAAAAAAAAAAAGCCTGACTTTTTAATGATCACCATTCTAACTGACGTGAGTTGGTATCTCATTGTGGTATTGATGGGCATTTCTCTAATGACCCGTGATAACGAGCTTTTCTTCATATGTTTGTTGGCTGCATAAATGTCTTCTTTTGAGACATATGTCTGTTCATATCCTTCACCTACTTTTTGATGGTGTTGTTCTTTTCTTGTAAATTTATTTAAGTTCCTTATAGATTCTGGATATTATGCTGGAGAGGATGTGGAGAAACAGGAACGTTTTTACACTGTTGGTGGGAATGTAAATTAGTTCAACCATTGTGGAAGAAGTGTGGCAATTCCTCAAGGATCTAGAACCAGAAATACCATTTGACCCAGCCATCCCTTTACTGGGTACATACCCAAAGGATTATAAATCGTTCTACTATAAAGACACAAGCACACGTATGTTTATTGTGGCACTATTCACAATAGCAAAGACTTGGAACCAACCCAAAAGCCCATCAATGATGGACTGGATAAATAAAATGTGGCACATATACACCATGAAATACTATGCAGCCATAAAAAAGGATGAGTTCATGTCCTTTGCAGGGACACGGATGAAGCTGGAAGTCATCATTCTCAGCAAACTAACACAGGAACAGAAAACCAAACACCACATGTTCTCATTCATAGGTGGGAGTTGAACAATGAGAACACATGGACACAGAGAGGGGAAAATCACACACCAGGGCCTATTGGCAGGTGGGAGGCTAGGGAAGGGAAAGCATTAGGAGAAATACTTAATGTAGATTGATGGGTGCAGCAAACCACCATGGCACATGTATACCTATGTAATAAACCTGCATGTTCTGCACATGTATCCCAGAACTTAAAGTATATTAAAAAAGAAGAAGAGGAAGAGGAAGAGGAAGAGGAAGAAGAAGAAGAAGAAGAAGAAGAAGAAGAAGAAGAAGAAGAAGAAGAAGAAGAAGAAGAAGAAGAAGCAGAAGCAGAAGCAGCAGCAGCAGCAGCCATGGCCAAGCGGGCTCTGTGGCACAATTAATAGCGCATGGGACTTCTAGCCCCGCCCCCTCTCCAAAAAAAAGCCATGGCTAAGCAGCAAATTTCTATTAACTGTATCTTTACAAGCAAGATCAAGTATAAATCATATCCTATCATATTCACTGGGTTTCAGAAAGAACTCAGTCTCTGATTATTTGGAAGGAAGTTAGTTCAAACTTAAACTGACAAATGATTTGTGGCATATAAAATCTAATAGCCATATAGTTAGATCTCTTTTATCTGGTGAGGGAAATTTGCTGTATTTACTACCTGTGAGTGCGATATGATTTAAGCCTGCTTTGGGACAGAATCTGGATTCTGAAGGATATTTTATTTGTGAAATAAGAAGGATTTATTATTTGTGAAAGGTTTTATCTGAGAACCTGATTCAAGCATGGGGAGGGATGTAGTTCAGGTGTGCGAGGGAGTCCTGGCTTCACGTTTAAGGTCATTGACATAGCTGTGTACATAAGGCCCACTTTTTCAGTAGGATTGCCTCTTCAAAGGTGAGTCAGAAATGAGGCAGATGGAGGTACTCACAGGTTTTCACAACACACTAAGCAAAATAGAAATATCTGTTTGAGAGAGATGACAGTTCCTACATTTTCATATCTTAATCTAAAGCTGGAAAAAAGTCAGATATTATGTAATTGGACTTGAAAATGACTACAGCCAATCTTTGTTTCGGGCTTTCATAAATGCAGCTGTGAGTGTAGATAACGGTCATTCTCAACCTGGATCTGTGAATTTCTGAAAAGAGTAATTCCCTCTTGGAAAGACATCCCACAAACAGGAGATAAATGTATTTGTAAGTGGCTGGGCAGAAGCAGGTCGGTATCTCAGGTTCCTTCAGTGATATGGATAGCAATTGTAGAACTCTTATCACATCGAAGTCACTACAGCTTGAAATCAATCATGGTGAGGATATTTATACCACGGAAATTGGTAAATGCTACAAATCTGGGCCTTTTTTTTTTTTCTTCTCTCCCTTGGGAGCTGGTTGTTAACCATTTTTTTTAACACACCTCTGAATATAAAGGCATATTTCAAGGTTAACGATATATAGACAGTGGGATCTCTTGAGACGTGTGCACAGCAGCTCCCAGGCTGTCTTATGAAGGATGGGAGGCTGGATAGTCCCTGCTGGTCCTCCTCCTTTAGGCTCCTTTCTCCAGACACCTCCAGCTGCCCTGGCCTTGCTGCTTCATCACATTATCCTCCCCTGGGATACTTTAATGACTTTTGATTTCATGTTTCTTTTTCATTATTACTCATTCTGCTCATTGCTAAGGAAAGAGGTCCTCAAAGCACCATTTTGGAATATAGAGCATATATGTTTTTCCATTACTTTACTAATAACTAATTACTTAACATGCTATTCAAGGCCCTTTGTTACCTGTCCCCAATCTTCCTTTCACTTTTACCTCTCTCCATGTGTGCTTCCATCATTTTGGACCAATTCACTTCCAAAATTGCCTTTTTGAAAAAACTAGGAAGCATTTCCTTTAACTTATATATGGAATTTCCTTTTTAGCATGATAAAAAAAAAACACAAGAAGTTATGGGTAAAAAATTCTGCAGTACATACTAACAAAGACAAACTAGGCAACACATTCATTACACAAAACAGAAACAGTTAACATTAATTATTTTATGCCAAATTCCTTTTAGTTTAGCTTTTTTTTTTAGATGAATTCTTGCTCTGTCACCCAGGCTGGAGCGCAGTGGTGTACAATCTCAGCTCACTGCAACCTCTGCTTCTCACGTTCAAGCAATTTTCCAAGTAGCTGGGATGACAGGTGCGTGCCTCCACATCCGGCTAATTTTTGTATTTTTAGTAGAGACAGGGTTTTACCATGTTGGCCAGAGGGGTCTTGAACTCCTGACCTTGGGTGATCTGCCCACCTCGGCCTTCCAAAATGCTGAGATTACAGGCACGAACCACCACGCCCGGCCACCAAATTCCTTTTAAATTCTACCTATATTATATGGTCCTAGAAATCTGTGGATCCCTTTTTTCCTCCCTCACTCATATATCACTAAGTCAAATCATTAATTCACAATGTTGTATCCCTTGATAATACAAAGGCTTGTCAAAAGTAGGAAATTATCTGGGTCAGAGGATGATCATAAGACATTGAATACTTACGGCCACCTGCAGTTTTCTCATCTAGTCCTTCTGTTCCCTGATTCAGGGCTCCCTGTTCTGCGAAGTCTTGCTTTTTTTGATCGTGGCAAGAACACACTTGACATGTAATCTCAGGGTCTTAGCTCATGCCGTGTTCCCCTTCTGAGATGCCTTTTCCCTATAACCACTCACAGTCATACCTATCTCAGGATCCTACTTATCTCCCTCAGGAAACTTTCTCTTATCACCTTAGCAAGAAGCACTCTCTCTTTTTCACTGTTTCATTATTTTTTACCTTCTTAAAGCTCTTCTCATCTGCTGCTTACATTACAGTTCATTGTTGGATGTTTTATCTCTACAATTACATTGCTCCTTAAAGGCATGTATTATGTGCATATAGTAACAATGTGTCATTTATAACTAATATTTAGTGGCTGCTACTAGATGCTATTCACAGCATTAACTGCTTTACACATATTATCTAGTTTAACCTCCAAACTCCAACTTTAAAGGAAAAAACTATTATTAGTTATTATTATACCTGTTTTATCACCAAGAAAACTGAGACTCCAGAAAGTTGATGAACTTGGCAAGGTTACACATCCAGCCTGTGTTAGAGCTATAATTTGATTTAATTCATGCCCACGAGAGCAGGATCTTTGTTTAATTCAGTGCTATATCCTCAACATCTAGAATAGTGCCCGGCACATGGAAGGCACTTAACACATACTTGTTGGGTATACGGATAATGGCATTTCTGAAAGTACAATCTCTTGAATATCATGTAATCAACAAATATTCTACCATCAGCATCACTGGTCACAGATTGGAAGAGAGTAAGGAAATATAACTAAGTGCAACGTGGGATCCTAGATTGAATCATGGGACTAGAAAAAAGAACTGTAGAGGACAAATGGTGAAATTCGATAGAATTTCAAATAGGTCCATTGATTCATTAATAGTTCATTGTAATATGTTTATATAAGATGTTTATCATTGGAGGGCTGGGGGAACAGTTTATATGGGTCTACAATTTTTTTTGCAACTTTTCTGTGAGTCTAAAAGTATTTCCAAGAAAACATTGAGAAAAAAAGTCTTGTATAATTTCACTAAATCTTTTTTTTTTTTTTTTTTTTTGGAGACGGAGTCTTGCTCTGTCACCAGGCTGGAGTACAGTGGTGCAATCTCGGTTCACTGCAACTCCACTTCCCAGGTTCAAGAGATTCTCCTGCCTCAGTCTCCTGAGTAGCTGGTACTACAGGCACGCGCCACCATGCCCAGCTAATTTTTGTATTTTTAGTAGAGACAGGGTTTCACCATATTGGCCACGATTGTCTCGATCTCTTGACTTCATAATCTGCCCGCCTCAGCCTCCAAAAGTGCTGGGATTACAGGCGTATGCCACTGTGCCCGGCCTTCACTAACTCTTTTAAAATATAGATCCTTAATAATCTACCCAATATTACTGAGTACTGTGTAAAGGCAGGAAATCTCGATCTGGGATGATAGTATCAGAGAAGTGTACAGTTAAAAAGACCCTGGGAGGAGCAATCCCTGTACCTTTGTCACTTCTTGATGAGGAAGGCAAGACCCAGAGAGGTGGAGTTACTAAAAACACATGTGGGAGAACTGGTTCTAGAACTCAGGCCCTTTCCCTTTCCACTCATTTTCGTTTCTACTTGACAGCACTCCTCAATTCAAGTCCAAGAGCTCTTCCAGCTGGATTACTTCAATTCGATCTACATGCGTGAGATATTTTTACCCCAAAATTTAATATTCTAATTTCTAATGTGTTTATCATGAAACTACGAATATCTTAGTCAATAAGAACGTAATGTTTTGCTTTTCACACAAAACTTGAGTAGCAGTTTGAGAAGTAAAAATAAACTTTGACTATAGTATTTGAACCTAGTTCAACTAAACTTCAAATTAACAATTTCAAGGAGCTCAAAGTTTAATTAAAATGCTTTATTCAAGGAGCTCAAAGTTTAATTAAAATGCTTTATTCCCTTTGGATAAAGCCTCCTTCCATGCGCAGGTTCTGAGTTACTCGCTTATACTAAACACACACACACACACACACACACAGAGCACTCATCGAAAAGATAATGGGTTATTTTATTTCATTGAGTGTAATTGTCTGAAATGGCTTCATGATACAATCATATATTAGGGGCCTGGATGAGGCAGTGATAGTCTTGGCCTTCTGCCCATGTTTTCCTCCAGTTTTTCTTGCCTGTAGGATTTCTGCTCCTCAACAAAATCTGTACCTCCCCTCCTCCACCTTCCAATGCCTGGGCTATGCGTTTAACAGATGGTGTTGTTATACAATCACGTTTAAAGGGATTAGAGCAGATCACTGGATTTCAGAATTCCTGACTATCACAGCTGTTTCTCCTCTAAAATGCTTTCACTCAATGTATGCAAGCTACTCCTCTGGCCAATCCTACTTTCCCAATGAACCCCAACAGAGAGACCTGAACACATCTACATTTTGAATCAGAAAATGAATTTTGATGCTAGAAATGAAAATACTTATGACTCTATGTACGTATGTGTGCCAGTGACAATATTTGTTGTAAAAAGCCTAAAAACATATTGGGTGGTTGACGTAGATGTTAGGAAAATTATTCCACACATTATTTCTGCAATCAGATCTATATATTCCATAACAAAATCCCCCAATCTGTCCATGAGACCATCCTTTCCTTGGGTACACTGCATTCAAATCTGAGTCATCTTTTACATCCACCTCTTCCTTACCTCCTGCCACCTCCTCTCCCTTCCATCACTGCTAGTTATTATCAAGCCTTGACTATTTTTCATTTACACTGTTGTGTTAGTTCCTTCCTTTCAATTTCCACTGTCATCACCATACTTCAGGCCGAATTTAGATGAATTTCAATATATTTAAATGGCTAAGGGGCAGCAAGGGAGCAGCGTGTTCCTTTGGTAACCAGTAAGGCACAACAGTGAAAAATGAGAGGTTGGCCACGGTGGCTCACACTTGTAATCCCAGCACTTTGGAAGGTTGAGGCGAGTGGATCACCTGAGGTCAGCAGTTTGAGACCAGCCTGGCCAACATGGTGAAACCCCATCTCTATGAAAAATACAAAAGTTAGCTGGGCATGGTGGTGCACGCCTGTAATCCTAGCTACTTGGGAGGCTAAGGCAGGAGAATCCCTTGAACCTGGGAGGCAGAGGTTGCAGTGATCCAAGATCATGACGCTGTATTCCAGCCTGGGCAATAGAGTGAGACTCTATCTCTAAATCAGATTTTAAACAGAGGCTGTCCCTTTCCACCATCGTAGAATGCAGTTTCTCAAAATCTTATGGGACTCCACGTGACTGTAAGGTAAAGTAGCTCATATTTTGTTCATGATCAGCGAATTGGTTTCCTTTCCTATTCTGAGCCATTTGACAGCATTTTGTAAAAATCCTCTGCCACTCTAGAAAGTGCATGCACACGCAACCCAGTGAAGTAGGTATTATTAGCCCCATCACACCAGATAAAGAAAGAAAAGCTGAAAGCAAATCACTGCTCAAGTGTTACGCTAATCAGTGTTCAATGTTCAATGGGAATCTGAACTCATTCCCATTGAAAATCAGGGAGTCTGATTTTCCTTCCCCTGTTCTCACAGACTCTTTAACTTTTTTTTTTTTTTTTTTTTTTTTTGAGACAGGGTCTCATTCCTGTTGCCCAGGCTGGAGTGCAGTAGTGCAATTTTAGCTCACTATAGCCTAGACTTCCCAGGCTCAGATAATTCTCCCACCTCAGCCTCCCAAGTAGCTGGGACTGCAGGCATACTCCACCATGCCTGGTCAATTTTTTGTATTTTTAGTAGAGAAAGAGTTTCGCCACATTACCTAGGCTGGTCTCAAACTCCTGGGTTCAAGCTATCCACCTGTCCCGGCCTCCCAAAGTGTTGGGATTACCAGCGTGAGCCACCATGCCCATCGGCTAACTTTAATGTAGTTTTTTTAAAATTAGTTTGATGTTTTCCAAAAAGAAGTGCGGTGTCATCCAATCTTACCCTATAAACTCTGTGTCCATACATATATTGTACATATAAAAAATGCACACATACATAGATGTTTGAGTATATGTATCTGTGCATGAGAGAGATTCCAAAATAATATATTACAATACACACTGTATTTGCCCTCTGTGCAGCAGCTGGCATGCTTTGGGCTCTTAATTATTATTAGTAATAATTAGTATAATTGCAAAAACATTACCAACATAACAGACTCTATGCCTGCACTTTGCTAGCATTCCTCCGAAGACAAGAAAACTTAAGTAGTCCTGGTTATATACAGAACATCTGTAACGTGCAGAACAGATCATGTGACAACAAATAAATACAAACCAAACCACCTTTTACACGTCTGTGTTTTTGGTTATTTGAGGTGCTGTGTTACTTTATTCTGAGTCAGTTTGGAAGATGAAACAGCTGTAATGCACAAAGAGTACACATAAAACATCACAATCAGCCCTCCTCTGCCTGTGAAAGGCAGCCAGGTTGTGTTAAGAATACGTCAAGAGTGTTTGCTGCTGTCTCTGAATGGGGCAATGTGTATGCCCTGCCATTATTAAAGGTAGATTTCTTAATAGGCTGCACAGAAAAGGTTTTACAGCAGACAGTGAAAACTGGGGGAAGCCAACACTGCCCGTGCTTTTAGATAGAGCTGCTAAACATTTTGGCTCCTGAAATGAGGAGAAAGTGTTCATCTCAAGAGTGTGAAAACCAATCCCATCACAACCCCATCAGAAAGCGTTGCTGTCAGTAAGCATGGCTTCTCAGGGGTGTTCCATTCCCTAATCATGCCAAGTAGTTTGACTTGTTTCCATTCAGCATTTTAAATGTTTGCCTTTGCATTTGTTTTCTCATAAATTCTGCAGGTAACCAGGTAAAGTGACAAAGTTTGGAATTTTGTTTCTGATCTATTTAGGATGGAGAATTTGAAACAGGGCAGCTGAAAGCCTATATGTCTCTGAGTGAATTTTAAAAGGATCCTGGGCATGGTGGCTCACGTTTGTAATCCCAGCTCCTTGGGAGGCTGAGGCAGGAGGATCGCTTGAGGCCAGGAGTTTGAGACCAGCCTGGGCAACATAGCAAGATGCTGTCTCTACAAAAAATTAAAAAATTAGCCAGGTGGCCGGGCGCGGTGGTTCACGCCTGTAATCCCAGCACTTTGGGAGGCCGAGGCGGGCGGATCATGAGGTCAGGAGATCGAGACCATCCTGGCTAACACGGTGAAACACCGTCTCTACTAAAAAATACAAAAAATTAGCCGGGTGTGGTGACGGGCACCTGTAGTCCCAGCTACTCGGGAGGCTGAGGCAGGAGAATGACCTGAACCTGGGAGGCGGAGGTTGCAGTGAGCCGAGATTGCGCCACTGCACTCCAGCCTGGGTGACAGAGCCAGACTCTGTCTCAAAAAAAAAAAAAAAAAAAAAAATTGGCCAAGTATGGTGGCATGCACCTGTGGTCCCAGTCACTTAAGAGGCTGAGGAAGGAGGATCACAGGAGCCCAGGAGTTTGAGGCTGCAGTGAGCTATGACTTGTGCCATTGCACTACAACCTGGGTGACAGCGCAAGGATCCTATTTCTAAAAAAAAAAAAAGTTGCTCCTGCCCCTTCCTGAGTGGGGTGTGCCCAAGCATCACCATGGCAGGAGCCACGCAGAGGCAATATTGGAGAAAAGAGCGGCTGGTGGGTTTGACACCCTTGTAAAGAATAAATAAAATGCTAGGGCTTAGCAAACTGGTTCTTGGCAAAAGAGAGAAGCACATCTGACTGCTGTAGACCTGGAAGCAGAGCCACCAAGATTCTAGGGTGGTGTTACCCAAAGTGGGGTGTGGGGTAAAGGCACAGATCCCTCAGCCCCATCTCAGTCATCACAGTATCTGAAGGGGTGCTGTGCATTCAGCCATTATTAACAAGCCCCACAGATAACATGCATGCACACTGAGTCTCAGAGCCCCATTGGAAAAGCTCAGCACCCTACAACTCATTGCATGGTGTGGTGTGAAGGGCAGCAGTAAGGGCCACACCTTAAGTGAGGAATCTCGCCCCACACGCTCGATCTCTGCATCAGGATCTGCAATTGATAAACACACCCAGGTGAGCTGTTTGCACACTTGGCAGGGAAACACTGCTCTAGAGGACTCATTCTGAAAGTGTTGCACACCAGAATCACCAGGGTCACTTAAAACCTATCACTATAGTCTGTGCTCCAGCCCGGAGAGGCTAATTTAATTGGTTTGGAGGGTGGCCTGAGCATTCCGATTTTTTTTAAAGCTTTCCAGGTGATTTTAATGTGCAGCCAAGGTTGCAAACCCCTGTTTACAAACGATGATGAGATAGATTTCAGATGGAGGAAGTCAATTTGTTGAAGAGATTGTGAAACTCAGAAGGCACAGTAATCTATGTTGTAGCAACTCCCCGTCAACTCCAGTGGGGATGGCAGCATGTTCAAGAGGCTGAAAAACAGAGCCAGCAAGTGAGACATGAGGTTTCACTGAGGATCATGTACAGGGGAGAGAGTCCAGGGGTAGAAGGCTGGGCAAGAGAACTGCAACCACTTGCAGAAGGCATGCAGTTTGTAAAGCATCTTCACTTACTACCCTCCCGCTGACGACCTCCACCTGGCAACCTTCATTTACTCCAAAAACAAAGGCCCTCAATCCCCTCTACGGCCCGCATTCAGTGGGACAGACCAGGGTCTCAGGTCTTCCTCATAGACAAGGAATGGATCTCTGGGCTGGCCACTCCCAGATTCCCTAGCTCGGATTTCCCAACCACATTCGAGTGTGTGTGCCACCCAGGGTCATTTTGGGGTATGCTGACGTTATTGCTCTCAGGTGCATTTACTTCACAATTGGAAAGGCAAAGTGCTTTTGATTTGAAAAAAGCAGGACCCCAGAGTGAAAGAAAATTGTTTCTTTTTAAGTTCTAAAAAGCACTGGCTTGGAAATTCACAAAACCAATCATGGAGGCCTAGAACATAGAGTTTATCAAATAAACAAGAGCGTTTAGAAAGCATGCCACCCAATTACCTTTAGGGGAAAGAGGGCTTTTGTTACTGCCCAGGCAAAACATAACAAAGACTGCAGCTCAATCAGGCTGGAGCAGTGAGATGCCTGGGTGGAAACTGGCAACAGCTAACAAAAATCTAGGTAGATAAGCCTGAGGGCAATCACAGGAACCTGCATACCCAACCTGTGCATGTCTGAGTCCTAAGAGTGGCTCAGAAGCATTTGCTAAAAGGGGACTGAAGAGGCTAACAGAAGATGAAGAGGGCCCAGGACACAGGGAACTTTTGAGCAGAGGTCACTACACAGACAATGGAACTAGCCACAGAAGCTTGAGCAATGCCCCAAAGACCACAAGGGACTGAGCTACCCTTTAGTCTGAAGCCAATAATAGTAGATGGTGGGTGTGAGCCAGATCGCTTTTCCCAATCACTGGACAACAGGTAAACCCCTTTCTATTTCATTCCTTGAGAGGGTGGCTACACAGGGCGGAGAAAAAGAGTCTTTTTTTTTTTTTCTGAGATGGAGTCTCGCTCTGTTGCCCAGGCTGGAGTGCAGTGGCGCGATCTCAGCTCACTGCAACCTCCGCCTCCTGGGTTCAAGCAGTTCTCCTGCCTCAGCTCCCTGAGTAGCTGGGACTACAGGTGCATGCCACCATGCCTGGCTAACGGGTCTTGAATCTGAGTAAATATTTACCTAAATAAGACTAAGTCTAAACCTAGAAGTGATTGCAAGATTAACATTCTCTACCACGGTGGAAATGGAGGTTTTGAAAGCTAAGTGGAATTCATTTCTAGAAAAATGAAGAAAGTTACATGTCTGATTCCTGAATTACGCCTGTAGCTTTCAATCAACTGTACTAGTTAAGGGAATCTAGTCGCCTGCCTATAAGGCAGTTTCTTCTCTATAGGTTCTGGGATCTTGCTATCAAGTTAAAAAGACTTCTTTGACTGGCATTCTTTTTGCTAAAGGACGAGGATCAGGGAAAAATGTTGTAGAATCATGAATCACATGAATCATATTCCTATCTGAGACATAGAAAATTAGGGCTAGAACATACGTCTACTAAGATGCATAGATGAACTCTGAAAGCCTCAAGACTCTCTTGACGGATGAATTCAACTAAGCAGTATGGACAGGCCTGCCTTAGTAAAGAACATTTACTTCAGAGACAAGAGGCACTGCACTGACATGTCTGATTATTATAATTTGCATCAGATTGAGCAGATAAAGTTGTTGACTAGCAAATGGCCTCAAGTGAATATTTCTGATTGTTAAGGGAAGAAAAAGACATAATTAGGTAATTGGCTGGGCGCAGTGGCTCACGCCTGTAATCCCAGCATTTTGGGAGGCCGAGGTGGGCAGATCATGAGGTCAAGAGATTGAGACCATCTTGGCCAACATGGTAAAATGCCATCTCTATTAAAACTACAAAAATGAGCTGAGTGTGGTGGTGCACGCCTGTAGTCCCAGCTACTCAGGAGGCTGAGGCAGGAGGATCACTTGAACCCAGGAGGTGGAGGTTGCAGTGAGCTGAGATCATGCCACTTCACTCCAGCCTAAGGAAAGAGTGAGACTCCGTCTCAGAAAAAAAAAAAAAAAAAAAAGAAAAAGAAAAAAAGAGGTAATCGATTACTAACATTGCACAGACTTTAGCTTTCTTTTCCTTTCCTGCTGCTCTTAATTTTTTTCTCCCTGAAGGGAATATTCCTGGGGAAAAAAGTTGACTCATGCTACTCTCCTTCCTGGCTCTCATTTGGGACATGTTTAGCCTTTGAAGGAAGTCGAAGGGCCGGCTGTGTGATGGATACATCCTCTATTTCCTTTGCCTCATCGAAGGCACAGCCTTTCTGTCAATTTCCCTGGTACTAAGGGTGGGAAGGAAATCTATGACTACTATAATAAATAGCAATAACTTTCTAATTGTTTACCTAAAATGCAACCCAGGAGTTGAATTTCATTAATCACCCTGACATTTTTGGGGGTAGGAATTACATAAGCGACCTAGATTTTTGAATTATTTTAAATTTGGATATATTATATATACAAACCTCCCCCCAGTAATAACAACTAACTACCATTGATTAGCATAACGTAACCTAAGAAAATAAATGTAACTAGATATTCTTGAAATTGCCACAGGTAGAAAGCATTAGTATACAGTATAATACCAAATCCACTTTGAGCCCACTTCGACGTCTCCATTAGTGTCATAAAAGGTTTATGGCAAATGTATAAGACTATGTTGTGGTATCCTTTTTGTCTAACCCCAGAGGAGAGAAGAAAGCCAAAGTCCTGAAATTAATGATGTATATTTAGGCAGTCAGCTTACTGGATGCTGCCCCAAACCAAAAAATAACTCTACATATGGAAAATTCCCAATTAGGGGAGGGGCTGGTGGAAAAGACAAGGTTTTTGTAAGTAGTTGAAGCTGTCATTTAACTATTAATGGCTTCTAAATACTTACTGAAATCATCTTAAACATAAAAGTGAAAATCAAACCATAAAACCAAGAAGTCTGATGTTCTCTGCTAAAGAATCTGGACAGTGAAATAATCTTTTAAGACAAATCAATATCTTCATATAGCATGCACAAAACATAAATTATCTGTGCCTTATGGCTTTCTATGTGCTTTCAATATGGGGGAATTAGGTAAATCAAGAATACTTTATGATTCCTATCATGAATCAGTTCTTTTTTTCTCCACTTTAAAATGTTCAGTCTATCTTTGGAAAACCACAAAATATGGCTGGAAGAGAAACATATATTATATTTTTGAGACACAGTCTCACTCTGTCGCCCAGGCTGGAGTGCAGTGGCGCAATCTTGGCTCACTGCAACCTCTGCCTCCCGGGTTCAAGTAATTCTTATACCTCAGCCTCTTGAGCAACTGGGACTACAGGCATGCACCACCATGCCCAGCTAATTTTTGTATTATTAGTAGAGACGGGGTTTTACCATGTTGACCAGGCTGGTCTCAAACTCCTGACCTCAACTGATCCACCCACCTCGGACTCCTAAATACTGGGATTACAGGTGTGAGCCACCATGATGGGCCAAGCTGGAAGATATTTATGCTTTAAAAACATGAGCTTCATAACAGAAATGTTGAGGCTCTTACTATAATAGGAACTATGAGCTCAAAAGGGTTAAAATACTTGGTTCCAGAAAGGATGCAAGCTGTCTGTGTCAGTGCAAGCCGTGGTACTGAGGAGTTTCAAATGAAAACTTGGGTTGTGAAGTTGACAGGTTTTATGTACAATGCAGATTTTTAAGCCATTTTGCCTTTCTATCATTGTCTCTTGACAGGAGAAGGAAGTGTATGTTTGTCTTTCTTCAAATTCTCATGAAAGTCGCTCTGGAATCATACTTTTAAAAAGCCTATAGCACACTTAAGCTTCAGCCTCATCTGTAGAAGAAAACTGCCTTTGCATGATGCATTTTCCAGAAAATGGACTCTTTTCAGGACGTAGACTCTCACGTGGCAAAAGAAAGAAAACCTTACCTGGGTAATCATTCTTGTCTATGTCTGAATCTCCTCTTAAAGTAAAGCCAAATCCAGAAGGGACAGCGTGTGAGGCCCACACTCCTTGCAGAACTTGGGAAGGCTTGGTGTTTAAGCCATCTTTGTTCCCATTATAAATGAGCACTTTGCCTCGTTGATCCTTGCCTGCAAAAGGCACGCCGATGGCAATGTCTAAAAACAGACACAAAAACATATTTTATGTGTATACGTATTTAATTCTTCATTTATTCATTTTAGAGACAGGACCTCACTCTGTCAACCAAGCTGGAGTGCAGTGATGGGATCATGGCTCACTGCAGCCCCAAACTCCTAGACTCAAGTGATCCTCCTGCCTCAACTTCCCTAGGAGCTGGGACCACAGGTATGTACCACCATGTCTGGCTAATATATATATACTAGTTTTTTTTTTTTTTCTTTTTCTTTTTTTTTTTTTTGAGCAATGGGTCCTTGCTTTGTTGCCCAGGATGGTCTGGAATTCCTGGTCTCAAGTGATCCCCCCACCTCAGCCTCCCAAAGTGTTAGGATTAAAGGCATGAGCCACTGTGCCTGGCCATGGAGACATTTCTTTTCTTAAGTACAGAAGAATGGTTCAGAAATAGAGTTTAGTACACTCAAAGAGCAGTATCAAACTCTAAAGGGCTTATAATGTTTCCCATGAAAATTCTGTAATACTGCTGCAATGACAAATTATTTGTTGCCTTTTATCCATCCAGCAAATATTTATTAAGAGCCTCCAGGGCCTGGCACGGTGGCTCACGCCTGTAATCCCAGCACTTTGGGAGGCCGAGGCAGGCAGATCACGAGGTCAGGAGATTGAGACCATCCTGGCTAACACAGTAAAACCCCATCTCTACTAAAAATACAAAAAATTAGCCGGGTGCCTGTAGTCCCAGCTCCTCGGGAGGCTGAGGCAGGAGAAGGGTGTGTACCCGGAAGGCAGAGTTTGCAGTGAGCCGAGATCACGCCACTGCACTCCAGCCTGGGTGACAGAGTCTCCATCTCAATTAAAAAAAAAAAAAAAAAAAAAAAGAGCCTACAACGTGCTGAATGTAGTGAATACAACAGCAAATTAGACATTCAAAGCTCCTGCTTTTAGAAAACGTATATTCTAGTACAGGTAATAGACAATTTGCATAGAGAAAAATAATCAAATTATCAAAAGCAATAAACGCTATGTAGAGAATCTTTTTTTTTTTTTTTTTTTTTTTGATGGAGTCTTCCTCTGTTGCCCAGGCTGGAGGGCAGTGGCATGATCTTGGCTCACTGCAGACTCCGCCTCCCAGGTTCAAGTGATTTTCCTGCCTCAGCCTCCCAAGTAGCTGGGACTACAGGCACACTCCACCATGCCCAGCTAATTTTTATATTTTTAGTACAGACAGGGTTTCACCGTGTTGTCCAGTCTGGTCTCGAACTCCTGACCTCAAGTGATCCGTCCACCTTGGCCTCCCAAAGTGCTGGGATTATGAGTGTGAGCCATAACGCCCGAACAAGAGTCTTAAAACTAGTGATTTGATGGAGAGTGGTCAGATTTTTGTTTTTAGATTAGGTGATTAGAATATGTGTCTCTGTGACTGGCACTGAAACTGAAATCTAGAAACAGGAAGCAACCAACAGTGTGAAAGTCAGAGGGAAAAGCATCCAAGCAACGGCTGCACAAAGGCCCAAAGGCAGAAGGAGTGTCGTCCATTGGAGAAACAGCCAGAGGCGTTCCACATAGAAACTCAGTGAGCGACAGAACCTGATCAGATCACAGATCCTGGGGCTGGGTGGACCAGGTGAGGTAGGTTTGCTGGATAATTAGGAGATCCTTGTTTCCAAAAGAAAGGAAAACAACTCATTTTGAAAGATTATTTCATTTAATGATTACTTCATCCCATGAATGAACAGGCAAGACCCTTTCTGTAGTTGAGGACAGTGGGAAACCTGGAGAGTGTCACCTGACTCACATCGATATGCCATTTACCTTCCACACGTTTTGTCAGGATCGTTCCTGAACAGTAAACGTGAGTACCCAGTTGTATTTGAAGAAGAGTTCTAATAACACCATTCGCATCTTAGTCCCCACGGTGGGTTGCAGCATGTGTTCTCATTTGTCGCTCTGTTCCTCTTTCTTTCTGGGTACATGTGGATAAGACTGAATACATCGAGACTCAGTCTTCATGATGTCAATGAGACTGATAAATCCACTTTTTCTGAACAAGTAAAGAGAGACTATCTAGACAGGGCACAGTAGCTCACACCTGTAACAGCACTTTGGGAGGCCGAGGCGGGTGGATCACGAGCTCAGGAGTTCAAGACCAGCCTAGCCAAGATGGTGAAACCCCATCTCTACTAAAAAATACAAAAATTAGCCAGGTGTGGTGGTGGGCACCTGTAATCCCAGCTATTCGGGAGGCTGAGGCAGAGAATTACTTGAACCCGGGAGGTGAGGCTGCAGTGAGCCGAGATCACGCCACCGTACTCTAGCCTGGGTGACAGAGAAAGACTCTGTCTCAAAAAAAAAAAAAAAAAAAAAATCTAAAAATTCAGATTTTTGTAGAAAACAAAGATATTGTCCTGTGTCAGGTGAAAAGGAACACTTTCTTAACTTTCTCTAAGTCAGTGCCTTGACTCCCATCCCCTTGTTTACTCTCAGTGAATTTGACATTATTTTACCTGCTTTATATACTCAAGGACACCAAAGCTCAGAGAAGCTAGGACCTCCATTTATGTCATTTAGAATACTTCTTTCATCTTTTAAAAATGCTATTAAAGGTTTGAGAGAAAAGACAAATAGAAGAAACTATGATTTTTAAAAGACAACTCCATAGATAATTTAGCACTGTTTATTTTACTTGAGCGATCAGGAATAGAGCAGCTTTAGAAGGCAGCAAGTCACTTAAAGGTAAGCTTGTCTTTACAAAAATTTCCCTGCAACCATAAGCTTTTTACATGTACTTTGTTTTATGGTACTCTAAAAATTACTAACCATATGTTGCTGAGAACTTTTTTCAAAGAATGTGTGAGTACAGTAACATTTGCCAAATATACTAGTGAATACTAATCTGATGTGAATACTTCCAAGGCTACTTTGTTAGAGCAAGTTCCTCTTACTTCCTTGACTTCAATCAAGAAATTCACTATACTTGGTTCTTAACTTAAAAGTCCTGAAAATGTATGCAAAATTTTGTGTGAAGGTGTGTTTTTCTGAGGAGAGGGTACTTGGAGGGGTTTCATAAATTCTAGACTAAAGAACGACAAACCTAACCTAGGAGTTTAACACTACTTTGTTGCAAATGTTGAAACTAAGGTGAAGCTTACATGCCAATTAAAATTCAGCATAACCTATACATAACCCATATAGGCTAATCAGAAGCCAGGATACTTGCTAATATATCAACATGTATTTATTTGTCTTGACATATAGAAGGTTTCCTAGTTAAGTCACCAAATCCAAACATCAATTTTAAAAATAATTCCTGCCACTGCTGAGAGCTATTACAGGATCGTCAACATCAAATGTGAGAAAATCGCTTGGACTTCAGAGCAGGGACTATTTCTGTATTAACTTTGGCTTTAAAGTTTTAATTCTTAAAATTTAGTAAGAAATATTTCTGCGAGTAAACAGCACTTATAAGTAGAGAAGTCTAAGGTCGAACATTTGAGATATTATTTTGAAGTTTGCAGACACCTAAAGGTACTATTTTTATTGTAACCTGGAGTGCCTGTAGCCTTCCAACGTCTCTTAAAATTCATTTAGAGGTTTTCAAACTGTAGTAATACCCTCAAACCATTACCCGGAGCTCTGAAGACTGATCTCTGAGGTAGTATGGTTTTGATATTGCTTAATGAGGTTTTTCTGAAGTTTCTGATAACTGAATGTGTCTTCTACAAGGATATCAATTATACTACATTTAGGATTGAAGCAAATTATGTTACAGATTTTCCCTCTGTGTCGCATTGTAATCTTGTGAGATTTTAAATAAAAATTTTCAGAAAAGTGAGAAGGGAAATTTCCATGTAATATTTATATTAGTCAAAATGTATAAACTTAAAGCTGCCTTAAGATTTGTGATAGTTTATTAAAAATCAGTCATAATAATAACTGTACCCACACACACCATACTGAATACTTTAAAACAGGCATGGCTTCCTTTATGCAGTGGTGACGACACATAAACGACTTCCACGCTGTGGTTTACATTACCATTGTATCCATCTTGGTTCAGGTCTCCTAAGTGCGCCATAGCACTTCCGAATCTCCCAAATGTCTCGGTGCCAGTAAGGATCTGGGGGTCTCTGAAGAGGAGGGAGCTCACTTGCAAATACAGGTAGATTTGCCCTACTTCTCTGGGGTTGCTCTCAAATTCACGTTCCATAAAGAGAGGTGCCCCAACCAGGACATCATCCAGTCTGTAAGGAACAAAGAAAGCAGCTCAGCGCACTGGTAGAGAGGAGAGTCATTTTGGGTGTATTTGTAATCAACTAGACTAGTACATTTCCACTGGTACTTTTCCTTCTCTGAGGGTTATTTTACAGTCATCAGATTGCTTTCACTGCTTTGTTACATCTATGGAATCGAATGCTGTAAGAAAATAAGAGTGGTTAAATTATCACACTGAACATTTTAGCTATGTTAAAAATGTCTGCTTTAAAAAAACCACAGATATTTCACCATTTTCAGCTTTTTAGTGCATTTCCAGAACCTGTACTTGCACAAAGAAAACATATCGAGAAAGGACAAAATAGCTTTTTGTAAAAATAGATTTGAGTTTGTCTGCAATTAATATAACTGTACATTAAATTATTCAGTTTTTATGCAGCAATGTTTAAAATCAATTTTGTCCTTCCCTTTCTTTTGTTAGCTCAATTTAAATAAAACAGATTAGAGAGGTATATCAAGCTGGTTAGAAAGGTAGCAAACAACTTCTCAGCCCAAATAAAAATTTACATTCTTTGCATACATAGATTATAGCAAAAAACTAATATGTAATTTTTAAGGCTAAAAAAATTTCAAGAGATATTCAAGCAAATTATTTAGAGAGAAAGATATAACCACCTGGAGAAAAAATAAAACAGTGGTTACAGGTGTTTCCTTCACAGAGCCAGATGGGCAGGAAGAGGACTGGAACGGGAAACTTCACTATAAGCCTTCTAAGTGATTTGATTTTTTAAAAATGTATAATGTATGATTTCTATTTTAAAATTTTAAAAGTCACACCAACCAAAATTTATATATATATATATATATATATATATAAAATTTGATCTAAATTAATGACCTCTACTAAAGTTTGTCTACAGATGCAATGTCTTGGCAGATGCAGTAATCTCAAGAGTGACCGGAGGCAGGAACATATATTTGCATTTGACTTTTATGCCTATGTAGATTAGGTAATATGCTGAAGTTTGCCAAGCAAACCGGTTAAAATATTATTAATATAATTTAGTTATAATAATTCATGTATATGAGATATATAACAATGTATATTAATACATTAATGTATGAAATATATAAAATTAATTATATAAATTGAGTATATTATATAAATATAAAGGTCAAGAAACAATACTATATTAATATGCAATATATTAATACCTAAAAATTAAGATATATCAATAACATTAATAACATAAAATCAATAATTTGTATAAATAACATATATTAATAACAGATTCCATGTCAAATGGCTCATATACACCTTTAATATAGTTTATATCAAAAGTCAGGGATGAGGTGGGAACAGTTACTGAGAACAAGAAACTTTCTTTTAAGATCTGAGCAGTCTACAAGACACTCCAACATCACTCTGACCTACCCTCTCTCCAATTTCTGGCCTTCCTTGTGGTATTTATCTATTGTCTTCAGTCTGAATCAAAAGACATCCTGTGTTCTTCCTAGGTTTAAGGTACTTTGATAAGTGGCTTTAATGCAATGATGACTATTAGGTCAACCAATTCATTCCCTAATAACTTACAAATGAGGTTAAATGACTACCCCTATGACTATAAACAAGGCAGACTGGGAAAAATAATATGAGACAATGAAATTCATTCTGGGTATCCTGGACCAGGGAGAGGCTGGGTGCTTGGAGGAAACTAAGGAAGGTTCCATGGAGGAGACGGCTTTGAACCTGGGTGGGATCCTGAGGTGGACTCTCCAGGTGGAGGTGTTGTGAGCCAAACCAAGTGTCCCTGCATAGAGTGAGGGTACAGTGAGTGTCTAGACATGCTTGGTGCCAGGGGCATTCCAACAAATTTAATTGTAAAAGTAAAATGTACAAAGAATTCTTAAAAATTAACCCCCTGAAGAAAAAATATGTAACAATAACATATATCATTATCACATATTATATACTATATATTGTTACAATCAGTATTATATGTACATGATATACAATAAGAAAATAAGCCAATTAAAAATCGGGCAAGGCCAGGCACAGTGGCTCATGCCTGTGATCCCAGCACTTTGGGAGGCCAAGGTGGGCAGATCATGAGGTCAGGAGTTTGAGACCAGCCTGGCCAATATGATGAAACTCCCGTCTCTACTAAAAATACAAAAAGTAGCTAGGCATGGTTGTGCGTGCCTGTAGTCCCAGTTACTCAGGAGGTTGAGGCAGGAGAATTGCTTGAACCCGGGAGGCGGAGTTTGCAGTGAGCCGAGATCGCACCACTGGACTCCAACCTGGGCGACAGAGTGAGACTCCGTCTTAAAAAAAAAAATTGGGCAAAAGATGTGAATGGACAGCTCATCAAAAAAGATAGATGGCAAGCAAGCTTATGAGTAGATACTCAATATAATATGTCATTAGGAATTGTGAATTAAAACCACAATGAGATACAACTACACATCTCTTAGAATGGCTAAAATCCAAAATGCTGATGGCACCAAACATTGGCAAGGATGTAGAACAAACTGTAATTAATTGCTAATGGGAATACAAAATGATACAGTCACTTTGGAAGACAGTCTAGCAGTTTCTTACAAAGCTAAACAAAGGCTTACCACACAATCACAAAATTATACTCCTTGGCAGTTACTCAAATGCATTTAAAACATATACATACAAAAATATGCACAAAAATGTGCATAGAATAATTGCCTAAACTTGGAGGCAACCAAGACAGTCTTCAATAGGTGACTGGATAAGCAAATCGTGGTACATCACACAATGTAATAATATTCAGCAATGAAAAGAAATAAGCTATCAAGCCATTAAAAGACATGGAGGAACCTTAAATGTACATTGTTAAGTTAAGCCAATCTGAAGAGGCTACCTGCTGTATGATTCCAATTGCATGACACTCTGGAAAAGACACAACTATGAAGGCAGCAAAAAAAATCACACACCTGGGTTCATGTTATAGGCAACCCAACAGTGTGCGTAAGTTACTATGCTTTTAATGTGTCCCCCGAATTTCATGTATTGGATACTTAATCTTCAGATGCATGTATTAATGGCATTTGGAGATGAAACTTTTAGAAGGTAATTAGGATTAGATAAGGCCATCAAGGCGGAGCCCTAAGATGGACTTGTGAATTTATAAGAAGAGGAATGGGATACAGAGCTGGAATGCTCTTGCCCCCCCTCGACATGTGATGCCTGGCACCTCCTCAGGACTTTGCAGAGGGTCGCCACCAGCAAGAAGGCCCTCACCAGAGACGGCCCCTTGACCTTGGACTTCCAGCCTCTAGAAGTATAAGAAATACATTTCTTTTCTTTATAAATTGTCCAGTCTCCGGTATTCAGTTATAGCAACAAAAACAGGCTAAGCCATGTATTGCTTTAACATAGAAACTTTTCTGTTTCTTTTTTTTCCCAGTAGTACACGTTGCATGCTAATGCTCATGACTAATATTCAGAATTTAGTTATTTATTAAAATAATACAGGTTAGTGGACTAGATAGTAGATATCAAATCAACCTAATTGATAGGTAAGAACTAATGTCACTTCAGTTACGTTACAGAAATTAATTTACAACCTCTTTATGGTTTAATTTTTTAGATTTTTCTACCTAATTCAATCATAATGAAATGTCCTGTATGAATGAACATACTTGCACTAAATCTAGCATAAAAATATAGTTCCCTAAGCTGTTTCCTTTCAACTGGATTTTTCTGTAAATTATTCTCAAGTTAACCACTAAGAATCTGTTTAAATTTGGCTCCTTTTGGTCCTGCAGAGGTTAGAAACAATGGTAGTATAGAAAGTATCCAATGGATTAAATTGTAATTCAGTGAATTTCTGAAGTAGTATAACTACTATAAGGCTCAAAAGCCATAAGAAATGAAAACATATTTGCTGGTTTAGGCACGAGATGAAAAATACCATTTCCATTTGTTGTTAACAAGTTTTTTCAGAAATTCCTAACAAAGCTTACGTTGACAGAGTTTGTAGTAATGGAAGTCTTAAGATAGCGAAACTGAAGATAATTTTCACAGTTTGTTTACATTTTCAAAACTGTCACATGCTTGATAGTATTAACCATCAACCAGCATGCACACAACTGTTAAGTCTAAATGTTTGCTGTCCACTCAATCATACTCGGAGGTTTTTTCTTAATAGAAAAATATCAGGGAAAATTTCCACCAGTTAATTTATTTGGTCACTTACTGATGCTGTCTTTTTTTTTTTTTTTTTTTTTTTTCCTGATGTTGAGATTCTGGAGCTCTTTTAGGGACCTTGTTTTTGTCGCCTAGTTTTCAAAGAATATATGTTTTCCAACAATGTTCACTAGAGAGCCTTGTGCACAAATGTACTTATCTCCAGCTTGGGGAAAGGAGGGTCTGGTTCAAGCCCATAAATGTGTGTGTGCAGGGAAGTCCTCACTTCTGAACCATGAGCAATGACCTAGCCAAGTGATTTTTTAAACCCTATGAAATATATTATATATATATCATCATTGTTGTAATTCCAGACTTCACTTGAGTTACCTATCTTTCACCTTTCTTTGGCCAGTCTCAATTACTTCCAGAGCATACTTATATATAACAGGACCTTGAATTTATATAATATCTAAGTAATTAAAAACAGCAAATGATATACTGAGAATCTGTGGGCACTTTACCTTTATGAATGGCATTAGTAAATTAATGCAAATATCCTTCAATGCAGTCTAAAGAATTCAGAAAATACTATGTAATAAAAAAATAGTATGCATACCAATTTTTAAGAACATCAAGAAGGAAATTATTACTTTAAAACAGTTATGTGTTTGTTACTACCATATTATTGTGATCAACAGGAAGCCAATGAGGTACTTTTCTCACACTTTTTTTTTCCTTAACATGGCAAAAAAAAAAAAAGTACTATAAACATTGTCATAAAACTTCACTATAGACTAGAATACGCATGTTTCCAGGAAGGACGGTGCCCTGCAGGGCATAAGGTGAAACTTGGGCAAAGTCCTGAGGATTCAAACCAGGAGTGGCCTGTGGAAAAGAACACACAGAGTAAATCCGTATAGCGGGGGAAGAGCCCCTGCTGCTTGTGTGACCGTCAGTGGGGAGAAATGTGTCTGTGCATATATGAAAGGCCACAGTGAGATTTTTTTTTCCCCCCGATTTTGAGATTTTGGAGCTTTTTTAGAAACCTTGTTTTTGTAAGCATTACAAAAACTGGATGGCATGCTATGTCTGGCCTTCAAGTTCTTTAGCTATTTTCTTTCCAAACGACTAAAAGGCTGTGATTACAATTACAGTCCACCTAAGTTGGAAATCTTGAATGGCAGTCCTAATAGCTTCTTTTTAAAAATTTTTTAAATTTTTTATTTTTTTGAGATGGAGTCTCACTCTGTCACCCAGGCTGGAGTGCAGTGGTGCCATCTCAGCTCACTGAAAGCTCCGCCTCCCGGGTTCACGCCAATCTCTTGCCTTAGCCTCCCGAGTAGCTGCGACTATAGGTGCCCGCTACCACGCCCAGCTAATTTTTTATATTTTTAGTAGAGACGGGGTTTCACTGTGTTAGCCAGGATGGTCTTGATTTCCTGACCTCATGATCTGCCTGCCTCGGCCTCCCAAATTAGCTATTTTTACAACTTAAATAACTGAAGATGAAGGCAATTTATTTTTAAATTAACTGCTTTCAGGATAAGATTGGCATTCAACTGTAACTTCGAAATACATGCAGAGTGCAAGCACTGCCATCTCCCTCCACTGCTGTTGCTTAGACAGAGTCATTTCACTGCCCTCCAAGCCACTGTCCTGCCTCCCCTGGTGCATGGTAGTAGGGTTCCAGAAGGCTCTGTGACCATCTAGAGCTGGTAGACAGAGCACAGCTGATAACATGAAGCCTGAGCAGGTACTGCTCACCTGGAATCCCCATGGCTCACAGGACGTTGTAGTCTTCTTGGAAATGGACTTGTTCTAGTCCATGGCAGAGTTTGTGTGCACTGTGTGCAGTGGTTTGGAGTAAATGCAGTGACCTGCACACCTTCATGATCCAGCTCCCTGGGGTTCTCACTCCACAGCTCTCCACTGGTTCTTGAATATGCCTGGAGCTCCCGCCTCAGGGAATATGCACCTTTTGTTCTTCCACAGGGAACACTCCTTCCTCCCACCCCCTTAGATCACCATGCTGGTCCTTATCTCCCTTAGGTGTTTCCTTAGCTGTAATCTTAACCCTAAAACCATCATGATCTACCCAGTTGGGGATTGCATCCCTTCAAATACTCCCTATCTCCCCTCTCTTTCTATTTTAACAAGTTTAATTAATAGACTTTATTTTTTAGGGCAGTTTTAGATTGTTTAGATTCAAAGCAAATTTGAGCAGAAAGTACAGAATTCTCCCATTACCCTCTCCCTAACCTGCAACCTCCCACACCATCACGTCAGAGGGGCACATTCGTTCCAGTCAGTAAGCCTACATTCACACGTCATTATCAACCAAAGGCCATGGTTTACATTGAATTCACTGTTGGTATCAAACCTTCCATGGGTTTTAACAAACATATAAGGACACACATCCACTATTACTGTATCATACAGAGTCGTTTCACTGCCCTAAAAATCCTGTTCTTCACCTGTTCATAACTCCCTCCATCAGAACCCCTGGGAAACACGGCTTTGTTCCTGTTGCCGTAGTGTTGCCTCTTCCAGAATGTCATGGAATTGGAATCATATAGAATGTAGATCTTTCAGACTGGCATCTTTCACTTAGCAATATTCAGTTAAAGTTCCTTTGTGTGTGTGTGTGTCTTTTTTTTTTTTAGACAGAGTCTCGCTCTGTTGCCCAGGCTGGAGTGCAATAGAGCAAACGTCAGCCTCCCAGGTTCAAAGGATTCTCCTGCCTCAGCCTCTCAAGTAGCTGGGATTACAGGCACCCACCACCATGCCTGGCTAATTTTTTGTATTCTTAGTAGAGACAGAGTTTCACCACATTGGCCAGGCTGGCCTCGACCTCCTGACCTCAGGTAATCAACCTGCCTCAGCCTCCCAAATTGCTGTGATTATAGGCGTGAGCCACCGCACCTGGCCCCTCTGTGTGTTTTCATTGCCTGATAGCTCATTTCTTTTTAGCACTGAATAAAAATTATCAGGATGTACCAGAGTTTATTTATGTATTCAGCTACTTGGTTGCTTTTGGCCCTTTTGTTTTTGTTGTCTCCATAGTACTTATAACCATCTCACATAGTCATTACTCATTTAATTTTTGTCTGTAGCATGAACCTTCCTAACTCTACTATAATCTTCATGAAGTTATGGATTTTTCTGCACCTAGAACAGTGCCTGTTAGTGCATAGTAGATGCTCGAGAAGTTTATGTTCAATGAAAGAATAATAGAAAGACATTTCCCAACAGGTACAAAAGGTATGAAATTTATCTCCAGTCAAATGCCATGACACAATTAATACAAAGTCCATTGATAGCTATATGAAGATCACAGAAAATATCTAGCAAAGGTATAGCTAAAGTGCTTAGCACATTGCCCAGAACAAAGTAAGTATTCTTCAGATATTTGCTTTCTGTGAAAATGTGAGCTCCCTGAGAGACTCTATCTGTCTTATTCACCTGTGTATTCTGGGCACCAGGAACAAAGCCTGGAACATGGTGGATGATCCAATAATATTTTTGGGTGGATAATCAATACATCTCAGTCTAATGGTTTTTAAATTTAATGATTCATTAATTTACCTGTCAGGTCCTTTTAGTGAATCAAAGGGGTGTTTAATCATTATTTATTTTTGAAGTAATGACTTGAACACAACCAAAATTCACCGTGCTGTTTGGTCCATGTTCAACTGTAATTTACTACTGTAATCTGAAAAATAACAATTTCATCTTCTCCATGACTGTTACTAGTATAGTACATTTTTAAAGCAATTAAAAAATCCATTTATGTGTAAATGTTTTGTGAACGTACCACATGCTAGGTGAAAATTCTAGGAGTAAACAGAAATAGATGAATGTCCTCAATGGCTATGAATTTTGAATGACTGAAGACTTTATAAGATTAAAAATAAAACGAAATAAAATAATCCTCTTCTAGAAGCAGCAGATGTGGAAAATCTCCATAAGGACAAAATCAGATGACAGAGAATTATTTAATAGATGCATCTTCTTGTCCTGAACCAAAAACGTTGAGAACAAGGGAGCCTCTATCTTGTTGAGGCAGTAAGGAAGGATGTATTTTGTGAAGGGAAAATATAACATCTTTATGAATGACTGTAACATATTGTATATGACAGAGGTCTGTAAACTTACCCATCACTGTTAACATCTGATACGACAATGGTATATCCAAAATAAGATGCCATCTGCAAAGGAAAATCAGGAGATGACATTCTGTGTCCAAACAGTCAGTTTTGTAGTCATGTCTCCACTATTCCCGAAAGATTCATCTCATTGTGGTACATTTTTGCATTTAAATTTGTAGACTCCTGGAAGTTGCCAGGGTCCTCTCGCCTCATTTAGTCTAACCCCTGACCCAATGAATAATTTCCCCCATAATAACCCTGACATCTGCTTGGACACCCTCTGGGGATGTTCAACAATCAGCCCATTTAATTGGTGGACACAGCTATCAGAATGTTCACTGCTAAATCTGGCTCTTCCATAACTTGCAGCACTTAATCCCACCAAGTTCTGCAATCTCAAATCTCACAGAAGGAATCTAATTCCACTTCCATATGATGTTGTATGAAAATATTTTCAGGCCAGGTGCGGCGACTCATGCCTGTAATCCCAGCACTCTGGGAGACCCAGGCAGGAGGGTCACTTGAGTCCAGGGGTTCAAGACCAACCCTGGCACTATGGTGAGACCACATCTCTATAAAAAATAAAACAGAATTAGCAGGGCATGGTGGCATGTGTAGTTCCAGCTAACTGGGAGGCTGAGGTGGGAGGATCTCCTGAGCTTGGGGAGTTCAAGGCTGCAGTGATCTGAGATCACACAACTGCACTCCAGTCTGGGTGACAGAGAGAGACCCTGTCTCAAAATAAAATATTTTCACTTGGCTCACCATCCAACCTCTCTGTGTTAGAGATATGATATGTGGTACCAAAACACAGATGACACTTGTGAATGCACTGACTACAAGAGAAGAGTTAGGTAGGATTTACGCTTCCTGCTTCAGAAGCATAAAATGCTTTCATGTTGGGGGAACCCGCATCTCAGTGTCAGTTTGTATTGTGCTCAGAGTCAACAAAAGCTCCTAAATCCTTTCCATGAGTGTACCTAGTATACTGCACTCTCTCCACATTTAAAAAAAATTTTTTTTTTTTGAGACAGAGTCTCGCTCTGTTGCCCAGGCTGGAGTGCAGTGGCGCAATATTGGCTCACTACAACCCCTCCTGGCTTCAGGAAATTCTGTTGCCTTAGCCTCCAAAGTAGCTGGGATTACAGGTACCCACTACCATGCCCAGCTAATTTTTTTATTTTCAGTAGAGATGGGGTTTCACTATGTTGTCCGGGCTGGTCTCAAACTCCTGACCTCAGGTGATCCATCCACTCGGCCTCCAAAGTGCTGGGATTACAGGCATGAGCCACTGCGCCCAGCCTCCCCCCATTTTATCTCTGCAGTTTTTCTTTTTAAACCTGTTTTTGGATTTATAATCTTTTCAGGATTTATACTGTCATCAGATTTGACCCATAGTTTCAGCTTGCCAATTTTGCTTCCATAGTGTGCCATGCATTGTTTGAGGTGACGTAACTTCCTATCATGCCCTCATTTAATGAACACGCAATCCCTTAGAAGGCACGTGCCCCAGGAGACAGAGACTTTGGTCTGGTTTGTTTACTGTTCTATCTGAACTTCCCGAGCAGTGTCTGGACCAAAGTAGGTGCCAAGTGCCAAATGCTCTTTGCAGAGAAAATGAATATACGAGTTAACAAGTGGTGTGTAACAACTCAATTCTTGCACCTCTTTTCTCTGTTCCAAACATAGATCATGAAATTCTTACTCTTTATGTGGCGGTGTGTGGCCTTCACTCAGAGGAATTTCATCATTTATGAAATTTCATCATTTATCACCTTCTGAGGTTCAGGATTACTGAACTGGGTAGTATTGAGGAGAAGAAGTTATAGAAAGACTAAATTTAGCAATGTTTAAAAAGTTTCTAATGATAAAAAGTAAACAAATCTTGGCAAAGGAGAAGCATTGCTAGATTCTCATTCACTTATTAATTACCACCACTTAGGAAAAGTTGTTTGAAATAGTTGTTCAATATCTATTCAACTTCCTGCTCATCTCAGTCTTACTTCTCCAAACTTTCCAAAAGAGCATCAGGAGATGTAAAATGCTTTGTTGAAAATGTCAGAGTAATAGACTAAAGCCCCAAATTATACCAAAAAGATGTCAAAATCATATTGTATTTATTTTTAAATCTGCTGATTTCTCTTCTTTCATTTTTTTTTTTCAACAGAGACAGCAGTCTCACTGTGTTGCCCAGGCTGGTCGTGAACTCCTGGCCTCAGCGATCCTCCTGCCTTGGCCTTCCAAACTGCTGGGATTACAGGTGTGAGCCACATTTCTTTAAATACTGAGTTGGTACTTCCATCTAAGGGAAGCCAGTTGTGAACTGAATTTGTCTCTCCAGACAATCGATTTTTCTCTCCTCTTCAAATTAAATTAACGTGGTTAATTTTAAATGTATTACTTCCACAGTTTGTTCATATTTAGTTTAAAATTAAGTGTGTAGTTCTGTTCGTAAATTGTCACGTATTAGTTACAAACACAAGGAGTTCATTTTAGGTTTGTCCTGCATTCAAACATGGAGGCCTGAATCTATATCTTACAGACATAGAGATGCAATCATTTATGATCATTATAAGCACACGTATTCGCATGCATCTCAAATTATAGAAGATTTAGTGGCACATGGGAATTTAGTGGCTTTTGTTTAGTCAAAAGACAGGAGAGAGGAAGTGGGATGGAAAGGAATTAACATTTCTTGAAGAGTTATGTGCCAGGGAATCTTCTAAGTAATCTATAATCCTTGATTTATTTCATTCTTAAAAGGAGCTTGGAAGATAAACATTTTATTCTTATTTTGCAAAGCAGCTCAAAGAGGTCAGGTAATTTTCCTGTGATCTCACACGGTTCATGAGTGGTGCAATGGGAACTGGAATTCTGATCTGTCAACTGTAGAAGTTCAGGCCCTTTTTACAGAGACATTCTTCCCATATCTTACATCAAAAGCTTCAGGCATTTATAGACTATTGAAAGATTCATGTTAATACAAAACCACTTCCCGTTGTTCTTAGAAAAAAATGCCTAATCCCAAACACCGCCCGCCTCCCCCACCAGTCTTCTATGAGTAGCCCCCATCCCCTCTGTCCTCAGCTCCTACGTCTCTCTTGCTTACAGAGACTGTGGCCTTCACTCTGCTCTTCACACATGTCCGGCTAGTTCTTGTTTGAAAGCCTTTGTGTTAGCCTTCCCTTGCCTGGAAGGTTCTAGACAAGATGGCATAGTTGGCTCTGTCTTGTCATTCACATTTCAGCCCAGACATTGGCACCTCAGAGGCCTCCCTGATCACCCCATCCAAGGGCTTCCTTGCCACCTCCCTCCCGTCTTATATCACTCAGCTTTATTTTCTTTAAATCATGGTTCACAATCTGAAATTATGAACATTTATTTGCTTGTTAATAAACTGTCCCTCTCCATCCCCTGCCACCTCACTGCTGCCTGAGAGCTGGGTGGGATCTGACTGTCTGATGCACACGATTGCATCCTCAGTGCCTAGGACAGTTTCCAGTACATAGTAGCTGCTCATTAAGTATTTGTTGAATGGATGAATAACTGATATCAATATTATAGTCTACTGGTAACCCAGAGTGATTTTATTTATTTGATATTAAAATGTCTCTACCTGTTCGCCAGTGAAATTCTGAATAAACGTCATATCTGTAGAGTTAATGATTGAAACCTGAAATCATAGAAATTAAACAGGTTACACCATTTGACGTAGAATTGGAGCCCTTTTTTAAAACTACAACTTGAATCATTTAAAATTTTTTGGAAAGTGTGATAAATGGTTAGCTAAATGTAAAACAAAAATGAAAGCCCACAGAATGATCTTACCTAAAAAAAAAAAAAAAAACAATTGAAGTTTTTCTTTATGGTTAAGTCTGAGATGCTTTCAGACGAAATGCATGCTTATTAATCTGAGCTGGAGAAATAAAAGTTAAATTCAAGAATATTGAGAGCGATTAACTTGACGATTGGTTGATTTAACCAGGATTTTTGTCTAAATCCATTTCTGTTCTTGTGCTAATATAAATTGATCATTATGGTTCTTTGCAAGAAAAATTAGGTTTTAAAATGCTATCCACAAGGCAAAAATATTCCTTTTAATTCTACTTAGCCAAACATGATGCTTTCTAGATACTTTTGCAAAAGATGAACTTTATTTAAAATATGGTTTTCTTTCAGATCTATTTATTTACTTTTCCTAATTTCATAGTGACGGGTTTGAATAGTATCACCCCAAAATTTCATATCTACCCAGAACATCAGAATAAGACTTTATTTGGAAAGAGGGTCTTTGCAGATGAAATTACTTAAGGATCTCAAGATGAAATCATCTTGGTAGGCTCTAAATCTGATGGCTGATGTCCTTATAAAAAGAGGAGACGACACATGTAGACACAGAGGGTAGAAGGCCACACGAGGATGGAGGCAGAGACTGGTGGGATGTTGCCACAAGCCAAGGAATGCCAGGGACTGTCAGAGGCTGCAAGGGGGCAAGGAGAACCCTCCTATCATAGATGCTCTGGTGAGAATATCGTCCTGCCCACAATTTGATGTCAGACTTCTGGCCTCTAGAACTGTGAGTGAATAAATTTATGTTGGTTAAAGCCAGCCAGTTTGTGATTCTATGTTATAGCCATCGTAGGAAACAAATAATAAATTTACAATTAGTTAAATTTACAATAAAATTAAATAATGCAATTAATTAAAATAACTGAAATAACATTTGCTTTTATTTCTACTGTATGAGACATATTAAGGTGTTGATCATAACCATGGCATCCTCCACAATTATTCTCAGATTATACCCACAGGTAGGACAAGCCTTGTGGGTATGTGACTTGTGCAGTCACACGGGACCCTGTGTGCTTAGATGGGTCCCACACTTGGTTTAATGCTCTGCTGTTGCTGTCCTGAAATTTTTGATAATTTTTGAACAAGGGGCCTGTGTTTTCATTTTGCACTGGGTCCATCAGTTGCCTAGCTGGTCTTGCACATGGATGAGAACACATCTAATCTGGCTTGTTTTCCTTCCTTATTCGTAAGCAAGCAGGATGAATCGGGAGGAGGAACTCCTTAATAAAGGAAGTGTTAAAAGACTTAAAAGTTGCATAAAATGAAACATTTCTTTGCATATACAGATGATCCTTAAATTATGATGTTTCAACTGACAATGGTTCAAAAGTGATACACATTCTGTAATAATCATACTTTGAATTTTGAGTTTTGATCTTTTCCCAGACTAGCAATATGCGATATGATACTCTTACTTGAGATATGAACACTTTATTATACAATAGGCTTTTGCCCACGTGTGTGCTAATGTAAGTGTTCTGAGCATGTTTAAGGTAGGTTAGGTAAGCTATGATGTTCGGTGGGTGAGGTGTATTAAATGTGTTTTCAACTTACAGGATTTTCAAATGATGGGTTTATTGGGATGTAATTCCATCAAGGAGCATCTGTGCAAGAAAATATCCTATTCCTATAATGCATTCTCAGTACTCACATATCCAAAATTCTGTGCTCCTCTTGGAACTCCAGCAACCAATTCTGGGGATGAAAATAGTCATTTAGAAGGGGAATTACACACACACACCCACACACACCCACACACCATATAATAAATAAGTGGTAAAGACAGTGCTTTTTAAATGAGTGGCTATCAGAACAGAGCAGGGGTCCCCAAGCACCAGGCCATCAACCAGTACCTGTCTGTGGTGCGCTAGGAGCCTGGCCACACACACAGTAGGAGGTGAGCCTCAGGTGAGCCAGAACAAAGCTTCGTCTCTATTTACAGCCACTCCCCATTGCTCACATTATAGCCTGAGCCCTGCCTCCTGTCAGATCAGCCGTGGCACTGCATTCTCACAAGAACACGAACCCTATTGTGAACTGTGCACGTGAGCGATCTAGGTTGCACGCTCCTCTTGAGACTCTAACTAATGCCTGATGATCTGAGGTGAAACAGTTTCACCCCAAAACCATCCCTCACCCCCCACATCTGTGGAAAAATAGTCTTCCATGAAACCGGTCCCTGGTACCAAAAAGGTTGCGGATTGCTGATGTAGAGGGTTGGAAATTTGAAGCCAGGGCTTTGCGTTTACTTTTGTTTCTTCTCCAGATAATAGAAAACAGAAAAACAGAGGTCGTACCCCTTTGTCATACTTTGACATTTATGTCTTCATTGGGAGTCTCTCTGCACTTCGGTCTCTAGATCATGAACCTGGCTTCTTGGGTCTGCATGCGATTTATAAGTTAGACCTCTTACTGTGATTCTTCCAGCTTTTACTATAGTGACATCTTTTGTACTAGTATAAAAATTACAGTTCTGGTTCCATCTCAGAGTCAAGGGAGGGAATGGGATCAGGTGCGAAGCAGAGAGGGGAGCCTTGGACAGGAACGTGGTTGATTCATCTACAGCAGCAGGAGAGCAGGGGGAGCACGCTCTTGAATCATAAAACAGGGTTCAGGAAAACTAAGCAATCTGGATAGACTGCCAGGAAAGTTGACGGAACTGGTAGTACCCTGTCCAGTTTTCAATAATCTTTATTTGGTATAAATTAAGTTCTCCTGATACTAAAAGCAAACCATAATCAGATATAATAGGGCTGACTGATTTCAGAGTCAGGCCTGTGGGTGAGGACAGATTCTAGAGGATTGGGCCATTTGAGAAACATGGCAACCACGACTTCTCCCATCCCACAAACATCGGGAATTTTGTTTTTAAAATATCAGTCTTCCCACCCAGTAACGGTGAAGTCTGCAATCTCATACGACCACAACTCTAAGGAGTTATTAAATGTAATATTGAGTAAAGATGCTCCTAATTTTTTAATAAATGATCGGGACAGCTTAATTGCTTGGGGCCTAAGGCAAGTCTGAAATGTCACTCAACTACAAAAACTATTCAGTTGGAAGGAAAAATAGGAGACTTTTCTTTTTCAGTAATTCAAGGTGAAATCTTCAGAAGGACCTTTTTATTTATTTTTTATTATTATTATTATTTTTAAAACAGGGTCTCACTCTGTTGCTCAGCCTGGAGTGTAGTGGCATAATCATCATGGCTCACTGCAGCCTCAACCTCCTGGGCTCAAGCCATCCTCCTCCCTCAGCTTCCTGAATAGCTGGGACCACAGATGCATGCCACCATGCCTGGATAATTTTTGTATGTTTTGTAGAGACGCGGTCTCACTATGGTGCCCAGGCTGGTGTCAAACTCCTGGGCTCAAGCCATCCACCTGCTTTGGCCTCCTCGAGTGTTGGGATTATAGGCCTGAGCCACTGTACATGGCAAGAAAATTTTTAATAATCAATATAATCAGGAAAAATTTAGATCCTTGGCCTGGGAACACATGACTTGAGTAGCATACTGACTAGTGAGAAGCAAAACTATTTCCTTCATTTGCAGCTTAGAAAGGTTCTATCACTGTTGAACTCATAGTTGGTGAGTAGTACAAGTCGAAAATTGACGCAAAGTCAACATTCTTTCCAACACGTCAAATTACATTCCTGGACTTGGTTAGGGACAGACTACTTTCTTGGGTTTTAGCTCACTACATCTCACTCTAAAGTGATAACAAAGGCTCTTAACCTTTTTTGAGTCATGAACATGTATGAAAATTGGAAGAAAGCTATGGATCCTCTCACCAGAAAAATTATACACAATCAAATCTTGCATGTAATTTTTAGGGGTTCCGATCCAGTGAAGCCCATCCATGTCCCACCCAGCAGTGAGAGGATCCATGTTAAGAACCCATCATCTTGAGGACATTGAAGTGCTCACTGTTTTTTTTAAATAGAATTCTTATTCCCTGTTGTCTAATTAAGTAAATCTTGAACATGCACAGTCCTGGATTCGTAGTGATCTGGTGAGCTGATTGTGATGTTCCTCGATAGTGCTTTTATTTTAGATATCCTCAAAACACTTTTTCAGACATTTTATTTTAGATATTTTATTTTAAATAGTTTAGATATCCTCAAAACACTTTTTATTTTATTTTAGATATTTTAGATATCCTCAAAATCAAAATATCCTTTTAGATATCCTCAAAACACTTAAAACCCAATCCATTTCTGAAATCTAATGGAAAATCACTACTGTTTTCTACCATCTTTCCCTACAATGTACTCTTGTGCATCATTATTTATTTTATTGGGTCAAAACTGAATGCTATTCTGGAGAGCTTTCCAACGAGACTCTTTTTTTTTTTTTTTAGACGAGGTCTCAATCTGTCACCCAAGGCTGGAGTGCGGTGGTGCAATCATGACTTACTTCAACCTTGACCTCACAGGGTCAAGTGATCCTCCTGCCTCAGCCTCCCAGCCTCCTAAGCTGGGATTACAGGTACATGCCACCATGCTCAGCTAATTTTTGTATTTTTGAGAGGAGGTCTCACTATGTTGCCCAGGCTAGTATAGAACTCCTGAGCTCAAGCAATTCTCCCACCTTGGCCTCCCAAAGTGCTGGAATGACAGGCATGTGAGCCACCACACCAAGTCCAACAATACTCCTAATGCCATATTACAAAAATAATAATTTGGCATGTTTTACAGTTTCCTTTGTAAAATTTTCAGTGATTTTTAGATTTGACCTGTTCTCAAGGCACTAGTTACTCAATACTATCTTTGATGGTTCCTAATTCAATGGTTCTTGTGACAGCCAACACCGCTTTTTAGATATCAGGCCTTGCACTGTTTTATGGATACACAGAGTTAACTCATTTAATTCTCACAAGAATCCTATGAGGTAGACAATACTATTAGCATCATCATCCTTATTTTAGGAATGAAAAAAGTTGGAGGCACTAAGATGCTCAGTAACTTCTCCCAGGTCACAGAGATAGTAAATAGCGAGGTCAGGGTTTAAACTCAAGAGGTCTGGCTCCAGAGTCCAGGCTCTTAAGCATTACAATATACTGCCTTTTAATACCTTGAAGAAGACATAATGAAAGGACAAGTCCTTTATGAATTAGTTTTTACCTAAAAGAAAAATGTTCTTTCAAAGGAAAAAATAAAAACCTGATTATCTTCAACCCGAACTGCAAAACTTCATTTATGATTTTCTGCTTTGTATACCTAAACACAAAACTATGAAAGGATCTGTGATGATTCCTAGAGGTGACCGTATTTCATTTACTCTTAATTATTTGTGAATTAAACCACTTGCGTTAGTGAAATGCAGTCAGTGTTCACATGAAACAAGATGGAAAATGGTAAATACCGATTGATGATTGACTCATTCAATAAATATTACCAGTTAAGTAAAAGTTCTGATTTATTGCCTTGCATCTAAGTATTTCTCATGCATTCACTCATGCAATCTTCAGAACATTATTTTGAGTTAGTTAGCATTAGTGTTATTTAAAGATGAGCAAATAAGAACCAGAGAGGTTGTCATATCCTAAAGAATAGAGAGTCTGTGAAGTCAGAACTTGAACCTATATGGATCTTGACTCCAAAGATTCTACTTATTTCTGTCAGGCTGTTTCCCATATGAGTCTATTATGAGCAACACATGGTCTAGTCTTTGTAAAGGAGATAAATAAGAACAATACATAACAATACATAGATTTGCCTTCAAGGAGGTAGACATGAAGAGAAGTGATAGATATGATACCATTTTTCCTTACTCTCATCTCAATCAAATCTACATAGGCAGCCAGTGTGATTTGTTCTCTTTTTTCTTTTAGATTGCATGCATAATTGGATTATATTTACTCCTCAGCTGAAATATTTCATGTCTTCTCCCCTGCATGTTGAATAGATCCCAGAATCGTTTCCATGACCTGTAAAACTGGACATAATCTGAGCCCAGATCTTTCTTGAAGCCAATCTCGTTTCACTATTAAAGTCTGACAGTCAAACTGAGGTCCTTGAACACCCCCATTTTCTATACACCTTAGAATATAGAAATTGGCCTATGTCTGGCTGAACCCCCAACGCCCCATCATCCAAGGCTCTATTCAAATGTTTTCTTAACACCAAAGCTTTCCTTACTCTATGTTTAGAATTTTATCCTAGCACTTATCATAATTTAATTAGGTATTCTGCGTTAATTATTTCATGTCCATCAGCCCCGGTAGACAACAGTCACAGCAAAGTAGAGAAGGCAGGACAGAAGGGATATATAGGAGATAGGGATTCGTTTGTTTTGTTATTCGGGGTTTGGGTATGTTCAAAGAGGAAAAAGGAAGTAAGGTTGGGGTGTTGGATTGGAGTTGGCTGGGGAGAGTAATTTTGGACATGTCCGATATGAGAGGCACTAGAAATGAAAGTTAAAAAGGGATCTTAATTTCACAAATTTGATCTGTCACTAACAGCATGGCTTTTAGTCATCTATATTGTTCATTCATAATGTGGGACTATGGCCCTAATATTTTATTGCTTAACTAGATTTTATACAGTTGATATTCTTATGAAATTATTTGAAACTTAAAATGCTGTACCAAAGTATTTTTTCTACAAAATATTATAGGCACTCTGGGATTCCATTAATATACTTTTTGTATGGCAAATAAAATCACATTGATAGAAAAACTTTTTGTCATTTTACCATTTCCCCATGCTTTATAAGTGATTTAAACTCAACAGTGTCTCTTACCTTGCTGAGAATCCCCCGTAAACTCCCCAGCAGCAACTGAGTATCCTGTTTTAAAGAAAAGAAAAAAACTCATCACACTTAATGACTTAACCAAATTAGTTACATCTAGAAAAAGGTGAAAGGGCTACCGTGGTACTGCTTTATTTAGAAATCTCTACAAATATTATAAAGATTAAAGATTCTATAAAGGAAAAATTAATCACACTGAACACTTTTATACTAAATCCTGAATGCATAATAGATTATCTACTACTTAAGTAGTAGCATAGCAAAAAAAAAAAAAAAAAAAAAAAAAAAAAAAAAAAAAGAGAGAGAGATTCTGAGGTCAATTTTTAAAAGCATGGACACTTCATAATCCACCTTGAGTGTAAATAGTGGCTGTTGCATTTTAAGAGCTGCTGATTGAAAATAATCAGACAGAATACTCTGAAAGATTTCCTTTGGGCTCAGGTTTTGCTATTTCTGGTCACCAGCAAGACCTACTTCCTAATACCTCTCATGATGACCACAATTTCATTTAGCTCTAAAGTGAGGTGCTGGCTACATTGACAAAACATAGCTACATTTCTTTTTCAAATTCATCAAGCAATCAAAAGGCCACTAGGATACCAAAGGTGGGAAACAGTAGTGGTAAAATGACATTGTGTGGTTTCTACATAATACAATTCGAGAATATTTCAGCAACTCAAACTTCTCTTGTGCGGCTCTGTTAACTAGAGAAGGCTGCTGTCATGCTGTCCCTGTCACACCGGTAGCAGCCCTGCTAATATGTAGTGTCTACTACTGGTGAAATAGTTCACGTGGAAGAGGCTGCTATGCAGCCAAGAAAATAGCTGCTCAAATTATGTACTACACATTGTGGCTGGAAAAAATAGCTGTATTAAAAAGAAAAGAAAAATCGAGTCTACTCTAATAAAAGAACACTTGTATAAGATGCCAAATAACATCGGATAAGTCAGGGATAAAACTTGTATCTGCATTTACTATGCTTGTCTTTTGAAAAACCACAAATGTCTTGGGCAATGGGCCTTACCAAGGTAACTGTCATCATAGGAAGCTGGAGCCACTTCTGTCTGCTTTTCTCCTGCCAGTTTTCTGAGGATATCCTTGAATGAGTAATTTGCAATGATATCTGCAACACTGGCAGTGATCACTTGCCCTGTGTTTAAACAAATTAATACGTTAACTGAATGAATGCAAGAGGCAGGCCCTCCCTGGGCAAACACACATTCCCTTGAAAGCTATGGTGGAATTGCTTGCTTTTTTGATGATGAATTTTCCTGCCTGCCACTCGAACTCCAAGGCAGAGTTAGTTGCAGCTGGGTAGAACTTTCCATTCTGACCGAAGACCCGAGATGAACTACAATAAAATTTTGTTGGTCTTCCTGCTGCTTTCAACATACACATTCCACCTCCAAATAATAAAAATATCTAAGAGTGGAAGCCAAATTTGCAGGCCAAATTTATGTGATGTAATTTTTTATTTATTTTTTTATTTTTATTTTTTTTTTTAGCGGGGAGACAGAGTCTCGCCCTGTCGCCTGGGCTGGAGTGCAGTGACATGATCTCAGCTCACTGCAACCTCCACCTCCCGGGTTCAAGTGATTATCCTGCCTCAGCCTCCTGAGTAGCTGGGACTATAGGCACCTGCCCCCAAGCACGGCTAATTTTTTGTGTTTATAGTAGAGACGGGGTTTCACTATGTTGGTAAGGCTGGTCTCAAACTCCTGACTTCGTGATCTGCCCGCCTCAGCCTCACAAAGTGCTGGGATTACAGGTGTAAGCCACGGTGCCCAGCCATGATGTAATTTTTATTCTGGAATATTTCAGCTGGAAGGAAGGTTTGAGATCATTTAGTCAAATATAGCTTCTTCTAGGTGGAGAAACTGAGGCCCAAAGAGCTAGAGTGCATTCTCTAAGGTCATATGGTTTTGCTAGTAGGATATCAGGCATTTTAACCAACATTTCCTTTGGCATTCTAATAAAACTTTTGGTATTCTTGCAAAGTATAGATATTGTGTTCAATCTAAATCAGGTATCCGATTAATAGATGATAAAATATATCAGCTAAGTTAAACGAAGGAATTACAAAATCTTTGAGCCATTTGCTTTTCTTGCTAAAATAGAGAGAGAGCATAAAATTACAACAATGGGAAGCAGCTAGGTCCAATGAGATCCAAAATTCAGCAAAAGAGAAATCCATGGGCACCAACATTGATATGATAAGAACTTTCGCTAATCTCTCTCAAAAGTCACTCTCAGAAGTCTTGAAATATGGCATTGGGGTAGACAAGTATCTGAAAGACAGCCAGAAATTTCCGCTGCAATTTCTATGCATTCCCATGTTTACCATGGACATCTAAGGCAAAAGTGTGAGATCATGTTCTTTGGGAGAAAGCTGAAGAAATGCTTTCAAAAGACTACTATTTAACATCAATTTGAAAGCCAAATTAGTCTTTGGGATTTCACACATAATTCCCACAGTCTTTCTGTTGGAGGTCCACAAAAGAATAAAACTGTCAAACCAGATCATAAATATTGCCAAGTGACTGGGACCATCATGACTATTCTGCTATTAAGACAATGGTATTTACACATGAGTTTCTGAACACTGTAGAATTTGCCAATTGTCTCTGGGTTAGAGCTAAAGATTCTCTTTCCTCCATCCCACATACACACTGTCTTTGCTGTTTCCTTTAATTGTGTCTATAAACATTATCATCTTAAACCTGAATAAAATTTTAAATTCTATGTCTCAAACATGTGTTTCTATATGCAATTGCTATGGCAAATTTTTAACAAATCATTTGTCTCAGACATTTTTTCAGTTTAAGCAAAAGAATAGATTATGTGAAATAAACCAAGTGAATTAGAAAACCTTCCATAAAAGTAATTTTCATTTTGTAGCCATCTGTTGTGCAAAATATATAGTTTTACAGTTTGCAAAGTAATTTTTAAATACCAAAATGTTAATTGTTTGATGTTTATAATTGTATATGCATGAGTTGAGCTTAACATTAAGTTTATATACAATTTTATCATAAATCGGCTGGGCGCGGTAGCTCACACCTGTAATCCCAGAACTTTGGGAGGCCGAGGTGGGCAGATCATGAGGTCGGGAGTTTGAGACCAGCCTGACCAACATGGTGAACCCCTGTCTCTACTAAAAATACAAAAATTAGCCAGGTGTGGCATGCACCTGTAGTCCCAGCTACTCAGGAGGCTGAGGCAGGAGAATCACTTAAACCTGGGAGGCAGAGGTTGCAGTGAGCCAAGATTGCACCACTGCACTCCAACCTGGGTGACAAAGTGAGACTCATCACCAAAAAAAAAAAAAAAAAAAAAAAAAAATATTATCATAAATCTATCTCTCCTGGATCTTTCTCAATGACTTTTAAACATGATCAAGTTTCTTCCATTAAAAAAATTCCTCCCTCAACTATGAATCTCAGATTCTACTCTATCCTAAACTTTACAGCCCAAATTACAGAATCTTCTCGGTATTCTCTCTTTAGGCCTCCCATCTATACCCATGGCCTCAGTTAAAATCAGTATAGCAAGTGATGAAAATTTATATTTCACTTTAGATGTCTTCTGAGCTTAAGCCCTAAATACTTATGTGAAACCCTTTAGGTATTTCAAACATTTTCATACCCAACAGAACAAAAAGTAAACTCATCTTCTTCCCTCTCCAGCCCGCTCCAAACCTTTCCTCTTCCAGTGTTCTCTGTCTCAGTGAACGGCACCCCCCTACAGCCATTCAGTAGCAGGCATCAGAAACATTCCCTCACCACCTCTCTTCCCTTACTGCTGTATATCCAACCCATCATTTAGGCTGCTTCTTTTGCCTCCAAACTGTTTCTCAAATTTCTCTTCTTTTTCAGTCTGTACCATCATCGCTCTAAGAAACAAACATCTTTACCTGAAACTTATACAGCTTGTTTACCTGATAAACTTAAAAGTAGTTTATATCCTTGTAACTACTTTGCTGATAGTTCACCTTGGCCAACTTTCAATCTATTTTCTGTAACGCAGCCAGAATGATCTTTTCAAAACATAAATTCAATTGTAGCACTCCATGCTTAAACTCATTTCATAGTTTGTCACTATACTCAGGACAAACAACACCTTCTTACTCTAGCCTAAGCCATCTATTTAAACTCTTAAAATCTCCCAGTGGTTTCCCATAGTTTGTAGAATGAAGACAAAATAGCTTAGCATGGACTGCAAGCCTGCAATGTGAAACCTGAATAAAATTTTAAATTTCTATGTCTCAGACAAAATGCTTCTATGTGCCATTGCTATGGAAAATTTTCAGCAAATCCTTTGTATCCAACGTTTTTTCAACTTAAAGAATGGATGATGTGAAATTAACATCTATTAACATTGTTATGTTAATTTCACATCATCCATTCTTTTGTGAAATTAGGGACTCCATACCACCCAAGCACTTCTTCCCTCACTCTCTTAACTCTGGTCACCTTGACTTTCCTCTGTTCTCACCTGCAGTGCCCTCCTGCCTCCCACAGAACATCTGCACATGGTCCCTCCTCTCTTCACCTAGGTAACTCCTACGTAAGGTCCAGATCTCAGTTCAGGGTTGCTTGCTTTCCAAGTTGGTTAACCTTTGCGCTGCCACTGGCCTATGCAGCACCTTAGCAAGAATTAGAAGATGTCATTTCCTCTGGGCAGATGCTGTCTGCACCTGGGTTCATGGCTCTGTAAGCGGAGCACAGGTTGTATTCCACCAGCTCCCTGTCAGCCAGTGGTCAGAGGACAAAACACACCTATCCACAGCCACCCTGGAGAAGCCTCCTAATTTCTCCCGGCCCCATCACCAAATGCCTTTGCTTTGGAGTGTGTATCACAGTTGGGGGTTCTCGGGTACCCCTGTGAGTGTTTGATTAATGCCTGTTATTCTCTAGATATTAACCTCCATGACAGTAAGAACAATGTGTTTTTACTCATTAATGTATCCCAAGCATCTACCACAGAGCTTGGCAGAGCCTCAACACATTCTTGATGGAGAAATGAATTGTTAAGTTGCAAGAGTATTTTAAAATATCATTTACATTACAGAGTACAGGCTGGGCACAGTGGTTTATGCCTGTAATCCTAGCACTTTGGGAGGCCAAGGCGGGTGGATCACCTGAGGTCAAGAGTTTGAGACCAGCCTGACCAACATGGTGAAACCCCATCTCTACTAAAAATTCAAAAATTAGCTGGGCATGGTGGCGTGCACCTGTATTTCCAGCTACTCAGGAGGCTGAGGCAGGAGAATTGCCTGAACCTGGTAGGTGGAGGTTGCAGTGAGTCAAGATCATGCTGTTGCACTCCATCCTGGGCAACAAGAGCAAAACTCTGTCTCAGAAAAAACAAAAACAAAACAAATGAGAGTACAAATCGAAATGATGCTTTTGTTCTTACTCATACATGGAAGCTAAAAAAGTTGATTTCATTGAAGTAGAGTATGGAAAAGTGGTTCCTAGAGGAAAGGATGGATAGAAATTCAGGTATAGCCAGAGATGGGTTAAAGGACACAAAAGTACAGCCTGATAGGGGGAATAAGTTCTAATGTTCTATAGCATTAAGGTGACTACAGTTAACAACAATTTATTGCATATTTTCAAATAGCTAGAAGAGATTTAAAATGTTCCTAACACAAATGATCAATGTTTGAGGTGATGGTTATTCTAATTACCCTGATTTGATCATTACACATCATATACATGTGTGAAAATATCACATGTTCCCCATAAACATGTACAATTGTCAATTAAAATAAAATATTAAAAGCAAAAACAACAAATAATACTTCATTTGAGAAACTATGAATAAGGATATAAAATTAAGGTAACAGAAAGTAAACATTTAACATTACTTCTGGGTCTATCCTTCTGTTAGTAACAGTAAATGTGCTTTTCTGCTCTGCCAACAGAACATACCTTGCCAGTAGAAACTCCCAGGTCCTCCCACAATAAGGTCTCCATTCTACAAAACAGAAACAGCAACAGCAACCATAATCAGAAAGGAAACACTGAACATTTTTAAAGGGCGATAAATCATTGTTAATAAGCATTGCTCTAACAATTTGTTACACATAAAAAGCAATTTTTAAAAGAGACCCTTCTATCTGGGGCCTGCAGTTCATTTTCCTTCCTCTTTTGTTTTCAATTATTTAGTGTATTATCACATTAAATAATTTTAATTTCACTCAATTAAGTAAGTTGAACTCTCTCCCTTGAGAGAGATAAATTCTGTTTTTTGATTGCCTCTGATAAGCAAAATATCAACATATTTAATGCTGTGCAGTCCTGCAGACATGGTCTTTTGAGGCTCAGTGATAAAAAAAAATTCTGTTCCAATTTATTTCAAGGCCATAGTAATGCCTATTGTTTTCCATACATCCTCAATGCCACCTCCTTCTCAGAAGAAAGAGCAAACACTCCAGACTAACACATATAAACATTTTCTCATGAATGTACATCCTCACTTTTCATTTTTCATATTTTTAACTCTCAGTGGAAAATATCAAAACAAAAAAGTAATGATAAAAAGTACAATAAAAGACAGTAAACAGTTTATACATTGATGAAATTTTTCTATACTATTTTCAAAACCACAGAATCTTTTCCTTCTACATTCTTACTGAACATCTCTTTTTAATTTTGTGAAGGATATATGAATTTTAATATTAATATTAAATGTAGCTGGTCAATTGCAGTTAACAAAACAATGAATAGATTCCTGTGATCTTTTTAAGAAACATTTCTTTACTGAGTTTTTTAGATTTTCATTTAAAAAATTATCGCCACAAAGGGTAAGAAGAAAGGCTGTTGCTTTCCATCGTGTCTATCTCTCTACTGTTTAATAGGTTGCTATGTGCATAAGTTATTTACATAAAAATAAAAAGTGAACAGAAAATATTTTTAGAAAGAATTTGCCTAAACAGGCTAGGTATGTTCCTTAAGATTCTTTGTTTCTTTGGTGGTGGTGGTGGCTTTGGGGTGTGGGAGTGAGAGGCAGAGGGTAAAAAAAAAGCAATCAGATGAAATATTAGAAGGTGCAAGACCAAAATAATTCACCTTATAAAAATCCAGACTAAATCCTGCTTGGCAGTAACCCTGCCCTTCCGGATCAGCGTTGCCTAGAATGATCAAAATACATAAATGTTATAACGTCATCATTCCTGAAATATTTTTAAACAACCAATTCAGGATATTATGTCATTTCCTCTAGAACCTTCTAAATTAAAAATGATCAATATGTGTTTTATGTTTATTTTTTAAATGTATTCCAAGTAATTTATTAAACAAATTTCCATCTATTTTCTTACCCCAAATATCATTGTGATTCTCTAGCAAGATCAACAGGAATAACATTCCTTTTGGCTACTATATTGGGTTTTATGACTCATGTTCACTGGAAGAAATAAAATCTCTATCTTTGACTATATTCCAAATTTCCCATGAGGCAATAACGTGTCTCTCTTTTGCCTCCTCGTGCTGAGTGAAGGCAGGTCTGTCATTCCCAACAGGTGACACCTTGAGGAAGAAGGAGCAGTGCAAGATGACCTTTGTGGATGTCATCTTCTGGGCCACCAATAAGCGTTTCCATTATTATGCTCTTTAATAGGAACTTAATTTTAAATTATCCTATTATGGCCAGGCGCGGTGGCTCACACCTGTAATCCCAGCACTTTGGGAGGCCAAGGCAGGCAGATCATGAGGTCAAGAGATCGAGATCATCCTGGTCAACATGGTGAAATCCTGTCTCCACTAAAAATATAAAAATTAGCTGGGCATGGTGGCGCGTGTCTGCATTCCCAGCTACTTGGGAGACTGAGGCAGGAGAATCGCTTGAACCCGGGAGGCGGAGGTTGCAGTGAGCAGAGATCATGTCACTGCACTCCAGCCTGGGTGACAGAGCAAGACTCCATCTCAAACAAACAAAAATAATAATAAAATAAATTATCCTGTTATAATAAGCTAGGTAAATTGGGAAATTGCATTTCTGGTCACAGTCTCCCAGGACATTGCAACGCTAGTGTTCACAAAAGACCAAATTCTAGTAGTGGCTTATCTTGCTTTCCATGCAATATGACTCACTAACTCATTGTCCAATAGGATCTCATGGTACAGTTGTAAAGTATAGGCAGGCCAACACCATGATTTCAAGGCTATTATCAAAAGTCTGTAGGGCATTAGGACCAGGAATTTACTACTTGTAACTTGTACTTTAAAAGAGCTTCTACAACTTCTAACATGCCTAAAATAGCCAAAATGTAGTGAATTAAGCAGAGGGAATTTCAATCCTGCATAGTTAGATTTGGACATGTAAATAATGACTCCTTTCTTATCAAGGATATTCCTCAATGGAAACTGAAATAAGAGGATGGGAAAGGAAACACACATCATCACAAGAAGTACTGATGACTGGGCACGTGCCTGTTCAGAAGCTTTTTGGGATGGACCTGGCCTTTCCAGCTTCCCTTAGAATGTCTCCTGGTTTTTTCTTTCCTTTGGTCATTACTTAGCTAATTTTAGCACTGTCATCATCAATTTTTTACAGATGCTCCCTTTATTTTTAAAAATACTTTTTGACCTCACGCACTGTATTTTAACAAAATTTGTTCCTTATTTCACAACTATATTTCATGATTTATGGTCATGAATCCTATAAAGTTCCCTAAAAGCTCATCTCAATAATCTGGAATGTCTGAGTAGCAATTTTCTAGAAGCTCATAAGTGTAAATATTTATATGCACCCAGAAATATATATGAATGCATGAGATATTACTCTGAACATATATGTATTCATACACATGTTCTTACATGTATTTTTCCATCCACAAGCCTTTAAAAATCCCTTTTAAATTCAACCCTGACTTTTTATTTTTAAGATTGTAAATTATTCAAAAGGGAAGAAACACAACCATTCTTTGAAAGTACTGCTTTAAAACAGCAGGCTGAAAAAAATTAAGAGAAAACATTCATTTTTTACAAAATACACTGAGAAAATAATGAGCTCCAAATGTTTATTGTAAGTGGTAATTATAATAGGGCATGAGGTTCTTTCCATGACAAAGTCTTTTTTTTTTTCCTTGTTGAATCATAATTTATGAGAGTTGAAGGAATCTTTCTTCCTGGGACTTCAGAGCATCTGTGAACTTGATAATTACATCCTAGAGTGAACTCAGGAATCCAAGGAAGCCTGTGGATAATTTGCTACTATTTGTTGACTTCTTATCCAACAAATGGAAGGGTGTGTGTGAACCATCTCCACCTGAATGATGAATGACCATAAGAGCCATAGGCAGGTGATCAATATGAATGAGCAGGTAATGGCTGACAATATCAGCAGAGTGGGTTTGTGGTGTAAAATTAACATGAGGTGCTTCTTTAAATTTTCTTTTGAAAATAATACTACTGATGTTTCCTGTTCTGGGATACTGACCATCCACATGCTCAGGAAGAAGCTGGCTTTGTGTTAATGATCTGTGAACTTCTTGGCCATGACGGAAAGTCTGCTTCTTAGATGATCTGAGGAGGAAGAAGTACCCCTAGGAATAGGGAGACCAGGAGGATGTGAAAACTGTGGCTATACACCAGAGAGGAAAGAATTCATGGCAATTTATTGAGCTATTCTGCAACTCAACATGTGCTCCATTCTATCTTTGTTGAGCTATTAGCCTACTGTGTCCGTGTAGCTTAAGATGCAAATGTACATTAATGTACATTTTTGAAGAATGGTTCAGGCCGGGTGCAGTGGCTCCCGCCTGTAATCCCAGCACTTTGGGAGGCCGAGGCGGGTGGATCATGAGGTCAGGAGATTGAGACCATCCCGGCTAACACAGGGAAACCCCGTCCCTACTAAAAAAATACAAAAAACTAGCCGGGTGTGGTGGTGGGCCCCTGTAATCCCAGCTACTCGGGAGGCTGAGGCAGGTGAATGGCGTGAACCCGGGCGTGGAGCTTGCAGTGAGCCAAGATCGCGCCACTGCACTCCAGCCTGGGCGACAGAGCGAGACTCCACCTCAAAAAAATAAAAATAAAAAATAAAAATAAAAAAAGAATGGTTCAAACTCACTCTGAAACTTTTCCCCTAGAAGTCTACATTTCATGTGGTGTATTTTGATGTGAGCCCTCACATCCCACACAGGTAGTCAGGCAAAAAGGCAGAACAAGGAGTGACTAGTTTTATAAAGATCATCCTTAATGGCAGTTGGAAGAATATCTGACATTATCAAGGCAAAAAGCATATGAAGGATGGTCTTGTCTTTTTAGTTAGAGTTATTTGTTGTTCATTGAACAAGCCAGCTTGTCCGTGAGCATATGGTCAATATCACAGAACAGGCATGGAGTATAGGATATGGATAGGTGTAAATATTGATGAAACAAGTTCAGTCATGAATCTCTCCACTCCCATTGTTTTTCTGATATATTTCGGATTTCCTTTGTTATTGTTTGTGGGATTTTATCTTCAGCGTAACAATACTGACCTCTTAATAAATCCAAGAGCACAGCACTTTGAATGGAACACGACACAAACTAGGCCTCATATTGGTTGTTGCCTGAGTCTGGGAAGTTTCTCTCCTCTCTACTCCAATAATCATTTGCTAGAAGAATCCCTTTCTATCATCTTGTCTAAAATGCTGCTCTTCCCCTGGCTTCCCCAGCACAGGTCTCTCCCTCCTTTCTTGTCTTGTTGTATTTTTTGTAGCACTTTTCACTGCCTGACATTGTATCATAAACACATTTCTTTACATGTTTACTGTCTAGAGCCAGTTCCTTGAACAGAGGGCTTTTTTTCCTCTTGTTCTTTGCTGTATTCCCTAAACATAGAAGAGTTAGTTCAGTGCTCTGTGTGTGTGTGTGTGTGTGTGTGTGTGTGTGTGTGTGTGTGTTTTAAGAAATCCTGGCCGGGCGCGGTGGCTCACACCTGTAATCCCAGCACTTTGGGAGGCCGAGACAGGCGGATCAGGAGGTCAGGAGATCAAGACCATCCTGGCTAACATGGTGAAACCCCATCTCTACTAAAAGTACAAAAAAAAAGAAAAAAGAAAAAACTAGCTAGGCGTAGTGGCGGGCTCCTGTAGTCCCAGCTACTCGGGAGGCTGAGGCAGGAGAATGGCGTGAACCTGGGAGGCGGAGCTTGCAGTGAGCCGAGATCGCTCCACTGCACTCCAGCCTGGGCGACTGAGCAACACTCCATCTCAAAAAAAAAAAAAAAAAAAAAAAAAAAAGAAAAAAAAATCCTGCATTGAATAAATACTTGAGTCCTATGATCTACAAAGAACGCCTACTTTAAAGCTATTTAAAATAAAATCCTTATTCCATGGACTATCCATTCAGCTGACATTTGTTGTAATCTGAAGAAGTGTCTGATTTACTTCAGTATTTCTAAATAGAAAGCAATAATCTTCTCCTTGTTAAAAATCCTCACTAAAAGCCATCAGAGTTAAAATGTCCAAGCCAGGTGTGGTGCCACAAGGCTGCAATCCCAGCACTTTGAAAGGCTGAGATGGATGGATTGCATGAGCTCAGGAATTCAAGATCAGCCTGGACAACATGGCAAAAACCCCTCTCTACAAAAAATACAAAAATTAGCTAGGCATGGTGGCACATGCCTGTGGTCCCAGCTATTTGGGAGGCTGAGGTAGGAGGACTGCTTGAGTCCAGGAAATCAAGGCTACACTGAGCCATGATCACACACATTGTGCCACGATCACACTATTGCACTCCAGCCTGGCTGACAGAGTGAGACGCTATCTCAAAAACAAACAAACAAACAAACAGACAAACAAAAAACAGTTCCGTTCCCAGTACTTTAGGTTTCTAAATCTCAGTAGCCTCTTTGTTAGCCCTCTAATATCACTAATCTGTTTTTTCTCTCATTTATTTATGACATTTGATCATAATCTTCCCTACATTAATATTGAATTTTAGAAACACTCATGCAAAAGGGGAAAAATTTATAGTTTTAGAGATCAAGCTAATTTGGGATTTAGTGGTTTTTTTAAAATCAATATCCTGAAATCAGTCACTAGAATGTTCTTTCTACTACATTTTCCTTCCAGTATGGTCTTGTGAATTATCAAGAATAAGAATGAAAATCCATAGGTTGCTTATCAACAAATCCTAGTGATCTATCTGGCACACTGAAAACTGCAGGAGTTAATTAAAGGACTCCGAGTAGATGAATCCATCTATCCATCCATTCACCCATCCATCCATCCATCCATCCATCCATCCATCCATCCATCCTTCCTTCCGTCCGTCTGTCCGTCCATCCATCCATCCATCCATCCATCCATCCATCCATCCTTCCATCCATCCATCCTTCCGTCCATCCGTCCATCCGTCCATCCGTCCATCCATCCATCCGTCCATCCATCCTTCCATCCATCCATCCATCCATCCATCCGTCCATCCATCCATCCATCCGTCCATCATGCTATCCCAAGTCTTGGGTATTCCACAGAGATAAAGTGATTAAAACACAAAACCCCAAAGATGACACTCCCAGGTTTGCTTTAAAGACTGCTTGGCTGCAAGATTCCTGGAACTGCCATATGAGATTTGAACTCTAAGTATACAGAATCATTTTGGAAAAAAGGATTAAACCTCTTAAGCAGAAAGGCATATCATGCAGACAATCTGCATACACAGCTGGTAAAGAAAGAAACAGCCATTGAGAACACAAGCCAGACAGAAATCTCAAGTTGAACATATGCCCAGGTCCAACCATGCTAGCTAACACCATTTCAGCAATAAACAAGTAGAGTGGGGAGTGAGCATTCTTTAGGACACGGGGCGTGAATTTTGAACAGCAACTGACACCTTATGGCCTAAAATAAGGAACCAATCAATTCTGCAAAATATCTTAAATCAGAAGTGTTCTAAAACACAGATCAGTAGAATTCCACGCCTTTAACCTGCTGTCACATCAAGACACCTGTAAGGCTGACGAAAATCTTTACTTACCCCCAAAGCTTTTTCCTTGCAACCCTGTAAGTTTTCAATGGTGTTTTGAGTCTACCTGCACTCCTGTCTACAATAGAAAGGCGCTTGAGCTAATGTCACTTTCAAGGAATAAAATTTGCTTACTGTTCCGGCAAGGAGAGAACTCGGCATAGGCGCTGAAGTTCTGAATTGCTACATAGCAGGTGCCAACTGGGTCCTTTTCTGGCGTTGGTTTAAGAGTTCTCCAGTGATATAAAGGAGCACAGGCCTAGGAAACATCAAAGACAAAAAAAAAATACATTTTTGCTGTAGGTTTCTCATACTATAGTTTTATTTGATTTATTGGTGTAACAAACGGTTACATTATTGGGTGAATAAATTGGCCTCTAGCATGCTAATGAGTACCTTAGTCATCAGAGGTAATTACTTCCAAAAGTAATTTTTTATGTTAATACACTGTAGAATTGGTGAAAATTAAATACATGCAATAAAAGGAGTTTTCTGACAATTTTTTTTTGACACAAGGTCTTGCTCTGTCACCCAGGCTGGAGTGCAGAGGCCTGATCACAGCTCACTGTAGGCACAATATCCTGTGCTTAAGTGATCCTCTTGCCTGAGCCTCCCAAGTAGCTGGGACCACAGGCACACACCACCATGCCTGGCTAATTTTTCTTTCTTTCTTTTCTTTCTTTTTTTTTTTTTTGTAGAGATAGAGTTTCACTAGGTTGCTCCAACTGGTCTCAATCTCCTGGGCTTAAGTAATCCTCTTGTCTCAGCCTCCCAAAGTGCTGGAATTACAGGGAAGAGCCACAGCACCTAGACCCCATAGAAATTAAATTTTTTCTGCCCCTAAAGGCAAGCAGAAAATTCCTAAAAGCGAGTAACTCATATTTCTTTTGTTCTTTTTAATTGGACCTACATAAAAGCAAATGATCATGTAAACAGTGAATTAATCAGTGTGATGTCTTATGAGAACAAGTTCCTTTCTGTGTCTAATTATTGTTTTTGAAAGATGACTTTCCAATCAAAGGATGCAAACAAGCTAGTAAACTTCTGTTTTGTGACGCCCCCTAGTTTATCACCGAAGCCGCATCTTATGACTTTTAAACAATGACTTTCATCTGGATGCGCTTCTCCATTTTCACAGTGTTTTTGGCTTGGTTTTTCCTTTCGTGGTTTTTATTCAGGGCAAAACTGAAAGTAAAAGCATCTTGTGCCTGTTTTAGCAATTTTATCAGGGATGATCAGAAAGTCAGTAAGAGAGCATGTTAATGAGCTACAAGCATTTCAAGGCATTAAACACGACAGGTGAAGCAATTCGAGTCTGTGGCCCTCCTTGTTATGGAGAAATGTATTGAGATAAACTCCAAAGGCCTCAATCTTTTTGAGAAAGGAGAGTTATCCAAATTATTTCATAAATGCCCTCTCCATTCTAAGGTAGCAAATAACCAAAGGGTTAGAAACCAAATGTCCTGGGCTTATTTCCAGCTAACCTATAGAGTGGTAAATTAAATAATGTTGCATACTGTACAAATATTTGCTCACACTTTGGAACCTTTTTTGGAATTGATTTAACTGCCTACAGGACTTACATATGAAGGTTTGCATATAAAACTTGATTAATAGATGCATAACATGTTGAATTAAATGCATGCCTGTCAGATAGAAGTTGAAACATAATTTTACAATACCAAATGATGCATTTGTTTGTTATATCTTTGCTTTTTTTTTTTTTTTTTTTTTTTGAGACGGAGTCTCGCTGTGTCTCCCAGGCTGGAGTGCAGTGGCGTGATCTCGGCTCACTGCAAGCTCCGCCTCCCGGGTTCATGCCATTCTCCCGCCTCAGCCTCCCGAGTAGCTGAGACTACAGGCGCCCGCCACCACGCCCGGCTAGTTTTTTTTTTGTATTTTTAGTAGAGACGGGGTTTCACCGTGTTAGCCAGGATAGTCTCGATCTCCTGACCTCGTGATCCACCCGCCTCGGCCTCCCAAAGTGCTGGGATTACAGGCTTGAGCCACCGCGCCCGGCCATATCTTTGCTTTTATGATTTATAATTTGTCATATCAGAAACTGATTTGATGCCTCACCCATTCCTTTTCATTTTCGGAATGTTGCTTTAGAGAAAATAAGACATACTTTATGTCATTGCCTATGACCCCTTTTTTAGGAATACATTATGGTGAAAAGAGAGAACTGCTTCTGAATTAGTTTGCTTAATATCAGGAATATTATGGGCAAAAATGAATTTAAACAACAGCAAGGAAAACATGATCTGGCTGTTTTTGCAGAAGTTTAGATTCTAACAAGAGCACTGTACGGAAATCCTCTTCAAGGAAATGAAATAACATTTTGTTAGGAATGAAGAGAGGAAATAAACGTGTATAAAACATTAGCATGATTTGGACTTCCGTTTTACTTGCCTGAATCTTCTGTAAATATTGTACCTGATTCTCCAAATACTCATCTCTAAAGACAGAATCCTAGAACACAGAGCTGCTAGCCTGCCTTCTAACTTGATGGTATTGTGTCATACTTAATTCCAGAGAAGTGAAAAAAAATCCCAATTTGAAAGTGGTCTATGCTTCCAAATGTGTCCTTGGTAATTTGGACCAATGTATAACTACTTTTAGTAAAGGTAACTCCTAGTGTCAAATAAATTACCCTTCTACAACTTCAGTTGTTTGGTTTTGCCTCTCTATATATTGTAAAGTCTTGACCAATACCTCAAAACTCTGTAACTCTTCTAGGTTCCCCAAGTTATCTGGTTCATAAATTCAGCATAAGGTGCAGTTGCAAAAGCACAGGGAAGTCTATGTCATGAAGCATTCACTTGTGTAGCTTGATCTCATCCAACTGGCCTCACCTTCTGTTTCACCAAAAGGCATTTCATGCCACGAAAATGCTTTCCAGTGTTTGTCTGATGTTAGCTCTAAAAAGTTACTCTTTTTCAATCTGCTCAGTTTCACATTGATGTGAAACATACTGATGTGATATACTTAGGCTTTGACCCAAACCTGCTATGTATACTCATGGTACCTGGATATATAAAATGATACTTCTGGAGGCAGGATTTTACAGTTATAAAATTACATCATATAGGAGAGAATTTAAATGTTCAATCTGCTAAGTTTCAGTGTTCAAAGAAAAAATTTAGCTTGAAATATACTCTGTATTATCCTATTTCCCATCACATATTTTAGAAAATGCATGCATGCCAAAAATTAATCACTTTTATTATGAACATGGTGTATTATTTTAGTTTCCATTGTTTTGAGGGTTTCTACAATTATTGAATAAATATGCAACTATTATATGTTGCAGATAAAATTTCAAGACACACACAAAAAAATCAAAACTATCCAAAAGATTTTTTAAACCCCAAACAGTTATTACACAGAGTTAATTTTTCAACAGCAAGTCCCATAAGTCATATACCACCTTAAAAAGTGCTTACCAATTCTGGAATGTAAAACTTGTATTAATGCAAAGACAACCGTACAAAAACTATATTGTAAATGTTGGATTTCTTAACTAGAGAGGGCTATATACACTTTATACATTACCTGTTTTATGTCAAAATCTTTTTGGGGTTAACCACAGACTAAATAAAGTAAGGCATTTCCTTTAGATACTTATTCTTATTAAATCATAATTCAAGTAGCTTTCAACAAATCCTAAAAGCCAAAGTTATTGCTTTATTGTTGTAAGGAAATTAAAGCCAATAGGTTGAAAAATTCCCCAAACTAAAAAACACTTCCAGATTACTTCAACAGTCATTTGCTTCTTGATAACTTAGACACGTATCATTGCTCAGAACAATAAAATAATAGAATTATAAAGTCATAGCACTTTGAAGCTGAAAGATTATCTATTTGGGAATGAGTGTTTTTACTTTAAAAAGTATTAATGAACTCAGAGAATCATGCAGTCAGCCGTTTAAAAATTATGAAAGACAGTTTTCCTTTCAGTGGAAAAAGGATCAATGAAACCAAAGCAGATTAACTTAGCCTTCTTATGGGAATAGTCCTATTTTTCTGGTCAGATTTTAAGTAGTCCCTAAGTCAGTCTTAAGCAGTATAATGTTTTACCACTTTAAGATTTAGCTTTTACTTTTCTTAGTTGTTTTTGAAATATTTGAAAATATTTAACTGCTTTTCTGGAAAACAGGCGTTATTTCTGATAACTTTAAACACTAAAATACATTCTTTAATTTTTAAGCATTCAGTTTCTTTTAAAATGGCAACAGGTTTATCACTGAAAGTCTAACATGTTCCTATAGGAAAGAGCTTTCCTAAACATGAGCTTTAAAACATTGCAGTGTACACCGTGTTCCAAAGCAGCAGCACAAGCCCACGGCTCATACTCACCACAACTTTTCCTTTGTGAGCTTTCACTGTTGCTCCAAACCACTGATTGGATTTAAACTCAATATGTTCTTTGGTTCCATTAACTCTGATCTTTCTGTTGTCTGACAAAGAAGATATGAATAGTTAATAATTTGTAAAACATGGCAGCCAATTAAAACACATAATAAATTTGTACATTAAAAATACTTGAACTAATACCAATCCTTCTCAAACTCCTCCAAAAAAATTGAAGAGAGGCTGGGTACAGTGGCTCATGCTTGTAATTCCAGTAATTTGAGAAGCCAAAGCGGGAGGATCATTTGAGTCTGGGAGTTCAAGACCAGCCTGGGCAACATGGTGAAACCCTGTCTCTACCAAAAAATACCCCCCCCCCAAAAAAAGCTGGGCGTGGTGGCTTGTGCCTGTAGTCCCAGCTACTTGGGAGGCTGGATGAGAAAATCACTTGAACCCAGGAGGTGGAGGTTGAGTTGCAGTGAACTCAGATCGTGCCACTACAGTCCAGCCTGGGCAACAAAATAAGACTCTGTCTCAAAAAAAAACCAAAAAAAAATTGAAGAGAAGGAAATAATCCAAGGGCCAGCATTACCCTGGTACCAAAGCCAGACAAGGGCATTACCAGAAAAGAAAATTACAGGCTAATATCCCCAATAAACATAAATGCAAAAATTTTCAACAAAATACTAGCAACCCAAATCCAACAGCACATTAAAAGGATAATTGATCATGTTTAAGTGGTGTTTATCCCTGGAATGCAAGGATAGGTCAACATAGCAAATCAATAAATATACTACCCACATGAATAAGATGAAGGACAAAAACCATATGATCATTTTAATAGATGCAGAAAAAGCATTTGACAAAATTCAATATACTTTCAACATAAAATCTCTTAAAAAGTTAAATATAGAAGGAATGTACCTACACACAGTAAAACCATAAATCACAAGCCCACAGCTAACATTACACTTAGCAGTGAAAAGTTGAAATCTTTTCCTCTAAGATCAGGAACAAATGCCCACTCTCACCACTTCCATTCAACATAGAACTCTAAGTCCTAACCAGAGCAGTTGGTCAAGAAAAAGAAAAGACATCCAAATCAGAAAAGAAGTTAAATTGTCCTGTTTGCAGATGACATAATCTTATATATAGAATGCCCCAAAGATTTCACTAAGAAACTATTTAAAATGATAAAGCCGGTAAAATGGCAGGGCACAAAATCATATAAAAATCCCATTTACGATAGCATTTAAAAAATACTTAGGACAGACGGCATCGGCCAGATGGAGACTAGAGGTGCCTAACGCTTGCTCCCTTACAAAAAAGGACCAAAACAACAACAAACAACTGCATTGCAACCAGACTAACTTAAGGAGATTACTGGAGTACAGCAAGGGAGTGGCAAAAACCCTGTGAGAATAGAAACTCTGGATGGCCGCAGAGAGAGGGGAACATAACATCTTGCCTCCACCATTTCATCTCCCAAGCCAGGATGAACTCAGAACTAGGAGGGAAAAGAAGAGCAGGAGGTCTCCTGAGCCCCATCACTGTCATGGACACCTGCAGTTTGCTTCAGGAGAATTCTGCAGTCCTCAAAAGCCCTGAGCCCAGCTGTAGAGCGACCTGCAGTTCACACAGCGGAGCAACTCCAGAGATGGAGCCCACTTTGTACCCCACTCCTGTGACCCAAGCTGTTACTGCACTGAGCCATCTGGAAGCAGGAGTCACTGCTAGAGTGCATCCTGCTTTGGGGGCCACTAGCCTCTGCATCCCTCCATCCTTGAGCCTCTGCCAACATTGCACTATCCTCACACACACACAGCAGTGCCCCAATCCCCAGCCAGTCTGCTGCAGCTCCCTACGCCCTGGGCCCTTCATCTCCCCATCCCAATTGCCGCTGTGCCTTGCTGCCAGCTACTCAGAGCATGGGCCCAGCAGAAAAGCCGAGTCCAAACCCACAGAGGAGCTGCACCCCTTTGGCACCAGAAGCAACCTTGTGCTTTGGCCCCAGAGAATTGGTGCTTTGGTGCAGAGGAGCAGGTGTGATTCTGCACTCAAGCCCGTGTTTTGCCCACCCTCTCCAGGAAACATAGCTTTCTCTGAGCTGTATTACCCAACCTTTGGGCCAAATGGCAGCACACCCACCTCCCTTAAGTGCTGGAGCTCAGCCCTCCATAGTGTGAGCTGCTGAGGCTCCCCACTCCCTGGGGAGCGAAGCCAACATTGCACTGCTCCCTGTCCCCTGGTGTCCAAACTACCACTGCACCCTACCATTCATAGGACTTTGCTGCCACTGCACCCGGCCTCACAGAGCCTGGGCCACCGGTGTCCAGCACTCCAGGGTTCAAAGTCAACACTGTGACTTAAAAGTGGAAATCCTCTCATTTGCCACAACATGGATGAACCTGACGATTTCATGCTAAGGCATGAATATTTTGTGCCTGAAACAAGCCAGGCACAAAACCACAGATAAACATGGAACTACCGTATGATCCAGCAATCCCACTACTGGGGATATATTCAAAGGAAATGGAATTAGTATATTGAAAATATATCTGCACCCCCATGTTCATGGCGGCACTGTTCATAAGTGCCAAGGTATGGGATCATCTTAGGTGTCCTTCAACAGATGAATAAAGAAAATGTGGTGTGTATATGATGGAACACAATTTAGCCTTAAAAGAGGAAATCATCTCATTTGCCACAACATGGATGAACCTGAGGATATCATGCTAAGGCACAAATAATTTTGTACCTGAAACAAGCCAGGCACAGAACCACAGATATTGCATGATCTCACTTACATGTGGAATCTAAAAATGTCAGACTCATAGAAGCAAAGAGTAGAATGGTAGTTACCAGAGGGTGGGGAGGGCAGAAGGCATTGGGGAGATGTTTGTCAAAAGGTACAAAGTTTCAGTTGGGGTGAACAAATTATAGAGATTTATTGTACAGAGTTGACCAAGAGAATAGATTTTAAATGTTCTTAATATACACACACATATACACAAAAGGCAACCATGCTAGGTAATGAATATATTTATTAGCTTGATTTAATTATTTCACAATGTATAAATAGCTCAAAACATTACATTGTACACGATAAATATATACAATTTTTTTTGAGACAGGGTCTCACTCTGTTACCCAGGCTAGAATGCAATGGCATGATCGCAGTTCACTGCAGCCTCGACTGCCCTGGGCTCAAGTGATCCTCCCACCTCAGCCTCTCAGGTAGCTGGAAATATGTGCACGCCACCGTGCAGGGCTTTTTGTTTCTTTGTTTGTTTGTTTTTCGGTAGAGGCAGGGTTTTGCTATGTTGCCCAGGCTGGCCTTGAACTCCTGAACTCAAGCAATCTTCCCGCCTTGGCTTCCCTAAGTGCTGGGATTACAGGTGTGAGCCACTGTACCCAGCCTTATACAAATTTTGTCAATTAAAAAAAAAACTTGAGCACCAATTTTCATATAGAGGGGGATTTCTCATTGATTAAGTCTAAGTTGGAGCATGACTCCCACTAGATAAATATGACATGAAAATATGTATTCAACCATGACATTTCACAACTTAAAAGAAGCATTTTCTTAAGATTTGCATTTCAGAGGTAACTGTCTTGCAAACTTAGTGTAGACTCTGGTATCCTTGAATCTGCACTTCAGTTATTGATTTCATATTGAAGACCATATATTTATAACTACTCTAAATATTTCCAAATCTTTCCCAATAGTGAAACACATGGGATTCTGCCTACTCTGAAGAACAGAGGCTTCCCAGCATGTGTTAGCGGGAACCAGCAGGAAGGACTCCAAAGTCTTGGTTTTTAACTGAATAACACATGTCTACACAACCACAGTAGATAACACCCCAACACAATTGTACATACACTTTGCAGATGTCAGCATGAGTGGGGCCATCTGGGTAGAAACTCAGCCCAATTATAACACACTTTAGTCCTTAATAAAAAGCATGCATCTTGGCCAGGTGCAGTGGCTCATGCCTGTAATCCCAGCACTTTGGGAGACCAAGGCAGGTGGATCACTTGAGGCCAGGAGTTCGAGGCCAGCCTGACCAATATGATGAAATCCTGTCTCTACTAAAAATACAAACATTAGCTGGGTGCGGTGTTGCACATCTGTAGTCTCAGCTACTCAGGAGGTGGAGACATGAGAATTAGTTGAACCTGGAAGTGGAGGTTGCAGTGAGCTGAGATTGTGCCACTGCACTCCAGCCTGGGCAAAAAAGTGAGACTGTCTAAAATAAAATAAAATAAAATAAAGCAAAGCATGCATCTTTTCTTTCACTCTTGATTTCACATTCAACTATTTCACAAGTGGTTCTAATTGCATAGTTTTAACTAGAGCTTTATCAGTAATAGCTAATGAATTTCAAAAGACATTTGTACTAGGGCATCTTATTTGTGTGTTTCCTGTGGTATGCATTTTATTTTTCTTCCTTGACTTTATAAAAATGCATTACAAAATAAACTTTTTATTCCTATTAAGTGAGGCCAAAATAAACATATAATTAAACTTTCAATGGAGTTTTCTTATGATTACAGACTGTTTAAAGAATAAATTATACATACTCAATCTTAACCTAAAATTTACATTTTGACATGTTAATAGAAAATCATGAATTTCCCTCTTAAATATCTTATGCTTTTGATGTTTCCAGATGTTTTTAAAAAACAAGTTCTGGAAATCCTCACTCAAAGTGCACATGACTAACAAAGCATTACAGCATCTTACAGTTTATAGCTTAAACTGGAAAATATAGACATTTCTATTTATGTCTAGGCAGCTTGGAAGATGATAGAATTTGAAGCTGAAGGTTCTTGCCATCAATGATTAGATGACCTTGGGCAATTCATTTAATCTTTTGCAGTTTCGATTTCTTCTGTAAAAAGAGGCTGAGAATAGCTTCCCCTTCTCCTCCTGCACAGGTGGTCGTAAAGTCACGAAGGTTCCGTGAGATAAGTGAGCATGAAAGTTCTCTGTAAATTGGGAAGTCATACAACAGAAATCTTGTAGCGATACAGCTGAAGGTCCATAGGGTTTTTTTTTTAATCTCTAAATTAGAGATAGCTTAAGATAGTTTAAGACAGCGTAAGTCTGTGTTTTGGTATCGCAGTTTACTATCACCAGCTTAAGATATCCCCACTTAAGCTGGGATGTTGATGTTGTACAACAGAAATCTTGCAGCAATACAACTACATGAAGGTCAATGGCTTTAATATATACTTATTTTTAAAAATCTATCTATATTATATATAAAATATATGAAAAATATATATGATATATAATATATTTATAATACATCTATTATATATAAAATATATCTATAATAGATAAAAGTATATCTAATATATTATAGATTTATAATATGTATCTATAAAATATATAAAAATAGAGATATAATAATATATAATATAGTGAATATAATATTTTATGTATTTATTAATATACATTATAATATATAATAATTATATCTATTATATATCTATATATATCTTAGGAACCTAGAAATTCAACCTAAGTCCAAGAATTCAAAAGAATCTCCCTGACACACAAGTGTAATATGTTGTTAGTAGTGACTTGTGGCACTCAGGAATGAAATTACGATACCGCACAACATTGTCAAGGTGGCTTAGATTACACACAGGGAGAAAGTACTAGAGTGGTCTTAAAATTACGAAACTACAAAAAAGCCATGAAAAGAAGACCAGTGCCTCAAAAATTCAAATAGAGTTAAAGGAGATCCCAAAAGGACTTCAGAAGAGCTGGCTTCAGTGAGGAAGGAAATGAATTCTAGGGAAAAAAAAGAAGCCACAGGAAGAACCAGACCTTCCTTTGCTGGTTAAAATTCTGTAATTCGGCCTGTGTGATTCCCAAGATCTCTTTTCTGCCATTATAGGGTGAACTGTGTAATAACTTGATTGCAAGTGTCAACTGGGCTATTTTTCAGTAATATATTTCTTCTGGACTAAGGGTATAAATGAATGGCCTTCATTAATTTCATATCCAATCCAGGGATTATAACAGAACAGAATTCCACTGTCCCAGGTCTCTATGTACTGAGACGAGTTTTTAATCTGTGTGTATCGTCCTCTCATTGACCTTTGAAGTCAACAAATCACCTTTCTAAAATTCTGTTTTATTATGTCAATAAATTATCTGACTTTGAACCTAACATTGTATTTGAATCAGATTTCAAATAAGTAAGACGTATGTGGGTTGACTGTGAAGGGTGAGCTTTCCCTAATTTCTTATTTCCCTTTTCTAAGCAAGGTTCTTTCATGCCAAATAAGCGGACACACTGCTCATTACTGTGTAAACCTAGTGCTCAATGGACCTTTGATGCATGGAGGATGTTTTTGATTTAATTTGATCTGACCTTTAGTGAAAACTACTTCCAAGTAATGTCTGTCAATACTCAGCACTGTGTCAGCCCTTCCAGTCTCTTTTCTTTATGGGAAGAACTGAACGTATGGAAAATACATTTCTCAGACTTTCTAAGGAGCAGGATTCTGAATGAATGAGAGGCTCAGGAGAGATTTGAGAACCGGGAAAGAAAGAGAAGCCACGTTTTCTGGTGACAGCCACAGGAAGCATGTGGACATCAGCGGTGACAGATGTGATGTTCTTCCAGCAGCTCCCAAATATCCTCCTGACAATCACCTCTTTGGTCCTTTGGACAGCAGAGATCAAGTCCTGTGATCCCTGAACTTGCACATTCCTTGATCTGCAGGTAGCAACTTTCCAGACTTTCACACCCTATCCTTGCCGACGTCCATGAAAGCCTGCCAGACTCTGCGTGAAATTCCTTCCTAGTTGTAATCCTCAATGTGCTCTCTGTTTTCCTAACCAAACCTGCTGACTGACATGGGATAACACATTTAGGGTAGGGCCGCATGTCCTCTGAAGCAGAAGGAAGGCATCGGGTTACCCTGGGAGGACTGTCAACCCCACAGAACGCACAAGGACCAGTGGTTCCAGGAGACGATGGAGCCCATTAGTTACCTAAGCAAGTCTCTCAGCATATCACAAACTATGGAGAAAGCAAAGGCAAAAGCTCAGAAAAGCTTTTATAGTGGCTGCATATATTCTCAAGTTTTCTAAGTGGCAGGAGGTGATTAACAAAGCTAACAAATGAAAACCAAAGTGAAAAATTTTCAAGAAAAGGAGGAATATGTCAGAGTCCCCAAATCAATGAGAAAAAGACTAAAATTCAATAGAAAACAATTTCTAAGGATCCGAACAGGCATTACAGGTAAAGATGAATTAGCCAGAAAATTCAGAGAAACAACCTGAGCCTCAAATTAAAGCAATAATAACTTACCACTTGTCACTTACCAAGCTGGCCCCAAATTAATAATATTTGCTCTATTTCAAGACAACAATTTGATGCTGAAGTTTGGAACAGCCATTTGGCACCATGTATCCAAATTTTAAATGTATATTTTGATCCTTCTGATCAAAAAATTGTTTCAGTATTTTGTTCAGTGGAAATAGTAACACAGTGGCTCGTGCTTATAATCCTAGCACTTTGGGAGACCAAGGCGGGAGGATCGCTTGAGGCAGGAGTTCAAGGCTACAGTGAGCTATGATAGCGCCACTGCACTCCAGCCTGAACAACATGGCAAAACCCCAACTCTTACCAAAGAAAAAAAAAAAATAGCCAGGCATAGTGGCCCATGCCTGAGGTGGGAGGACCAGTTGAGCCTGGGAGGTAGAGTCTGAAGTAAGCCAGGATCATGCAACTATACTCCAGTCTAAGTGACAGAGTAAGAGTATTCTGTCTCTAAAGTCTCAGAGTAAGTACTCTCCTGTCTCTAAAACACACACACACACACACACACACACACATACACACAAGATATAGTATGAAAATATTGCTACACTGTTTGTCACACCAAAAACTGGAGCAACTTAAATGTTTATAAATAAGAGACTCAAAAAGAAACGTCTGCTATCTATAAGACAAAGATTCAACTGTTATACACATATGATAGATTTGTATGCACTGATACAGAAAAATGCCTACACAATACATGTATTTTTAGTTTTTCTGAGGCTTTTTAAAAGTACAGAGAAATATAAGGACTTTAATATGTGAAACACAGGTATTCTCACCAGGAAGTATCGATAATTGTGAAGAATGGACAACGTTTGTGAATTGCGATTCACAAACATTATGGTACCATTTTTTAAAAAAATTATTACTATACTTTAAGTTCTGGGGTACATGTGTATAACGTGCAGGTTTGTTACATATGTATACTTGTGCCATGTTGCTGTGCTGCACCCATCAACTCGTCAGCACCCATCAACTCGTCATTTACATCAGGTATAACTCCCAGTGCAATCCCTCCCCCCTCCCCCCTCCCTCTGATAGGCCCCGGTGTGTGATGTTCCCCTTCCCGAGTCCAAGTGATCTCATTGTTCAGTTCCCACCTATGAGAGAGAACATGAGGTGTTTGGTTTTCTGTTCTTGCGATAGTTTGCTGAGAATGATGGTTTCCAGCTGCATCCATGTCCCTACAAAGGACACAAACTCATCCTTTTTTATGGCTGCATAGTATTCCATGGTGTATATGTGCCAAATTTTCTTAATCCAGTCTGTCACTGATGGACATTTGGATTGATTCCAAGTCTTTGCTATTGTGAATAGTGCTGCAATAAACATACGTGTGCATGTGTCTCTATAGCAGCATGATTTATAATCCTTTGGGTATATACCCAGTAATGGGATGGCTGGGTCATATGGTACTTCTAGTTCTAGATCCTTGAGGAATCGCCATACTGTTTTCCATAATAGTTGAACTAGTTTACAATCCCACCAACAGTGTAAAAGTGTTCCTATTTCTCCACATCCTCTCCAGCACCTGTTGTTTCCTGACTTTTTAATGATTGCCATTCTAACTGATGTGAGCTGGTATCTCATTGTGGTTTTGATTTGCATTTCTCTGATGGCCAAATGATGATGAGCATTTTTTCATGTGTCTGTTGGCTGTATGAATGTCTTCTTTTGAGAACTGTTCATATCCTTTGCCCATTTTTTGATGGGGTTGTTTGTTTTTTTCTTGTAAATTTGTTTGAGTTCTTTGTAGGTTCTGGATATATGGTACCTTTTGACACCTGTCCCCCGTTACATTCCTCTTCCCACCTCCCCCTCCAGAGGTTACCACCATCATTAATTAAATGTATGTGTTTCTGGCCATTTAAAAAATAATACCATGAATAATATAGGGCCATGTTCTACAATGCTTTTCCTGTAAAGGACTAGATAAATGTCTTAGGCTTTGCAAACTGTATAATCTTTGTCACAGCTACTCAATTCTGCCCTGTAACAAAAGCAGCCCATAGACAATATGCGAAAGAATGGGCTTGGACTTTGCTGTGTTCCAATAGAATTTCATATTTCATATAGGAACACAGAAATCAAATTGAATTTTATATAACTTTTATGTGTCATGAAATATTATTCTTTAAAAACATTTCTCCAGCCATTTAAAAATGTAAAAGCTACTCTCAGCATGTAGGCTGTGCACACACCGATGGTGGGCCAGTTTTCGTTGTAGTTTGCCAACAATTGATAGCGTAGTCTTTGGTGCAGTCCTGTAAGCTAAAGAAAAATGGTATTATATGTTCTTTTTCAATTTATTTTTTATTTCAATAGGTTTTAGGGGAACAGGTGTTGTTTGGTTACATTAACAAGTTATTCAGTGGCGATTTCTGAGATTTTGGTGCACCCATCACCCAAGCAGTGTACACTGTACCCAGTGTGTAGTCTTTTATCCCTCACCCCACTCCCACCCATTCACCAGAGTCCCCAAAGTCCATTGTATCATTCTTATGACTTTGTATCCTCATAGCTTAGCTCCCACTTAACAGTGAGGACATATAATGTTTGGTTTTCCATTTCCAAGTTACTTCACTTAGAATAGTGGTCTCCAATTCCATCCAGGTTGCTGAGAATGCCATTATTTCATTCATTTTTATGGCTGAGTAGTATTCCATGGTGTATAAACATAGCATACTTTCTTTATCTACTCGTTGATTGATGGACATTTGGGCTGGTTCCATATTTTGGCAATTGCAAGTTGTACTGCTATAAACACACATATGCAAGTACCTTTTTCATATAATGACTTCTTTTCCTCTGGGTAGATACCTAGTACTAGGATTGCTGGATCTAATGGTAGATCTTCTTTTATTTCTTTCAGGAATCTCCACGCTGTTTACCATAGTGGTTGTACTAGTTTACATTCCCACCAACAGTGTAAAAGTGTTCCCTTTTTACAGCATCCATGCCAACATCTATTTTTTTTACGTTTTTTATTTATAGTCATTCTTGCAGGAGTGAGGTGGTATCACATTGTGGTTTTGATTTGCATTTCCCTGATCATTAGCGATGTTGAACATTTTTACATATGCTTCTTGGCCATTTGTATATCTTCTTTTGAGAATTGTCTATTCATGTCTTTAGCCCACTTTTTGATGGGATTGTTTTTTTCTTTCTGATTTGTTTGAATTCTTTGTGGATTCTGGATATCAATCCTTTGTCGGATGTTTAGATTGTGAAGATTTTCTCCCGCTCTGTGGGTTTTCTGTTACTTCTGCTGATTATTTCTTTTTCTGTGCAGAGGCTTTTCAGTTTAATTAAGTCCCAGCTATCTATCTTTGTTTTGGATGCATTTGCTTTTGGGTTCTTGATTAGAAGATTTTTGCCTAAGAAAAAATGGCATTTGGTTAGGCACAGTGGCTCGTGCCTGTAATCCCAGCACTTTGGGAGTCCAGGAGGCAGATCACCTGAGTTCAGGAGTTAGAGACCGGCCTGACCAACATGGTGAAACCCTGTCTCTACTAAAAATCCAAAAATTAGTTGGGCGTGGTGGCACATGCCTGTAGTCCCAGCTACTGGGGGGCTGAGGCAGGAGAATCACTGGAACCTGGGAGACAGAGGTTACAGTGACCTGAGATCCCGCCACTGCACTCCAGCCTGGGAGACAGAGTGAGAATGTGTCTCAAAAAAAAAAAAAAAAAAAAGAAAGAAAGAAAGAAAAGAAAAGAAATGGCGTTATATTTTCTGTATTTAGCAGTCTATACTTGTGTTTTACCCTCAGTTTTATGTTTGTGAGAAATATCCATGAATAGATAGATGGCTAGTTAGCTAGATACATAGATATGTAGAAACATAGATGAGTGAATGGATAGAAAAATAGATGACAGATAGATACATACATACATAGATCAGTCTAGCTCATTCTTTTTAACTCCTGTATGATATTGCATCCTATTGAATAATAGTCTACATTTTATTTATCCAGTCCGTTTACATATGAACATATATGGATTTTTTTTTCATTTTTCCCACTTCTACTCTGAGCTCTGAACATTCACATACCCACTTCCATGTGCCTGTGTAAAAGGGTTTCTCTCTGGCACCCAGACTAAGAATGACATTGCTGGGTCATAGAGAACAATCATACTCATTTGATCAGACATGCCCAGTGATCTCCAAAGTAGCTACAATTTTATGTCCACTAGCAGTGTGGGAGCGAGGGATTCTCAACTTTTGTTATTATAGGAGGACTTTTAAATATTTTCCAGTCTAGATGACCACGGAATGATATCTCATTGTGTTTTCATTTGCATTTTCTTGACTTTTAGTATGGCTGATCATCGTTTCATGTTTGTGGACCATTCACTTTTTTCTTTTGTGAAGTGTCATTTTATATCCTTTGCTCATTTTGTTGTTTAGTTATTAGTTTTTTTGATTCATAATTCATATATTTTTGGCTACTGATTCTCTTTCCCACATAAATGTTGCAAGTATCATCTTCCAATTTTTTTCTAGTCTTTTAACTTTGTTAATTGGGATGATTGTCCATCCAGAATTTATTCTTGTTTATACAGCGGCAGAGATACCTTCCTTCTTTCAATATGAAAAGCCACTTGCTCCCACAGCACTTACTGAACAATCCATCTCTTCTCAGTGATTTGCAGTTCCACCTCTGCAATAATAAAACCTGACTTGGTCCAAGGGACCAACATTGTCTGGCCCCTGATTGCTTCTCCAATCTCAGTGCCTCCTGCCTTCCCATGCTCCTCAACCTGCAGACACACCAACTTCCTGTCCTGTGAACACCCCCAGCGTTTTCAGTCTTGCCATTGCATTTCCTCTTCCTGGAACGCTCTTCCCATAGTGCTTCACTTGGCTGCCTTCTTCGCATTACTCAGATGAGAGTATTGCATGCTATTGCAGTAAACATGCAAATAAGATGTTGCATACAGTAAGCATGCAACCAAACCAAAGATAGTTAGCTGGGACTTAATTAAACTGAAAAGCTTCTGCACAGCAAAAGAAATAATCAGCAGAGTTAACAGAAAACCCACAGAGCGGGAGAAAATCTTCAAAATCCATACATCCAACTAAGGACTAATATCTAGAATCTACAAAGAACTCAAACAAACATCAAGAAAAAAAAATAAACAATCCCATTAAAAAGTGGGCTAAGGACGTGAATAGCTCCAGTACCACATCCTCAGAGACACATGCCCTAAGCCACTGGTTCTGTCTACTCATTGTCATTCACTCTCCCATTACCACTTTACATTTTCTTCATAGTACTTATCACTATCTGAGATGATCGTGTTGGCATGTTTACTGCAATAGTATACAATACTATATAGGAGTTAAAAGTCTATGTTTTTATATAGGTATTATCTACCCTTTGAGAATATACATAGATTCCACGGAGATGTTCTCTGCTTCACCTCTGCATTTTACAGTGCCTAAAACATAGTAGATCACAGTGTTTGTTGAATGAATAACCAAGCTCCCCTCTATTCATTCAAAAGTTTGTCAAGAGTACATTGTGGCCGGACGCGGTGGCTCAAGCCTGTAATCCCAGCCCTTTGGGAGGCCGAGACGGGCAGATCACGAGGTCAGGAGATCGAGACCATCCTGGCTAACCCGGTGAAACCCCATCTCTACTAAAAAAATACAAAAAACTAGCCGGGCGAGGTGGCGGGCACCTGTAGTCCCAGCTACTCGGGAGGCTGAGGCAGAAGAATGGCGTAAACCCGGGAGGCGGAGCTTGCAGTGATCTGAGATCCGGCCACTGCACTCCAGCCTGGGCGACAGAGTGAGACTCCGTCGCAAAAAAAAAAAAAAAAAAAAAAAAGAGTACATTGTTCAGTATGATCCCACTTTTATTTAAAAGTCGAATATTCTATGCCTGGATGTGTATGTGTGATTGTTATTGTGCTTGTGTGTGTATGTACTGACACTAACCTATGAGTGATGGTTATCTTGAAAGCAGGGAATATACAGGTGTCATTGGCTTTTATATTTCCATGGAATACATTTCTGTATCGTTTGAGCTTTTACTGTGAGTATTAGTACATCTATGATCTGAAAAAGGGAAACCCTAAAGATAAACTGAAAAGATCTGTAAGTCCACCCAGGGAGTTTAGATGGGTGGTGTGATACAATTGATTTGACTCATCCTCCATTTCTGGCCTTTGAAGTGATCTCTCTGAAACTGGCAGCTTTTGGTTCTTTTTTTTTTTTTTCATGGGAATATGCATTTCAGAGGAGGACTGAGGGGATGTGGAATATGGTGCACACGTGGGCTGTAAGCAGATTTTTCTAATCTTCTAGCGTAGTGAAATGAGAGGAATTACACCAAGTGAAGAGAGATCACCCTAGGACAGGAAGAGAAGAGTTGCAATTGACACAGGTGTGACCAAACATTTTGGCAGACAGCATAATTTTTGAAAACTATATATAAAACCCTCGACCCCCTAGAGAAAACAGTAGGTTTCCCTATAACCTTCAGTCATCACTTTAAGTTTGTCTCCTCGGAAATTTTCTTAAAGCAGTTGCAGGAGCTATCCAGACATTTTTAATCAGGAAAAAGGTAAAAGAAATCCTTAACCATTTGTTTATAATTTTTATCATAGTCAGATTTATGCTGTAAAATTTCTAATTGGAACTAAGCATCTGAGAACAGGGAATAGTCATGTGTAAAATTCAAAATAAAACAGCTGTGGCCAGAGAACTCCTTGTCTATGAGAAACAAATCCAAGAAAAGGACCTGGATTGATTTTTATATCACAGAAAATTGAACTTCCAAATGCATGGCTCCAAATACTCCAAAACCACTCTGAAAACCCCTTAAACAATATCACACTAATTCACTTTTCCTTATGATGTTTGAGAGATGTGTTATTTTTATTAAATGATTATTTCATTATTTATGTCATGTATGCATACTATATAAAAATATGTGCATGCTTACACTCACATTAAATAATTTTCTTGTCTTTACCTCAAAGATCAAATATAAATACACTGCCTTTCGCACTTGAAATTTTTTTTTTTTTTTTTTGAGACGGAGTTTCACTCTTATCACCCAGGCTGGCATGCAAATGGCACTATCTTGGCTCACTGCAACCTCCACCTCCCAGGTTCAAGCTATTCTCCTGCCTTAGCCTCCCGAGTAGCTGGGATTACAGGTGCCCGCCACCATGCCCAGCTATTTTTTGTGTTTTTGGTAGAGATGGGGTTTCACCATGTTGGCCAAGCTAGTCTCGAACTCCTGACCTCAGGTGATCCACCCGCCTCGGCCTCCCAAAGTGCTGGGATTATAGGCGTGAGCCACTGCGCCCGGCCCACCTGAAGATCTTCACCCCACAGCCTGAGCTCTGGGTATTGATTGGGCTTCCTTTCCATTTGGTTTAACTTTCTTTCTGTTCCCTGTTGAGTCTCATTCCACGGCCTTCTTTCAGACATTTATTTTGTGAAATTCCTTTTTTCCTTGTTTGCCAACTTGTTCAAATCACTCCTTAAAAGACTGTTTTAAAATGTAGGGCTCAAAATTCTTATCTTTTCAAATTGAAATTCTTTGAGATTATTGTTTCAAAATTTTCGAATAGTGCAAAGTAACAAAACTTGTTACTGTAAAAAGTAGAGTAATTGTATAAAGTAGCAACTAAAAGGCCATTAGAATCCAACTCCCTGGACCTAGTCACTGTTCAGTTTGGTAAACTCATTCAGAATTTAAGAAGCTTCTAGACTATTCCTTTAGTTCATAGTGAAATAAACTACTCTTTCCTGGAAATCATGAAACTTCCCTTTTAAATTATTTGTTCATATCACTATTTAAATATTCAGTTTCATATATAATCAAATACTATAATAAAGCTAAGTGAGTTAAATGCATGCTTTTAGAGTTTTAATAATCATTTTCATAAATATGGGTTTGTAATATCAACAGTACAGAGTGTATTGCAGTCTGCCTATTGTATAGTTTTCCTGATCCGGATGAGAACATAAATTTTGTGCTGTAATTATTTTCATGTCTAGACTGTCTTCCTTAAGAACAGAGATCACATTTCTAACTTCCTGTCTTGAATAACTCATAGTGCCTAGCCAGTGTTCTTCAGACATTTGCTTGGTAGTAAATACGAATGGCTTTTCCACATCACATACTCTCATTCAGAATGTTTTTCATATATAAATCGACTAAGTAGTATGTATGATTTGGTCAGGAAATACCTATGGATTATACGATGCAAGCAATATTTTGGATATAATGCAAGGGAAATTGGGAGTTGAGAAATGAAAGAATTATCTCTTCCAAGGGAAATGATAAGTTATCTATGCCAGATCCGACTAAAAACAAAAACAAAACTCCCAAGTATGAAACAACAGTGTGAAACACAGAGCTGGTTATAGTGGATTCTATTGATCGAGACAACTTTGACCTTATCTTCTACAACCCACTTCACTACATCCACACAGGCTGGAACAGGTTTTTTTCTCTCATCTGTCCATCCCAGAGGCAGACATGCACACATAGGCATACTCAAACACACACACACAAGCCACTCTTCGGCTCTGACCTTTCATGTTGTACTCTCTGAAAATCCTCCCCCAACACACAAAAGCCCCCCATTCATTCAAGCATAGGAGTCCTTATTTTGCACATCTGAAGCCTTCTTCACTTTCTGCTGTTACAGCACTTAAGCCCAGATTAGAAGAGCCAGGCACTAGTATCCCATCAAAGTTGAATATTGTGAGATCAGAGGATGTCTGTCTTGTTCATTATTTTTACCTAATGTAATGGTAACACCATTAACGAAGCCAGAATCTTGGAATGCATCCTTGACGATCCCCGACCTTGCACTCCCAAATTTCAATGAGTCATCAATTCTTGTTGATGCTTCCTTTTGTTATCTCCCAAATCCATCCACTTCTTTCCATCCTTGTCGCCACTTTCCTAGTTGTGGTCATCATTTTCTTTAGCCTCCACTGCTGTGACAACTTCCTGACCAGTCTCCCTTCCCCCCGCATTGCCACCTTCAAACCCATTCTCTATCCTGAAGCCAGAGTTGTTTCTCAAATGCACCTGTTTCTTAGGTGCATGCTACTGCACTTGCTAATTTTTTTTGTAGAGATAGGATCTTGCTACATTGTCCAGAGTTGTTTCTTTCCAGAGTTGTTTCTAAAATCTCAACTTTTCTCAAAGAAACCCTTCCCATGCCAATATCATCTTTGCTACTCTCAACCACAGTGGTTTTCTTTCAACTTTCTTCATACTTGAATCTTTCATACTTTCTTCCACCTCTATGTTTTTTTCACACTTGGAATAATTACCTAGGATCACATATCGTAGTCATGTACAGCCAGGGAAATGAGTACCCTCAATATGGCTTCAATGTCAACTCCTGATGGCCAGGAACACAGCATGCTTCTAGTTAGTACCCAATCATTTATTTGCTTCAAGAAGTAATGAAAACCTCTCAGCATGGGCATCTCAGGAAGGCGACTCACTGACATAAATTTCTTCAAGATGACCTCAAAGGAGTACTTTTAAATACAGGATATGATTGGGTTTCACGATGAAGGCTGTATAAATTTGCCTCCCAATAACACTTGAAAATGTATTTACACTACCTCCTGTTACATGGTCTTATATTTCTGAGAATCTCATGTCTGCTGCCAAAAGATATAGTAAAGGGTTCCAACTATTCACCTAACAGAACAGTTCGTATTATGTTTTGTTATTGTTGTTGCTGTTTGTTTGTTTTTTTAAAGTCATCATTCCCAATGTTACACAAAATAGGCACTGCAGAATTCAAACCTTCTGTTTCTGTGATTTATCCTTAGAGAAGATTAACACTCAAGAGGAGATTATTCTGTGGGAGATCTTCTTAAATCCTACCCCAAACAGCCATGCTATAGGCTGAGCAGAGGCAAAATGTTACTTATCCAACTTACTGCCTGGTAATCCCTATTATTTCATGACTCCACTTACTCTGCCATTCTGTCACTACTCTTTGAATTTCCTTTTTCTCCCAACCTACTCTTTGACCTCCGCAACTTCAGATGGTGACCTTGCTTCTTATTTCAATGAGAAAATGTAAGCAATGAGAAAAGATCATTTTCTTCCTCCTGCCATCCAATCCAGCAGCCCATTCTCGGTTGTTTCCTGGCTCTGCCTGCCCTCCTTTCACTGCAGATGAACTGCATTTCTGCTGCTCTAAGGCCAATCCTCCCATTTGTATAAGAATCCCCTCTATTCCCCTCCACTCAGAAATTTGTTCCTAACTATGCTCTCTCTCTCTCTCTCTCTCTCTTACAGTCATCTGAACCTATTAGACTATGATCAAGCTATAATACCTTCTTAATGATTAAATTTCTCTGGTCCCATTTATAGCCAAACTTTAAAAATGGCTACACACACTCTGTTCCATTGGCCATCTCCCATTCTCTCTTGACACACTCCACTACAACTGGATTTTTCAGTCATCAGTAACCTTCAATTGTCAAATCATATGTTCCAAGTTTCCACCTTCATTTTACTTCATCTCACAAGACTTTCTTTACTGGCTTCATGGCTTTCTTTTACCTAACTGGTGGCTCCTTCCTTGTGTTTTATACACATCCTCCTCAAATCCCCAGTATTTCTGTAAATGTCGTGGTGCCCCAGGGCTCAATCTCAAGCTCGTTCTCATCTCTTTGCTGCTCTTGTCTTTTGGCCTCTCTTTGCCTCCATCCTCTTCTCTTCATTCACACTCACTCCCTAAGTCATGGCCTTAAATATTACCTTTGTATTCAGACATCTTGCCTGAGCTCTGGGTTTATTTATCCAAGTGCCCATTTGACATCTGCTGGGAGGTCTAATAAGCATCTTAAATTTCACATATCTGGACTCAACCCTGGGTATTTCATCTAAGACATGCTCTTTACCCACTGTTCTCTAAGTCCTATTTGTTCAGTTACTTAGGCCAAAATTTCCTCTTTATTTTGCACTCTTCATCTGATGCATAATGATAAGCTACTAACTGCATTTCCAAATAAATCCCCAAACCAACCATTCCTCAGCTCTCACTGCTACCACTCAATCTCAGCCATACTTACCTTTCACTGGAAAGGGAACGGTCTTCTACCTAGTCTCCTTGCTTGCTTGCTTCTGCTCTTCCTTGTCTGTAGTCTATTTTTCAACAAAGCTAAGCTGATCCTTCTTTTTCCCTCCTGTCACTCACTCTGTCAGGCTGGAGTTCAGTAACACAATTATAGCTCACTGCAGCTTCTAACTCCAGGGCTCAAGTGGTCCTCCCACATCAGCCTCCCTAGTAGTTGGACTACAGGTGCACACTACTGCCCATGCTAATTTTTTTACATTTTTTATAGAGATATGATCTTGCTACACTGCCCAGACTGGTCTCAAAGTCTTGGTGTCAAGTGATCCTCCTGCCTTTTTCTCCCAAAGTGCTGGGATTACAAATGTGAGCCACCATGGCTGACCAAAACTGATCTTTAAAAAACCATAATTCAAATTATGTTATTTCCTTACTCAAAACCCACCATTGGCTGCCCACCACTCTTAGAATGAAATCCCAAATCCTGACCTTGGCCATGAAGATACTATACCATCTTGCTTATACCTGGCCTTCTGGCCTAATTTTCTATCACTCTTGCCCTGACTTGCTTTTCTCTAGTTCAGCAATCTTTCTCCATTTCCCAAGCACATCCACATCGCCACACTCCAACACTGACACTCCTACAACCTAGAACATGTCTCCCTTGGATGCCACTTGGCTCCCTTCCTCACTCAAGTTAGGCCCTTGCGCAGATATCACCTCCTCAGTGAAAGTTCTTGTGGCCACCTGTGGTACACAAAATAATACCGCCCAAGAGGGCTACATCTGAATCCCCAAAACTGACAATATTAGGCTACATGGCAAAGAGGGACTGAGATTGCAAATGGAATTAAGGTTGCTAATCAGCTGACCTCAAAATGGTAGATTATCTTGGATCATACATGTGGATCTGATGTAATGATACGGATACTATCAGGTAGAAGAAGGGGCCAAAAAAGGAGATCCAGAGATACGGCAGTGGAAGAAGATGTTGCTACTTTTGAAAATGGAAAGGAGCCCTGAGCCAAGGAATGTGGGTCACCTGTAGGAGCTGGAAAAGGCAAGAAAATAAATAGGTTCTCCCAAGAGCTTCCAGAAGGAATGCAGCTCTGCCAACACCTTAATGCTAGCCCAGGGAGACCCATTTTAGGCTTTGACTTCCAGAACTATAAGATAATCAAGGCTAGGTGCAATGGCTCACACCTGTAATCCTAGCACTTTGGGAGGCCAAGGTGGGTGGATCACCTGAGGTCAGGAGTTCAAGAGCAGCCTGGCCAACATGGTGAAATCTCGTCTCTACTGAAAATACAAAAATTATCCATGCTTGGTGGTGGGTGCCTATAATCCCAGCTACTTGGGAGGCTGAGGCAGGAGAATTACTTGAACCTGGGAGATGGAGGTTGCAGTGAGCCTAGATCATGCCACTGCACTCTGGCCTGGGTGACAGAGTAAGATTCCTTCTTTAAAAAAAAAAAGAAAGAAAGAAAGAAAGAAAAAAGATAATCAATTTGTGTTGTTTAAAGCGACTAAGCATGTGGTCATTTGTTATAGTAGCAATGGAAAGCAAATGGCCTGCCCAAGCTAAAATAAATGCGCGCGTGTGTGCGCGCACACACACACACCATTCTCTGTCCTCTTGACCTTTGCTTTCTTTTCCTCCACTTGTCACTGGCTGTTACTATGAACCCTGTCCAAAGGGGCAAGACCTTAGGCTTTGTTCGTGGACATACTCCCACGTCAAGAACAGCATCTGCCTGTGCAGTGTTGCAAACAGTAGCCCCTGAAACTTAATTTTACCGTTTGCTAACACTAAGCTTGATTTTCAACTCTCTTTTTCCCCCTTAGATGACATTTAATAAGTAAAAGTGTGTTAAAGTGTGTTATGATTTAATAATATGTCACCTGAGGAACCACAGTGAAAGGAAGAAGGTCATCCAGTCTTCCCAGGTAATCTTGGTGGTAAAGAATGGATAATCTATCATAGGAGTAGAGAAACAAAAAGAAAAGAGAAAAAAAATGTCCAGTGGAGACCAGGTGGAACAGGTTGGGGACTGAGTGTTGGTACAAAAGTCTCACTCATATCTTTGAATCTGTTCACAAAAACATCCTCTCCTTGCCATGTGTCTGTTAATAGGTGAAGGGGTTGAGACTGTCTCCCCTGAATAACTGTGTATTCAAACTATCTGAGTGTCCTAAAAACATGTCCTGCGAAATAAAATTAAAAAAAAAAAAACAGTTTTAATCACGTTTCCCAAAGACAATCTGTTTGTGTTCATTTCCTTTCTCAGGCTCTTTTAAAAATGGTAGATGTAATTTTGATAGGTGCAGATAAGTAAAGTTTTCCATAGTTAAACAGATTGGCCCAACAAACCTCCTAGGCATGGTTTGGCCTACAAAATATGTCAAATAATAAATGTCAATTCCAGGTGGAAGCTGTAACAGACAGTGTGCAATTGGACACACCCCTTTTCCAATTAGGGGGATCTCAGATACCCATGCCAATAAGGAATCTCCATGAAGCTAGGTCCCTGTGTGGCTTGAACTGGCCAAGCCTCCCTATCAAATCACACTGAACATACAGTGTGAGCAAGAAATAAACCTTAGATGCTTTAAACCAAAGATACAGGGTCATTTGTTTCTACAGCCATTTGGGTCCGCTTTGGCCTCATAAATGTGAGGAGAACTAATGAATGTCAACAAAGGTCCCATCCTATGAATCCAATAGGTTGCTTTCGTTTGTGAATTCTTAGTGCATTTTCTAAGAGAATATGCATTGTAAGTGTCATAGAAAGGGAGCAAATGCAGTCATTTGCAAACTCATTTTACATAAAACTTTTTTTGTTCATTTTTGTGCAAAAGAATAACGTGCAAGAGATTTTCAGAAACTCTGCTCCACCTTTCGTTCTGTCAGTTCTCCTCCCTGAAACGTCTCACTTTTCTCTGCTCAGCCTAGATTGTAAGCAAGTGTGTTGACATACTCTTTACTTAGTAAACAGACACACCTTTACAGAACATTTACAAACCTTATTTGGGACTGAGTAGAATGGTGCACCCCAGAAGACATGCTCTAGACACATATATAATGTTTTAAAGAAAAAAAAATCTCATTATTGTACATAACAGAGCAAGAACTAAACACCAATTCATGCTATAATTTTTGATACTACTTCATGAGTTTATCCGGATGTCTTGACTCTATCCAATGCCTTCCATATTTTAAGGTCTATGGGATTATCTGGACCTATGGTCACTCTTGATTTCTTTCCTATGGGCTCTTATAACAAGTTTTGTGAACTGATTGCAGTATAAATAGATTGTGAATTAACTTCTGGCAAGCTCGTCTTATTCAGACACACTCAAAACTATTCTACACACAAACAGCTCTTGAAACTGCCATGTCAGAGCAAGTCTATATTTCTATCTTTAAAGATAATCTAGAATGAAAACAGGTGAGACTTATACTGCATCTTCTTATTTGTACACATATTGTTACTGAAAATACCCTTGGTCTTTAGTATTTTAGAACCTAGGTACCTTATATAAATGAATGCTTTTCTAAACCAGTCAAGCGTCTGCTCCCAAGACAAGAGAGGGAACAACTAAGATTGCCATCTTCCAATCCAGAGCTTTGATTCTGATCTTTTATTGGTTTTTTTTTTTTTTTTTTTTTTTTTTTTTGTTGTTGTTGTTGTTGTTTTGAGACGGAGCCTTGCTCTGTCATCCAGGCTCCAGGCTGGAGTGCAGAGGCACGATCTCAGCTCACTGCAAGCTCCGCCTCCCGGGTTCACACCATTCTGCTGCCTCAGCCTCCCGAGTAGCTGGGACTACGGGTGCCCACCTGGCTGAATATTTGTATTTTTAGTAGAGACAGGGTTTCACCGTGTTAGCCAGGATGGTCTCGATCTCCTGACCTCGTGATCCGCCCGTCTTGGCCTCCCAAAGTGCTGGGATTACAGGCTTGAGCCACTGCACCCAGCCTGATCTTTTATTGTTAATCTTTATAGCACTTTAGTGAACTCACTCATTTCATCTAGATTTTTTTGTGTTTAATTTTTTCATTATTTTTCCTGATCATAAATAAATGCTTGTTCATGGTTTGACAACAAGAAAAAAAAAATGCATGAGAAGAAAAAGTCTTAATCACATTTCCCAAAGACAGTTTCTCATTACAATTTCCTTCTTATACTCTTCAAGAAGTTGTAAACACAATTTTGAATTTTATGTTTTTTATTTACCATTGAAACAAAAGCATCATCTCATATTAATCTTCTTTGTAGACTTCATTTTTAATGGTTATATAATATTTAACTGTGTGCTTTTATGCCCTAATTTGATTGACTATCCACATATAGGCAATTCAAAAACATTATTTACTTAGGGTTGTACCCCTTTTCTTTCTTTTTTTAAAAAGGATTTGTAGCTACTTTAGAATTAATTTCCGAAAATGTATCCTGGTGGGAACTGTAGGAGGAGAGAAGCCAGAAGCATCAGGAAATCATTCTGGAAGATCAGATGTCCTGGGTGGGTGAGAAGGCAGGAGGACATGGTACAGGGTGTGTGGCACCACGTGTGTACGCAAGAGTTGTTTGCTGCGCTCTAGAGAGACAAGCTGTGCTGTACTGTGTGGCACTGTGATAAAGAGATCAGTTGTGTCATCAGTGAGGCAAGAGGGGGCAGGCATAGGCTGGAGACATCTGGGGAAATCACAGTCTCTGACAACTGAGACAATTGGAATAGAGCTACAACATGGCCACAGGAGATTTACCTCCACTGCTATACCTGGGGTGAGATGCTGCGTATAGTGTGGGCCAGGTCAGGTCTTTCAATAAACCTATTCCTGTAGCAGTGGTGTGTGCCCTTCTGTCTGGTGTCAGTATGTCCTGGAAATCAGGACAGGCTGATACAGGGTATTTTGCAATATCATATTCAAATCTGTGTCCATGTGTCAAATATCAGAGCCGAAGAAGAAAACTGACCAAATGTTTCTAAGTAAATACCCTGCAGTGCCATTATACTAATTTTGATAACTACGATCAGGTGGTTTAAAGTGAGCTCTCTTCAGTGACTACCAGTGAGGAAGTTTTGTGCCTGAATTTCATCAGGATATAGGAATGATACAAGTGCACTCTTCTTATCAAACACATTCGGAACATATGATCCTTTATTTAAAGCATGTTAAAGAAGTTCCTACATGATGATCTGACTAACCATTCAGCCTTACTTAGGAGCAGTGACCTATGCTTCTCAGGGATATGTGGCTTTACACTCCCAGGTATTGTTCTATCAGATCCTCCCATAGCCTAAAAGCCTATTGCCCACGGGCTCAGAGCAACAGCCACAAAATCACATTGAATCATTGTATCAAATATGTAACTCTCTTGCATTCTCCGTAAAGGATTTTTCTCTTCGCCTGTTGTTTGTATTTATTTATACATTTATTTTATTTATATATTGTATTAATATAGATTTTAAAAATATATTTATAAAATCCACTTTTGGTGATCTACAGCATCACGGGTTTTGACAAATACAGGCAGTCATGTATCCACCACCACAATCGAGATACAGAAAGTTCCATCAACCCTCCACCCAAAAAATTCCCTTCTATTACACCTTTGGAGTCAACTCATCTCTTCCACTCCCAATGCCTGGAAATCACTTCTATAAACACTTATTTTCATAATCTATACCTTAATTTTACCAAAGAAAGAAAGAAAGAAAGAAAGAAAGAAAGAAAGAAAGAAAGAAAGAAAGAAAAAAGAAAAGAAAGAAAGAAGGAAGGAAAGAAGAAAGTAAAGAATCACTTTCTTCAGTGTTTATGAGTCTAGGAAAGTTTCTCAATTTGCAGAACTGCGGGCCGATACACTAAACACCACAGACCTAAACTCTGGCCTTTCAGCAGGGTTGAGGTGGAGCTCCACTCCTTCCAGACCATCTAATGACATTCATCTAAGAGCTGCCCACCTTAATTCTACAGCAGTCCGTAGCTGATGTATTAAATGTATTTGGTTTTAAGTATAAATCACTTAGTCACAATTAGTTGGCATATCTTAAATCTCCTTATCATGTAACCTAGAATTGAAACTACTTTAATCTATTATAGGATTTCATTATGGAGGAACACCTTGCTTTATGCAATAAATATGTTATTTGTAAACATGTATTTAAGCTGAATTTTGAAAAATAAAAATTATTTTAAAATGCTTTGAACATGCTTGCTGATTAAAGGATGAATGAGTTTTTTTTAAATAAAACCAATAATTAGTCTTTCAACTATCTTCCTCAAAAATCAATGTTCAATGGCCGGGCATGGAGGCTCATGCCTGTAATCCCAGCACTTTGGGAGGCGAAGGCAGGTGGATCACTTGAGGTCAGGAGTTCAAGACCAGCCTGGCCAACATGGTGAAACCCTGTCTCTACTAAAAACAAAACAAAACAAAAAAAAAAGTCACACAATTAGCTGGGCATGGCGGTGGGCACCTGTAATCCCAGCTACTTGGGAGCCTGAGGCAGGAGAATCATTTTTAACCTGGGAGGTGGAGGTTGCAGTAAGCCGAGATTGCGCCACTGTACTCTAGCCTGGGTGACAGAACCAGACTCCATCTAAAAAAAAAAAAAAAAAAAAAAAATTCCATGTTCATGTCCTGGCATGGAATCCATCAGGGCACCCCTGAGCTGAGCTTTTTCATAAAGTTGGTAACTCTCTCCATCAATGCAATTCCCAGATACAAGACTTGTTATACGCTAACAGGTAAAGTTTGAATGTGCACATCTCAACCTGTCAGCTTAAATGTGAAAGTGCATTTTTCCTTTCAGAATAATTTCAAGACTATTTCAAGATAATTTCAAGCCATTTCTCCCAGCATGCTGCAGAGGCTACACAGAATATTCCTGCCAAGAACCTGGAAGCCTGTTCTCTCACACAGACTTCCAGTTTCTTGAAAGAATTTTGCAGATTTAACAACGGATGCCTAATGCTCATACTGCTCAACTAGCCATACAGCAGATCTGTTTCCCATTTCTAGTTGGAGTTTCAAGGACTTCCTTTTTCTAATCGCTTCCTCAGTTGCTATGGGCTGTAGGGACTGCTGCCTCCTCCCGTCTCATACCAAGGTTCAGTTGTGTTCTGTTGCATGAAGTCTGAACCAACAGAGAGAAATGTAGGGATGATGGTTGCCTTTGTCATGCCAACATATCCAGGCATAGTAGCCATCATGAATTGCTTCTAGAATCATAAGTAAGACATCCAGCTTATAAACCACCTTTGATGACTCAGTTGGATCAGCACTTAGCAGAGGAAGATTTCTGCAAATATTGTGCTGTGTGCATGTGTGCACACACTGCTTCTTTTTTTCTGACTAGCAACACTTACTTTCATTGTTAAGTCTTGAAAAGAGCAGGTTATCTTTGGGCTTCCCTCTTCCCCCACCTTTGTAACCTTCCAATTGAACTTACTCGAGCACAGACTTCTCCTGTCCCTGAGTCCTGTCCTATTTATGTTATTTCCTGTGTCATTTACTTGGGTAGCTCTAACCTACATTTTTCTTTTCTTTGTTCCTGAACAAAAATTGATTTCTTTCTGGGGAAGCTAGAAAGGCAAGACTTATGCAGCCAATATGTTTCCCAACACTCACATGAGAAAAAGAGCACACCCAACACTATCAAAAAACAACCCTATGCCAGTTGCAAACCAGATGCTTTAAGCTGCTTCTCATTGTGGGATCACTCAACACAAAATGAAACAGACCCCCCAAAACAAAGGCTTCCGGTCTCCTGCAATTCCAGCAAAAACCTTGTCATTCCAGAGCTTTGAAATATCCTAACCAAATTGTCTTCCATTTTAAGTTTTCTTTTCTTTTTTTTAACACAGGGATACTAAGTTGAAACCAGGCAAATTCTGCTAGTTTTTCTCAGATGATTTCCAAATCTCAATGGCACCTCCTACCTCTTCCTGTCTGCTTTTTATGTGGGCTCCTCATTGTGACTGGTTCCCAGCTGCATTGCTTCTCTATCATTATTAGTACTTTGATGATTATCATCATTAATTAGCACACATCATCTTTTTCCTCAAACATTTTACTTGAGCATTTAAAACAATCAAATACTTGTATGCTATAGTTTGGAACTATGTTGCAACTTGCCCTTTAAACAATCAAATATTTGCGTGCTATACTTTGAAACTATGTTGCAATTTGCTCTTCATTATTCCAAAGGTGAGGGCCCGTTTCATTGTCTCATTCATTCTCCCTTTTAGCGGAAGGGTTACAACCTAACATTCTTTAACCCATGCATTGGTTTGGAAAATGTAGGAAAAAGAAGAAAGGGAACCTTGGAGTAGACACAGAAGCGGGAGGTGTGAATTAGGTAGATGTGATATTTTAAGCTGTTTAAGTCATGGGACATAGTTTAAAGAGTTCCTGAGACAAAAGTGAAAGAAATCAATTTGGTGATACGAGGAATTTTCTTCTATTGAAATAAACAGGGAAAGACAGAAGGGAGATGAGAGAAGTGCTTTTTTTTTTTTTTTTTTTTTTTTTTTTTTTTTTTTTTGGAACCCCTTGATTTTGTACAGAGCAGGAAAATCATCAACTCTTTTCACCTCCCCCACCAGCATATGCTTCTGGTATTCATTCATTAGACATTCTCGGCTAGTGCAAGCTTCCTCTGTTTTTGTATTTATCATGAGAAATGTTAAAAAAAAATTAAGTTACATGATAAGGTAAAAATAAAATAAATAATGATTATTTCATGAAAAAAACTGAAAGGCAGTTTTTAGAAAATGACCATTGACCTTAAATAAATGGAGGAACAGGATCTTAACTGGACTCTGGGACTCAATTATAGGGCTGCCTCCCTCAAAGTCTAAGCTGAGAGAATTTACTTGGTTACCAGTGCAGAACACCCGATTGTAGACACCTCAGGAACCTGAACAAGTTGAAACCACTTCACTGAAAGGTCAAATTTACTTAGGATGTCTTGAATTCAGATGTGGTAGTAAAAGTAGGGTAAAAGATCAGGAAAGTCACCAATGACTTGACAGATGAATATTTGCAATATACGTATTTATGCCTGACACATCACACTCCATTATGCAGATGCCAATTTGGGGCCACTATTTAGTTAAGCAGAGAAATTGTCTTCCTTTTTTGTGGGGGAGAACAATACATTACTGGCACTGGGCAGAGAGTAACTCAGGAGGCAGCTTATCAGAGACCGTGAAAGGGGCATTCTGTGGGAGTCTGAGCAAACCAGGCGCAAATGCGACCCGCCATTCCCACCAAGACAAACCCTGCTTCTACGATGCTTCTGCCAAAACTGTTTATCCTTTTCACCCCTTCTCTGGAGAATCATTTAAAATGGAACTGTAAAGCCACTGTTGGAGTAGGGGAATGGAGGAGAGGGAGGGAAGGTGAATATAGCCTTCCAGAGCTCCTTGGGGGCTTAGTCATAATCCTGAACTTGCAGTCTATCAGGGTCAATCCTCTCCCCATTTCTGGAAGGAAGGCAGTGTGAAGAAGAAGGCTGTGAACTGGGCAGACCTCTATTCCAGTCCTGCCTCTACCACTTACCACTCTACGGTCTTGGGTATACCTTTGATGTCAGTTTCCTTACTTACAGAATGAGTTTTACATAGTAGTTTTGATTTGTTTTATGTAGTAGAAACAATGTGTGTATAGTGTCTGGTACATAATAGCAATGTATAAATGGGATGCCTCTGGCAACGCCGACTTCAGGACCCAGAACCAGTGATGTCTGTTTCCACCTTTCATCTTTGGCTTTAACATTCCACTTTGTCCACAAAGCTGATGTTCAGATTGGAAATAGCTACTCTGGCTTCTGCTGTGCCTTCTTCACTTGCACAGCTTTGCGTCAAGTAGCCGCCACTGCCAGTTCCACTGTCTAAGGGTATAAGGATAAAGCAATTGGCACAGATGAAGTGTAGAGAGTGAGCAACCACTTGGTAGCAAACACCTGAGCTTTGGCAGTGGCTTCCTTCCCCACACCCGTTTTCAGGCCATTCCCACTGGCAATCAAGGTTTCTGGGCCCACAGTACCCCCTGATGGCTGACGTGGGGAACTTTCTTTTCCCAACAATTCCTTTCTCCTCTCCTAGTAGAACCTCCCTGTCTTTCACAGGTCACAGCGTTGTTCATTCTGTCATGGACCATTCATTTCTCACAAACTTGTGTAGCCTTTCCTGCCTTGCTTTTTAAATTTCCTGTTCAATTATTTCAGGAACATCTATTTTTCTCCCTCCTTCTTTCCCTCACTTTGTTCCATTTATGAATTCTGAAATTATTATGATTGTCATTGATAAGTATAATAGTAGGATTAGTGCATTCATCTATTTATCAAGTAAACCACTATATATTTGGAAGTACAATAAAACATAGTGTGGAATGAGCAGCATCAATCTCTAAAGCCCTTTGAGATATCCAGACATTTTCCTAACCTACACAAAAGAGGACATTGTCTTTCTTCAAGTAACACTGATCTTTTCTGGACATTATTTTTCTATTTAATTGCCAAATTGTTCTAGTTTGTCCCCTACTGATTTACTGCAAATATAATTCAGCTACAATTAGGGTTAAGTGCATTCCTGTGGGGTATTCTGGAAACCAAAGCACATCTTTCAGCATTAGTTCTCTATGGGAAAGTGAATTCAAGGTTTCAAGCAATTGCTTTAGAATGAACTTGGAAAATATTACCTATTGTATTTTTTTTTTTTGAGATGGAGTTTCACTCTTGTTGCCCAGGCTGGAGTGCAATGGCACTATCTTGACTAACTGCAACCTCTCCCTCCGGGGTTCAAGTGATTCTCCTGCCTCAGCTTCCCAAGTAGGTGGAATTACAGGTAACCACCCCTACACCCGGCTGATTTTGTATTTTTAGTAGAGATGGGGTTTCACCACGTTGGTCAGGCTAGTCTTGAACGCCTGACCTCAAGTGATCCACCTGCCTCGGCCTCCCAAATTGCTGTAATTACAGGCATGAGCCACCTTGCCTGGCCTACCTCTTGTAATTTAATATTGAAAATTCTCAGTTAGGAGTGGCCAATTTTTTTAAAAAATTCATAGTTGACATCTGGATTCTCTGGTTTTTAATCTATTGGCCTATGACATCTATTGGGATGAATACTTACAAAGTAAGTCAGGTGTCACTTATCTGGGCAGACACTGATTCTTCCTTTATTAAAAGAAAAATATACTAATCAGATCCTGATTTGATATGTTATGAGACTATACAAGAAGATTATTAAATTTTTTTCTGTGACCATAAATTGCTTCTTGGGGAAAACACATCAACCATGTCTCAAAATATAAATACTTTCCTTAATGTAAATTCAAATAATGTCAATGATGTCTTTATTTGGCCTGGGCTTAAAATACTTTTAAAAATACAAATGATTTGGGTATGAATTATTAAAATGGCATTAATTTTATGTTTAAATGTTTAATTCTTCTGATTTAGAAAGCTTATTCTTAAACTAGAGAGCAGTAGCTAAAAAGCATCTCAAGTCTTGATAAAATAACTAATTAAAAGATTTCTGTCACAAATTAACATCAAAAGGCTTAATCTTCCTGGTTGCTAATACTCAAATTTAAAAGTAAAAGCTTATAAAAACTGGTATAAAATAACAGAATTATTTAATAAAATGATAAGCTATTGTGACCATACAGAGACAGGCATGATAAAAATATAATTTTCCAATGCTTTTATAAAATACTTTCCTAATTTGGTCATAATTCAAGGTAATGCTTACATAGTATGTTTTGCTTTGAAATATTTTCATATTTATGGGACTGAAATTGTTTTCTCCTTTAACAAAAAAGATACAAATTAGTTATAGTAACAGGTAAATATCAGCCAGCCAATTTCATCGAAATTCTGTGAAAATATTCTGCATAAATTCTATATACACACTAATCAAACAATTAAAAATCAAAGAGATCAAGTATGATGTCATAAAATAGTTGTGTGATGCAAAAGGTATTTTAAATGATTATTTATCAAGGACCATTATTCAAGCTGACATATTCGCGTTTTTCTGGAAAGAGATATTTGCGTTCTGATAATATATACCTTTTGAATTCATAAAGTTTTGGTGGTAAAAATTAAAGCATTCGGTGTTAATGTTTTTGAAAGCATTGCATTTAAATTATTTTCTCAGGCTCTAAAGAGAAAACACCAGAGAAAACATAACCAGACTGAATTGTTTAAAATGTATTTTCCCTTTAATTAAATAAGAAACATCTGTCTGGGGATTTTGGAAATGAATGTAATCCATCCACACTCTGCCTGCACTAGTTTGCATCCAATGTCTAATATTTTGAAAGAAAATTCTTTCTTTCTGTAAAGAATTAAACAGCAACACGGAGAGATGTCTGGGTCTGGGGCAGCTAAGTCCTGCCTCCGGAGCTTGGACACTGGAAACGCTCAAGAGCTCTCTTTTTCCACATCTGTCCTTGAAAAGCAACCAAATTCTCCCCACAGTCAAAGTTAGGACGTAGCTTTTGTATTTCTCCAAAACATCCACTCGCCCTGCAAATGCTCATTCCAGAACGGTAAAGAAACAGGAGTTGCCAGGATGCATCCAAACACTCAGGGTCAAAATAGTGTCCTTTCTCTGGGGTTCACTAAACATCTTCCTTCATCTAACTCAGAGTTGAAAAAACTGATTTCTCTAGAGACCCACACAGCCACAACACGGACACATCAGACAAGCTAAATGAGCATGGCACCAAGACAGCGGGAACTCTTCTCTGGGATGACCCTGGTTCTCCCAAACCCAGGCCCGCAGCTTAGAAGGACAAATGTCACTTACTGGTGGTGTCAAATGGTATCTGCCTGCACTGCGCAGACCCCTCTGCGGGCCAAGGACAGTAATAGACGGCTCCCCCTTCCACGATGTCGGGCTGGCTGGTGTTGGCTTTGGGCGCCCCCACCAAGACACTCGCTCTGCAAAAGAGTTGGAGAAAGTCACTCTTTAGGCGCCACAAAAGCGTGCGCATGCAATACAGTCTCTGTAGCCTCCTGCCTGGGGACACTGGGGCAGGTGTGGAGGACAGGAACGTATTTATGATGAGGACCCACTGTCAAACTTGATTTCCTCTTGGAAACCTATGGGGGTCCTCAACTTGGTTTGCAAGAGTGCAAACGGTCCTGCTTCTCTAGGTGGAGCTCTGTGGGTACAGTGAGATGAGAGAAGGGGGTGGGGTGGGAGGAAGCCAAAGACAGAGCCCAGCTGCTGGTAGCCGACAGCTCTTGCGCCCAGACGCAATGGTTACAGGCTCTGCATAAACAGACCGCGCTGTGGTCGTGGTTTTAATTGGCTTTGGTCTTCTGGGTCCCGTTCTCTCCTTTGTGGGATGCGTGCGTCTTGGTACCCGGAACACCCAGGACTTGCGTGTTCTATGCAAGTGGCATATCTCTAGCTCAAAGTTCACAAGGCACATCTAGCAGGGCAGGGGAGAGAAGGGGCTGGTGGCGGGGAGAGAGACGAGACCCCGGGCGGGCGGCAGGACGGGGATCCCAGGCTGCAGGGACTGCGCGGCAGAGCTGCTGGGACCGGACCCCGGAGAGCGTTCGCCCCAGCGCGCACCTCTCCGGGTCGGGAGACTTACGTGCGGGCGTCGGGTATGTGGAAGTCCACAGCGTAACCGAAGTAGCTGCCCTCGGGGCCGCTGTACACCGTGAGCTTTTCCACGTCCAGGTTGAACGCCTGCGAGGCAGGAGACCACATCATCATCCCCAGCGCGGCCGCAGCGCAGCAGAGAGGCGCGATCAGCGGCGTCCGGCTTCCCCAGGGACCGCGGCTGGCCGCGGGCGACATCTCCCTCCGCCCCGGTGGCTGCTACCCGGGAGCGCGAGCCGAGGACCCCGTCGGGGCTAGCGGCGCGGGTGGAATCTGGCGGTCCCCAGCTGCCCGCGTCCCAGGTCGGTGCACCCGGCGCACCCCGCGGTGACAGTGCCCGGCGTCTGCTTGCGCCCGCCCGCCCGCCCGGCTCGTGGGCTGGCCCAGGCGCTCTAGCCCTCCTCCGGCCGCGGGCGGGGACCAGTGCTCTCGTGGCGCCTCCTCGCGGCTGGTCTAGAGCTGGGGACTCCCCGGCAGCTGCGCTGGTGGCTGGAGCGCTGGATGCCTGTTCGGGCTGCCCGGATTTCTATTGCAGTCCCATCTTAAGGACAATCAGTTTCGCATCTGTCACCTCAAGCTATTTATTGCTTTAAAAGTAACGCCCCACGTGGAGGGAGAGCTTGCTCCAGTTTCCCTCAAATGCGCAGCTTGGATGGAGAATGTGAAAACCAACCCCACCACCAGGAGGGACAAAGCAATTATCTCTGCATCACCTCTGCAGCCTGACCTCAGCGTTCATGGCTTTGTACGTCTGTGACTGAGATTTGAAGTTGAAATGCAAGAACCCTGTCCTCCCCCAAGTCCACCCACCTCCTGGCAGATCTAACTCATAAACAAGAAAGCCTCGAGGGGTTTTTGTTTTTGTTTTTGTTGTTGGGTGGGTGTGTGTGTGCGCGCGCGTGTGGGATTTGTTTTTCTTTGGTTGGTTTACTTTGTTTTGTTTGTTTATTTTTTTCTTTTTAGAGATAGGGTCTCTCTCCCCCAGGCTGGAGTGCAATGGTGCTATCATAGCTCACTGAAACCTCAAACTCCTGGGCTCAAGCGATCCTCCTGCCTCAGCCTCCTGATTAGCTGGTACTGCAGGTTACTCATCACACCTGGTTAATTTTCTAATTTTTTTTGTTGACACCGAGTCTCCTCATGTGGCCTAGGCTGGTCTCGATCTCCTGGCCTCAAGCCATCCTACCACCTCGAGTTGACTTTTAAAATTTCTTTTCTTTTCTTTGTTTCTCTTTTCTTTTCTTTTCTTTCTTTCTTTCTTTCTTTCTTTCTTTCTTTCTTTCTTTCTTTCTTTCTTTCTTTCTTTCTTTCTTTCTTTCTTTTTCTTTCTTCCCTCCTCCTCCTCCTCCTCCTCCTTCTTCTTCTTGGAGATGGGGTTCTCACCATGTTGTTCAAGTTGGTCTTGAACTCCTGAACTCAAGTGATCTGCCCACCTAAGCCTCCCACAGTGCTGGGATTTCAGGGTGAGCCAACATGCCCAGCCCTTGAGATGTTATTCATATCTCTCTTAAAGGCATCTTGGGCATATTAAATGACTTAGTAGTAAATCTCCATCCTGTGTAATTGTGACCAAGTTTGGCGAAGTTAAGAATGTTGGAATTTACAGTTTACTTTATGTGGGGGTAGAAGGTGTAGTTCACAGTCTACAGGAGTTCAGACTTCGGTTCTGATGGATGGGTGTTGTCAATCTCTTCCCATGTCTCCTGTGTCGGAGACGAAGTGAGACTTGAGTAGGGGGGAGGACGGAGAAGAGAAAAGGAGTATAGATGCCCTTACGTAACATATGGTCTTTCATTAACATTAAACAAAACAGGTCAGCATGAAGCTGGAAGGGGGCGAGATTAAATAGAGATGACTTTTAGAGACAGAAGAGCTAAGTTGTTTCTGAAGCATTGTAAAAGTCTCCTCATGTAGGTGAAAGATGTAGATTTAGGCAGGATTTTGAATAGGGGGCTTACATTTGGGCATTGTGGGGGAAGAAGTTGAGGGAAGGTATTAATACTTAGAAAAGACAGAGATTAAATGGTTGTACATGGGACTGGAATAAAAGGGGTGGGTTAGGGAGTGGTAGGAAATAGGGTTGGATGGGTCTGCAGGAAGAGGATCTTAATAACAAGAACATTTACTGAGGCAAAGGGAGCCGGTTCTAGAGCAGAGACAAGACATACCTCCTGGGGTTCCAAAAGTTTAGGGGTGGGGAGTGGGGGGTAGTTGTTGGAAGGAAGGGAAAGCAAAGTAGGTGTTGCCCAGATGCACTGGGAGGCTAGGACCTCAAGCTGGTTAACAGAAGGGAGGTCGGGGGAGGGGGGCACAAATGCTAAAGAAAAGAACAGGCTGGGCATGGTGGCTCATGCCTGTAATCCCAGCACTTTGGGAGTCAGAGGCAGGAGTATCATGAGGTCAGGAGTTTGAGACCAGCCTGATCAACATGGTGAAACCCCATCTGTACTAAAATATATATATATATATATATACACACAATAAAAAAAAATTAGCTGGATGTGGTTGGGTGTGCCTGTAATCCCAGCTACTCAGGAGGCTGAGGCAGGAGAATCGCTTGATCCCGGGAGGCGGAGGTTGCAGTGAGCCGAGATCGCACCACTGGGTTGCAGTCTGGGCAACAGAGGGAGGCTCTGTCTCAAAAAAAATTCAAGGTGTCTCAAGGTATTTACCTAGAAAAGAAGAATAATGAACGGTAGCAGTGGGGTTAGAACAACAGGTTGGGGAAGTAGAAGGTAAGTTAGATGCTGGGCTCATTGATTTGAGTTACTAGCCTGGGATTAGCAATATAGATTACAGTTTAGGGAGTGGTCAGTCTGTCCATTGATTTGAGGGTTTATCCAGAGAAAAATCGCTGAACTTACTGAAAAGCTGAACTTTTTGTCTCCCTTACATCAGAACCCACTCAGTAGACTGATTTAAATGTTATATCTTTAACTTGTCTTGCCCCTGTAAAAATAATGCAAATAAATAAGCTATCAAAAATTTCCCTGGCAAATTGTCACGTCTGGATAATTTCCTAACTGAATACTCCTTTCCCAGATAAAGACAGAAGAGTAGATGGTAGAAGACTTGCTTCTCATTTTAAAAGTTCATTCGCTTTGAATACAGAGTCTGCTACTCTGATCAAGTTACTGTTGTTCATCAAAGTGGTGTTCCCTTCAGTAAATTTCAATGAGGAATTCATGGGCAGCACACAAATAGGAATGTTGACGACTGTGTTGTACACTGAGGTTAGAAAAATAACCTCAACTCAATCATTTCCTGACACTGGCATGCTGAAATTTGGAAATCTGTCCTATTGCAAGCTGGCCTGAGGTGGATGAGAAACATCTAAATAGGTAGAAGGTGATAGAATGATCCTAGACATGCACCTGACCTGTGTGCTGACTTACTAGGTGGAACTAGCTATATATTACACAATGCTTTGATTTGCACAGGGAAGCGCATCACCAGGGTATCCCCTGTTGTACCCACTTGCTTACTTCCTTGGCATATTTCTTAACCTTTTTGGCCTTTTTGTTCAAAAATAGAGTGAGAGGCTGGGCGTGGTGTTTCACACCCGTAATCCCAGCACTTTGGGAGGCAGAGGCAGGTGGATCAACTTGAGGCCAGGAGTTTGAGACCAGCCTGGCCAACATAGTGAAATCCCGTCTCTACTAACAATACAAAAATTAGCCAGGTGTGGTGGCTCATGCCTGTAATCCCAGCTCCTCAGGAGGCTGAGGCAGGAGAATTGCATGAATCCAGGAGGTGGGGGTTGCAGTGAGGCAAGATCGCGCCAGTGCACTTCAGCCTGGGTGACAGAGTGAGACTCTGTCTCAAAACAACAACAACAACAATAACAACAAAAATAGAGTAGATAAGGAAAAATAATCTGTTTACTGACACATAATAATCTGTTTACTGACACAGGAACACATAATTGTTCCTGTGTTCTAAAATACACTTGCTGTTGACTTACACAAGTCTATATTCTTAATATGGTCACTTTCTGCTTTACAGATGAGGACATTAAAGTTTGGGGAGGTATGATAATATGCATGTTTACAGGGCAAGTAAGTGGTACTATTTTAACCCTATCAAATGCCAAAACCAGTTCCTCATGCTACGAGGTCTATAAGGAATCAGGTTTTAAAGCCACCTTTCCAAAGGCAGTAAGCTATTCTGGGCGGCCCTCTGGGCATGCCTATGACTAGTCCTTGAGAGATGGCATAAAGCTGCTGTGTACTTTTCCGAGAGGTCGTGGAAAAGGGTTTGGTTGCACCTTGGTATTTTGGAGGGAACGCAAACTAACTCCAAGCTCTTTGACCTCCCTGGGAGGCCAAAAGCCTGGGAGAGTGGTAAACCTTCCAAGAAGCCAGGACCAAAAAAAAAAAAAACTCAATTGCAATAATTGCAGAGGAGGGATAAGTCTGAATAGGTGTCTTGTACATTTCATCATTCTGACGTATGGGAAACATGCCAATTGGTAAGATCTGGGGAATCGTCAAAGAAACACATGGACAGTGACAGGTCTCATGCTGAATGAGAAGCTTGACATTTTAAAGATCTACCAGCACTGATTTATTTGTCAGAAAAGCAAGTCTGGGACTTGTTTATCATCTACGTGAGCATGTGTGTATGCTTCATGCTGGGAAAGGTATACATAGTTCTTTCCCTAAAAAGAAAAGGAAAGAACCCAAAGGTCAAAGATGGAACAGATTTGGCCCAAACTTTCCAAAAATAAACAAGTAAAGAGTACCACAGGGGAAAAAAAATGATGTCTGAGTTGTAGCCATGTATGAAGTGCTTAAAAATAGAAATGCCAGACCATTTAACCAATTAGTGCATACTTTTTAATCAAAAATATGTATAACTTAATGACCAATTATTATTTCTGATTGTGTTTCAATCTATTTATTTATATGACGTGACCATGCCTTAAAATCAAGAAGTGTGAAAGTATCAACATAATTATTTCATTAATATAACCACACTTCAAATATTTTAACTAAACTATTTACAGAATAAGCCAGTGTGAATGCAATGTATGCTCGGAGGCTCCATCAGCTTTAAAAATGAATGCACCAGAAATGGAGGGTAGCTTTTCAGTCTCTACTTATAAAATGGATAATTGAGGTTATCTCAGATTTTTCTTTTGCGCAACTGAACTCAGCTTTCCTGCAATATTAGAAACAACTGATTAGTAGAAACTGGATGGTTAAACTTACTGAGGGGAAAAGACTTTTAAATGTGTCAGGTGTCTCTGCTGACATCAGCTTTTATGTCTGCAAATTTTCTATTCAGTCCCTGAAGGGTGAATTTCACCATAGTAAAACCTTTTTTTTTTCTTTTTGATGATTTTGTTGGTAATTCTCTTTTATGGTTTCCCTTCATGATTTTATTAGCCACTTTTAACTTAAAAGTGCTGTAGCACTGGCCCCTGTATTGGCGGGAGTTCAAGCACAGCCAACAGTTGGTTTAGCTGAAGGAAAATTCCCACTAGTCAAAACCAGACTCCAATTTGATCTCCTTTTTAGAACAAGCCTTGAAAAGCAGCTCTGCTTTAAACAAAAATAAAAGTAAAAGAATTCTTTCTCCAAAGGGAAGGTAACTGGAAAGCTATGTTCTTCCAAAGCATTGACATTTGAGGATAAATCTTCCTTAGAGTCACAGCCCTTGGGGGTGGGGAGGGCTGAATTTGTAATCAGGATCTTGAGTGATTTACATGTTTCAGTTAGGGTCAGTTGACTCCAGAATACTGAAAGACCTACACATGTGTGATGGGTTGGTGGGCTGGATCATTTAGTAACCATTGGTCAAAATGACTAAAGGAAACTCTTGAGAGGAGAAGGGAACTCATAGCATCTAAGCTGTAAATTAGGAGTCTGGCAATTGAGAATTCCAATTCCCCAAGGGACTCATGTTTGAGTCCAGTGCAAAGGGTGGAAGCAGTAGTGGGGACCTGCAGGAATGCTCCAAATTTTAATTTTATTACAAAAAAACTAAGTCACCGTAAAGTGCTAGGGTTCAGAGCAGCACCACCCTGGTCCTTGGCAAAAAGGGCAAGGTGGAAAGTGGGGCATTCTTCCCACCCCTGCACACCCCAGGACTTGGAAGCATAGGCCTCTGTGAACACAGGGCTGCAGGCACCTTCATGGACCCCAGATAACAGCAGCAATAGATGTGGTTCCTGGACAATCAGGGAGTTATAGCCTTCTAAAGCAGCCAGATACCGATTTACTCAGCTCCTGGGGGAGGCTACAGGACTCAGATGAGACACCCTATACCTCCTACAAATAAGTGAGGAAGTCCTTTAATTGCAGAAGCCGGTGAAGGCTGGAGCAATTGATGTATTGATAAGAGTGTGTTTAAAATCCAGGCTAAATTGCTGTGCTTAGTTTGCCTTTAGGAGAACCGCAAGGGTGTCTAGGACTGCCCTCTAGTGTCTGTGATTTTATTCAAGTGTGTGGGATTTTCCGTTAATAATACAAGCGTTCCTTGTGAAAAATGATTTAGCCTTAAAATTTTGATAATTCTTGCAAATGGATCTTAAAAATATTTTTATTAAAAAGTTTCCAAATATTGATTTAATCTTTCCCACATTTATTAAGATTTTTATTTCCTTGTTATATCTTTGCAAATCATTAGGTGAAAAAGAAAAAAAGAAGAAATAGAGAAAGGAAGGAAGAGAGGGAGGGAGGAAAGGAAGGAAGGCAGGAATGAAAGAAGGAAGAATGAAGGAACACTGGCAGGGAGAGAGGGAGGGAGGGAGGAAGTAAAGAAGGGAAGGAAGGAAGGGGGAAAAGAAGGAAGGGAGAAGGAAAGAAGGAAGATAGGTAGGGAGACAGGGAAGGAGAACGTGTCCCAGAAAATAAAAATAATATTTTCCCAACTAATGACAAAGTCCAAATTAGTTGTCACTGTCATCCATGCAAAGACTATGTCCTGCTCAACCTCAATTGTCTTCCTGATTTTGATTTACTTATTCGTTGTTTTTATTCTTTTAACAAATGTGGGCACCACTTTTGTCCTACGTACCATGCAAGCACTGGTGATGCAGCATTAAGCTAAAAAGATATAGTTCCTCCCTTCATGGAGCATACAGTCTGGTGAGGTGCTAGGTGGTGAACAATCAAGCAACCTGAACAGAATGTAATTAAATGGATAAATGCCAGGTGGATAAATGCCAAGACTGAAACTAATGCGGTGTGGTGTGAGAGAATGATGGGGCTGGAGGTAAGATGGGGAAGGTTTCATGAGATATTTTTCATCAGAGAAGACTAAAGCCATGTGATAAGCCAGAGAATAAAACAAACTGTTCATGGCATGACTTAAAAAATATATGCATGTGATTCTAACACTCCTTACCCAGATCCGGAAAATAAGGAATGCGATGGCTTGTCTGGGGCTGCTGATTTAGAAAAGTTCAACCTTAGCAGAATTCATCTGAGCACATCAAACCACGTTGATATGGTTTGACCGTCCCCACCCAAATCTCATCTGGAATTGTAGCTCTCATAATTCCTATACGTTGTGGGAGGGACCCGGTGAGAGATAACTGAATCATGGGGGCAGTTTCTCTCATACTGTTCTCGTGGCAATTAATAAGTCTCATGAGATCTGATGGTTTTATAAGGGGTTTCCCCATTCACTTGGTTCTCATTCTCTCTTTCCTGTCACCATGTAAGACGTGCCTTTCACCGTCTGCCATGATTGTGAGGATCCCAAGCCACATGGAACTGTGAGTCCATTAAACCTCTTTTTCTTTATAAATTACCCAGTCTCAGGTATGTCTTCATCAGCGGCATGAAAAGAGACTAATACACAAGTTAAGACATTTACTGCCCCCGTAAAATGTCATATGCCATCCATGGCATCTGCATTTTGTTCTCTGTGTAACTCATGTAAAAAGGCCTCTTATCATGTAAAAGTCTCCGTGATGGCATCTTCCTAAGTTATCCATGACAATGGCCTTGACCATTTTAATTCTCTCCTTGTAAGAATGTCTTAGCCTGTTTTTAGAGCTAGAAGTCTTTGAACAACTTGAAAGTTGGAAGTGAATTTCCTGTCTTCTACTGAGCTTGCCTAAAACGTAACTTAATTGACTTAAATTGATCTCCCTTGTTTTTATTGTGTTAATGTATTAAAAACTGGGTCCTTTTCCCAAAGGCCTCTGGTCTCATGTACAAAAGAACAGAAATACAACAAGTTAAATTAAAACCAGTAGATGAAAGTTAAAATACTCTCATGAAGAAAAAAGATGCCAAGTAGCATTATGGGAAGGAGAAAAAAAATAAGCCAAATTGATTGAACTTAGCCTATTTTTCCATTTGCCAGGAGGACTTGCTCAAAGTAGATGTTAGAGTGACTTCCTACAAAACTCCTGAAAAACTATTTGCCACTACATATCATCACACCAAATCAGCATAATGATGGTAATTCCAGAGACAGAAGAGATCCAAATTGTAGTTCTTTTTATAGGAAGGTCAAGATGGTCTGTCTGGCTTTTAGTCACTGTGTGATCTTACTCATCTACATTTCTACATTTAGAGATAAACTCTAAACATATGAGCCTTTCTCTCTTGAGCTCTAAATCCCGCCCAGTGTAGTTATGGTGTAGTTCTGTTTGGAAATCAGACAGAACTATGGTGTAGTTCTGTTCATCCTTGGAGGAGCAAAAGAGCATGACCAGTAAGAGCATGGATTCTAAAGGCAGATACCTAGTTCCCTGGCCTGTTTTTGCCACCTACCTGTAGGAACCTGGGCAAGTTACTTACCATCTCTATGCCTCAGTTTCCCCATTTGTAAAATTCAGGCACAGGTTGCATTTTACAGGTACATTTCTGATCTAAAAATCCCAAATCTGAAATATTCAAAAATCAAAAACTTTTTCAGCACCCAACATGGCACTGTAAGTGGAAAATTCCATACTAGATCCCATGTGATGGATCACAGTCAAAATGCAGTTGTATAACACAGCTTATTCAATATTCCTGAAGGAAAAATACACTTTCAGGTTGTGAGTATAAGGTGTATATGAAACATAGATGCATTTTATGTTTAAACTTGGGTCTCATCTTGAAATATCTTATTATGTATATACAGATATCCCAAAAGCCCCCCAAATTCCAAAATCTGAAGCTCTTCTGGCCTCAAGCATTTTAGAGAAGGGATATTCAACCTGTGCTAACAATATGTCACATGGATTTGTGAGGACTAAATGAATTAAAATATACAAATCTATGTAAGAATCCATAGGAAAAGCAATTTGTTAGCTAGTATTGTCACTTACATTTCTAATTGGCTATGGATTGCTAATGGCATAATGTTATTGTTTGCTTTCGATTGTCCACATGTACCTGCCCTTCACCAGGGGCAAGCACTCACTCTTTGCCAGAACTTAGCCTAGACATCATCATACTCTTGAGTACAGTTCCCTGCTGTCTTGGTCAAGACTTCTCAGTTAATACTCCTCTGGTAATGTAGCAGTCCCCCCGTATCTGCAGTTTCAGTGATGCAGTAATGCAGTTTCAGTTACCCACAGTCAACCGCAGTTTGGAAATACTGATATTTTGAGAGAGAGACCACATTCACATAACTTGTATTACGGTAGGTTGTTATAATTTTCCCATTTTATTGTTTACTATTGTTTTTAATATCTTACTGTACCTAATTTTTAAATTAAGTCTTATCATTGGTGTGTATGTATAGGAAAAAACATAGTGTATATAGGGTTCAGTACCATCCGTGGTCTCAGGCATCCACTGGGGGAGTCTTGGAACGTGTACTCTGCAGATAAGGGTGGAATACTGTAGCAGGTTACAGAGAGGTTACCACAGTATTTTGAGTATGGGGGAGGGTGACAAATGGGTAACAAATGTTTTAGAAACATTAATCTGACAGTTATGTGAATGAGGAAAAAATGGAAAATAGTTATTACATGCTTATATTTGTACGCGAAAAAATAAAGGTCAGATTTAGGATGGTGCAATGCAATGGAGATGGGCAGATAAGATGGCCATGAAGGAAGATTTAACTGAGCTCTGTGACTAGCTGGCAGGAAAGAGAGGGAAGATCAAACAAGAGGTGTTTTCCTTTTAATTTTAAACTTAAAAAAAAAAAAAACCTGAAGCACAACAAATACAAGAAAATTACACAATATAAATATAATGCATAATGGATGCTCACAAAGCCTAATACCTCTGTAACTGCCACTCAAATCAAGAAATAGAATACTACCTGCATCCCAAAAGCTCCCCTAGTACCGCTTCCCATCATACTCCCTCTCTTCTCCTCAAACTCAATTATCCTGACATACAAGCATAGCTCAGTTTAGTCTGTGTTTAACTTTATATCAACGGAATCCTACAGTATGAACCTCCTTTGTGTCTGGTTTTTTGTTTGTTTGTTTTTTTTTGACCGAGTCTTACTCCATCGCCTAGGCTGGAGTACAGTGATGTGATCTCGGCTCACTGCAACCTCTGCCTCCCAGGTTCAAGCAATCCTCTGCTTCAACCGCCCAAGTAGCTGGGATTGCAGGCATCCATCACCATGCCTGGCTAATTTTTGTATTATTAGTACAGACGGGGTTTCATCATCTTGGCCAGGCTGGTCTCGAACTCCTGACCTCATGATCTACCTGCCTCGGCCTCCCAAAGTGTTGAGATTACAGGCATGAGCCACCCCACCAGGCCTGGTTCTTTTATTTAATGGTTTTGAAGTTCATCCATATTATTATTTGTATCACTGGTTCATTATTTTATATTGATAAGTACTACTGCATTGCGTAAATACACCATGATTTATTTATCCATTTACCTATTCATGGACATTTGGACTGTTTCCATTTGGGGATTACTATAAATAGTACTGCTATGATCAGTTATGCATATGTCTCATAGTACTTATCTGCATGCATTTTGGTTGGAAATACATCTAGGCATGAAATTGCTATGTCATAAGGTATTGTTTAGTGCTGTTTGTGTTGAATCTTTTAATCTGGATGTGACTGTACTAGGTAACTCACAGGTAGATTCTATTGTTTTACCCTGTTAGTCTTTGCCTTTTAATTGGAATATTTGGTGAATTTACATTTAATATAGTTATTAATAGATTTTAAATCTAAATCTATTCTTTACTATTTACTTTCAGTTTGTTCTGCTCACTCTATATTCTTCTGTTCTCTTTTCTTGCCTTCTTTATACTGGTATTTTTATTATTTCATTTTTCCCTCCATTAGCTTTATAATTTCACACTTTTTTACTAGTCTTTTAGATGCAAATTTACTTAGTATTAAATTCTACTATAAATCAACATTTCACTTCTTTTCAGAAAATTTCAGAGACTTTTGAATACTTTAAGGCCATTTATCCCCTCCCAGCTTACATGCTTTTGTTATTATATATTTTAATTCTCAAAAAATGTAATTCCATAAGACGTTATTATTACTTTATACAAACAATATTTATTTACATTTGTTGGCATATTTACTCTGTGTTTTGCTGTTCATTCTTTCCTGAATTTCTGCGTTCCCATTTGTGGTCTTTTGCCCTCTGCCTGAAGAATGTCCTTTAGTCTTTGCTAGGGTTTACTGATGATGAATTCCTTTGGTTTTGGTTTGTCTGAAAATGACTTCATTTCACTTTCATCCTTGGAGAACACTTTTGCTGTGTATAAAATTTGGGATTGATAATTTTTATTTATTGATTGATTTCACTTTGAAGTTATCATTTTATTGCCTTCTGGTTTCTATTGTTTTTTTGTTTGTTTGTTAAGATGTCAACTGTCAGTCTAATTGTGACCTTGAAGGTAATTTTTTTTAAACTGTCTGCTTTTAATATTTCCCTTTGCCCTTGGCTTTTAGTGATTTTAATACAATATGCCTAGTTGTGATTTTCTTCTTGTTCATTCTTCTTGAGGTATAGAACTTCTTCTATCTTTGGGATAATACTATCTTTCATAGTTTTTAAAAGCTTCTCTTGGCCGGGCGCAGTGGCTCACGCCTGTAATCCCAGCACTTTGGGAGGCCGAGGTGGGTGGATCATGAGGTCAGGAGATCGAGACCATCGTGGCTAACACGGTGAAACCCCATCTCTACTAAAAATACAAAAAAAAAATCAGCCGGGCGTGGTAGCGGGCGCCTGTAGTCCCAGCTACTCGGGAGGCTGAGGCAGGAGAATGTCGTGAACCCTGGAGGCAGAGCTTGCAGTGAGCCGAGATCAGGCCACTGCACTCCAGCCTGGGCGACAGAGCGAGATCCATCTCAAAACAAAAAAAAGAATTCTCAAGTATTATTTCTTCAAATATTGTTGCTGTCTCATTATCTCTCTGATCTTCTGAGTATCCAACTGAGATATTAGACAACCTCATAGTATAGCTCATATTTTGACTTTTACATTTTTCATTTATGTGTTTTATCTCAGTATTTTCTTCAGATTGATCTTTATAATTGTGACTAATTCTGTTTATCTTTATAATTGTGACTAATGTGCTGCTCAATCAGTCCATCAAGTTCTAAATTTTAGTTTGCATTTCCTAAATATAATTTCCACAGGCTATTTTATTTTTACAGTTCCAATTTTCTGCCAAAATTCTAAACATTGTTTTTTATTTCACTGAACATTTTTGGAGTTACTTTAAACATATGTCTGCTACTGGCCCGGTGCGGTGGCTGAAGCCTGTAATCCTAGCACTTTGGGAGGCTGAGATGGGCGGATCACGAGGTCAGGAGATCCAGACCATCCTGGCTAACACGGTGAAACCCCGTCTCTACTAAAACATACAAAAAACTAGCCAGGCGAGGTGGCAGATGCCTGTAGTCCCAGCTACTCGGAAGGCTGAGGCAGGAGAATGGCGTAAACCCGGGAGGCGGAGCTTGCAGTGAGTTGAGATCCGGCCACTGCACTCCAGCCTGGGCGACACAGCGAGACTCCGTCTCAAAAAAAAAAAAAGATACGTCTGCTACTGTGTCTATTGTGTGCATCCTGGGGTAGGGTATGTTTGTATTTTCTCTTGTTTCTCTTGAGTTTTGTTCACATTATCTTGTCTTCTTGTGTGTTTTTCACATAAAAACATTTTACAAATTAAATGTTAGATCCCATATATGAAAAAATGTATGAAAAATTTAAGCCTAGAATGATGCCACCTTCTTCCAGATGGAATTTAACACTTATTTCTGGCAAGTAGCCATGAACACTAATACTATTCAACCACTCTAGTCAATATTCAGGGATTGAGATGGTTTGAACGTGGACTTCAGTTGCTGGAAGGGCCAGTCTATTTCCCATTCATCGTTTGTCCTAGACTATAGACCAAGTGTGAGATATTTATCACCGAATCCTTTCAAGACCCTGGATTACAATTTTTCTCCCTTTAATGCTCCCTTCCCACCCCCATCCCAAGTGCTTTATTTCAGTAGAAGCACAGAGGCTTCTTACAGATAAAAATAACTCCAAATATTGGCTCCTAACTCTGAATTTCCTTCTTCCTTTGGACATTGGCCTTACAATTCTGTAGTGACTTACAAATAAATGCTCTAGTGTCTTTAAGAACACTGAAGAAATACTTTGTGAATATTTTCTAGTTGTTCACAGCAAGAGTGTTAGTCTGAAATATCTAGTTTGACATCACCAAAAGCTAAAGACTTCGAGTCTGAAAAACGTGAATGAATTATTGTGCTTCCACTAGAAATGTAAAATCCTAATGTGAGACTTGGTTTAGCAAAAATAATTTAGCTTTAAATGTTTTTAATTTGAAGTAACATTTATACACCCATGTGGCATTGTTCCATACAGGTTAAGTATTCCTTATCTAAAATGCTTGGGACTAGAAGTGTCTTAGATTTTGGATTGTTTCAGATTTTGGAATATTTGCATTATACTTATTGATTGAACATCCCAAATCTGAAAATCCAAAATCTGAAAGGCTCCAAAATAAAAGATATTTTGAGCACCAACACAACACTTACAGGAAATACTCATTGGAGCATTTTGGATTTCAGATTTTCAGATTTGGGATGATCAACCTGTAGTTGGTTTGAAATACAGGACAGAATCTCAATAAATAAGTCAACTGACTCTTGCATTAGATTTTACATGTGGAGAAACATATTTACCAAAGCAATTATTTCTTGTGAAAGGTCTAAAGTGAAGAAAGAATGAGTGACCCTTTCATACTAAGGGGTTGCTAATATTTATCAGTCATGAGCTTGATGTTTTATTTTATCCTTTATATGCCTCATATCATTTAATATGTTTTAAAGTATTCTCATTTTTAAAATGAAAGCCCTTGGCTTGATGGAGTTAAGCAACTTGCAGGAGGTTCCATGTCTGATGAGTGGCAACACCTAAGGGTAAATCACAGAATGTCTATGTTTTAGATTATTCCATTTCTGTTTTGTAAGTTTGAGACAAGGTGCTACCATCAGACCTTGAAAATTCGAAATAAGGGGAATTAAAACAAGTGCTACCAGCTGGGTGCAGTGGTTCATACCTATTATCCCAGTAATTTGGGAGGCCAAAGTGGAAGGATCACTTGAGCACAGGAGTTCAAGAGCAGACTGGGCAACATAGTGAAACCCCATCTCTACACAAAATAAAAGGAAAAAAATTTAGTCATGTGCAGTGGTGCTTGGCCTATTGTCCCAGTTACCCTGGAAGCTGAGGCAGAAGGATTGCTTAAGCCGAGGAGTTTGAGGCTGCAGTGAGCCATGATCATGCCACTGCGCTCTTGCCTGCATGGCAGAGTGAGACCCTGTCTCTAAAAAAAAAAAAAAAAAAAAAAAAAGGTGCTACCACTGAGTGGGCCTAGAAACAACAACACTCCAGTAGCAACAAGCACACCCAGGACCCTGATCTTGGTTTCTAATACCATTCTCCAAAAACAGGATCCAGGTCCCTCAGAGGAATGGCTTATTCTAGGACTGGGGCACATAATATACAGGTTTAACCTGGTGCATCTTGTAATGCAGGAAAAAAAGGGAGGGCTCAAGAAACAAACTGATGGGGTATTTCAAAGGGACACAGCAGTCAACCAAAGGAGCTCCCAATGGCCAGAGCTGGAACAGCTTGAACAACAAAAAATAATATAGAACTGGATTGTAACCTAAAATATAAAATAGATATCCATGAATCCATACTGATATAAACAAGTCATTAAAAAATAAATAAATGGGGGGAGAAGAGAGAAATTCCCACATAGAAGAATTTGAGGAAATTTGTATAGGTGCTTTCCCTCAAGGAGATGGAACATTAACTCCACACTGCTTAAATGTGAGCTATACGTAGTAGGGACTGTCTTCCAAAGAGGGTGCCATGGAGAGAGGCTAAATGTGATGAATATTAACATCACCAGTGAGAAGTCATATTGATAATGTACCCTTAGATACAATGTGATGAGAATGGCTCTTGACCTCTGCAGTGTTCCTCCCCCAAATCTACCACCCCAGTTCAATCAAGAGAAAAACATCAGACAAACATGAATTGAGAGATATTGCAAAATATCTGACCAGTATTTTTCAAAAGTACTAAGGTCATCAAAAAGAAGTGAAGTTTGAAAAACTGTTACAGTCCAGAGGAACTTAAGGAAACAAAAAGACTAAATGTTATGTGGTAACCTGGATGGAATTCTAGAACAGAAAAAAGGACTATCAACGTCTGAGTAAGGCATGAGCTTTTCCAACCCTGCTGGAAATGAGAAATAAGAAAAGGCATGGGTTTTGGTTAATAATACTATACCAATTTTGGTTCATTACTAGTGGCAAATGTATCATACCCATATAAGGTCTTAACAACAGGGGATATTGAGGCAGGATACATTTAGAAATGATCTATATTATATTTTGTAAGTTTTCTGTAAATCTAAAATGATTTCAAAGCAAAATGTCTAAAGCAAAATGCTAAATTATGTAGTTGTTACATCTTACAGATAACTTATCTTTTTTAAATTTAATTTAATTTAATTTAATTTTTTGAGAAGGAGTTTTGCTCTTGTTGCCCAGGCTGGAGTGCAATAGCACAATCTTGGCTTACCGCAACCTCTACCTCCCAGGTTCAAGTGATTCTTGCCTCAGCTTCCCAAGTAGCTGGGATTACAGGCATGCGTCACCATGCCTGGCTAAATTTGTATTTTTAGTAAAGATGGAATTTCTCCATGTTGGTCAGGCTGGTCTCGAACTCCCAACCTCAGGTGACTCGCCCACCTCAGCCTCCCAAGATAACTTACCTTTTATATTGTTTCTCTGAATATTCCAAAGAGAATACTTACTGCTTTATCTTGGGAACAAAGTTGCTTTTTTTTTCTCTCTCTGTTTTTGTTTTTGCTTTTTTTCTCATTGAGCAGGTCCTATCCTTTTATTTTTTCTTTCTCCAAGACAGAGCCTCATTTTGTCACACAGGCTGGAGTGTAGTAGCATGATTATGGCTCACTGAAGCCTCAAACTCCTGAGCTCAAGTGAACCTCCCACCTCAGTCTCCTGAGGGGCTGGGACTACAGGCATGTACCAGCATTCCAGGCTAATTTTAACATTTTTTGTAGAGACAGAGTCTCATGATGTTGCCCAGGCTAGCCTTAAAGTCCTGGGTTCAAGCAATCCTCCCAGCTTGGCCTCCCAAAGTGCTGGGATTATAGGCTTGAGCCAACGTGCCTGGCTTGCATTCTTGTAGTCAATATTCTGCCACATGTTGGCAGAAGCCTGGTAGTAAAGGGAGGCTTGGGGGAGGGCAGGACCTTCTGAAAATGTAGTGTGTTTATCTGTGTCAATGAGGAAGTCCTGTAGGCATCTTTTAAGATGGACGCACAGTTGCCACATATGAAACTTCTCCACGGTTGTCTCTCTCTCTTCCTTGGTAGTCAGTCTCTTTCTCCTTTTGTGGAGTATCTCTGAAAATCCCTGAAAACAATATTTGCTTTTAGATGTTTTAAATTAAATCCTCTATTGTCTTTTTCCTTTGAATCCTCTCCTCTCTTTTCCCATAGAGAAACTCCCAGATTTTTCACTTTAAGATTATGTTACTGAACCAGGTGATCCATCTTGAGCCTTTGCTTCTCAGGTTAAAAAAAAAAAAAAAAAAAAAAAAAAAGAAGAAGAAGAAGAAGAAAAAAAACCTGCCCATGCTGGGAGATTTAACAAACACTACTACCTCTTCTCTTCCAGATCTTGTCGGCTGCACTATTCCAATCACACTCAAAGCAGATCCACAACTCCCAACCCCATTCCTGTTGGATTTTAGTGCTGGCCTTTTACCAAGAGCTTGCGGCAGCTGAGCCTGCCCTCTGAGTTCCTTAACCCTTTCCTCTTCTTTACTCTCATTTTGAGAGTTAGAGATCTTGGAAAGGAGGGTCATTCATTCTTCCCACAACTATTAGCCATATTATACAGCAGCCACACTGTGCCAGGCACTGAAGTTCTGGCAGTGAAGAAGGCAGGCCAAGTCCCTATCCATGGAGAGGTCACATTCTAATGATGGGTAATAATCAGGGAGCGTTTATTATTTTTGTTTGTTTTTTGTTCATCCTTTTGTTGTTGTTCTTGTTTGTATGTTTGTTTGTTTTTCTGAGACAGTCTCGCTCTGTCGCCCAGGCTGGAGTGCGGTGGCATGATCTCAGCTCACTGCAACCTCCGCCTCCCAGGTTCAAGTGAGTCTCCTGCCTCAGCCTCCTTAGTAGCTGGGACTACAGGCGTCTGCCACCATGCCGGGCTACTTTTTTGTATTTTTAGTAGAGACGGGGTTTCACCATGTTAGCCAGGATGGTCTTGATCTCCCGACCTCGTGATCCGCCCACCTCGGCCTCCCAAAGTGCTGGGATTATTATTTTAGAATAATGCCTACATTATTGAATGGGGTGCTTATGATATAGGCACTGTTGTTATTCTCATTTACTGAGACACAGAGGTGTTTACTGACTCACACAACGTCATGCAATGGGTAAGTGATTGGGGTACCATTTAAATCCAGGGACACAGCCTGGGCAATGTAACAAACGTAGCAAGTCCTTGTCTCTACCAAAAACAAAAACAAATAGCTGGGCATGGTGGTGTGCACCAGTAATCCCAGCTACTTGGGAAGCTAAGGTGGGAGGACTGCTTGAGCCCCAGAGATTGATGCTGCAGTGAACCATAATCGCACCACTGCACTCTAGTCTGGATGACAGAGTGAGAACCTGTCTCAAATACATACAAATAAACAGGCAGGGCGCAGTGGTTCATGCCTGTAATCCCAGCACTTTGGGAGGCTGAGGAGGGCAGATCACCTGAAGTCAGGAGTTTGAGACCAGCCTGGCCAACATGGAAAAACACCATCTCTACTAAAAATACAAAATTAACCAGGTGTGCTGGCATGTGCCTGTAATCCCAGCTACTCAGGAGGCGGAGGCAAGAGAATCGCTTGAACCTGGGAGGTGGAGGTTGCAGTGAGACGAGATCATGCCACTGCACTCCAGCCTGGGCGACAGAGCAAGATTCCGTCTCAAAAAATAATAAAAACAAATACATGAAAATAAATGAAGCCAAGGACTTGGATCCCAGAACACTAGGATTCCTAGTCACTATAATATTGATAAAAGTATTATTTTAGGGTTGATAAATACTATCCTATTTTTCTCTTTCCACTTAAAACATTGTATGATGCTTAAAATATATATCTGTAGTGTTTTCTTATTAAAATTCTAAAAGGAAAAGCAGGTTTCTTTCTTCTTCTTTTTTTTTTTTTTTTAAGGAAAATGGTGCAGTAGGCATTCACTAGCCGCTTCTGTAGCGTCCATCACCTCTCTTTCTCATTTATACGGTGAAGCTCTTCTTCCCGTCTTTTCTCCTTGCCCCTTTACAGAGCATCCAGGTGGGATGAACTCATCATCAATTCTATGGGTGGGCTCTGATTGGCATAAGCCAAACAACAGGTCCTATTCCTTTGGCCACAATGATTGGTAGGGCTAAGGTTAGTGCTTCAGGCATGAACCAATCAGTGCCTCAGGCATGAACCAATCAGTGCCTGGCATTCAAATCACCACCCCGACTGGTTTAGGCTCAAATAGGAAGTAGAGATGGTGAGAAGTGAGGCTCCATCTCCTCCTGGTTGGGAAAGAGGAAGCCCATAACCCCAATAGCTGCCAGTAACTATCAGGAGGAGCGTGGAACGTGAGAGCAGTGTGGGTAAGTGGAGTCAGCGTTGTCACTAAACCGTGCCTATTTTCTGCCTCTCTTCTGGACTCTTCAGTTATGTGAGTCATACTCTTTATTGTATTTCTGTAAGTCATTTTGGAGTTTGTTATACTTTCACCCCAAACCATGTTATCTGATTACAAATAATTTCTTGTGATTTATGCATATACATCATAAATATTGAAGTAGGTTTTTAAGAAAACAAACTCACAAGAAACTTAAAAAAAAAAATCTGAATTATCCAGAGGGCTTCAAATATCCAGAGAACATTTGCAAACAAATTGGGATCCCTGACGTATGTGCAATAAAGGTAATAATAATAATACAAATAATAAAGGAAAATAAAATACCCATAGCCCAGGTGATTTGTTTGCTTCACATGTGAGGACAATCAAGATTGCGAGTTAGTAGTTTGGGGCCAGATGTAACAGATGCTCACTTAATTGGCCCACAGCATGCTGGTTTCAGATTGTCCTGTACAGTTGTCTTGGATTTTGTTGCTAAAAACACTCCTGTTTTTGCCAAACAATACTGTTTTGGAGGTTTGCCACCACAAACAGAGAGCTTGCTGTGATGAAGATTTGTTCTTTTTGTGGGACCACAGAATACCATTAGATTATAATAATGTGAGAGGGAAGATATCGGCCTGTCTGTGTTCAGTTTATCACACACTACTCACTAGATTTAAAAGCATAGTTTTATTCTCAATAGCTAGCAACCAAGAGTGAAGATAATAGTGATGTGATTGGGCTTTTAAAATGCACGGGAAGTTGCATTCTATCAGAGTCTGTACGCGTCCAAGGACATTCCTTCCACAGCCAATTTAATGTTCCGTGGGATCTTAGCCTATGCAGAACAGAAGGCCAAAACTAATTGAGAATCGTTGGGATGTAGCACAACAAAGCTCAGCTTATAGCCAGCTGGGGAGACAGAGCCTGTCAAGGAGTTAGCTCTCTAACGGAGCCATCCCATTATGTTTTCAGCTTCATTATCTGCTTTGTTGGCTCAAACCTGGCAGCTTTCCGCTCTGTTCCTAGAACAAAATATTAAGAAAATAGAGGTCACTTTGGGAGGCCAAGGCGGGCAGATCACCTGAGGTCAGAAGTTCGAGACCAGCCTGACCAACATGGTGAAACTTCGTCTCTACTAAAAATACAAAATGATAATAATTAGCTGGTCATGGTGGCAAGCGTCTATAGTCTGAGCCGAGATTGTGCCACTGCACTCCAGCCTGGGTAACAGAGCGAGACTCTGTCAAAAAAAACTAAAAAGAAGTTGGTCTGACAGTGGTAAAAATAAATAAAAAACAGAAGTGGATAGAAGTTTTTTTTCATTTTTATTTCTTTTAACATTAACTACTGTATCTGACATTTGGGATGGGGATAGACATAAATCATAAATTTATTCCCTTAGGAATAAAATACATCTGGAACTCTATTAAAACTAATGAGGATGAAACGTCGAGTGTGAGTATAAAAACATCGTAGGCAAGCACAGCCCAAACTCTGACAGACTGTGCTCCCAAAGTCAGCTTTTATGGGTTGTATGGAACTTGGAGCACATCTTCTGATGCACACAAGCATGATGGTCAAAAACTCAGCCTGCTTGTTCAGAATGGCTTGAATAGCAAAACAGTAAAGCCCAAAGCCCAAACACAGTGTGTCAAGGTTGCTTCTAGGGGAAGTGGTTCGGACTTCACACTTGGCTTGCTGTTTGTCCCGGCTGCACTGAGCTTGGGCGTTCCTTGGCAGTTCCCCAGGAGCTTACTTAGAGCAGTGTGGGGGAGGCTGTTGATGAGTGGAAACAGACAAGGACTCAGGTGTGGAGGGAACTAGCACTGACGGGGATGTGAGTGTGAGCCAGTCAGGGCACAAGAAAGTTTGTGGCTCCTAACGGCATAAGCTGTAAGGTCTCTGCTTGTGATTCATCTCCCTTTTAAAAATTCTTACCTTCAAGGGCAAAATCAGAGAGGCAGACCTTGCCTCAGGTCACTTCGTTGGTAAAGGAAATGATGGGATATGTATTCAACTCAAAGAATTGTGGGTGATGTCCAGTGAAATATAAGCCCGGACTCTTGACACAGTGAGCTTCAGAATTCTGATTCTGGGGACTACCACAGAGTTTTGTGTAGTAGAATAATCCCACTTCTTATCAAAACATGAGCAGAATGTTTTATTTTTTATAAATCTTAAGTTCCTTTTTTTTTTTTTTCTTTTTTGAGACAGAGTCTAGCTCTGTCTCTCAGGCTGGAGTGCAGTGGCGCTATCTCAGCTCACTGCAGCCATCACCTCCCAGATTCAAGTGATTCTCCTGCCTCAGCCTCCTGAGTAGCTGGGATTACAGTAATGCACCTGGCTAATTTTTGTATTTTTAGAAGAGATGGGGTTTCCCCATGTTGGCCAGGCTGGTCTCGAACTCCTGACCTCAGGTGATCTGCCCGCCTCGGCCTTCCAAAGTACTGGGATTACAGGCATCAGCCACCGTGCCCAGCCCCTAAATTCGATTTCTATTTTAGGAAGTACACCTTAATTTTTTACTGAAAATCATAAGTACACTTCTTCTGTATATAATTTGTGTATGTCAGCAAAACACATTTAGAATGAAATCAATTATATAAACATTTTTTTCTTGAGAGAGTACCTACCTTTTGATCAGCTCTTCAAAATGTTAATAACCCTGGAAAAACCAAGATTCACTGTTGTACAAAGACAGAGTAGTAATTAATTATGGGTGCAGTTATAGTTAGAGAGTGATGGATGGTTTTTCAGAAGAGCTAGAGATTTTTCAGCAGCATCCATAATGATGACTTTGGGACATATTCATTTGAAAGCACTAAAGTCTCAATTTGTTTTAAGATGACAAAAGCAAAATTTAAATATGATGCTTGTGAGGTTTTAATTGCATGATCTTGCAGTTTATTAAGGGGAATGGTTATAAATACACAATTATATTACAGGTATTTAAAGGTATGTGAACATATAAGTTATCAGATAGTAATTCCTGATTATTATTATTTTGAGATGGAGTCTTACTCTCTCACCCAGGCTGGAGTACAGTGGTGTCATCTCAGCTCACCACAACCTCTGCCTCCCAGGTTCAAGTCATTCTCCTGCCTCACCCTCCTGAGTAGCTGGGATTACAGGTGCGCACCACCACTTCGAGCTAATTTTTTGATTTTTAGTAGAGACGGAGTTTTGCCATGTTGGCCAGGCTGGTCTTGAACTGCTGACCTCAAGTGATCCACCTGCCTTGGCCTCCCAAAGTGCTGGGATTACAGGCATGAGCCACCATGCCCGGCCCTGATTATTAAATGATTATTTCTTTCTATGACACTATGTCCAGGTTGTTGTTAATGAAAAAGTATGGTGTGTGAGCTCTTTGGGACTGGGAGCTCTACCTTCCCTGTTCTTTCAATTTCCCTAAAGACCTACTGTCTTGGTCTCCATTTTTTTAATATCCTCCATAATCTATTCCACAGCCAGGTAGGATAAGTACTTGTTCTGGGTTTGGTTCTCTTGCTTGCTTTCTGTCTTCTTCCTGCCTCCACATAATCAATATCTTAGTGATTCTCTTCAGGTGTTTTTCCCTTTGTCAATATCCTCTGCTACTCCTCTAAATTCTCCTCTAATTTTTTTTCTGATATTCTGTTGTAATCTTTGCTCACTTAACCAGCTTTCTCTTGTCAAAGGCCTCCTTAAATTCCCCCACGCTCCAATGTCTTTGCTTGACAAGGAAGATCAAGAACATGAGCATTCAACAAGCATTCCCTCAACACACTGGTTTGTGGCAGGCAATATGCTGGGTGCTGGGGATGAGATGCACAGTCTCTACCCTCCAGGAGTTGAAATCCAGGCAGGTTAAACAGTCTGGCAAGATCTCCCAGGACCTTCTGTCACTTACCAAGGAAGGAAACGGGCTGTTGAAAATGAATAGTTTGGGTGCCACCCATTCTGCCATTTTATCCCGTGATGTCCCTGACCTTTGTGTGGGTGCTAAATAAGCCATTTCTCAGTCTCGTGTTACAGAAGAAAAGCAAAACTACACAGATGGTGACCATTGTAAAAATAAATTCATTTTTAAAAGTCAGTCATCCTGAGAATAGTCCAATTTCCCCCACCATCTCCAAAAAAGCCTGATTCCTTGCCAACCACTTGAGGATGCATTAATACTTTTATTTCATTTTTCACTTTATTTTTTAGAGTTTTAACTTTTATATTTAGTTCAGGGGTACAGGCGCAGGTTGGTTACATAGGTAACCTTGTGTCATGGGGGTTTGTTGTACAGATTATTTCACCACCCAGGCATTAAGCCTAGTACGCGTTAGGTTTTTTTTTTATCCTCTTCCTCCCACCCTCCAAAAGGCCCCACGTGTGTTCCCTTCTGTGTCCACGTGTTCTCATCATTTAGTTCCCACTTATAAGTGAGAACTCGTTGTATTTGTTTCTCTGTTCCTCTGTTCCTGCTTTAGTTAGCTAAGGATAACAGCCCTGCAAAAGACACGATCTCGTTCCTTTTTATGGCTACATGGTATTCCATGGTGTCTATGTACCTCATTTTCTTTATCCTGTCTATCATTGATGAGTATTTAAGTGGATTCCATGTCTTTGCTATTATAAATAGCACTGCAATGAACATATGCATGCATGTGTCTTTATAATAGAATGATTTCGGTTCCTTTGGGTATATACCCAGTAATGGGATATGCATCAATACTTTGAGGAAGATTGCTTTGGACTGTAATCCATCAGTCAGTGAACAAATGTTTACTGAGCACAGGTTGTTAGGTTCCAGGCACTGAGGACACAGAAGAGCCCAGGACAGAACCTGTGCCCTGAAGAATTTGGGATGTACTGTGGAGACAGCATATGAGGGATCTAATCCATCACTACCTGCCTCATTTCTCTCAGGCCTGGTCTAATTTCCTTCAAGTCAGATAAGTCCTATAAATAGCTGGTTTGTTTTGCTCAGCAGAACCAAACTTGAACTCCTGATTTCAAAGCCCTTGGGGGTATGGTGAGGCTCCTTCAAGTGGCTCCCTCAGTTGCCGAACAATGACCTGTCTGCGGTTGCTGCTGATTTCACTGACTGTGTGGGATCACTTTTCAATAGAGAGACGGCTGTAACCTTAACCACACTGCATTGAGTCACAACAATATATTTTTTTTGCCAAATTCTCCAACCAGAGGGGCTGTCTCCCACTCGTGTGTACTCCTGTGAAACTCATAAAAGTGGATGTGATTCATCATATTGCTAAGGCTTTTTCCAGAAATATCTTCATTCGATTTCTGTGAAAACAAATGAAGCAAGTTTTCTCCTTCAAAAGCATGGGATACAGGCTTCAAAGCACTTAAAGGTAAACATGCCATCAGAATGAGGTTTTAACCATGTGAGATTCCGTACTTCCCTTCACCCTATACAATCTACACTTTGCTCCAATGCTTTGAGACCTCACACATGTTCCTCTATTCTCATTCAAGCCCCTAGACTAACATACTCTGGATATGACAAAGGCTCTCTATAAATGACACTGTTGGTCTTTCTTGTTTTTACCAACACAAGGAATGAATACCATTCTGGCCAGATTGGTAGTCCTATAGATTGGGGGTCTGTCTGCACTCAGTTCTTTTAGCCATCCCTCTGGAGCCCTGTTGCTGAGTCCCTGTGCCTTTAATGGTATTCTGGGCTGATGAGGGCATCCACTCAGTGCCAAGACTGATTGTTTGGTCAACAGATGTCTGGGCCACCGAGATATCCTCACAGGGAGTCCTTTGGTCCCAAAACTTTGTGATGTTGTAGCTCCGGATAGCAGATAGATTGCTTAGGTGTAGTGACCCTGCCTTGAAATAAGAAGGCAGTCATGGGAAGTGGAGAGTGCAGAGGAGAGGATGGAGAGTGTGTTAGGCAATTTTTACATTGCCATAAAGAAATACCTGAGGCTGGGTAATTGACAAAGTAGGTTTATTTGGGTCATGGTTCTGCAGGGTGTACAGGAAGCATGGTGTTGGCATCTGCCTCTGGTAAGGGCCTCAGGAAGCTTCCTATCATGGCGGAAGGTGACAGCGAGTAGGCACATCACGTGGTGAGAATGGGAGCAAGAGAAAGAGAAGGAGAAAGCCTAAGACTCTTCTAAACAAGCAGATCTCAGGTGAATTGGGCAAGAACTCACTTACCACCAAGAGGGGATGGTGCCAAACCATTCATGAGGGATTTGGCCCCATGATCCAATCACCTCCCAGCAGGCCCCACCTCCAACACGGGGAATAATATTTCAGCGTGTGATTTGGAGGGCATAAACATCTAAACCGTAACAGGGAGAGAAAGTGGCCCTAGGTATCAACCAAGGAGGCCCCAGCCCAGGTACTTGGCCTGCGTCATGGCACTGCACCCACTGACCACTGGGTCTATTTAAAACATTGAATGTGATCCAAAGAGACTTTTGGTGACCTTGCATCTGTCATGACATTTCAGCATGCTGCCATCTAGTGGATGTGTCTGTGGCTTGACTGACTAGTTAGAGGAATTTGGACCCTTGGATCATCTTCCTCTTGATCACATTGAGCACTTAGCACTGGGAACTTTGAAATGAAATGTGATCTCCTTACTGGAAATTGTAGCAAAAGAAGGAAGTGGAGACAATAATGGACTATATATGATCCAGTCTTCCACCCAAGCTCCCTAGGAGGATATTTTCATGGGTGGGGTGTAGGTGGCTGGCACATGATGTTAACAATCCCCTTGTGCTTGGCTTGATTGCTGCTGGAATATCAGTTTTTCCTTGCTTTCCCTATGAGGAAATCTGCTAAAGAAGTTGAATCTCTTCAACATGTTCCCTGCAGTGGGTACCATTCTCAAAGGACTCTACTTTCTCATGGCAACTGCTTCACCTCCTTCTGTCCCTCCACTCCCACTGTGATCAGAGCAGAACCTCACTTTCACTGGTAGCTCTTCTTGTTCAGTTAGAAAGTCTTTATGAGCCAGTGGCCTGCTTATTAAAATCCAGTCAGAAGAGTAGTGATCCAAATGCTATTAATCCTACCTCATTTAACTTAGTGAATTAAATACTTAGGAATACAGGGTGTATCTGGCTAGGTCAAGGTGACCAGAACAAGGTTATCTATGATCGATTATATATTTTAAAATATTATCAATATCTAAGCTTAAACATATTCACTGTGACTCAATTCTCTTCCAACAGAAATATTAATAATCCAAATAATATTCTTTGGGAAAGAACCTGAGCACAGACTAAAACTTGTCCTTCTCTCCCCTTGTACCTCCTAAAGTGAAATAATCTCAAACAGAAGTGGAAGTCATTGCCCATTAGTCCTATGGCAAATGTACATTTATCTCCCACTAATCTCTGTGTCACAACTGCCACCGAGTCTGTGAAGCTGGTCTTCTGCTTCCACAGATTTCCTAAGTCTAAAACACTTCCACAGATGACCTGGCTTCAGCTTCATGGACCACATAATATCAGAAATCAGCCCTCATTTTGCCTCCCAATTTGGGAAAGCATTGTTCTACAGTGGAGGCTTACTTACATCCTTGGCTGTGCCTCAAAATCACTTGAGTTTTAAAAATGTACATGTGCCATAATTTGACACCCGAATATTCTGATTCTTTAGACTTAGGACGAGGTCAATTGTCTGTAGTCGTAACTCCAATGATTTGTTGTCAGAACAAACAGCCGACTGTTCTAGAACTTCCAAGTCTAGTTCCACATGTTCGCTGCCTGTTGTATACACACCATTAGCCATATGGAATGGATCAATTCATACTCAAATGGTAACTCCAGAATAGCACCTCTTACTAAAAAATAGACAAATGCTCAATGTATTCCCAACAGAATTCAGTTGTGATGACTCACCACAGTTCGCTGGCCAGAACACTCCCTTTGGAATCCATCACTCTTCCACTTCTACTGGTCCTCCGCCACCCCTGGCACCACTGTTACCCCAACAGCTGGTCAGTATTAAGCTGTCGTCATATACATATAAGGAATTCAATAACTAGTGCTGGGGACTCGGGGGAGATTTGTGAGTCTTGGCTTGATTCCAGATGCAATGCACATTTTGCCCTAGCCAGCTGCTGGGAGACCACAACTTCTGACTCTCCAAGGAAACAACAGATGCTATCTTCAAGGTCCTTACACCCCAAGCATTCTACTCATGCTCATCCAAGACTCAGGACTCCCTTCTCTACCTTGAACCCTTATGTATGTGTTAGAAGAGGTTCTGGGAACACAGTGACATTAAAATCAACCACTGGGCCAAAGAGCTAGGTGAAGAAACCCTTCTTCCACTTCAGAAATGTTCTGGGGCACATTAGGGCCTGCCCTGCATGAACCTGGGGGAAGCTAAATCCCTCTCTGGTTGGTGGGAGGTGGTGTCTCAATTCAGTGAGCCCCTTGTGTAATTCATCCTACTAAAACCCAAGGGTGCAATTACCTTTAATAAAAGCTACTCACTGCAGCCATTTTCTCTGACTTGGAAAACGTTCCCAGACTCTGTGCCCACACCCTGGTTTCCTTGGCTTCCAGCTGGTGGCCTCCCTCGCACCTGTATTCTCTCTCTCTGTCCCCAATCCTAGCCTGGGATTGCATTTCTGATCAGCCATCCTACAGGGTTCTGATCTAAAGATGCTGCTTCCTGGGTCTCCAGTGGTCAAGCGACTTTTTCCCCTAACATCCTTTCCAGCTTCCTGGTGTAGAACATCATGGCTCAGGCCTCGTATGCAAACTCCAATTTTTTGAGTAGGTGAAGGGGCTAGCCCCAAGGACTCAGTAAGAAAAATTAATACCCCTTCCTGAATGTTTGGAAGGAGCTGCAGAAGAACACTTAATCTCAGTGGGAGTCTTCCCCTCAATTCCCCAAGCTGTGACTACCAGTCCTGAGCTCTTTCTTTATTGCTGCATCATTTTAATTTATGACTTTTCATCTTCTTTCATCTGACCAGATTGTTAGATCTCTGATGGCAACAATGCACTCCCTAAACTTCGTTTCTTCATAGTATCTGCCATAACCTTTTACTTCAAATAGGGGATCAAATAAATATCAATACATATAGATGCTATGAAATATGCAAACATCACTAGTGCCCTCTCTACACAAAGGTAGAGGTAAATGTGTTGGGTTCAGGGGTTTCTGTGATTTTAGGTAAGATGTGCTGGTTGGGTAATCAGAGGCTTCTAGAGGGAGTCAATGACAGGGCGGGACTGCTCAGCCCTCACAGGAGGGGGAGTGTATTAGTCTGTTTTCATGCTGCTGATAAAGACATACCTGAGACTGGGTAATTTATAGAGAAAAACAGGTTTAATGGACTCATAGTTCCACGTGGCTAGGAGGTCTCACAATCATGGCAGAAGGCGAAACACACATCTTACATGGTAGAAAGCAAGAGAGAGAATGAGAACCAAGTGAAAGGGGTTTCCCCTTATAAAACCATCAGGTATCATGAGACTTATTCACTACCATGAGAACAATATGGGGAGAACTGCCCCTGTGGTTCCATTATCTCCCACCAGGTCCCTCCCATCACATGTGGGAATTATGGAAGCTATGATTCAAGATGAAACTTGAGTGGGGACAGCAAAAGGATATCAGGGAGAGCATCTGACAAATGCAATGGACGGATGTCTTGAGAATGCTTGAGTTCATATCCCAAATGAGAACCATATGCAATTTCCTATAGATTTTTCCAGATCTCCCCCTCAAAGCAATAAGGGGTATCTGCTGGATGGCTGTAACCATGTTCAGTTCTTCCTCATTCATCAACCTGTGAGGGCATTCACTGGAGTGGGCTCAGACTCTTGCGTGGAATCTTCTTTCTCCAGGCCTGAGCTTTGTTCTGCACCAGCTGTGCTGTGACATCTTTTATTTTCCCCCTTCAAAGTCCACATGACTAAGCACAGAAAGGAACTGGTCTTTTCTGATGTAATTGTTTTTAGCACAGCCTGTAAGTCATGAATCTTTACCTGTTGATTTTCAAGAAAAAAATTTTTTTCCCAATGTGTTATGCAAAATGCTGGCTATATTCTCTTCAAATAAAGTTGCATTTCTCTGTCTTTCTCTACCTAGATGAACTTCTGCTTGGATTCTCTTTGCAAGCTTTATTCTCTGTGGGCAAGAAGGATCTCTTTGCCCAGTGAACATACTGTGTGCAGTTGTTTTACACAGCTCTGGTGGGTGCAACTGCTGCTTGCTTGCAGTCTGAGTTGAAAATGGATCTTCCTCTATGCTTCTGTGATACTCCCTGTGGCCGGGAATGAAACAGTTTGAAGTATTCTCACCATCCACTCACTGTGGGCTATGTGGCAGGCCTGTAGGAGGTGTGGTTAACAGGAGGATGAAGAGAAGGAGAGTTGCTGGTGCTGTTCATAATTAGAGGCTAAGGTTGTTTGATGAGGAGGATAAAGAGTACATAAGAAATGTCTTTACAACCCATAATCAATTCGATGTGATCAAAACAATAAATATAATGTAATCACTGCAGAGCCAGTAATAGTTTGTGAAGACAGGGTAGCAGGTGTAAGAGGACGTAGGAGGGGGTAGAGGGCAGGAAAGTTGATGAGGAATTCACTGGGGCAGCTGGGTCTTATGGCGGCATAATGTAACAAAGGAAATACCTGGGAATGAAAGGAATGAGAGGAAAGGTTAAGTACCTGGAACCTCAAAAGGATCCTTTATTTTTTTGAGATAAGGTCTCACTCTGTCACCCAGGCTTGAGTGCAGTGGTGTGATCATGGCTTACTACAGCCTCAACCTCCTGGGCTCAAGCAATCCTCCCACCTTAGCCTCCGAGTGGCGGTGACTACAAGGGTGTGACACCATGTGCCACTATTTTTTTTTTTTTTTTTTAAGTAGAGATGTGGTCCTGCTATCTGGCCCAGGCTGGTCTCAAACTTACGGGCTCAAGCGATCCTCCTGATTTGACCTCCCATAGTGCTAGGCTTTCAGGCATGAGCCACCACGCCTGGGTGACCCTCAAAAGAACCTTGACACCACTGCCAACACTCAGAAACTCTGAGAAGTTGGAAGCTGGCTCTGAGTTAATGAGCTGAGTTTGTGAGTCTTTTTGACAAGAGGTCAACTGCTATGCTCATGGACTCGTGCGTTGCTCCGTCTTGGGTTCTTGAGTTTGGCCTTAGCCCCAGCCCATCCCTGTGGGTACAGGTTTTATGGACTGATCAATCCATGTGACTGCTTATTTTCCGCCATACTTTCTACCAGCAGTTCATGGAGAACTCTGCTTGCTGCCAGCCTGTATGTATCTTCAAGGACTTGTGTGACTTACTTTCTTCTGTAGTGCTGTTATCAGAAGACTATATTTTCTTTAAATGATTTTTCCATATCAGGCAGCTCTATAAAAATGATAACAGTGGGTGGAAAATAAGTTTTACACGAATTCTTAAAAAATATCCTACCTGGTGGCATTCTTTTTCATTTGCATTTGGAGGGGACTGAAGGCTGGGTTAGCAAGTGAGAAAAAGGGACAACTTAGGAGATGCATTTTTGGCAATAGAAGAGGAGGCTTTTCTGGTGTGTGGCTTGGGGGTTCGTTGTTTTGTTTTGTTTTTCTTTCTTTCTTTTCTTAGAGACAGAGTCTCATTCTGTTACCCAGGCTGGAGTGCAGAGGTGCCATCCCTGCTCACTGCAATCTCTGCCTTCTGGGTTCAAGCAATTCACCTGCTACAGCCTCCCAAGTAGCTGGGATTATAGGCATGCACCACCATGCCCTGCTAACTTTTATATTTTTAGTAGAGACAAGGTTTCACCATGTTGGATGGGCTGCTCTCAAACTGACCTCAAGTGATCTGCCTGCCTTGGCCTCTCAAAGTGCTGGGATTACAGGCGTGAGCCACTGTGCCCCCACCCCGCCTTGTTTTGTTTTGTTTTGGAAAGCAATAAAGCCCAAAGCTCAATTTGTTTTTGATTAGCTGCAGTTGCTGAAAAGAAACACTTTGTCTCCAGCAAAGACAGAGAGGAGGAGTTTATGTAGCAGTAACGTGATCACGGATATTTGATGTGGCCTGCATAATGAGGCCAACAGTGAGAAGCAAAGACAGTTCTCTAGAGGAGACCAAGGCCATAACAGGTAAATGAACACTGTGCTAGATTCAGAAGATGGGATTTCAGGCTGGGTGTGGTGGCTCATGTCACTAATCCCAGTACTTTGGGAGGACGAGGTAGGTGAAGTACTTGAGCCCAGGAGTTTGAGAGCAGCCTGAGCAACATGGCAAAATTCCATCTCTACAAAAAATACAAAAATTAGCAGAGCGTGGTGGTGTCTGCCTCTGGCCCCAGCTACTCAGGAGGCTGAGGCAGGAGGATCACCTTAGCCCCATACTGCAGTGGGCTGTGATTGTGCCACTGTACTCCAGCCTGGGTGACAGAGTGAGACCCTATCTCAAAAGAAAAAGAAAAAACAATGGGATTTTGAATGCATCTGGAATTATGGCTGAGTTGTCTCTTGTAACATAGGTGAGCCATTGAAATCAGAGGTCCTGGGTTCTGAATAGGGCTGAGCTACATCTGTTCTCATGAAGTTCTGGATAGCAGCTGCTTGTGTGTATAGCTTAGTTCTAAGAGCTAGGTTATGAGAGCCTGTCTTATATTTTTTTCTTTTAGTGTTACATAATAAGTTTCTTCTTTTCTTTTTTTTTCTTTTTTTTTTTTTTTTTGAGATTGAGTTTCGCTTTTATTGTCCAGCCTGGAGTACAGTGGCGTGATCTCAGCTTACTGCAAGCTCCACTTCCCGGGTTCAGTCGATTCTCCTGCCTCAGCCTCCGGAGTTGCTGGGATTACTGGTGGGCGCCACCACGCCTGGCTAATTTTGTACTTTTAGAAGAGACGGGGTTTCGCCATGTTGGTCAGGCTGGTCTTGAACTCCTGACCTCAGGTGATCCGCCTGCTTCAGCCTACCTGCTTGCTGGGATTATAGGCATGAGCCACTGTGCCCAGCCAATAAGTTATTTCTTTTCACAACTGAGACATTCTGGGGTTCATGTGGAAGCATTCAAAAATACAATCACTGGAAAGACTTTAGTCAAGCCATTAACAGCTTGCTGGCATAAAATAAGGAACTGAGAGACGATCTCAGTGGTACTGTGAATCTTTGTGTGAACTGAGAAGGTTTTCCTAGTCACAGGACAAGGCTGTCTGCCCTTCAGTTTGTCCCCCCCACCACATCTGTCCTGTACACAGCTGGCAGCTCTCATGAGCTGTGGCCTGAAAGAATAACCAAACATCCTTTGTTTCTCACTAAAGTTCTTCAGCAATTCCCCTTCTTCCCCAACCCCTCCCAGTTCAGCATGTATATTTAAATCAAGAATGGTTCATATTTTAAGAAAGTGAAATACATAAAAAGTTTAAAAATCTCAATTTAAGTATAAATCGCATCTGTCATTATGCTGCCACCTTGCTACCGTAATCACATAATCTTGGCAGCCAATGGACAAATTTGAAACATGTCAATAAGTCCTTGAAGTTGTGACATCACACATGTAATTCTACTGAACGGAACAGATTCATGGAGAATCTCCCATTTTTACTGACAGCACCAAAAACATACGCTAATACAATGGTGTGAGTCGCTATTCATTAAACACTTATATTGTATTTCCAATGACAATTGTCAAGGCATGAAAGTGCAAAACATATGCCCAGGTAGAACTTCTGGAGCGCTGGCAAATTAAGACCCTGTCATGTCTTGGAGGGCAGAAGATTTTATCGTATTGGCGGCATTGCTAATATAATAGCTAATTATAATGCTATATATTATATATCATATTAGCATTATAATTAGCTATTATATATATTATATATTATATATAATCCATATTATATATTATATATAATCCATATTATATATTATATATAGTAATAAATAATATGCAATATATAATATATATAATACATAATATAGTATATAATATATAATAGTCAATATTTGGGAAAGTTTTCTACACATGTTAATAGTTGCAAAACCATATTTCTTTTTTTTTTTTTTTTCCCGAGACAAAGTTTTGCTCTTGTTTCCCAGGCTGGAGTGCAATGGTGCGATCTCGGCTCACTGTGACCTCTGCCTTCCTAGGTTCAAGCGATTGTTCTGCCTCAGTCTCCCCAGTAGCTGGGATTACAGGCATGTGCCACTGTGCCTGGCTAATTTTGTATTTTTAGTAGAGACAGATTTCTCCATATTGGTCAGGCTGGTCTCGAACTCTTAACCTCAGGTGATACTCCCGCCTCGGCCTCCCAAAGTGCTGGGATTACAGGCGTTAGCCACCACGCCCGGCCTAGAACTGTTGTTTTCAGGGGAAGGGAATGTGAGTGTATTAGTCCGTTCTCACACTGCTATAAAGAAATACCCAAGACTGGGTATTTGGAATATGCCTGACCATATTCCATTTTTTAAGGTCCAATTGAGAGAAATGTATTTTTATTATAAAATCACAAATATTTTTGGAAAAATTAGAATATACAACTAAGCATAAAAAATAAAAGAAATTGGCCAGGCGCTGTGGCTCACGCCTGTAATCCCAGCACTTTGGGAGGCTGAGGTGGATGGATCACGAGGCCAGGAGATAAAAACATGGTGAAACCCCGTCTCTACTAAAAATACAAAAAATTAGCCGGGTATGGTGGCGGGCGCCTATAATCCCAGCCACTGGGAAGGCTGAGGTAGGAGAATTGGGGAGGCGGAGGTTGTAGTGAGCTGAGATTGTGCCACTGTACTCCAGCCTGGGTGACAGAGTGAGACTCCGTCTCAAAAAAATAAAAATAAAAAAATAAAAAATCAATAACTCTTCTTTCCCAGAATTAAATACTATTAAAGCCTTGATGCACATCTTGCCAGGTCCTTGGCTGTGTATGTGTGTTGTAGAGTGACCAGCTGTGGCAGCCTGCCTGGCACTGGGGAGTGTCCTGGGTTACTGGGCTTTCAGATCTAAAACTGGACAGTGTTGAGTAAACTGGGAGAACTGGATCGTATGGACAGACTCCTGTGCACACACAGATTTACCCACACCATAATATGTGAAATTATTTTATTGAGGACTCAAGGGCAGGGCCAAAGAACATTAAGCTTTTTCTATGCATTATTAGTATTCTCAGTTTTCAAGAGGGAAACCAGCTGCACTCATGCCTGTAATCCGAGGACTTTGGGAGGCCAAGTTGTCAATTGTTTGAGGCCAGGAGTTGAAGACCAGCTTGGGTGTTTGAGAACCAGTCTCTACAAAGAATGATCTGGGTGTGGTGGTACACACCTGTAGTCCCACTTACTCAAAAGGCTGAGGCAGGAGGATCGTTTGAGCCCAGCAGTTTGAGGTTGCAGTGAGCCGTGATTGCACCACTGCACTCCAGCCTGGGTGACAGAGCAAGACCTTGTCTCTTAAGGAAAAATAAAAAAGGAGGGAAACCAAGGCTTAGAATGGTGTTTTTATTTGTATTTTAAATGAGAGAGTCTCGCTCTGTTGCCCAGGCTGGAGTGCAGTGTCCTGATCTCGGCTCACTGCAACCTCTGCCTCCCGGGTGCAAGAGATTCTCCTGCCTCAGCCTCCCAAGTAGCTGGGATTACAGGCGCCCACCACCACCCCTGGCTGATTTTTGTGTTTTTGGTAGAGATGGGTTTTCACCCTGTGTTGGCCAGGCTGGTCTTGAACTTCTGACTTCAGGTGATCCACCTGCCTCAGCCTCCCAATGTGTTTGGGATTATAGGCATGAGCCGCTGCACCCAGCCAGAATGGTGTTTTTAAATTAATGTCCTGTTAAAATGTTAGGTCTATTTTCCTGTTGGAGTAGAGTAGTGATGTAAACTATTAGACACGTACATGCATGTTTTTTCCTAGTTTGTCATAAAAAAAAATGTTAATTGGGGTTTTCCATATACAGACATTATATCATTTATGTATTAGTGCTTTCATTTTCCCTTTTTTTTTTTTTGAGACAGAGTCTCACTCTGTTGCCCGGGCTGGAGTGCAGTGGCGCAATCTTGGCTCACTGCAGTCTCCAACTCCTGGGTTCAGGTGATTCTCTTGCCTCAGCCTCCTGAGTAGCTGGAACTACAGGCGCGTACCACCATGCCCAGCTAATTTGTTTTTTGTATTTTTAGTAGAGACAGGGTTTCACCATGTTGGCCAGGATGGTCTCGATCTCCTGATCTCATGATCCACCCGCCTCGGCCTCCCAAAGTGCTGGGATTACAGGCGTGATATCATTTTCCTATTTTATGTGACGCTTTAGAAAGTCTTTTTCCCTCCTGAGGCCATATAAAAAGTCACTTGTAACTTTTTATCAGAATTCTTAGGGTATCACATGCATTTGGGATATACTTTAGTGTAAGATACAAGGTAAGGATTTAACTATTTTTTTTCTCATATGGATACAGGTTGACAAATAATCCATCCTTTTCCCTTTTCTTTAAAGTTCACATATTTTACACACGCAGACACAGACATGTGTACACACATGTCCACATATATGAACACATTTCTATACCTTCTATTTTGCTCCATCAGTGTATTTCAGAAGCTCTATCCCATTATGCTAATTATTATAGCTTGACGATAAGAAGTATTACTTGACCAGGTGCAGTGGCTCACGCCTGTAATCCCAGTACTTTGGGAGGCCAAGGCAGGCAGATCACCTGAGGTCAGGAGTTCAAGACCAGCCTGGCCAACATGGCAAAACCCTGTCTCTAGTAAAAATACAAAAATTAGCTGGGTGTGGTGGCAGACGCCTATAATCCCAGCTACTTGGGAGGCTGAGGCAGGGAGAATCACTTGAACTCGGCAGGTAGAGGTTGCAGTGAGCCAATATCGTGCCACTGCACTCCAGCCTGGGCAACAGAGTAAGGCTCCGTTTTTTAAAAAATTAACCTTAACCCTAGGAAATATGAGAGTAAAGATGAACCTGTAGATAACAATTTAGCCATGAAAGATTTCCTCCAGCTCAACCCTACCGTATGTGTCTGGGGATGGTCCGTGGGGGTAACAGTCTATGTTTCAAAGTTGTGTGTTGATGATTTGCAGTTCCCATAGAGACAGGCCATGGAGACCTACAACAAGATATAGCCTTGTAAAGCTCTTAATTGCTGTAACAGACAAGTTTTAGCCTTCTGTCTGTTTCACTGCTACATAGCACCACACGGGGATGGAACAGTGTTCTTTCATGTCGAAGGTTTGGAGCTCTTCTGTTTTTTTCCCTTGGATTCCTTCTATTTTCTGGCTACACAAGAAGGTTTGAAGGGATAATGAGGACAGTGATACCAAAACTGCAGAAAACAAATTGTTGCAGTTTTAAGGGTATTGCAAAATCGGAGATTCTGGTCCTATTTTTGAGTGGCTCAATGGAGTATTCCCAGTTTTCTTTTTTCATCTTTAGTTTTCCTTTTCATCCTTAACTATGGTATCAACAATTATTAAAAGATAGAAAGGAAAATATCAGTGACACTGCCTAGTTGTAGTGATAGATGGGTTTTCTTGTTCAGTGGTGCTCATAAGAGCCTAACACTGTTTTCTTTCTCTTTGTTCAGTAAATGTAATTGAAGCCATTTCATGTTTTTTTTTTTTTTTTTTTTTGAGGCGGAGTCTCGCTCTGTCGCCCAGGCTGGAGTGCAGTGGCGCGATCTCGGCTCACTGCAAGCTCCGCCTCCCGGGTTCACGCCATTCTCCTGCCTCAGCCTCCCGAGTAGCTGGGACTACAGGCGCCGCCACCACGCCCGGCTAATTTTTTTGTATTTTTAGTGGAGACGGGGTTTCATTGTGTTAGCCAGGATGGTCTCGATCTCCTGACCTCGTGATCCGCCCGTCTCGGCCTCCCAAAGTGCTGGGATTACAGGCTTGAGCCACCGCGCCCGGCCATGTGTGTGTGTTTTTTTTAAGGCACTGAGCAAAGAGACAAGTGATTTCTCATTTTGCTATAATTTCTTAGTGATAGCAAATTGATGTCTTATCAAAAACATGCCTGGCTTGTTTGCAGTTTGCTTTGGCTATTGAACTAATAATAGTAGTTTTTAAAGTTTATCAGGTTTTGATAAACATGACAGTTGTTTTCTGTTCAAGTCTTTAAGAGTGGGTAGAGTTTTTTGTTTTTGTTTTGCTTTTTCACTTAGATGTAGTGATGTAGTCTATAAGCAAAGGCATCTGAAAATAGCCTAAAAGACAAACAGCTATGATTCAGGCTTTGCTGGAGCTTATAATCAACTCCATGCATCCTAAAAAAACTTAATTTAGTTCATAAAGACTGCATTAAGCAAATAAGGTTTAAAAGTCACATATCAATGAAAGATATAAAACATGTATCAGTTTGGGCCATCAGTGCACAATAATAAAAGAGGCAGGAACTTCCTTAATAAAATAGTGGAATGTGCCATTTGTTCTAAAAATGGTAAAACTGTGCTAGGAGACATTCCAGCAGCCTCCGTTGCTCACTTTTCCATTTCTTTTTCACATTCACCTTCAAACATTTGGAAATTTCTTCTATTTGCACAGTCAGTAATTCATTCAACAAGGAATGTTCAAGTGCCTGGGATGTGCCAGACACTAGGTCCTGAGGACACAGCAGTGGGTAGATCATAGCCTCTGCCCTCCTGAGACTTACATTCTAGGGAGGAGAGACACACAATAAAATAATGAACCATTCAAGGCAGAAAATGCCAAGTAGTAAAAAGTGCCATGGAGAAAAATAATACAAGGTAAAGGGGATAGCAAATGCCTGGCCAGTAGTTGTGGGTGGCAGTGGGGGGATGGGGGAAGGGGGGCATGCTGTTGCGATTTTAATGAAAGTAGAGAAGAAGGCATTGTGTAAAGAGCTGGAGAAAACGAGGGTGTGACTCACATAGGTGCCCTGAGGAGGAACATTTCAGACAGAAAGACCAAGAAGCACAAAGGCCATGCCTGGCGAATTCCTGGAGGAACAAATTGGGGATGTGAGTGGAGTACAGGAAGAGCTGTGAGGGGAGGAGAGGCTGATAGGAATGATCTGAGATAAGACTACACAGTTGTGGATGCTTTTTGGCCATGAAAGGATGTTGTTGGTTTTTTGCTGAGTGAGAAGGGAAGACTTTGGGAGATTTTGAGTGGGGACATGACCTTGGCCTAAGTTTTAATAGGATCCCTGGGCTCCATTATTGAGCATAGACCCTAGGTAGTCAAAGGAGTGTGGGGTGCAGGGGTCTCATCATGAAGCTACTGTAATAAACGAGGAAGAGGAGGAGGCTGGCTGGTGGAGATGGGGAGAAGTGATTAGCATCTTCATTCACTTTGAAGACACAGCCAAAGGTATTTGCTGATGGACTGGATGAGGGATATGAGAGAGAAGAGGAATGAAGATGGTGCCATGGTTTGTGGCTAGGCAACAGGAAGAGTGGAGTTGAGCTAACAAATTGCAGCAACCATCCTTATCTGACTGATGGCTCTAGTTGTGGTTCTGGGTCTCTTTCCTTTTGTCTTAGACCCTACTTCTCTGCTCATCTCACTTTTAAAAACATTAATGAAATTTGATTTTTACAGCAGTTTTAGGTTCATAGCAAAATTGAGTAGAAAGCACAGAGAGTTCCCATATATCCTCTGTCCCCACCCACATATAACCTCCCCTACTAATGGACATCCGCCAGTGGCACATGTACTACAACTGATGAACCTGCCGTGATACATCATTGTCCCCCAAAGTCCAGAGTTGACATTAGGGTTCACTCTGTGCTGTGCATTCTATGGATTTGGACAAATGTATTATACCACTGTAGCATCATACAGAATAATTTTACTGCCCTAAAAATCCTCTGTGTACCTAGTCATCCTTCCCCCCAAACCTTTCTCCTAGCAACCACTAATCTTTTTCATGTATACATAGTTTTGCCTTTTCAAGAATGTAAATTTCCTCCACATCTTTTCATGACTTGATACTTAGTTTTTACAGGGAATAATTGTATGTACCAGAGTTCATGTATCCATTCACTCACTGAAAGACGTTTTGCTTGCTTACAAGTTTTGCCAATTATAAATTAAGCATAAACAAACATCCTCGTGCGAGTTTTTGTGTAGACCTGAGTTTTCCATTCATTCGGGTAAATACTAAGAAGCACGATTGTTGGAGTGTATCATAAGAGTATGTTTAGTTTTGCAAAAAACTACCAAACTGTCTTCCAAAGGGGTTGTACCGTTTTGCACACCCACCAGCAATGCATGAGAGTTCCTGTTTGCTCCACAGTCTTGTCAGCATTTGATGTCAATGTTTTGGACTTTGTCCATTCTACTAGGGTATATTGGTGTCTTGTTGTTAATTGATTTCAATTTCAAGACTTTCAGTTTGCCAAGCCTTCCTTTTAAAAATGACACTTTCCAAGCCCTTGTCCTTCTGGATCAGTAAGGCCTTTGAAACATCCTCAGTTATTTCAAAGTCCCAGATTAAACAAACCAATTGCAGCCCCCTGGAATGGGCTTTGCTAGTGGATGAAGTCATCTGAGACCCAGTGCCTGTATTTACACAGCTTCAGTCCACCTCGGCCTCTCCCTGCTCAGGTCATTGGTCTCTGTGAATGGCCCTATGGCTCTCCTTAATCCTGCTAATTTCTAAATAAGAATACCCACCTTTCCATGAATTGCTCTTCCTGTTCTACGCTTAGCCTATTAGTGTGTATGAACATTTGAGCCATCACATTTAGGCTGATAAGTTTCCAATTTACATCTGCAATTCTAACCTTTCATCTAACTTCTATCCCTGTATTTCTAGGTACCTAGAGAAGCCTCCCATCTTGAAAATCTTGCTATTCTTTCTCTTGCTGTCTCTCAAAACCTGCATGTGTTTTTCTCTCCCTCTCTCTCAGTGCCTCTCATTTTCTGTCTGTCTGTCTCTCTCTCTCTAGGCTCTTCAGGTACCAGTCTTGTAAGATTAGGTTCTTTTCCTCACCTCCCACCTTAAGTCCATCAGCAAGTCCTATTGGCTCTTCTATCACAAAGTTTATCTACCAATTGGACAGTGCTCAGCTCCTCTGCTGCCAGCACGTAATCCAGGCCAACAGCTCTTGCTGAAGTCCTGCAGTAGCATTCTAACTTACCTCTTGGGTCCACTTTTGGTGCTTTATATTACACTCCCCACAGAGCAGAGTGATCTTTTAAATCAAATCCTAACACTTTCGTGTTTCATGTTCTCCAGTGGTGCCCCGTAGCTATGAGTATGAAATCCAAACTTCTCTCCGAAGCCTAAAACTCTGATGTCAACAGACCTCTGCCTGCCATCCTCCAACTAGTCTTCTACCTTGTCTCCTTCATTTCCAACTTTCTTTTTTTTTTTGAGTTGATAATTTTCCCTATTAATCAAACAGGGTCAAATTTAATAGACTATAATGTAAAGATGGGAACAAATTATAGTTTTCCTTATTGTTTTTGCTTGAACATGCATAACTTTTGAGCCTCCATTCGCATAGATGCCAGAAAGACACTTAGATTTGACAAGTAAAGATAATGGTCTTTTGCTCTTTAAAATAGCTCCTTCCAGGTAAATTGATTCAATTAATAAACTTCAAATTCCCTGTCAGGGTCTTTCCTCCCGCTCATCCTTCCCACAATGTCGCCTGAATGAAAAGAGAAGTTCATGAATTTCTGGGAAGCAGAGACGCCCTCTCCTTCCTGGTCACTTTGTACCCTGCACAGGGACCTGCTGAAGTGTTACGTCTTGTGTGGCATCCTCCTGGTGCCTTCTGGGGAATTCTGTCCTCCTGAACTCTGAGATGTCTTTGGACAGACTCCAGACCTCCTCAGGCCATTGGTTCCCTCAGCATTTTCATTTGAGAGTCTGTTGAGGGAAGCAGGATACTCACAAGCATAAGAAACGCTATGAAGGAGGAAGCAGCATAAGAAACACTATGAAGGAGGAAGCACTCAGTGTCAGGAAGCACCATTTCTATGAAAATATAAACTATTTCCCACTTTCAAACATGCAAACCTAGTTCGCAGCTTAGAGCCTTTCTACTTGCTGTTCTTTCTACCTGGAATGCCTCCCCTCGAGATGGTTCCTTAGTGAGTTCATTCATATCATCCCCGTCTCGGGCTTTCCCTGACTTCCCCAGGTCATGCAGTTACCACCTCCCCATCAATCCCATTCACTGTCTGTCTTATTTCCAACTTTTATTTTCTTGATAGCATTTATATGTTATCAGAAATTATTTTGTTTGCTTAGATGGTTGCAGTATGCCTCTCTCCAGTGGAACATGAGCTGCCTGAAGGCACAAACCTTGTCTCATTTGCCACTGGAGCCTAGAGCTTAGAATTGTGTCTGGCAGTTAATGTTAGCTAAAAAAACATCTGTTGAATGAATAACTATATTTAAAACTGAATGTGGCCCTCAAATAACTTATCCTGCTACTCCTTCTGATTCCAGATTATTTTTTCCTCTAATTCCATTTTCAACCCCTGAAATAAAAAAGTCGAAATCATCTTTATGTCCTCCTTCTCTTTGTACCCCATATCCAATGAAACCCTCAAACCCCATCCTGTTGATCTTTCTTTCCTGTGCTTGTTCATCTTTCTTTTTCCCTTCCCTAGTCAGGGGCCTCACCATTAGTTTATTTTTCCATCGTTGGTCTTTCTTTTCCTAACAATCTGATAAGTGATGCCAGACTGATGTTTCTAAACACTTGTTTTCAAGTTTTGTTTTGTTTTTTTTTTTTTTTTTGAGACGGAGTTTGGCTCTTGTTGCCCAGGCTGGAGTGCAATGGCACTATCTCGGCTCACTACAACCTCCACCTCCCAGTTTCAAGCAATTTTCCTGCCTCAGCCTCCCGAGTAGCTGGATTACAGGCATGTGCCACCACGCCCAGCTAATTTTGTATTTTCAGTAGAGATGGGATTTCTCCATATTGGTCAGGCAGGTCTTGAACTCCCGGCCTCAGGTGATCTGCCCGCCTCAGCCTCCCAAAGTGCTGGAATTACAGGCATGAGTCACTGTGCCCTGCCTTGTTTTCAATTTTATGCCCGAATAGGGTCCAGTCCTTTTAGGGATTGGAAGCACGTGCAAAAATATCACTCGCTGCAGCTGATGTGAAGAAGCAGCATCAGGATTTGAATGTGATTAGCTATTAGGGTCACTAATCAACTGTGAGGCGTTATGTACATATTGTGGTTGAAACCAGTATCCTTGAATTTCTTCCAGAAACCACCAATTTAAACTAGAACTAGTAGAAGATATGTCCCTGGTTACCTGGTGCTATTTAATTCTGGCATAATGATTGCATGAGGTCATATTAAATCTTTACAGAAGAAATTTTGCAGGTGAAACCTGGTTTCATTGTCTGTTGTACTGGAGGCTCCTTATATGGACTCTAATTGCGAGTTTCAGTGAGTGAGATGGAAGTATTCTTTAACTTAGGGAAAGGTGAAAACACCCTGCATCACTGACTTGCTGTAAGTGTCCTTTGACCACAGTTTCCTTTTTGCTGTGTATTTGCTCTCCAAACAACCTGTAATTTGGTCTCTTACTGCCCCTCACCCACTGTGAAGATCTGTCACGTGCGCATAGGTGGTACTGAGTTTTGATCTTGGCATATTTACTTTTTCTTTCTTTTCTTTTCTTTTCTTTCCCTCCCTCCCTGCCTCCCTTCTTCCTCTTTTCTTTCTTTCTCTTCTCTTCTTTCTTCCTTTCCTTCTCTTCTCTCTTCCTTTCCTTCTCTTCTCCTGTCCTTCCTTCTTCTCATTTCTTTTCTTTTCCTTCCCTTTCCCTTTCTTTTCCCTTTCCTTTCCCTTTCTTTTCTTCAGAGTGTTGCTCTATCACCCAGACTGTGTCACAATCTTGGCTCACTGCAACTTCCGCCTCCCAGGTTCAAGCGATTCTCCTACCTCAGCCTCCTGAGTAGCTGGGACTACAGGTGCATACCATCACACCTGGCTAATTTTTGTATTTTTAGTGGAGATGATGTTTCACCATGTTAGCCAGGCTGATCTCAAACTCCTGGCCTCAAGTGATCTGCCCGCCTCGGCCCCCCGAAGTGCCAGGACTACAGGAGTGAGTCAACATGCCCAGCCCAGATTTTGGCATATTTTCTAAGAGAACTCAAGAAATTTATATTATCGTTTACAAATCTGGCTTTTGCAAAGTTGTCTGTGTGAAAGGACCTCCTGAATTAGTTCACAATTGGGTAAAGAGATAAGTTTGAGATTTTTGGATATTGAATCTGTCTTTGGTGCAGACGCTGCCGGAGATGGCCTGTGTGTGACTTTGGCGGCCCCCAGTGACCCGTTCTCCCTAGAGCTCATGTCCTGGCATGGTCACCTCCCTCACTGACTCTGAGCTTGGCCATGTGTCTAACCTTGGCCAATGGAACATCAGCAAATATACAAGTGAAGGTGTGCTTGGCTCTTATACTCTGGGACTTGTCCTCTTGGATTGCCCCCTTCTAGAATCCAGCTTCTGTGCTGTGGGGAAGTCCATCTGAAGAAGAACTGAGAACCCTGGATGCAACCCCAGCTGAACTCCCAGTCAGCAGCTAGGGCCAGCTGTCAGCTGTGCAAACAAGGCTATCTGGAACTTTCCACCATCACAGGGACCCAGCCTTGACAAAGGCTTCTCCATTCTCAAAATATCATTGATGTTTATATCATAATTTCAACTATGGTATAACCGATAATGATAACAGGCATAATAGCAAACCTGAACGCAGCATTTGCTCTGCCCCCAGCACACAGATAAATTGTTGATTGTGTGATTACAGCTCTGGTGGTAAAAATATTAAGTTGTATTTTTTTTTTTTCCTTGATCACTGACTTAAACCACACTTGATCAAATTTCCTTTACCCATCTTTTGACCAGTTCTTTGCAGGAGTAATTCATTCAACACATGCTTATTGAATTCCCACTGTGTGTTAAACACAGTTTATACAGTACTGAACAAAACAAGCAAACATCCTTGCTTTCACTGAGTCTATATCCTAGTGGAAAATATAGATAATAAAGAGTGGATGAGTTAGCTTGGAATTAGTTATATACTGGAAATATTCTTTGTGTTTTTTTTTTGTTGTTGTTGTTGTTTGTTTTTTGAGATGAAGTCTCCCTCTGACACCCAGGTTGGAGTGCAGTGGTGTGATCTCCGCTCACTGCACACCCTGCCTCCCAGGTTCAAGCGATTTTCCTGCCTCACCCTCCCAAGTAGCTGGGATTACAGGCACCCGCCATCTTGCCTGGCTCATCTATCTATCTATCTATCTATCTATCTATCTATCTATCTATCTATCTATCTATCTATCTGTCTGTCTGTCTGTCTGTCTGTCTGTCTGTCTGTCTGTCTGTCTATATATCTATATTTTAGTGGAGACAGGGTTTTGCTATGTTGTCCAGGCTGGTCTCAAACTCCTGACCTCAAGTGTGCCACCTGCCTTGGCCTCCCAAAGTGCTGGGATTATAGACATGAGCCACTGCACCTGGCGGGAAATATTCTATGACTTAGAGAATGGTGAAAACACCCAGCATTAATAGCTTGCTGTAAATTTCCTTTTGACAATGCAGAGCTTCCTTTTTTCTGATTCTTTTCCCATCAAACAACTGGTAATTTAGTCTCTTATTGAGCCTTCCCCACCATGAGGATGGGCCACATGCACATGGATGGTGCAACCTAAATACAGCAATGAGTTTACATTATGTGCCTTTGTAGGCTGCAGCTCTCATCGTAGCACCTTCAAGGTCAGGGAGAACGCCCTCCTTGGGATGTGCTGGTCTGATGGCAGAGGGAGAAGAGAGGTGATAAAGCCATAGGATGGCTTTGCAGCTTCTGCTTAGGGGTAGCATGCATCACTTCCTCTGGCATTTAATTGGCCAAAACAGGTCATATGAACACTCCTGACTGGAGTGGGAAACAAACAGTTGAAAGTATAAATGTATATTCTACCACAGTTAGCAGAACATGCCAGATGTAGATAAGGGTTAAGTAGAGGAGAAGAAGAAGAGGAGGAGGAGGAGGAAGAGGGGAGGAAGACAAAGAAGGAGAAGAAAGAAGAAGGAGAAGGAGACCTGGAGAGAAGAAGTTCAATTTTAAATCGCATGGCCAGGGTGGACTTCTTTGGAAGGAGACATTTAAGCAATATAAAGGAGGTAAAGGGAGGAATCTTGGAATATCCGAATGAAGAGTTTCAATAGCCAGGTGTGGCAGCGGATGCCTGTAATCCCAGCTACATGGGAGGCTGAGCCACGAGAATTGCTTGAACCCAGGAGACAGAGTTTGCAGTGAACCGAGATCTCAACACTGCATTCCAGCCTGGGTGACAGAACAACATTCTGTCTCAAAAAACAAAAACAAAAACAAAAAAACCTGAAAAGTCTTATGAAGAGGGAAAGCAAGTGCAAAGGCCCTGAGACAGCATGCATGGTGATTTGAAGAACGGCAGAGAGGCCAGTTGTAGCTGGAACATATGAATGTCTTTGTGGGGTAGTTACTGGAAATAGAATCAGAGAAGAAATGAGGGTAGGTGAAGATCATGTGTCAGACAAGCACAGGAGGGTTTTGAACAGGGGAGTGACACAATCTGACTTGCGTTTAATAGGATCATTCTGTCTGCTGTGTTATAAATAGACGTAGCAGGGCAAGGTGGGAAGCTGGAATGTAAATGGGGGAGGCTTTGTGTAGTCATTCAGTTGATAGCTAAGGTGGCTGTATCAGAATGGAAGCAGTGTGATAGTGAGAAGCAGATGGATTGTGGATATCCTTTGAAGGTAGAACTGAGCCTCTTTTGGTGGTTTATGGGATGGAGAGAGAGATTAAAGATGATGCTAAGGTTTCCTAACTTCCTAACTTTCCACTCAAAGTTACTAAAATCAATTTAATCTAAAGCATCAGTTTCAAACTCAGCTTCCCCCATATCCCATCCTGCCTGGGTTAGTACAGGCCTGAATGGGGAATTTGGCTGCTTGGATTGAGGGTGAGGGAAGTGCTGGGGGTGGGTCCAGGAAACTACCTCCCACATTCATGGTTGATATTACAAGGTGCCAGGGCGAGGAGGGAGGAAAGGGAAAGTGATGTACCCTTCTTTCTAGGAGCAGAAAGTCTTGTACTCCTCTGTTGGAGGGTGGCCTCTTCTTTTCTGGCTAACACTGAGCCACCATTGGTGTTCTTTGTTCAGTGGGTTCCCAAATGCTGCTCTCTCAGGTGGGTACTTGGGCAGGTTCTTTGTGCGCTGAGGGGCCTCCCTTCTGCACAGGTTTTCGATTGATGAAGTACTAGACTCCTGATTGACTGCTGTCCCAGCTGGACCACCTGGAGATCAATCAAGCATGGCTCCCTTCCCCAGGGCCCTAGAAAGTAGAAATGCAGGCTGCCTTACTGCCATGCCATACCTTCTCCAGTTCTCTTCCTTCCTGTTCAGCAGGGCATGCCCCCTTCTCTGCTGTCTAAGAAGGTCTCTTATTCTTGCAAACACCCACTGTCTCAAAAAGTGTTTCTTTTGATGCATCGCTCACTTAGTTTCAGGGAAGGGAGGCAGCCCACTGGCTCCGAGACCCAGGATGCGGAAGGAGGGCATGGTCTCTCACCATGAATATTATACTTGTGCAAAGGTGACAACCCCAGAAAGGCCCTCTCTGCTCCTCCTTTTTCCTGTTTCATTTTCTTACACAAAGAAAGGGAGGTAGGACCCTGGCTCATGAACCAAGAAGCAGAGCTGAATCCAAAAAACCAAGTAGGATTTTTTTTTTTTTTAAGAGAGCCTCGCTCTGTCACCCAGGCTGGAGTGCAATGGCACGATCTTGGCTCACTGCAATCTCCACCTCCCAGGTTCAAGTGATTCTCCTGCCTCAGTCTCCTGAGTGGCTGGGATTACAGGCATGCACCACCATGCCTAGCTAATTTTTATAATTTTAGTAGAGATGGGGTTTTGCCATGATGCCCAGGTTGGTCTCGAACTCCTGACCTCAAGCCATCTGCCCACCTTGGCCTCCGAAAGTGCTGGGATTCCAGGTGTAAGCCACTTCACCCTGTCGCAGTTAGAATATTGCACGTCCAGGTGGCAGGGAACTGACTGCAGAAGGAAAAGTATAATCTCCTCTGTGCTTTGCCTATGAAGACCATGGACTCTCTACTCATTGGTCTTGCCTTGCAGTGGGCTCAAGGACAAGTAGGTCCAGTGTTGCTACTTACTGGGGCCTTCACTTCTGGATTTTACTGTCTCGTCTGTGTGGCAGGGATGCAGCATGAGCTCTACCTGGTACCCTCAGTCTCCCTTTCTAGATAGCCCCCTCCTCCCTGCTGCTTGGAAATTCCCCCATCTCCAATTCCACCTCTTTGGGGCTGTCTGGTTTTGGCTCCTAACTACCTTTGATGTTGCCTGTCCTGGTTATGATACTGTTTCTTCTTAAAAATATTTAACTAGGTGTTTGCATTTGGCCTTCACCCTCTTCCTTTCCTGCCAATCCTCACCTCCTTTCCTCGGTGTCCTCCCGAGACATCTGGGTACCAGTCGGGCTCACGCTCACCTCCTGTCCTCCATGGAAGTCGGTCATGGGCCCCGCGTCACCCTGCTCCACTGTGATCTCAAACCCCTCTGTAGCCAAACCAGAGTCTCAAGGTTTGGCTCGCTGTTAGGAGAGATACAGCACCCTTTCACCTAAAGCAGTCTTTCCTATCTCATTGCCAGAGGTTTGACCAATCTTGCAACGAATCTGAGAATCTCACCAATGAAGATTCATTTGAATCACCCAATATTGTCATTTTTGGGTATATGGGAGCTGGAGTCAGTTGTGTCTTAGTATGTTACTTTCATTCCATGTCTTCTATCCAAGGTTATTCCAGCTGTTACACTTACCCAGGATAAGAAAACTCATATCCCCAGAGTTTGATAGAAAAATCAGTTCCTGAAAATTTCCTTCAGTGAACGAAGATTATAATGGATAGCAAGTGGGTGTTAATATTAAATAACCATTCAACATACCACTATTGAGTCCCAATTTTGTTTCATAAAGTGTTACTAGAACTACAGATATAAAAAGATCTGGTTGCTGTATCTGAAAGGCTCCAAACTTATTGCAGTGCTTGTTAACGTTGTGAGACCACAAACCCATTTTTAGAAATATGCTAGAGGCTGGGTGTGGTGGCTCACACCGGGGAGGCCAAGAAGGGTGGATCACCTGAGGTCAGGAGTTTGAGACCAGCCTGACCAACATGGAGAAACCCCATCTCTACTAAAAATACAAAATTAGCCAGGCGTGGTGGTGCGTGCCTGTAATCCCAGATACTCGGGAGGCTGAGGCAGGAGAATCGCTTAAACCTGGGAGGTGGAGGTTGCAGTGAGCCGAGATTGCGCCACTGCACTCCAGCCTGGGCAGCAAGAGCGAAACTCCGTCTCAAAAAAAAAAAAAAAAAAAAAAATGCTGGAAACTGTTCCCCTCATTGCCCCATTCCCTAAAATGTTGGATTGTTGGAGAGCTTGAATATTTTATTTTGGAACTTACTTGTCCAAGGCTGCGTGGCTAGGACCTCTGTCAGGGATCCACTCTGACCTCAGAGTCGTCTACTATGCTAACTTCTAGCCCCAGGCTCTCGTAAAGAAATGCTGTACATTTCAATTAGGATTTCAGGACTCTATCAGCTAGGAAAAGATAGTATCAATTTTCTTGAAATTGTAAAAATAAGTGGATTAAAAAGGTGTGGCAGTAAGTAAATGAGACTATATAGGAATTGCAGTAAATAAAAATAAACACTATTATGTTGTTTTGTTTTTCCAGAGCAGTGTGATTTTTAATGGGACATATTTCTTCTATTAAGTTTCACCATGAGTATAGATGTATTTATAGACAAAATGTTTTAATTCCACAAGGCAGCTGGAAATCACTCACGTTTGCTTTTTGATTCAAAATATTTGTTTATAATTAGTCAATTGATTTAATATGTAACATTAGTGCGAACAAGAAGTGCAATTGACAGGGAGGAAAACATTACTGCGTATATAAGTGCATAAGCAATGTGTTGATAGAATGAGTTGGTGTTCTTCAGTATAGATGTTTAATATTAACTCTGGTTCAGAATATAGTGAAAAAATATTTGTACTTTTGGTTTTATACTCAGATCAAAATTCCTTCCGAGCAGATTTTTTTCATGCTTAGGAAATTAAGTTATATAACCTGACATGATAAGTACTATGTTACATGTCAGTGAGCCACGTATGTATTTTTCTTCTGTTAAATTGAAACTGATTTTCCATAGATTGAGCTGGTGTAAATTTTGTACGCAGTTGGAAGTGTCTCCTAGGGACATGTGGTAACATGTCTTCCCCTTTCTATCCACTTCATGAGGAAGAGACCGGCAGACAGAACAAACATTTGTTGACCAGCTAATATGAGCTAGCATGATTTATGCTTAATATCTTATTTAGTACCTATAGCCGTGTTCAATTAATTCTTGTGAATGAATGAAGATGAATATTATTTTCAACTCCTTTCTATTTATGGAAGGGTTCAGTGAATTACCTAAATTCATACTAGGAAGGAAGTGGTGAGATGTGAATCTCACCTCTGGTCTGGTCTTCATTGCTTTGTGCCTTGCAAAATTGCCTGATTGTTGAAGGTATGGGTGATGTTGACTGTCCTCATGGCTTGGCACCAAACCGTGGTTCACAGGGGGTCAGAGCACAGCAGCCGTCCAGCTGGCCTCACTTCTTAGCACTGCCATGTTCTGATTGTGTGGTTATGGGCATTCATTTTCTGCATTTCAGGTGCCCCATTTACAAAACAGGGACTCTCATGCTATAGGATTGTGGAAAGGCCACGGAGCAAACCTAGTTACTGACTCAAAGGCACTGTGAGAAATGGTATCTATACTTATAACTTAAAGACTGAGAAAGTAATACTTGACAAACTGGGGGAGCTCATGCTGACATTTATTATGGTGTGACTTTTTTTTTTGTTGCCTTTTTTGTTTTTATGTTTTGTGTTTTTCTATTTCTTTGACTGTCCAATCCCCATCGATTTATGCTTCCTGCCCATCAGGTATCTCTTTATCGCAACCCGCTCTCAGTGATTGTGTAAGGCGACACTTTACATGTTGTCTCCCTGAAACCACCTCTTGACCCCACAATTCTTTTAAATTTGCATATATTTTTTTTTTGAGAAGGGTCTTGCTCTGTTGCCCAGGCTGAAGCGCAGTGGTGCAATTGTGGCTCACTGTAGCCATGATTACCCTAAATCCATGCCCTCACTCTTCCTTGCTAGACTGCCACTGAGGTCCCCACTTCAGGTGTTCACTAATCAGAAACAGGCACCTCAGTGGCAGTTTAGTGGAAACCCTGATTAGGAATAAACTCAGTGAATGATGTGCAACTTTCTACACTGAAAACTAGAGAGCATTGCTAAGGGACAAAGCAGTAAATAAATGGAGTAATACACCACGCTCATAGACTGGAAGACTCAATATCACAAAGAGTCAATTCTTCCCAAATTGAGATTTAAATTCAGTGAAATCCTAATTAGAATCTCATTAGAGTTTTTTTGTTTTGTTTTGTTTTGGTGGATTTGATTATCTGATTCTTCAATTTATATGGACAGTGAAAGGGACTGAAAGTAGCCAAGATAATCTTGAAGTAGAAAAACAAAGTTGGAGAAATTAATTTGTCAGATTTCAAGATTTTGTATAGTTGCAGTAATTATATGTGGTGTGTGTACAAGGAGAGATGAACCAGTGGAACAAAATGGTTCAGGAACAGACTCGCAAACACACCTGATTTTTAACAAAGGCTCCACTACAATGAAATAGAAGGTGAGTCTTGTTGATAAATATTGTTGATCGGTGTTTATTTGAAAATAATGAGCCTTAGACTTGTCTTATTTCATATACAGAAATTTAATTTAAAATGGATCATAGAGCTAATGTGAAAATAAAACCATAAGCTTCTAAAAATTAGGATAATTTGTGACTTTGCAGTAGTCAGATTTCTTTAAAAAGATATACAAAAATACTATTCATAAAAGGATGATAAATAGGACCTTATTGAGAATTTGTTCATTAAAATACAACATTAAGAGAGTAAAAAGGCAATACAGAGACCAGAAAAAGATATCTCCATTTTATGTATATGAAACAAAGGACTTATATTCAGAATATATAAAGAACTCCTACCAATCAAAAAGAAAAAGGCAACCAAATGTAAAAATGGGCAAGAGACTCGAATTATCCAGCAAGGAAATGCAAATTAAAACTACAATGAGGTGTTACCACACCTTCAGCCAAATCAGCTAAAATTAAAAGGAGTAATAATACAAAGTGTTGCTGACAATGTGGAAAAACAGGAACTCTTATATTGCTGATGGGAGCATAACTTGATGCAATATTTTTGGCACATTTATTTAGGCATATCAGCTGAAGTTGAATACAGCTATACCTCCCTTATGACTCAACAATTTCACCCCTGAGTTTGTAATCAACACAAACGAATGCTACATTCACCAAAAATCGTATATTACAAATGTTTGGGGCTATTTTCTCCATAATAACCCCAAACTGGAAATGATAAATATCCATCAACATATCCCAAATAGTATTAAGAATTCATACAATGGATAACTACATAATAAGAAATAATGAATCTGATGCATGCAAAAGGTGGGAGAATTTCAGAGATACAATTTTAAGCCACAAAAAAAAAATAAAAATAAAAAATAAAGCCTGATACAAAAGAGTATGTGTGTTACTCTAATTATATGAAAGTCAAGAACCGGTGACATTGACCTATGACAATGGCAGTCAGAATAGTGTTACTTTTTCAGGTGACATAGACTAGGAGAGGGAAGGAAATATTCCCTATCTATCTTTATCTTGGCAGTGGTTATGTAATATGTAATTGTCTATTGTGTGAATTCATATTCCTAGGTATGTGGGGTTTTTTGATGCTACAAAAAAGTTAAAATTTTTTCTCATTGCCTGTTTCATGTCTATAAAAATAGTTTTTGTATATTGACCTTATATCCAGCAACTGGCTGAATCTACTTATGAATTCTAAGCATTTGTGTCTGTGTATCTATTAATCATGTTATCTATCAATGATGACACCTTAACATTTTTCTAATTGTTTGATATTTTATTTCTTTTAATTGCACTGGCCAGAACTTCCACAGGACAGTCCCGTACGGAAGAGGTGAAATGACACAGTTGTCATGATCCTGAACTTGGGGGAGAAAGCATTTAATATTTTACCATTAAGAATGTTTTTTTTTTCTAAACACTCTTTATCATATTAAAAAAGCTCCCTTCTAGTCTAAGTTTACTGAGATTAAAAAAATCATAAACAAGTTTTAAATATATATCAAATGCTTTTTCTGCTTCTGTTGAATCATGACTTTTCTCCTATTAATGTGAAAAATGCTTATTTTTAATATTAAACCAACTTATCACTTCTGCCATACTCCCCACTTAATCATGATGTATTATGTATACACACATACATGTATATATAATTTATTCATGTTTCATATTTGTATAGGATTTTTGTTCCCATGATCATGGGAAATATTTGTCTATAATTTTTCTTTTAATGTCTTCGTCAGGTTTTAGTATTATATTAGGGTCATTCTGGATTCATAACTGGAATTATGAAGTTATTCCTTCTATTTCCTGGGAGCATTTAAAATTGGTATTAATTTTTCTTTAAGTGTTTGAAAGCATTTGTTAGTGAAGCCATCCAGGCCAGGGATTTTTCTTTGAGGAAAGTTTTAAAATTATTGATTACATTTCTTTAAGACATACAGAATTTCTTGTGTCAGTTCTGCTTCTGCTGTTTTTTTCAAATTGTCTGTTTGATCTGAATTTTTAAATTTAATTTGGTATAAGATAGCTCACAATCTCCTCCAATTATTTTAATATCCAGATAACTTAATGTTTCCCTTTTTGTTCCTGATGCTAATGCTTTCTCATTTTTTCTTGACCTTGTTAGATTTATCAATTAGATTGATTTTTTTCAGAGACTTAAGTTTTGGATTTGCTGACTTTTTTTCCATTATGTATCTATTTTCTATTGTTTCCCCATTTATCTTTTATTCTCACAATTAAGTGGTTTTTAGTATATTCAGAGTTGCACAACTCTCACCATAATCTAATCTTAGAACATTGCATCACCCCAAAAAGAAATTCCATACACATTAGCAGTCACTCCTCAATCCTGTTAACCTACTCTGATCCCCCTCCAGCTGCTGCAAATCCACTATGTTTGCCTATTCTGGACATTCCACATAAATGGAATCAGGCACACAGCCTTTGTGACTGGCTTCTTCCACGTAGCATCATGTTTTTAAGGGTCTTCTATGTTGTAGCCTGTGTCAGTAATTCATTCTTTTTAAATGCCAAATAAGGTTCCATTGTATATATATACAGATGCTCTTTGACTTACTGTGGGGTTATGTCCTGATAAATCCATAATCAGTCAAAAATATCATAAGTCAAAAATGCATTTAATACCCTGACAAACCCATTGTAAGAGTTGAAAAATTGCTAAGTTGAATCACCGTAAGTTGGAGACCATCTATACTACATTTGTTTATCCATCTATTAGCTGATCAACAGGTTGTTTCCACTTTGTGGTTATTATCAAATAATACAGGTATGAACATTCACAAAAAGTTTTGTGAATATATTTTCATCATTTCTCTTGGTTATATACCTAGGAGTTGGGATTGGTGAGGCATGTGCCATCTCTGTATTTTTTTGAGCAGCTACGAAACTGAATCTGACATGTCTTCACCATTTTACACCCCCGCCAGCAACGTGTGAAGGTTCCAGTTTCTCCCCATCTTCATCAACACTTGCTTTTGTAGATTTTTTATTTTAGTCATCCCAGTGACTATGATGTGATATCTCATGGTTTTCATTGGTATTTCTCTAAGGACCAATCTTCTTTGGGGGAAATATCTCTTCATATCATTTGTCTATTTAAAAGTATTTTTTTGTCAGTTTATATATGCTGTATTCAAATTTCTTAATTTACAAATATTTTCCCCATTCTATGGGTTGTCATGTCACTTTCTTGAGGGTGTCCTTTGACACACACAAGTTTTTAAGTCCAATTTATCTTTGTTGTCATTGTGTTTTTTATCTTATCTAAGAAACCACTACCTAACTCAAGGTCATGAAGATTTGCTCCTTTGTTTTCTTCTAGGGATTTTATAGTTTCAGCTTTTATAATTAGATAAATAATCATTTTAAGTTACTTTTTGCAAATGGTGTGAGGTAAGGGTCCAAATTCATTCTTTTGTATATGGATATTCTCTTATGATTTACTTCATCTTATTTTGGGTTTGTTATTGAGATAAAAGCTTAGGTTCCCAATTTTCAAACGTTTTACTTTTCTAATATATAGTATTTAATGCTATCTATTTATTTTTGCTATGTCATATTTTCATTAACACTCAGTAAAGAGTATGTTCTAATTTCCATTGCAATTTCTCTTTGACCCTTTGGTTATTCATTAGTGTGTCACTTAATTTCCAAGCTTTTGAGATTTTCTAGACTTTATTGCCAGCATATAATCTAGTTTGGAAAGCAGCCCAAGTGCATGTGGAAAGGAAATGTCCCCGTGGTTGTTTAATGTAGTGTTCTACAGCAATGATACCAAGCTAAGGTCCAGTCATGACTGCCATATTAGTAGAGACAGCTTCAGATAATTCTAGCCCCTGGCTGCTGACTGAAGCAGACAAGCCATGCATCCGCACCTTGCCCCATTTGGATTCCTGAGCAAACAATTTGTACATTTAATAAAATGGTGGTTTTATGCCATAAAGTTTTGGGATAATTTGTTAAGTAACAATGTTAAGACCATTCTATTTCGTAGGCTTGATGTTTATGAGAAAATCTATGATTTTGTGTAATCCTTATGGAATATGGGATTATTAAACCAGAGTTTTGAGAAACTAATTCTAGCATAATATATTTTATACAGATTTGGAAGTAGCCTAGACCAAAATATTGACATTTGAAAGCTGTAAGTTTAGTAGGTAGTATCACACTCCCGAACAGAATGTCACCAAAAGTTATACACAAAATCTCATGCCTTTACCTACGCTTAATTATATTGTAATTGTGTATGAAAGAAAACAAAACCCAAACAGAAATTCACACAGGAACTATACTATTGAAGGTGACGTTCAGTTCTGAAATGTGTAAGAGGATACTACATATAATTATCTGCTTTACAAGTGGAGGAAAAAAGTATTAATGGCTATTGTGATTTCAAATTGCTGGGCCATAAACCTATTGGAATACAGCAAATCTCTGCATCTTTGCTCACTGGTCTAGACAGCTGCCATGTGGGTTCTCGTGCTTCTGGCTGGCTGAGTTAGCAAAGCTCTTAGGTTAGCATAAGGCCTGGTCTCTTATTCGAGGTCCTGTATGACTTCATTAGCCATTTGTAGTACTCTGTGCTCTCAAGGTTGCTGGGTAGAAACATTTAGAAGTACGTACTTGTTTATTGTGAGCCACAAAGGTAAAAAATGCAAGGGTACAGTTAAAGAAAAAGGTGTTTATTTAGGCCATCAACTAGGATCATAATAAATAACACAATATACTAACATAATAACAGATGTTCTCATGCATTTATCGTGTTTATAAATATAGACGAAAGCTGGCTTACAGGGCTGTTGGGATGAATTTGGAAAAGTGTATTTGGCAATTATACAGTAAAAGTTAACAGTGTTGACTATCAGATTCTATCAGTTTTTAGAATACATCCCCTATACATCTGTGAATAAATGGTAATGGTCTCTGAGAGTTTCTACTTTTTGTGAACATGCCAGAGTTAAGTCAATTGTCAAAGGATCCAAACTGACAATTTGTTATTTGTCAATATTTCTAATGAAAAACAGATCTTAGAAAAATGAACTCTTCTGCATTTCAGTGTAGAGGCTGGTATATGACAAGCTGGAATCCTTCAAACAATAAGAAAATGTGCCTCAATGAAATAAAACCCAAAAGTAGAAGTTTATAAAGAGTAACTCTGATACTCAATATACAAATGCTATAGTATTGCGTTTGTAATCTGGTAAGTAAATGACCAAATATCTGAATGCAAAAGTGATGAACTTTGATTAAAGCTTAATTTTGCTAGTAAATTTCACACAAAGGGTTAAAATAGGCTAATCTTTAACATAAAGCTTTAGGACAAATAATTTAAACATATCAAACACTAAAAATGTGTTTTTAATTGTTATTTACAGTTAATCAATGATACCAGTGTTTAGCTTAATCCAGCCAATTGCCAGTCTTGACCCCCTCTTTCAACATCTGTTATTAAGATCCTCCTTATAAATACGTAGGCAAATTAATTTAGTGAAGGAGAGCGATCTGTGGTCCAGAGTAACTCAATGTACGGCCATTTGGTTTGGAGACAGCGTTTAATAGGAGTGTCGTCTGTCTGTAGCATGGGATCTTCAAAACCCATTACAACTGCAGTCCCTTCTACATACATGACCTGTTGAATAAAATAAAGGCACCAAGGTCAATCAACAGTCTTAGCAAATTCTTACGTGGAATGAAAACAATTTTTAGAGACTAGCAAATAAGGTATTACATATTGTTGCAGATGAAACTTTACAAGTAATTTTATTTTGTTAGAAATGAGCAGGAATATCTGCTTACTGATTTGTGTCAAAGTAAATTTGTAAATGATATTTAATTGCTAGCTGGCCAGGTGATTTTTAAAAATTCAAGATCGTGTGAATCATAAAACACAGACTGTTTCTAAGAAAAAAACATTCTTCAATAGATCTATACCATCGGAAAGAAATGTTTAATTATCATATTTACATATAATTTATACAGGTCCTACTGCTTTTATACTGAGGTTCTCAGATGCTCATACTGCCTCATGAAATGGAGAGCTATAAAAGGAATATAGCTATTATGTTCTGAGGAACATGTTTCTCCTTCTAATTTAAGTATTGAATTTCTAGAGCTGAAAACAATTTGAATGTCAACAAAATTTGCTATTATGGTATTAAATATTCCTGAAATGCAATTCCATGAGTGCATTCTGTACAGCATGAAAAATCATGGAGAAAAAATTTAAAAAGATGTCAGGACAGAAAGAAAAGTAAAATAGAGGTTGAAGATCAAACTAACCAGATACTGTATATGCAGTGGCAATGATCACATAAATACATACTGACTGGCAGGTGAATACCAAGAATAATTTTATTCTGATTAATTTACAATGAAACATATTTAAAAAGTATTTTGGACATAACATAACAAAAACCCTAAGTCATTACCAAGGGCTCACTGTGGACATTAATGCACTCCTCGGTGGTTAATTTCTTTTTGCACCAAGACAAATTCTGATGCTGTGTAATTTAAAAGAAACAGACATAGATAGTCTTCTTCCCAAGTATGTAAACTTATTTTTACACATTCACTGGCTGATACACAGTGTAATTATGTTCTTCCAAAATAAAAGCCATAAGCTATTTAACTAAGAAGCCAAAAGAAACAACTTTATTATCCTTAAATGGTAGTTGCTTCTAAAACACATTAAATATAGGAACAGAATATATTACTAGATCAGATAATCTTGTGTCATGAATCTACTCATTCCTAAGAAAGCGCTAAAGCTATATTGTAATGTGAAATACATTTTTCTGGCATCTTTATTTAATATATTAGTTTCTAGTGTTGATGAAATAAATTGACATTGAAACTACAACTCTGGCTTTTCAGTCCCCAAAGCAAAACGGCCTTTTCTGAAAAGTTATACACCAATATAATTCAAGTTATTAAGTTAAATACAACCGGCTCTGTTTGTCACAAAGAACTTCATGTGCTCATGTCATTAGAGCAGAAGTGCTTGGGCAAGGTACCATGACCCACCTCCACGGCCTCAATCAGGCTCGGATGCCTGGTGGCTCAGACTCCACCTCACTTTGCCAGCATTCTCCTTTTGTCTGTTACCTTTTTAAATAGAACCTTGCTATGCAGCTTTAATTTTAGCTCTTGAATAACTTCAAAACATACTTCTGTGACTTAATGACTTCCATACTTTGCTTTATAGCTGTTGTATATTACCGTCATTCTAACAGTTCATCCTATTTGTTTTCTCATCTTTTTGTTAGTGTGTCAGAAGCTTGTCCCAAGCATGATTTGAAAACTTACACTATATACAGGTAGAGTGGCCAAGCAGACCAAGGACAGGATTGGGAATCAGGAACTCAGTTCCAATCCCTGCTCTGCCAATGACATGCTGTGCGACTCTGGGTGAGTCACTTAATCTCCCTGTCTCAGATGCCTCATCTGTAAAATATGGATAATATTTGAGATACATCTGGTAGGGATTGTATAGGTGAACAATTAGTGATTATAATGTACCTCCTATTACAAAGCTGTGCAAACATCAAACTCTAGATGAAGCACTCATTCGCACATTAGAAAACAGCATCCAAATTTTCTTGACAATGTACATTCTTTGCATATATATATATATATATATATATATATATATATATATATCTCTTTGGACCTGATAAAATTATCTAACTTATATTTTGTTATAAAGATAACAGTAAATTTTAGTCTTTTAGATTTGGTCTAATTAAAATTATGTACTTAATTTACACTATCTGTTTTCTGTAACCTTCCACAATTTAGATACATGAAGTCAGCATGGGCAGATCAAATTAAAAAGGAATGTTAGACCTTATTCCTTTAAAATTGGGTGTAACTAATATATATACTATAATTAGTATCTACTGTAACTGATACTTGAATAAATGCAAAGATAATAGACACTCAAAAAGGGGTAATTGATGCAACCAAACTCTAGCGTTAAGCCAGGTTGAGTACAGCTGGCAGTGAATCACCTATGTGCTTTGTCAGTGGTTAGCAAAGGAAAGCTGTGAAGCATCATGAGTAGGAGCAGGGGCTCTGAGTTGGACTAAGTTTCACTCCCAGCTCTGTCATTTCCTGGCTGCTTGACCTGTGAAATGGGGATATACAGACAACACTTACTTCATAAGGTGGTGTGGTGGTGTGAAACTTAAGCAAAGTACTTAACACAATTTCGGGTAAATGCTCAATAAATGCTGGCTACGAAGGTTGTTTATTTAAAAATATTTTTTTCCAACAAAAAATCTCACTGTTACCTCTTTCTTCCTTTAAATGGATCAGTAACAACTTTCACTGGACTAACTACAATGTTATTTAGAAACATGCTACATTGCCAAAGGGTAACGATCTGTATGGGGGTGTATTTAGTCACGGTGAAGCTACTGCTCTGAAGTCCAATGTCAATCTCCAATGTAGACTAACATCTACTGGTCAAATCGAAAGATGACCAATTCTAAAATGTGTCATCATAGTAAAGAGACTCTTGGAATAATCTCAGGTAGCAATTGTATGGGAATTGAATGTTGTTATATACTCACATACTTATTTCATCAACCCAGTTGAAGACCGACGACTACGTGAATTATCATACCTTTTCATTATAATTTGACTGCTTCAATCCATTGTAGTGGTAGACAGTAAAAGATTCTGGACCACTGGAGCCCTATTATAAATAAAGGACTATTAAAACTTTAAATTATATTTATATCAGGCAATTTCTAATCAACTGAAAGTAAAACACATGTTTCTCAAATCCTTGTCCTTTGACTGGGGACTCATTTGACAAAAGAAGGAACTTAGGTTTATGGAGTTATAACTACCAGAAAGCCCTGAAGCTGAAAGTGTTGCCTCTGAAGATGATGCTGGAAAGGAGGGAAGGTTGATTTCCATTATAAGCTCTTCCACACTAACTTAATGTTTTTAATTATGCATGTATCACTATAACTGTTTTTCAAAAGACAAGCTTCTGAAACAAAAATATTTCCTAAAATTTATCTTTCTATGTAAATAATTTGTTCCTCTCAATGAATTGAGAAAAGCAGTAGCATCACTTTTACTCAGACTAAATACACTTCCAGTATGTACCAATACTTCAAATTTGGCCCACAATATTGAATTAGTGGTTTCTTTTCCAAAAAATATCCAATATTTGAATATTGTCAACCATTAATTAGTGAAAAGAGCACTGTGAGAAATGAAAGCATACTTTAATGCTTAAGGCAACTTCAGTAATATTCAATAAAGGACATTATATCACTAACAGAGTAAGCTTATAGAAAAATGGGTCATGTTATTCCCACTATCTTAACCTTGCTTTTCAATTAGCTAAAGACCATGTTCAACCCTCCTAACTTGGCGTTCAAGGCCATTATGGGCCTGGCTCCCAGGGATTCTCCTCAGGGCCTCTGCTGGATAGATCCCCCTTGGCTTCCTGGCCATATCCGATGGATACAAGCAGGCATGTGGCCCTCCTTAGAATTTTTCCAACTGGAATTAAGGGAAGACAGCTGCTGGCAACTGGAGCTTCAGCTCCTACAGAAAGCTAGGCTGTGAGAATGTAGCCACTTTAGAAGAGGGGATGGGAGGTGGAGACGCTCCCAGTGCTGTTCAAGGACTCCAGGAGCACCTTCCCAGTGCTGCTTCAATTCACCTGAGCTACTCCTTCCCCTTCGTGTATTTTCCCCCTCACTTATGCCAATTTAGGCTGGGGTTCTGTGACCTGCAATCATGAGTCTTAAAATCGTACAGGGCTTTATCTGCCTTTTTAGTCTTATCTCTAATTACTCACCTTTCTGAATTCTGTTTTGGACAAGCATGACTCATTTCCCTATGAAAAGATCTTTTGTTGGCCTTTTGCACATTCATGAATTTTTTTTTACTCTTTAAAATGCCCTCCTCTCCTTCCTTTTTCCAGACCTGGTTTAAATCTTACTTTTTCTGTTAAGTGTTTCCTGAACACACTAGTTGGTTTTTTACTACACTGGAACTTAACCTTTATCATAACAATTGTCTAAATAATTTGAGAATGAATCATATAGTACTACCTTGTATCATCTCGTCTATTGTTATTTTGAAAGACTGTTTAACTTTTTATGTCTTACATTCCCAACCAGAGCCTAAACTCTTAAATGTTTTTTGTATCCCACTCAAAATGACTTACAGAAAATAGAAAAATCAATTTGATCCTTTCCTTAATTACATGAGTCAATGCAATTAGTTACATAATTTGACTCTTGACTATCAGAGTTAAATTATTTAAACTTAAAAAATAACCATTTTCCTGTAATCGAATACAATTTATATTCCCTATTTCCAGTAATTAACTGGCATAAAATACAGAAATACCAACAAAAGGTACTGTAGCCCAGTGGCAAAGTGCGTAGACTCTGTGGTTCGACAGACTATGATTCAGATTCCTGAATCAGCTACTAAAATACCTAGTGTAAGACCTTCAACAATTGTCTTAAGTTCTCTAATGCTCAATTTCCTCATTGTCAAAATGGGGAAAATAATAGTATGGAGTTAAGAAGGCCACAGTGCCTGATGGAGAGTATGTGCTTGGGAAATGGAAGCTGCTACTGCTATTCTTATTTAAACGAATGACCTTGAAAAGCTTATAAATATTCCAATTTTTTTGCTCCTGTGTCAGCCTCTACCTCATAGCAAAGAAATGTTCTTCCGTAGGACCTACTTGAAGCATTGTAAAGATTACTGAAGTTAAATATTTTCCTGGCTGTCCTTGTCACTCCAGTTTCACAACTTCATTTATTTGTGGTTGATTAAATAAATGTTTACTGGGCCAGGTACAGTGGCTCATGCCTGTAATCCCAGCAGTTTGGAAGGCCAGGGTGGGTGGAACACCTGAGGTCAGGAGTTTGAGACCAGCCTGACCAACAAGGTGAAACTCCATCTCTACTAAAGATACAAAAATTAGCCAGGCATGGTGGCAGGCCACCATGTGTAGTCCCAGCTACGCAGGAGGCTGAGGCAGGAGAATTGCTTGGACCAGGGAGGCGGAGGCTGCAGTGAGCTGACATCGTGCCACTGCACTCCAGCCCGCTTGACGGAACGAGACTCCATCTTAAATAAATAAACAGTTTACTGAATGATCACTATATTCATCTGTTAGGGACAAGACAGTATGTGATTAATTGCCAAAAGGAGTGCTGAGTCACTATGCATTTTGTGGCTACAGGAGAAAGGGGACATCAGTGGTATGTAGGGCATGATCGGAAAAGATCTATGACACAGAGGGCGTCTGAGCTGCTACAGGATGGGAATAGGTGGTACTGTGACAGGTCTTCCTCTAAAGCAGCTGTTCTGTAACTTGGGCCTCCAGATCACCTGCAGGGCTTGTTAGACCACACTGCTGCACCCACCCTTAAAGTCTCTGCTTCAGGGAGAAACCTGAGAATCTGCATTTCTAACAAGCTCTTGGAGATCACACTGAGAACTCACTGCTCTAAAGGTAATCAGGAGCAGGATCACATGCTCTGGGGAGGGAAACAGCATGAACTATACAGAGGCAACGAGACAAACCAGGCTCAGGTGGAGAGTGTCTTCAGAATAGGCAACAAGCAAACAGTGAGAGAGGAACACAGAGGGAACAAACAGTACAACCAAATGGAAATGTCTGTTACAGGCGAAGGAGAAGGAACTGGAACCCTCTTATTACCTAAAAAATTACTACAACTGTCTCACTTTACATTTTTCACTTCAAAATCTTCCCCAAATTAAATAAAAAACAGGAATATTGTATTTTTACTGTATTTATAACTAAGAATATTTCTATCAAATGTTCCCATAGCCTTGAAATATAATTAAAATTAATGCTGTATCAAAGTTTAAAATGCTATAATTTATTATTTATCCAGATATCTAGAACATCAGATTCCAATAAAAAAAAAAATCTAGTAGTCAGAATGTCAACAAAGAGGCTATCACACTGAAGGGTCTAATGTCGGAAAATACAATCTAATTTTTCATGAAGTCTTTGCCAAAGCTTTAAAAAGTCCAGTAGTCTACACTGTGATATCCTCGGTTACTTTTTGAATCTTACCTCTTTAACAATTTTATCTAGAATTTAACAATCTTTCTTAACAATTACATCTTGAATTCTAGTAATTTTCCCTCTAGCTTTTAAATTATTTCTATTTGTCAATCTCTCTAATAGCGGTAAAATAGAAATTGGAATGTCTGTTCCAACAATGAAGTTCAGTGCAAACTACACTGATATGTGATAAAATGACCATGATGTATATTATCTACTTAAGTAATTTGATTTAGTGGTAAAATGCTTCACTTAGAGAACAAAGACAGGTGTTGGATATAGAACTGGCTTGCCAGTGATACAGATATAACCCAAAAACATTAACGTTGGCACAGATGCCTCTGCTATTCCAGGTAACTGAACTATCGAAGCCCAGTGGAAGATATGTTCCAATGGGAAACAGCACAGACCCACTTAGGTTTTCTTCCACGCAACTGAAATTCTCCTGGAGCTTAGCTTCATTAGGTAGGGGCTTCTACTACCCACAGCCACCTTGACCTTCTCTCACAGTATTTAACAGTTTCCCAAGAGAAGAAAAGTGGGGGTGGGAGTGGAGAAAGATAATCTTTCTCTTTTTACTCCACAAACTTCCGAACTGTTCTCTCCATATCATTACGTGTATAGACTGGTGTCTGCATCGTCTTCTGCTACCCTACCCATCAAGGCACTGCGTTACTGTATTCGAACACACATTCCCTCTGTCTGGGAAGGTTTCCATGTAACAGTGCTTTCTCAGTCTCATATCTGCGCATTAGGACATTGTACAGAAAGAGAAAATGCTGCAAACAATCACAGGTAATCATCCCAACAGAGTAACAGTAAATATATTTCCTCAACTATGTTACCTGATCAGGAAAAAATTCTTGAAGAAATGGGCCCAATAATATGATTCCTAATCCTTCTGGATCTAATTTATTCTTCATGAGATTTATACTATGGGGAGAAAAAAGAAAAACAGTGGATACCAGAGGAAAAAAAAGCTGCTTTTCTTTCATGATTAAATTACTGATACTACAACACATTCAACTGCCAAAAATACTAAGAGCTGTTCTTTTTAGAACCTTAATGACAAATACACAGGAATGACATCTAATTTGCCAAAACTTGGTTATTTTTAAACTAGAGTAATCTGTTACTATTTAAACTTTAAATTGTGACGACTTTGGAATATTGTTCCTTATTAGGTAAAGTAATTTAAAAACCAAGGCTTATAAACTCAAGCTTGTAACTTCCCAAAGGCAAATTCTCTTTGCTTCATAGGTATGCCTGAATTTATCAATCAAATAAGGCATTTAACTAACAAAATGTTTATTTTAAGCCCAAGCAGAAAAAGAAACACGGTCAAAAGGCAGTGGAACATCAGATAATAGAAAACATCTCTTAAAAAGCTTACTTTTAAGAACTAATAGAAGCTTAAAATTCATAGACAATGTAATTTGAAGGTTAAAGAGCTACATTAATTCTCAAAGAGCTAATGTGTCATGAATGACAGTGAGTGATATATACTGTATTGGTCCGCAGCAGCCTAAACTGCGTACCAGCCCTTACGATGTAGGTGTACCAAGACTGGTGACAGGTGGTGTTATGTGTGACTAGAAAGAAGGCAGAAAAAAGCAGACTGCAGTTTAATTGGTTTAAAAATGGAAATAGTTTTCAGAAAAGTTTTATTTTCTATGCTATCTCAAACTATAAAGGACGAGTTAAATCTACCTTACTACACAACATGTAAAGTGTTATGTTTGGACATTTCAGGTGATTCTAGTCAACCACCTTCCTCAGGGGCAACTTCTCTCCTTTGAGTTTGCTGCTTCGGTCTGGGTCAGTTACCAGGTGTGCCTTTCACAAAAGGAGCTGAAGCTATTCTTGTGAGGGTCAACTATTTTTAAGGTTTATGAAAGCTGCATCTGTGCTGACATAGCCGTCTCTCTGGGAAACACCTGGGTCAGGCTGCCTCACAGTCCTGCTACCTGACATGTAGTATTGGCCTTGTGAGATGCTTTTGTGGGCCCGTGGCTATCATTCTTGTATAGCATACTGTACAAAGGATATGGCATTTTAATGAGTCTGAGTAAGGCCAGGAGGTTATGATGAAGCAAATGAAGGCAAGGTCATATTACATTTAATTCATTTAATCCTTAGGATGGCCCAGTTATTTTATGGGCCATCCTGTATTATAACTGTAACTAGGCCAAAGTAGAGTGAATACTTCAGTCCAATCTTTCAGCTACTTCAAGAAAAACAACCTGAATCAAATGTACTAACTTTATGATTCAAGGTACGTTTTCTATCTGATAAAACAAGGAAAATTAGGTAGATGACATATAGCTACGTAAGAATTTGGAAAAAAAAAACACAACTTTTTATTCTTTCTCTTCCTTAGTCTGGTCAGTAGCAAAAATTACTTGAGTTAATTCTCTTTTGCAAATTAGAGCAGTGTAAACAAGATGGTCTCTACTTGGAAATAAAGTTAGAAGAAGTGTAGTAATTAGTATCATACCATTTGTTGGACTAGGTCAACACTCTGAATTTGTTTAAATTGAAAACAATTATTAATATTCATTTGTTAATATTTCTATTGAGAATGGATGAAATCACAGCTCTAGTAAGATTGAGACAGATTAATTCAGATGTGGTTGGTTTATAAATGTTTATATGTATTGCATACTTTCAAAGAAAGCATGACTGAACTCATCTAAAAACAGAACAGGATCAAATTGTAAAAATGGTGTCTACCAATATTTCCTGTTGCTTTTGCTGAACCCTTTCATTATGTTCGATAAGCTCACGTTTTCTCATTCTTAGAAAAACTTACGGAAGGAAAAACTATGCTGAAAAAAGGAGTACAGATCCTATCTTAACTTTTATTCCCATATTTGATCAATACATATATCCACTTAACAAGAGTTATTTTTTCACGGATAATAACTAAAGATCTTAATCTACAGAGGAAGTTGTAGATGTAACAATGTATAAAACATAACAGTGAGAATGAAGACAATGACAGGATCCTAAGAAATACTGATATGCCATAATATATTGCAGCCACTCCCACGAGTTTCAGGTCAGTTAATCATTTAGAAATGTTAGATATCTTTGATCATCTTTATTTAAGAGGGAAAGTCAGAGGCCTGGTGGTTATTTAAGCAGGGCAACTAGCACTATCTACATAGAACCGTCATTACTGAAGATACTAAAGTCACATAGAATTTTAAGACATGGGGAAGTCTTTGCAGAGAAAAAACTTTTTAAAGTTTATAGAAAGACACTTTTAGCATTTTTTAAAAAGCAGGACAATAACTGCTGGGTGGGAACGGAAATTCAATTTAAGTATGTCAAGTCTGCTATAACATTGGATTAGTTCGATTTCTTTCTAAATCTTTGCTTTACATGGATTGCTATGCTTCGTATATGCAGATATAGATTTTTAAAAAGGTAAAAATGTACAATATGTCTTAAACTTAAATGAATCTTTTTGAGTTGGCTAAATAACACTTCCTGTTTAGCTTACTATTCAGGATCTGAAACAAGGTCCAATGCTTTCATCACATCTTCCAGAAGTGAATCGGGTATGAATCCATTATCTGGGGGGAAAAAATCAGAAACAACTTGAAATAAGAATTTACTTCAAGAAATGCTGTTACTGCTGATCAGATTCCAGGAAAAAAATCGCATAAAAAATACAAAGAGTTAAGGAATAGTATGCTGCTTATTTTACGCATCATACCTGTTGTTATTAGAGATTCTCTTCTATTAGTTTCAAATAAAAAAATTTTATAACTTGAGAACCCTGAGAAAGCTTAAAGTCAAATTATTTGACCTTTAAACAGTGTTACAGCGTTAAGCGGGGAAAATATTTTTCTACTTAATCTTTCAATAAACAAAGTAAACCTTTACATTCCCATTTAAAAGTTCATTTAAAAGAATTCTTTACCAACAAATTCCCTTTGTCACAATGTTATTTAGTTTCCTAAAGGAATGTTAGCGATCCACTGATATTTAGACAACTGACAGATTAACAGCAAAGATATTCTAAAACAGACTTGGTGATTTAAATAAAAGCTGTAGGTTTTTTTTGAAAAAAAAAAAAAAAAACACCAAAAAATCCTGAAATGAAGAGTCAAACTAATGCTGATGATGACTACTTTATGGAACATGGCCCAAACTCTGATGATGCAACAGACCATGACACACACAAAGTCCTTGTGGGGTAGTTTGAAATGAGAGTGGTTTTAAACAAGTAACTTGTTTATTCCTTAAATGTACAGTGCCCAATTTCCCCTATCCATTTACTCATGCCTGAAGACTCTCAGCTTTAAATCAGCTTCCAATGTCCTTCAGGGATTAGATGATTAAAAAAAAATCTTGCCATGGAGAACAAGATGTCCAAAAGCCCTGCTCCTACAATCAAACTACAGAATAAAGTGTGCAGTTGCTCTTTCAGGATGTGGAATTGTACACTATCACTATCAGAAAGGAATGAAGTTATGATTGTAGACTGGTCTTTTCTATTCTTAAACCTCATAAGGAGCTGTTTATCCATTTGAAGACAGATTGGCCTTGACTAAAAGGTTATGAGTCATCTAGGATAATTAAAAATGTGCAATTTTTTAAGTGAAGGGTTAGAGTAATTCCAGTTTGTTAAGTTACCAGTAATTTGAGGTATTGAGAATAAAGAAGACCTTGGTTGAAGGCACTTGTAAAAACATTCAAGCTCTGTGGGCTTAGCTTTGATGAGTCTGATCACGATTTTGCTTAAGTTAGGTCACAGCTAAAAAGGCTCAGCATCTCCAAATGTGAAACAGGCTTTATGTGGCCACCAGCAGACAGGAACAATTAGGTTTCTGTGTTTATAGGCTATATCCATTTGGTAGTACAGGTGGAGTCTCCCTCATCCAAAACACTTGGTTCTAGAAGTGTTTTAGATTTCAGATTTCTTCTGGTTTTCGAATATTTGCAAATACATAATGGTTGAACATCCCCAATCTGGTCCAAAATCTGAAATGCTCCACAGGGTCATATAGGCACTCAAAATTTTGGAGGATCAAACTTTCGGGTTAGGGGTGTTCAATTTGTACAACGTTCTTCAGGAGCACTAACAGCATGTACTTTGTCACAGCTGCCAGCCTTTCGGCAGAAACTATAACCTGCAACTCAGCTCCCACCCCAAGAAAAAGTTAATTGGCAAATGACAACAAAAACAACGTGACCTTCTTAACAACATGCTTAAAATACTAATTTTAAAACTAAAGATGTAATAGAATTTTCTCAATAATTCAAAGACTTTTAATATAGTCAAGATTAGAAAGAGATTTCAAAATTATTCTCCTTTGTAGAAAACTTTGATATGTTAATCATACCTACAAAAAAATTCTTTAGAAAAAGACCAGAATCGTTAAGTGTAAAAACAGATGAAACGTAGGTCATGTGACATTTCGTCAACTGACTCCCTAGAGAATAAGGAAACAGAGGCACAAAGACGAAAAGACGACCTGAAAGTCAACAGCAAAGGAAATCTCAGAATACCATTTGATTAGTCAAGCAGATCTATGAAGAACTAAAATAAAAAAATAGAACTTGCATGCGTTGGTAAATTAACTACATAGATATCAACACAAAAGAATGGGGACTATGAAAAGAGGGCAGAGCAGCCAATGGCTAGCACATACATACTGTAATACTGTCGGATTGTGGCTGACAGGAGGAAAAAAGCTGTTGGTTTAAAATTTTTAAAGATTTTTACCAGTTAAATATCCAGATTGCTAAAAGTGTCAAGTCCTTAGAGATTGTGGGGAGGAATAACTCAATGCAAAAGAGTGCTGATGAAGGAGAGTGAAAGTGAGGCGTGTCATTTACTGGATAAGACAACTGTTTCATAACTGGGAGGAAACCTGAGTTGGGCTTTCAAAGAAAATATAAAACAATCAGGATTTCTGTTCTGAAAGATTAAGAAAAACAGGAGAGACCAGCAGGTCTCAATTTTAACAGAGATACTAGCTAAACTGGACACTGCAGGAAGAAGGCAAATATCAAATACTCAAAATTAACAGAGAAGCTGGAAAAAGGTTTCTCAAGAGTTTTGCAACAAATAGCTTATAAGGAAACTGTGAAGCCCAGCATACTTGAGGCTAACATTTTCCATATACTGTGGGAGAGGGAGACTATGGTTTCTTGGGAATCAAAAAAAATTAGAATTTAATGTCATTGTAGTCAAATATTAAGTGATTTTATTTTAAACATTGTATATTTATGTAGCAACATACCATTAAAACCTTAATATAGATCTACAATTTAATAAATACTCTTATTGAAAAAGCAAGTGACCTCTTCCCCAAGGCCAAGTCACACAGACACAGAGTTGAGCTTTTCCGGACCTCTTTGGCATTAACTTCTGGCTGGCCCACCTGGCTCCCCAGTGGGCAATGAGTTTTGGAGGGCAGGGAGTCCAGATCCCCAGGGCCTACCACAGTGCTTGACTCATAGCTGCTCGATAACATTTGTTACTTTTAATGATACAAGCTCAGAAGTAAGTAGCTCGTTTATAGCTCGTACTGCAAATTCATTTGTATTATGTGATGGAAAAGGTACAAAATATGGTGGCAATATACAGAAAACTGTTAGCTGGGGCTGCCTGACAGAAACAGTGATGACAGTGACAGGAGTGCAGGGAGGCCACAGCAAGGGCGCAGGGAGGAGCATTTATTTAAAAGGAACAGAAAAGACAAGGCAATTCTGGAGGATGTCTAGGGAGTGGTGTATATTAAGCTCAATCTACAATAGTCCAATTATTCTTAAAGACTGGGATATTTTAAAAGAAAAGGTGTTGCTTCCTGACATGTAATTGTACAAGGGGGAGGGGATAAAGGAGAAAGAAGAAAACAAAATCCATTATGTATAATGTGAAAACCTGTGATGAGCACTTCAGACACTCCCTATGCAGACCTTGATGTCTTTGGAGATTATGGAATAAGCTCTGTGCCACACATTTTTAAAAAACAACACAACGGTTAAGGTATTGAGTACTGACTAATTCATATAAAGTAGTTGCTATTAAGTCCATTTTACAGTTGAAAAACTGAGTTAGGAACTTGTCCAACATCACACAGCTAGTGAGGAGTAACAGAGATGGTATCCAGAGTCACTAGAGAATTCTTGTTCAGTATCTTTGATCATATTAATGTATCTTCATCCTTATCATTTTACAAAAATTCCTATAAAACATGTACCTGAATACAAAGCACATATCCAAACAAACACTTTCTTCCACAAAAAAGATCCACAAAAATAAACACTGTGGCCTTTCTCCGAAGCTCATGTGGAACACTTTGAATAGGCCTAATACCTGATTCTCTTTAAGCTGAGTACGTATGCTAGTCTCCCCTTTCTGAATGTGAGATTAAACTGAGCCAATTATCTAGAGGAGATACATCAAGGTCCCGCAGAAAGTACAATTTTGCTAGTATTCTAAATGAGAAACTAACAGTTAAAAAATATATTTTTGACCTTGTTTTATAAGTATGCTTGATATCAAAATAAGTATTGGGCTCCTAAGATCCTCAAGATTCTGAAACGGGCAGAAATTGCTCAACTAGAAATGGGAGTATCAAATCCTTACTCCGTTAAATTAACAGTTCAAAGTAAACTTAAATTTAGAAAGGTTAAAAAGTACCTCTTTATGACTTTAGCCTTTCAGAAAGATACTGGTAGTAGAGAGAAGGGGAAAGATTGCTGAAACACTTAAAATCTAGTCTTGGTTCTCACATTTAGGTATGTGGCTCTGGAGAAGTGACTCAAACCATCACAAGGTTGTTCTCTAAAGAACAAAACGATGATGATCCCTGCCTATCTCCTAGGTTTGTGGCAAGGTTTTAATGAGGACATGGAGGTAAAGTGCTTTAGAAATTGTAACATTCCATGCAAATGCCACACATCATTCTTAGACAGATCCCCACTTACATACCAGGTTTATGTTCCAAATGATCAGTACTAAATCACTTGTTTAGGTTATGGAAGATGTGGTCTCATAGAGGCAATGCTATAAATAGTGATTCGCCTGTACATGTCTATTTAATTAGGAATATACCCACAGCACAGTGTTAACAGTGTGACTGCAAATCCACCCAGTCAGATACCCGGGTTTAGCAACCAGGGGTGGGAGCTAAAAGTGAGATAAAAATATAAAAATACTCCTGGGTACCTTCAGTGTCCCTCTAGGTCAGTTATTCTACGAGCATTCTGAAGAGGGTGACAAAGGATAACTGTCCCTATACCAGTCTCTGCTAAATGGAAACTGTATCTAAATGCTTGTAAGAACTTTTTGTACACTAAGTGTTGCTTACATCTTGAAACAAAAGCATACCATTTGGAGAAAGAAAATTAAATTAGCAGATTAGTCTGTAAGTGATTGAAAAGAATAAAAACTGAAAAATTAATCTACTTTTAATCCTTCTACTTCTTAGAGCTATCACATAGCTAAACCGTGAACAATGTGATATTTAGATGAAAAGTAGATTTTATCTTCTTCCTAAGTCATATATAGAGGCATAGTTTCTAAGCTATCTGAATAAATTTTGCTTAATAATTCAGTTTATAGTCCTGATAAGTTGTTACACATAACTCTGTAGATTAAAACCATTTAATTTTCTTTGTCTAGTAGAAATACAGCAAATTTATTTTCATATGCATCTCTCACAACTCAATTCTGAAATAACTGCACTGATTATAAGTTATGTTTTAGTATTGGTAATCTGAGAAGTTCTAATTTTCCTTGGTACATTGTAAAAGAATAGTACAAGCCTGCTACCTCATTAGTGATTACTGAAAGCAAACAAAACTACTACTTTTGACAACTGTCTCCTACTTTAACAACCTTAACTTCAGTATCTTTGCAGCATTGATGAAATTTTTTTAGTCTTACAACATCAGCCTTCTAAAGTTGAGTGCTCCTTTGTCTGCTCTGAAGGCATTTTTTCATGCCTTTATTCTTTAATAGTTATTATCTCCTAAGATTTTCTGATCCTCTCCTTGTATGTTTCTTTTCTCAAGAAACTCATTCACTCCCAGTTTCCCATATGAAGGTTCCCAAATCTTCACTAGTAAAACACAACACAACACAACACTTAACGATTACATGAAAGCTATGTGTTTGGTTTTGGTATGTTCGTAGTTATACTGGGTTAAGAATATGACTATCATCTTGGACAATCGCTTGTACCACTGGGCAAGGTGCTTTCTACATTATTCATTTAATATTCATAATGCCTCTAAGAACTAGGTATAGTCGTTCTAACAATGATACCTAAGAAAACAGCAGACCTAAAAGTAACTAGCCTAAAGTTATTTGCTAGTAAGTGCTAAGAGTATATTCTTAGAAATTTGCATGACATGGATTTTCAGAGAGGAAAAGAGCAGATCGCTAAGTGTAAAAAGTTTCAAGACAGAAGAAAGTATATTCATAAAGATAACTGAATCCATTCAGGTGTCCACAAGGACTTCACTGATCCAGCAACTTCCATTTCTACATGGTACTTTGTAAGGGAACTTTCAAGTATGACAACTTAGTTTTGAAGTTATACTTGAAAGGTGAGTTAGCTATAATAAAGTCGTAACTGTTACCTAAATATGTAAACACAAAAGTGATCAAAACAACCTCGGTGACAATGACTCAGCAGACATTTTAATGATATATAAAACTATACTTTGTTAGGCAGAACAGCTAAACATAGGCTCCAAAGTGAATGATTCAGATGATCTTCCTCTGCTTCTTTATCCTGGGAGGTCAATTATATAGAAATATCCTGGAAGATCTGTTTATTTAATATTCGTTTGGACAAGTAAAGAAGAAAATGACTTACTTTTCAAACAGTTTGTTCAAAAGGTGGTATTTTTTCCCTGTTTGGGGTCAAGATTAATCAGAGGTCAACTATACCTTCAGTACTCCAAGAAACCCAACTCAACAAGGACTTGTGTGCTATTTCATTTGTTCACATTTTCACTATTTTCCTTTTAAAATGTTCAAGAAACACAACTTACGTTTCATTAAATAACCCAATATATCTTTTGAATAAAATCAGGTAGGTATCAATGTCTTTCAAACACATGAAGACAGAAAACAGAGATGATGTTAATAAAATCTTTTACCTTCTGGGTCGTAGGTTTGAAAAACTCTTCTGGCTTGTTCTGAAGGAGCTTCAGGGGCAACTAAAGCCATATCCTGAAAAGATAAGAAGCACGTTGTCAACTAGCTATAGTATCATGACATTAAAAAGAAAACAGATACTAGGGTAGGGAGACATAATGACATTGGAGTCAGAAGACTTTGAGTTATATTTGTATCACAGATGTGTAACGAGATAGGTCATAAACTCTCCAGGTCATTTATTTTACATTTGAAAAATGGCAATAAAACTTCAACCACAGAAAATTGTTGTGAACAATACATGTGAAGCTTTATATAAATACTTAAAACACTGGGGAAAAAAGTCTAATATATGGGCAATTACTATAAAAATGTAGCATAAAAAAAAAACAAACACAAAAACAAAACCCGAACCATTTTTTTCCACATTTTTTTTGTTCAGGTAAGAAGAAATAAAATACACTCTAGTTTTCAAATATTTGAAAATAAAATCCAGAGATTTATTATAGCAAATAATGACACAATTAGATAGCAGTGCATTAAAAATTTTAATTTAGTAACCTAGTCAAAGCTCCATCAAGTTCTACATGTCCAGAATTTTAATTTTTCAGAACTCAAAGGAAACACCCTAGAGACAGAAATTTCTTTCCCCCATAAAACAAATTCTCTACCATGACTAATTTCTCACAGAAAACATTTATCAGGATTCTAAGCACAAAAACTGTGTTATCTTTGATTCTTTACATTTACCCCACATATCTAAGCCATTACAAAATTCTACTTGACACACATGAATCTAAAATGCAGGCTCTTGTTGTTTACCTTTGGTTAGCTTTTACCTATAATTATCTTTGCCTATAATGGTGTTCACTCAGACAAACGTCATCAGAGAGTAAGTTTCCAAGTACCCCTTCCCTACTACCTTGAATCCTTTTTATGGGGTACAAATGTTAAAATCTAAAATGCTGTTCCCCTGTGGACACAATTTTTGCAAGAAATGTACTTCTCAACTGTTATTCTAATATCTCACCTTTACCCTGTTCACGGGTGAAGAAACTAAGAATCAGAGGAGTTCGAACTCAACCATGAGGACTCGGTTCCTGAAAACCTTATTTATAAAAAACAGGAATGGGAACTAAAACAAGGCAACCTGTGCAAGCCCTTACACATTTTTCATGTATTATAATAAAAGGTAAAGCAACTTAAAAATCACTTGATATTTTTTAACATCTGTAAAATTTTGTAATGTACAGTTGTCTCTCATTTACAATCCCTGGCTAGAAACTTCTTAGGCGCACCCTTCACTGCATTTCCAACATTATTTTGCTGATAATGTGTATGCCCAAGTGACATGTTTTTCCTTTGGCTTAACTTTCAATGCCTTTTTGATTTTATGATCTAGTCCTTTATTGCTGGATCCTTGAACTGTATCTAGTCTTTTGCTGTTACAAAAAAATGCTGAATCAAATAAACGTGAACATGTAACATCAGAAACGTGCAGTTATATTTGCACAGCAGGTCACCAGAGTGGGATGGCTGGGTCAAAGAAAGGTTTACTTAACCCGAACAGTATTTCTTAAAAACCCTCTTTCCTTTTTCTGATACATTACCAATATAGCCTTAGCTCTATAATTAACTTTTATCCCAAAGCTAGGATTGCAGTGTTGGCTCTCAGATTTAGGGAACAATTGCTGACACATGGGTTATTATTATTCCTCAGTTCCCTTTATCACTCCCAAACCTGAGTTGCAGATTTCTACATTTATTCTAGTATAAGCTTTAGCTCCCTTAACTATTTCTAACACATTTTTCTTTTTCAATTGTCTCCATTTGACTGTTGAAATTTGTAGATGAACACTATAACCTTTGAAATTCTGGCTGAGAAGCTACATGGTTAACAGATCAAATTTTATGCAGAGGGGAACTTACAGGGGCACAAAATCAGGATACAGTTATTCTTTCTATTCACCATCTGTTCCATTCTCAACCTTTTTTTGGGTCACTAATAAGTGAGGAAAAGTTTTAAAATGAGTTTTAAGATATTGCTGGAAATTTCTAAGTATTACTTAAAACTATGATCTAAATAGAAGAAAAGGGAGTATCAGGTTATTTTTTCTGGGTTAAACTAAATCTTTGTGGGGGAAAGGTAGCAGAAATATAACTGAAGCATTACTTCAATATTCTACAAAGTAAAGTTTGGGAAATTATTGCTGTTTACATAGTAGAGAGAAGCAAGTAAAATTCCAGATTTTAGCCATAGAAGGTTTAGATCAGATTCTCTGGCATTAAGGAGCTGAAAGTTCTGGAGTGTAAAAATAATTTAAAGCAAACTACTTGATGCCTTTTCTCTAAGTGCCGTGTGTTTTTTAAAAAAATACTCTGCTAGTGGTTGGGCACTGGGGGTCACGCCTGTAATTCCAACACTTTGGGAGGCCAAGGCGGGCAGATAACGAGGTCAGGAGTTAGAGAGCAGACTGGCCAACATGGTTAAACCCCGTCTCTACTAAAAATACAAAAAATAGTTGGGCGTGGTGGCGGGCTCCTGTAATCCCAGCTACTTGGGAGGCTGAGGCAGGAGAATCATTTGAACCTGTGAGGCGGAGGTTGCAGTGAACTGAAATGACATTGCACTCCAGCCTGGACGACAGGGCAAGACTCTGTCTCAAAAAAAAAAAAAAAAAAAAAAAAAAAACTACACCAACGTAGAACAAAATTAAAGTAAACCTTAAAGAAAAGTATACCACTTATCTCTTTCTTGCCTCTGGTTATGAATAGGCTATATAAGCTCGCCTGCTATAGAAAGAGCAGTTGGAACTCAGGCAAATGTCCTGGTAGACTCTAGTTAACACATGTTCATTTAGAGCAGGGTTTGGTAAGCATTTTTCTGTAATGGGCCATTGAGTAAATGTTTATGTTTTGCAGGGCACATGGTTTTAGCAGCAAAATACATGACCATGGCTATGTTCCAATAAAACTTAACTTTACCAAAACAGGTAGTGACTTGATTTGGCCTGAGGGCCATCTGCTGACCCATGATTTATATAATGTATTACATACTTTTTTCCCCCAAATGCTCTAATATTTATTTTTTTGAGATGGATGGAGTCTTGCTCTGTTGCCCAGGCTGGAGTGCAGTGGCACGATCACACCTCACTGCAACCTCTGCCTCCCAGGTTCAAGCAAATCTCTGCCCCAGCCCCCCGAGTAGCTGGGATTACAGGCACTCGCCACCATGCCCAGCTAATTTTTGTATTTTTAGTAGAGACGGGGTTTCACCATTTTGGCCAGGCTGGTCTTGAACTGCTGACCTCTTGATCCACCCGCCTCGGCCTCCTAAAGTGCTGGGATTACAGGCTTGAGCCACTGCGGCCAGCCCTTAACATTTATTAAACATGCCAACTTTTTGATATATGGGGGCAATAAAGACATCTTAATCACCTTTACAGATTTTTACAAAGAATATATTTTGGCTATTATCAGAAATTAGAAAAGAGGGCAGGGAATTCTAGCTAGAAGGAATGGAATCATGAAAGGCAGGGAGATGTGACTTCATAGCACACAGGGAAACTGAAAAATGCGAACAGGACTCAGAACTGCGACAGAAAAGGAGGACTTAGGAAGGGAAATGAGCTTCGACAGAAGAATGAATTTGATTTTTGAACTTTTAGAGTTTGGAGGTAATGGTTAAACATCCAAGTAGAATACATGGAGTTATCTTAATACTTGGCACACTACAAACACTCACTGTTTGCCAACTGCGAGCTTCTCGTGAGCTATTAGAAATAGAATACCAGTGTTAGACTGAGGTTACGGCTGGGGAACCTGCCAGGGAAAATACTGAAAACTGATGAAAGCAGATTCCTTCAAAGAACTAAGAAGCGAGTACAGTTGATCCTCAAACAACACGGATTTGAACTGCATGGGTCCATTTATATGTGAAATTTTTCTCAATAAATATATTGGAAATTTTTCTTGAAAATTTGCAACAGTTTGAAAAACTCACAAACTGTGCAGCCTAGCGATATTTTCAAAAATTAAGAAAAAACTAAGTATGCCATGCATGCATAAAATATATGTAGATACTAGTCTATTTTTTTTTTTTTTACTACCATGAAATGCCACAAATCTATTACAAAAAGTTAAAATGTACCAAAACAGGGGCATACAGACCGTACCTGGCACCATTCACCGTCAAGAGATGTAAATGAATGTGAAGATGCAGTATCAGATCATAACAGCATGAAATTAACTTTAGTGCATACTGTACTACTGGAATAATTTCATCACCATCTCCTGATGCTATTGTGGTGAGCTTGTGTTGTATCTGCTTAAAGCACAAGTGTGGCACTAATCATCTCCGCATGTGCAGCCCATCACTCCAGTGAGTTCCACATCACAGTAAAAAGTGATCCCAAACAGTCCTCACATACTTTTCATCATGTTTAGTGCAATACTGTAAATCTTGAATGAAACCATGGGACCCATATGGAGTGCCACTAGTGATGCTGGAAATGCTCCCAAGAAACAAAAGTCTGGACGTAAGAAAAAGTGGAATTGCTTGATATGCACCATGGATTGAGGTCTGCTGCTGTGGATACTCACTATGTCAAGAGAAATGAATCCAGCGTAAGAATATCATAAAAAAAGAAAAGGAAATTCGTGAAGCCATTGCTGCAGCCATACAAATCTTCCACTTTTTGCAAAATACCTCCTTGTACAAAAAATGCGACTTGTATGTAAGTGCAGGATTGCTATAGGAAAGGCACACCTTTAGATTCTAATAAGATTCAAGAAAAAATGCAATCATTATACGACAAGTTAAAGCAAAACAAAAGTGAAGGAGCTAAAGGTGGAGAACTTAATGCCAGCAAAGGATGGTTTGATAATTTTAGAAACTGGTTTGGCTTTAAAAATATCAAGGTAACAGGAGAAGCAGCTTCTGCTAACAAAGAGGCAGCAGGTAAGTTCTCAGAAACCATTAAGAAAATCTTTGAGAAGAAAGAGTATCTGCCTGAACAGGTTTTTAATGTGGACAAAGATGCCCTATTCTGGGGGGGAAAATGCCATAAAGAACACTTATAAGTAAGGAACAGAAGCAAGCACTAGGATTTAAGACAGGAAGCAAAAGGCTACTGTTTTATGCAAATACAGTCAGGGTGATGATCAGGACTGCCCTTATCTATAAAACTGCTAACCCCAAGCCTTGAAGGGAAAAGACAACACCAGCTGCCAATCTTTTGGTTGTATAAGAAGGCCTGGAAGAGAACGCTTTCTCTGGATCGGTTCTATCAATGATGTGTACCGGAAGTTACACAGTACCCTGCCAGTAAGAGACCATCTTTTAAAGTTCTTCGGATATTGGACAAGGTCCCTGGCCACCTAGAACCCCATGAGCTCACCACCGAAGGCATCAAAGTAGTTAACTGCCCTCTAACGCAACATCACTAATACAGCCTCTAGATTAGGAGGTCATAAGGACCCTTGAGGCTCATTACACACAGTACTCTGCAGAAAAGATGGTTATTCCTATTAAACAGAACCCCAACAGCAAGAACAACATGGAAGTCTGGTAGGATTACACAGCACTGAAGAGGCCATCATTGTTACAGAAAAAGTTAATCCATCCAGCCCAAAGCATATTCCTGCTAGAGAAGACTGTGTCCAGATATTGTGTATGACTTCACAGGATTTACACAGCCAATCAGGGTAAAGGGTTTCAAGATACAGATCTCGGAGAAATTCAAGAGCTAACAGACACCACATCAGAGGAAATAACAGAAGATAGTTTGATAGAGATGAATGCTTCTGAACCAGTGCTGGACAATGAGGAAGGTGATGTATAAGAAGCAGGACCAGAATACAAACTGACATTCATCTTAATTTTAACATATTCTTTTCTCCAGCTTATGAGAATCCAGTATATAATACATATAAAATACAAAATATATGTTAACCTACTGTTGGTTAAGGTAAGGCTTCCAGTCAACAACTGGCTAACAGTAAATTTTTGAGGGAGCCAGAAGTTCTATGTGGATTTTTGACTATGCAGGGGGTTAGCACCCTAACTCCCATGTTGCTCAAGGGTCAATTATGTTTTCAAAAACGAATTGCATTAGTCTGTTTTCACACTGCTATAAAGATACTACCTGAGGTGGGGTAATTTATAAATAAAAGGTTTAATTGACTCATAGATCTGCATGGCTGGGGAGGCCTCAGGAAACTTACAATCATGCTAGACAGTGAAGGAAAAGTAAGCGCCTTCTTCACAAGGCAGCAGGGAAAAGAGCATGCAGGGGAAGCACCAGATATATATCAACCAACCAGATCTCCTGAGAACTCACTATCAGAAGAACAGCATGGGGGAAACAGCCCTCATGACCCAATCGCCTCCCACCAGGTCCCTCCTTGCGATGGGAGATGAGATCTGGGTAGGGACAAACAGCCAAATCGTATCAGGAATTAAGGCAACTTATTGGTTGAAGTTAAGTGTAAAACAAGTAACTCAAAACCTTGTTTGTGGGGAAATGATAACAAACCCATTTGTTAGCTATCTAAACAGAAACTCTTTTTTTCCTCCCAACAAACAATCTGGCGATATTGGTTAGGTTCCAAATAACAAAACCACCAACTATAACTGCCATTACTAATAAAACAAACTGTGTCTTAAACAAGAAAAAAAAAATCATGTTTTCCTTTTTTGGTCTCAGTCATATACTACTAACAGCTAATTTGGTCAACTCCTTAGGCATTAACTCTTAATCATATTACTTAAAAAAGATGTGTTTATACTACAGGATGAAAAAAAATGAAAAGAGAAAAAACCCAAGAGATTATTATAAATTCAAATGGAAATATTCCAGAAGTTTTCTTTCACAAATCAAAACCAGTACATAGTCTTCTAAAGTGATTACTGACTTGCTTATTTTGAGTGTTTACAATGCTTTTTGGATTACCATAGAAAATGATCTTTTAGTTAAACCTTGTTTAAATTTATGTAATGTTTAAATGTTTAGAGATGTAATCAGAAAAAGTTACAAAACCACCTTCTATTCCCATTAAAGTGTTTCATTTTGCTGTTCTTTTAACTCTGTAATTTTAATTCAAATTATAAACACTAATTTTTACCAATTTATTTAACTTAAACACTTGTAAACAGGGTTCCTAGTAAAAAGATCTGTAGAAAAATCCATGTAGCAAACTTAATATTAACATTCAATATACTGCATATTTGCATAGCAAGTTTGAAGAGCAAGTAAGTATAGAATTCCATTCAATTGAAAGTGTTTTACTGCCGTATTTTTCTTATTGTACGTAAAACGGTTAGAAAGAATGTAATAACTTTATAAATGTGAAGAGGAGGATTCTACCCCTCAGATTTTCCATTTCCAAAATGTAATATAGCAACAGTTTTTAGGTTCCATATGTAGTATATTTTCTCTAACTATACACAAAACCATAATTTCTTAATCATTTGGCAGGCTTAATAGATGGTAGAGAAAAACCCAGTCTGTGCACTCAAGGTCGCAGTCTAACAGAAGAGAGAAAAACATGCTACTCTATCTTTACTTCCATGAATATTATTAAAATTATCCTAAGAAAATTATATTCTAGGATGAAGTTCTAACAAATATACACTAATCCTATACTCCCCCCCAACACACACAAAAAACCCCCCCATGAATGATAATTAAGTAAAGGGATTCCAAGGTCAGCAAATATAGTTGCATTTTCTTTTCTTCATCCCTAGTTGTAATACTTAGGAGAAAATTTCAACATGTACTGCATTTGGAACTCTTTTAGGTACCCTCAGTAGGAACAGACCCTACACACATAAGACTCAACTATTACATACTGTTTTAGTTAGCAATTAAAGCTCTGATTTATCATCGAAATTATTTTTATTGTAAAAGCAGTTCTTTATATTAGTCTGATATAATCACATGATTTTATCAGAGGAATTTATATTCAACCAATTTACTGGTCAACAGGGATTGCTAAACAATCTAGCTTTTAAAATTATCTAGCCTCACTCAGCTTAATTGCAGGGGGTTGGCAGGGAGTTGGGGATGGAGGTAGGTGGACCAAGCTGTTAATGGGACTAATAGCCTACAATCATGAAACAGGTATCTCCTTTTCACGCAGCTCTGTATTATCAGTGTAACTATTCACTGTTCACCACAAACCTTTTAAAATGTTGTAACATTAGCCATCCTTCCAAACACCTACTGAAATATAAGGCCTGTGTACAGTGGGTTGGCTGGGGATAAGTAGTTCACGACTGAAAAGGTCTTTAAAGTTTATTCATTAAGCCTTTCATCATTATGAAGAGCAATCTGCTGTCATGATTCATCAAAGAACCTCCGAGAGCATCGTCATCTAACTTCAAGAATGATTGCTCATATATTTATGACACTTTAGCTTGCAGACAACATTTTATAGTGTTAAAAGTCCCTCCAATAAATAAACAGAAGGTAACTGGTATATAATTTACCTTTAAGTAAAATTTTACTTTATAATGTTTCACCTTTAGTCTTTGCTTACTATCTATATTCATGACCAAATAATTTGGGAAACAGATTTTAAGTCAATTAAATTATCTCAAAACATAGTATGTCATTAGCACCAGCAAGATTAACCGAATTCAGTTAATCCCAATATCTGAAAGCAGGAAGGATGGTGGTTTTTTTCTTACTCTTTCATTCTTTTCCAAATAATGTGTAACGCCCAGGTCACCTCCACAGTAGCCCACTGCTGTGAGGCACCAATCTGTGTAATATGGGCAGAGAAGCCAGGGTAGGAAACACGGCAGAGAGCCCTCTGAGGTTCCTCCTCTAGAAACACAGACTCTAAATGCACAAGTGGAAATAAGGCAGTGGGAGAAGAAGTTTCTAACAGATGTGATCTACTCTTGTGCCGTAATTAGTAAAATCATTAATGAGTGGGCTGCTGACTCTCCAAATTATCATAATTGACCAACTCACTTTAAAAAATCCGTCGAGCTTTTCTTGATGTTAGGTGATGTTCTTGGAGGTTCTTTGATTATTCATGACAGCAGATTGCTCTTCATAATGATGAAAGGCTTAATGAATATACTTTAAAGACCTTTTCAGTAATAAACTACTTATCCCCAACCAACCCACTGAACACAGGCCTTATACTTTAGTAGGTGTTTAGAAGGATAGTTAACGTTACATTTTAAAAGATTTCTGGTGAACAGTGAATATTTATACTGGTAATACAGATAAAGGTACCTGAAAAAATAAAGTTACTCTTTATTTCAAAGTTAGGACTCTTTGTATCGCTGGAATTCATTTAAACTGTTCAATCACCTAGATACAAGATAATCGATGGTGGTAGATATTATTGTTCCCAATTAGTTGCTGCTTCCTCCTTCTAAGAGGATTATTTGTCACTGTCTGTTGCTAAGTGACGTGAAGTACCTGTCTGTGAAAGGGGCCTACTTCCGTGCCTCAGTGACATCAGATTTAGCCAGAGAAATACAACTGGGAGTGACATTATGCCAGCTCCTAGCAGAAACTTTAAGTGCCACTATCTGGTTTGGCCAGGAGTCTTGTTCTTTTCCCTCTCTTATGAGAACTGCACATTCCAGGCAGAGGCTACTCCTTCAGCCCAGATTTTAAAATAAAGGAGACACGTGGAGCACACCTGCAGCTGACATGTAAGTTACGAGGGCGGTAAGCTTTGGGCTGGGTGTGTTGGGGAGAGGGTGGCAGTGGTGTGTTCCAGTACAGGCAAAAAGAGGGTACATTGTTTTTAGAGATGTTAAAACATTCTCAAATTCCTTTTTGCCATCACCACATGCAGGCAAATCTAAACAATGTCAGTGGTCAAATACTCCTTCTACCCGCAGGATGGGTTGTTCTCATCGCCCCCTTCTTGAATACCACTGTGTACATGACTGAAATGTCAGGGTTGTTGGTTACTGCAGCAAGCTGGCGAAAGGGATTAAAACCTAATATACTGGCTTGGGCTGTATGTTGCTTGTGCCACATGTATTCTATTTGATCTTCCTATTGAGAGCAGTCTACATTTTCCTCTTGTGTCTTCCCTCATGCTACCCAGGGACTCTGACCTTAACAATGTAAGCTGCACATGGAGGAATCTCCACATATGCAGACTTCATGTTTCCTATGAAAATGAATGCTTAAGAAGATGACTGAAACTGTAGTCCACTCAATACCAATTAATTTGATCTTGGGAGGCTTGGATTAGTATGAACAAAAAGTGAGGGCCCCCAACCAATCCTACTCTCCTTTTCTACAATTTTAAACAAGGTTTGCATGATTAAAAATTAGTCACAGTACTCACATTTATAATTTAAAATTTTATCACAGCTGTACAGAGAAGCTTTGATTGTTGACTGAGAAGGCCGTTCTACTTCCATGAATTTGCTTTATATTCATGCCATGGATATTCCTGTTTAGCTTTCTATATCAAGACAGACTTTCATATAGTAAAGATGATTTGGAAATAAATCTGATTATTTAAGCTGGTCCTATAGCTGATTGTCAACCTTTGCTTTCATCTTAATATCCTAGCACAACTAGTATGGTTTAGCTATAATCAACCAATTACTATTCCCCAAATACAGTATTAACTTTCCCATTACAACACTACATCTATATAGCCTTCATTTCATGTCAGTCTCAAAGTTACCATGTCCTTTCATTCAAGTATAATCTCTTCTACACCAACTTCTTCCTTCTTCCAGGCTCTACTCCACTCTAGCATAATGAGTTGTTTTCTTGAGGGAGGGAAGTTAAATGCACAGCTCAGAAGCCAGAAGACTAGAGTTTGAATCCTGCCTTGGTACTCACTAGTATCTAACTTTGGAGATGTCATTTTTCTCATTGGCCCCAGACTGTAACACGTAGATGAAAACGACATGCAGCTCACAGGGTTGGTTTGAGGATTAAATGAGGAATACTCCTGAGATGATTAATTAGTATACTGCCTAACACACAGACAACATTCAGTAAATGTTCACAGTAAACTATTACCAAGTATTATTAATCCTTACATTTCAACAGTACTTAGCACAATGCTGAATGTGTGTGACAGTAGGTAGTATGAGAAATCAGGTAGTGCCACAAGAAGGTACTAAGCTGGAAGAATAGAAGCAACAAGAGAGTAGGAGAATCAGTGGACACAATACGAATGATGGAAGGCTGGACCAGGAATGCTGAGCAAGATTTTGATAAGCACATTCTGGGCAGAGGGTAACATAAGCAAAGCGTGTGCATACACACGCAAAAATCCAAATTAAACTCAGTAAGACTTAGTGATGGTCATCTATTAACCGTACAAGACCTTTTTTTGTACTCTGCTATCAACTCTACTGGCTATAATTTTTTTCTATCAATTCTAAACAGATAGCTCAGGGTGTGGGCTTAAAGATACTGACTCTTAATAAAAACTCACAGGCTTCATTCCTAACAGAATACTTCTAGGCCCTTCCATCAGTATTTTATCTTTAGACAATTACTTGGATACTATTGTAGGAGAAAAAGAAAAATTCAGTGGAAGAGAGAGACTTCTTCCAGGAAGGCTGACATCACTGATGACTGAGAAGTAATACCTAAAAGAAAAAGAAAATTCAGGGAAATCACAAACACCAGATATACAAATACCGCTGCATAAGACAAAGAGTACATAAGGGTAATTGATGTTCACTTGGCTTAAGGAGGCAAGAACATTTATATTTTGAAAGTTTTCTGGTCAAAATGATTAGAAATAAAAAGCTTTAGTAGTATGGTGGCACAAGTCATTGGCGTAATCCTAGACTGCTGATGGGGGACAGCCCCAAAGCGTGCTAAGCAGCTAGGAAGGAGTTTGTGATTAAAAATTTACATATTTGTAGTAATTCAAATCATTGAGAATTAAGATGTCCAGATGTCTACCCAAACTTTCCAAGTAGTTCAGATATGAGATTAACTTCAGTATTCTTTAAGTTGCTATTTTAAGGTGTTAAAAGTCACGTAAATTATGATTAAACTACAAATACATTAGCATTTTCCCTATTTCCTTTCTGTACTAGATAAGGCACAAAATCTCAATATACGCACAAACTCCAGAATTTACTTAAGATAAAAGGATGAGGTAACCAAACTGCAATAAAACACAAAATGCCAACTGTGAATTTTCTTGGAACAGTAAAGCCTATAAAGCATCACTTTACTACTTTTCCTTAACATCGTTTTATTACACGCAGAGAAATCGTCAAAGTAGAACTGTCCAATTTTTAAACACCTAAGAGAAACAGGCTCTAACAGTTCACCGCAGTATTCTTCCTGCTACACTAAAGAGTAATAAAAGCAGCTTGTGCTGTAGAAATAATTCTCCCTACATTCCCAGTAACAGATCCCACTGGAAGAACAATCTCAGCTCACACAGCAACAGTTAAATAATTTTTTCCTCCTTAGCATTACATTCAGTTTCTTTGTGTCATGGATTTTCATGTGTTCATACCTGACAAGAAAACTGCTTTATCAAAGGAAAGGTCAAAGGTCAGGTTCTGCACATACACAGAGTCCCCTTATAACCATAAAAGGCAACAAAAAAGGGATGTAAAACTCATTTCCCCAACTTCAAAGGAGAGTTTAAATGGGGTACCAAGCAAATTAGCCACTGATCTTCTGAAGATGAAACTAGATGATATACGTAGGGTTCAACTATTTTTATACTGGATCAACAGCTGTCACTCCACATTGAGATTTAAATGCACAATAAAAACAAAAAAGGCATTTATTATGTCTTCCATTTTATACATTCTAAATTCTAGGAATATTTAAAGTAGATTTTCAGATTTAAAGTGCCCATTTTGAATTTGCATTGAAAATTAATTTCGTAATTAGTTCCCAATTTAAGGGAAATTAAGAAACTGACCTAAATAAATTATTCTTAAAACCCAAATATAAAAATAAAAGATGAAGAATCAATGGGGAAAATGATGGTTAGGGAGAAAAAAGAGGACAAATGCCCTAGTATTTGAACACTTAAATAATTATGTATTATTATGAAAGACCTGACTCCTTAAATATTTAACATATTATAAAACAAACGTTACACAGCCTTCATCTAATAAGAGCTAGTTTTTTCTTCTGAAATTAAGGAAAAACAATTCAAAAAGTTAACTTTAAGTTCTGTATTCCTTAACCATCTACTTTTCAAAGTACATTTCTTTTTACCTGTGCAGCAGGTTCGCATATTTTCAAGTAACCTCATTGAAAGTGCCATGATACGATTTCTGAAGACCCATGCCCACGGGGCACATTCTGTCTCCATGTACAGACCTTTGTTCTGCCATAGCTCAGATGACCTGCTTGGAAAGTTCTCCATCGTACTTAATAGGAATTAAGTTTCCCTCTTTGAAGAGGTCCATTTACGTACTGCATTTCACCTCACCCGTATCCTCTTATTAGAAGTTCTGTGGGAACCCTGCTGCTTGATGACTCTGCAGTTCCTATAAGGTTCCTGAAGTTAGATTCTGTGATATTTCCCTCAGTAGTAACTATACAGCTCTCATTTACATAGGGCGGCTTAGATGTATTTCTCACCACCAGACTCCTTAGGATACTATGTCAAGGAGTACAATAACAGTTCTGTTGTTTGACAGAGACAGAGGGTTAGTAAGAAAAGATGACTTTATATCAGACATAAAAGATGATTTATAAAACACGGCAGTTTAAATTAAAAAACTTAAAGTTATATTTCTTCATGAAAGAAATGTTATAAATCATCAACCTCAACATTTTAACAACCTGTTCATACAATTATTAATTTTTAATGATGATTTTCAAGTAAAACTGACTTGTGAAAAATCTCTTTTAATCCTACAAAATGTGTGGGATGATTATAGGTCAGGAGGAGGACTCCAGTACAATTAAAAAGGTAAATTCTGGGTCACTGGATATATCAAATATAAAGTGACAAGTACATTAAGTAAATACTTTGGCACTGAAAATTAAAATCATGAACCTATACTAGTGCCCTTTAAAAAAATATTTAATTACTTTAAGTCCTAAAAGTAAATAGTTCATTTCAAAAACAAAAACAGATAGTTAAGAGGTTATTTCACTGGACAGAAACAGTTTTCTTAACCATCCTCAAATCATGAAAGTAAATTTTTAACATGTTATACAGCATATAGGTAGTTTGACAAAGCTTATTTGTAAATACTCATGACAGCTGTTTCTATTCAATAATATGGGTGGTTTGAATTGGTCAGGTGGGATAGCAAAAGCTAGTTTTTCTATTTGCCCTCCACGTAAGATGCAGATCTATTGAATTCTGATGATCCAAGACTATTCAGCAATCTTAAGTGCACTTCCCAACCCCCAACTTATCAAGTAATAACATGGTTATCTCACAATTTTTTTAAAGATTGATCTACAGCGTGTTCAATAATGTATTTGGTCAAAAAAAAGCCACTGAGAACCTACACTATGCCTGGCACCGCTCTAGGAACTGGCAAACAGTAGGTAACAAAACACAAGAATACTGCCTTCACAGAGCTTACTACTGAGAGACAGATAATATAGAAAACAAGTAAATACAGAGTATGAATCTAGTACCCAGAATATACTAAAAACTCTTATAACTCAATAACAAAAAGACAAACAACCCAATTAAAAAACAGGCGAAGGACCTGAACAGACATTTATCCAAAGAAGATGTAGAAGTAGACAACAGGCACATAAAAAGATGCTCATTAGTCATTAGGGAAATGCAAATCAAAATTACAATTACCACTTAACACCCACTAGGATGACTATAATAATAATTTTAATAATCCAGTATTGGCAAAGATGTGGAAAAATTCAGTTTTCAAACTATGCCGATTATTTTGATAACGCAAATGAACATGGGCCACAAGCTTCGACTTCTAAAGGAAAGTAGGTTAGGAATAAAGGTAGAGAAGAAAAGAAAAAACAACTCACTAAGAAAATCAAGTCAAATTTAAATAAACATAATTCACAATAAAACCAAAGTTGAAATGTCAAACATATTTTTTTCTGAGGAAGAACAATGCTGTAATTTTAAAACTTAGTCAATATAATACACTACTTTCATCATATTTAATCGCTGAGACCTTAGTTTGTCCTGTATATAAATATGCGAAAATACATTTTTAAAATTTACTTACAAAATTTAGAAAAAGGAGCCAAAGCCATCAACCACTTGACATCACAATATTTTCAGTGCTAGTCCTGAGACTATGTATAGATTAATATTTGTGAAAATTTTGGAGGTGATATTCACTTCTAACACAACACACAAATTATTCCAAAACTGCAATGTATTTAAAGTAGTGGTATATATATTTGAATGTCACTGATTTAAAGGAAATACTTTTAAATCATGAAAATTGAACTCAAAAGTGCTACTATTTAAGAAAATGTCTATTTGTGCTTCATCTTACTTGTAATATAGTTAACATTACTCATAATTTTTGCCCAAAGTCATTAATTTGCTTCAGGAAAAAGATAATATATGTGCACTTTCTCCTATTACTAGGGTCTAATACATAAAGCTTTCATTCCTACAAAAATTTAATTACATGTATAGAACATATAAAACTAGAACTTATAATCTAAAACTTAAGAATAAAACTTTCTAATTAGATGCTTAATTCAGTTTTCCATGTACATTTGCAATAATGCTTAATTCTTCATTTTACTTATTTATTTATTTTTTGAGATGGAGTCTTGCTCCTTCGCCCAGGTTGGAGTAAAGTGGCACAATCTCAGCTCACTGCAACCTCCATTCCCTGGGTTCAAGTGATTCTCCTGCCTCAGCCTCCTGAGTAGCTGGGATTACAGGCGCCCACCACCATGCCTGGCTAATTTCTGTATTCTTAGTAGAGATGGGTTTTTCCATGTTGGTCAGGATGGTCTCGAACTCCTGGCCTCAGGTGATTCACCTGCCTCGGCCTCCCAAAGTGTTAGGATTACAGGCATGAACCCCTGTGCCCGGCCGATTCTTCATTTTAAGAAAGCAAAATCTTACTTTGTAAATTTCAATGTTCTATTATTTCTGGGAAATAGTATAATTATCCCTTCTCAATTATTCATGCATTAAATATTACTGGCAACATACTTTATTAATTCACTTAACACATATCTTTTTACCCCATACAGAAGGCTAAATTCAATACAGCTTCTGATATTTTACTCTGTCTTAGCTATCACATTTCTACCTTCCTACCCATGCAACATTAGAAAAGTTTTTAACTCCTCTATGGACTGGTTCCTTTGGCATAAAGTATAGATGTGGGTCAAAGGATTCTGACAGCTCTCACTTGTGCTAAATTTAAATTTAAAAACTAAGCAGTTTTTACGTGGTGCATCAGTCTACGTAATAGATTGTCTCCCGTCACTGCTCTTTGGAAGGAAATACAAGAAAGGGATGTCAGAGAAGCCACAGCATAGCCTGTCTCAGCAAGCTCAGCATGCCTGCCTGAGAGGTCTCTCATTTCCCCAATCCCACTTATTATGTGATATGCATATAGTGAACAAATTGCTTTCATAATGAGCAGTTACATTCAACACCAGCTAAACTGTTACATACACATTTTCTAAAGCTCTAAGATCTAATCATTAGCCACACCTATCTTATTAGACATTTCTACCCCTCTGCTGCCAAATCCAATCCATCACGCAGTCCTGTCATTCTACCTCAGGAGCAAATCTCTGAAATCCATGCTTATTCCCTCTACCTCACTACCCTGGACCAAATTACACTCGTTGTTTACCTGAAATACAACTAGAGAAGTCTTTTTTACCTATTCCCTGGGTTATCCTTCAATATATCCATTCTCTACAATTAGCCAGAGTTATCTTTTCCAAATGTGAATTTAATCCTGTTCCCTTCCTTCCCACCTCCCCCAAAACTACTCCCACTACCAATTTTTCATAAGTCCAGTTGTCGTAACTCTTAGTATCAAAGAGTAACATGGCTTGCTGTTCTTCCAGCCTCATCTTCCACCTTGTCTCCCTAATTCTCAGTGCTCCCTCCAGCCCTTGTCTTTCAGTTTGTTCTCACCCCAGTTCATCTGTCTGTCTGTCCTTCCTTGTTTAGGCATGAATTTGCTCTATTTGTGATGTAGAGAATGCTCTTTCCCCTCTCTTCTTCTGCTTTAATCTGATACCTCAGGTTCTCATTTGAGGCATCAATTTTTCAAGGAACCATCCCAGTTTTCCAAAACTACAATAAATTCTTACAGCATTACGGACCTGTGCTTTGTCAGCACTCATCACACTTGTAAATTTATGTGATTATTTGAAGATCCTTGAGTAACTCAAGGAGAATGTCCGCCTCCATTAAAAACAGGCCCATATCTACTTTTGCTCACCACTGTATTCACAACACCTGGCATAATGCCAGGCACATACCAGAGTCCAGTAAAAAGCTGATAATTGAGTATATGAATGAATGAAGACACTTGCAACTATTACCACCTTCACCGCGTAAGGCACATGAAGAATTCCACTGTTCTTCACAGGCATTTCACAATGCCAAATTATGGATTGCCTTGAAAATTATGAACTTAAAATAGACTTTTTTACTTAACTGTAACCAGAACAAAAGTCAGCACATGAAATACACCAACAAACATATCAGTTTTATAAAAAAAAGACATAATACTTACAAGGAACTGCTGGGGAAATATTAAAACAATGTTGTTTGTTTCAGGCCACTGAATGTATAATAAAGCAAACTCACCAAACTCAAAAAAACAAAAACAAAAAAAAAAAAAAAGAAAAAAGAAAAATCCACAGCCAAAACTGCTTGCTCAAATGCAGAAATATTAAAGAAGGAAGGGCCGAATAATGGTTCTTGTTATAATTTTCAGAAGAGCAAAATTTCCAGTATTTTTTATGTGGTGAAGACTATAAGAACATCAGTTTATATTTAACAAATCCAAAACAGGACTCAATAAATGTGATCAAGTATTATTGTTCTCATTTGCCATTAAGGTGATCTTCCAGCTTTGTTTTACTTTTATTTCAAGGGGAAAAAAACAATTCTTCACTGGTAACTCATTTTAAAGGTAACATTTCAAACAATCCAAATTCGATATTCTAAGAATGTATATAGATACTACACAATAAAGCATCACAATGAGTCGTGTAAAATATTCTTAGGGGAATATAAATGTCACTGGAACCCAAATGTGGGAAATCTGTCCAAAAGTTTTATTCATTCAACTAATAATTCCTCCCACCCCTAATGTGCTAGACTATATACCAGATCCTGAGACTACACAGGTAAGTCTCAAAACAGTAACAATTAGTATAAAATTCAAGAGTTCCTACACCCACATGGCAGGAGTTTGTGTTTTTCTCTTAACTGCATGTCTCTAATTCAACATGTTACTGCACCTGATGGGGAACTATGAATAAAAAGGTGGGCGAGAGACAGCCCCTGCCCTAGACAAAGTTAACTGGCTGCCATGGAACATGCAGAAAACAGTATGGGAATTAGAAACTGTGTGCTGTGTGACACATGCAACAGCACAATGGGCAAGTGGTATGGGAACCACAAAAGTATCAGGACAGGTAGGAAGACTGTATGTCATAAAAAGAAGGGCCTATTCCACTCTTAGGAACTCCCTCAACATCACTAACTTTTTCAGATAACGTCCTCAGACTCACCGCTCATTTGACACTGTTCCTTGTATTCACCTTCTGTGAAATCTCTCCTACTGTTCTGACAACCAAATCATTTCTTAAATATCAATTATAAAACTTAAGATTTAAAATATTGTCATCTTTTATATTTCATATATTTTAGTTTCATATAATTAGTTTTCCTTAGAGAATAAGGTTGCAGATAAACATGATTAAAAATTGGTTTGAAAATACATTTTTGTGTGTTAAGTCAGAATTAATTTTCTTTTATGGAAATGTATAAAACGAAATCCCCACTCAGGAGTTAGTAATTGTCAGTTTTTGTAGTTCACATTGTGCTTTTTAACTTCCTACTTCAGGAGGGAAATAAATAGCAAAAGCTTTCAGACTAAATGCAATGTATCAGTAACACTGTACTTTTAGCGTTTAATTTTAAAGCTTTCTGTGCTTAAGAAAAGGTAATTATGTATCTTGCTCTATAACCCCTATCTGGATTTTTGCCAACGCAATAAAATTAAATACAGTAATACATAATTACATTCACGAAAATTAGCATTGTCAATTCAGACTAGGGTACAATTTATACCATTTGTACTTTCTACAGAAACAAATAATAAACTTAGATTGACAAATGTATGCTCAAAAAGCTCAAGGAGAAATCAGGAAAGCACAATGAAGAAACCTCAAAAATACAATTCTGTATCTTCCTACGAACATTCAGCCACCTATCAAATTACCTATGATCCCAGAGATGTTTAATACATGTTTCTTGAATACTAAAAATGATGATGATGATGATGACGACGACCACAGCTAAGATTTACTGAGTATTTAATTTGTACTAGGCACTGCTAATTACTTTGTATTTAAGCCTGACAGCAATTCTAAAAGCTAGGTACTATTATGAATCCCTATTTTAAAGACACAGAAAGGGGGCTGAGAATTGTTAGGAAGTGGCAAGGCTGGGATTAAAACCAAAGTTGTCTGAGGACAAAGCTCTTAACCACTCAATTGTGGAAAAACATGACATACAGATTATAGTTGAGATTTAAAAATAGTTTCGTTATAAGAATTTTGAAATAGAAATATTCAGATATGGCGGGGCACAGTGGCTCACGCCTGTAATCCCAACACTTTGGGAGGCTGAGGTGGGCAGATCACTTGAGGTCAGGAGTTTGAGACCAGCCTGGCCAAGATGGCAAAACTGTCTCTACTAAAAATACAATTAGCTGGGTGTGGTGGCACGCACCTGTAGTCCCAGTTACTTGGGAGGCTGAAGTAGGAGAATCTCTTGAACCCAGGAGGCGCAGGTTGCAGTGAGTCGAGATTGTGCCATTGCACCCTAGCCTGGGCAACGGAGTGAGACTCCATCTCAAAAAAAAAAAAAAAAAACAAAACGAAAAGAAATATTCAGATATATTTCAGCTATTTCAATATTGTAATCAGGTATAAATTAAAATTGTGGGAAGTAATCAATCTTAAAAGAGCATTTGACTTCAATACCATTGAAGTACTAATAGACTTAAAAATTTTTTTCAAAGGAGATGCTGTAATTAAAACATTTTACATCATGTATCATCTAAGTTAATCTTGTATCCTACTTACAAAAAAAGCAATCTAAAACTTCAAAATTCAGTTGCTTTCTCCATAACAGTGATTTCCGAAAAAATTCAAAAGCTAAAGCTCTAAAGAAAGAAAAAGAAATTATAACTAAATCATGATAGATTTTGATTAAAAGACTCCAGATTTAGAGCAGGAAAACAGTATGTTCTTCGGTATTAGTTTTTGAGATTTTTGAACAATTCATTTGTTGTGGGAATAGACTGAAGTTTGCACAAAGATCCAAACCAAATATGAACTTATAATACTTGTTTGCCTGATGTCATAACTTAAAAAAAAAAATCCTGCTATAAGCATACCTTGGCAAAAAATACGGTGAGGTGAGTCTCACTGCCAACAATCCAAATAGGGAATTTTGGAGATTTCAAGTAAGAACCAACCTAGAACAAATGTAGCAAAATAAAACAAACAAATTAAAAATTTATACTGCCTCTTAAATATTTGCCCATAAATATCTGAAGCATAAAGTGTCCAATTTATATTTAACTGAAATAATGTATTGTGCCCGAGCATCTCACCCACAGAGATCAAATGCTGAATGTAAAAATGAGCATAAAAGACTGTCAGTACTGAGCTTATATTGTACTTTGACATTAAAACAACAACAATATAGATTTAACACAGCTGGAGATAACTATTTAGCTCTAAGAGTCATTCTCAGGTTTTGCTCAAGTTCCTAGATAAAATGACCACTTCTTAGAATTTCAGCATGAAACCTCAAACCCTAAAACTATAAACTTGTTGATAATAACTTTATAAGGAAAATAATTATAGTTTATCAAATGAGTAGATTTATGAATAATCAAAGGGAAAGAACATCTTTGTTCCCAAAGAATCAAGAAAAATTACAGTTTAAACCATTTAAGTATGTAAGTGTCCTGTTATTTGACTCTTCATAATAAAAGGTAAGTTCAAAGTTTCACAATAAGAACAGTCTCTTTAAAATGTATAAAAAGCCCTATTTGTACCCTGCTCTCAAGGTTATATAATCTGTGAACATTACTATACCAAAAACTTGAGAACACAATTGTGTGTGTGTGATTGAGGGAAAAAAAGCATAATACTGAACAAATAGAATAGACTTATGAAACCCAACACGCTCATGTCATTCAATCCCACTCTCATATGAAGACAGAAACTTTAAGTTAAAAATGACGAATCTTACCAATACAATTTGCTGCATTTTCCTTTTTCTTACAGACTGCCTATAATTGGGGAATTCCAAGTGGCTGTTTGCGGCAGTCAGGCCAAAAACTCTTTCCTAATCAGCCAGGAGCCCCTGCTTCAACCACCACCCTGGCCCTGTGGAATTTATTCTTATCACTAGGAGGGAAGTGGAAAATAGGTATTCTTTTGTATCCATGGACAGAGAAACTAGTATCTTTGTCCTATGATGGGAGGGATGAGTTAGATGTGCTAATGTGGCAATGTTGAGCCAGTAAAGTAGGAAGGATGGTTTGGGAACAGCAGAGAAGAATAAAAGAAAAGGAACAAAGAAAGAGGGAAAGGTATGATCACAGTTCCAGAGTGGACAAGGATTTTAGAGGTGAGCCGTGCAAGTCCTTGAATTCATATATATGGAACCAGAGAAATACACAGGATCTGTGCCTGGTCTCATCTCAAGCAACTAAATAGTACAGAGCTAGAATTAGAACTTAGGTTTTCTGACTTCTACTCTGATAGATTTCCATCACATCACATGGTGCCTCGTGTGGTGAACAGATTAGATATTAACCTTTCTTTTAGAAAAAGTGTGCATTTGAATTCAGGTAGAAGTAAAAAAAGATAAAAGAATAAATGAATGCTAAACTCATGGAATGTGTTATAACAGTAAAAATATATTGAATGCATAAATAAGTGTAATCACTTTGAACAACAGTTTGACACTTCCTCAGAAAGTTAAAAATAGAATTACTGTTTGACCAGTAATTTTACTTCTGGGTATATGCCAAAGAAAAATAAAAACATGTTCACAAAAAATTCGTTCATCAATGTTTACAGCAGCCCTAGTCATAATAGCTAAAGTAGAAACAACCCAACTGATGAACAGATAAAACTGGTTTAACATGCAAAAGAATATTATTTGGTCATAAAAAGGAATGAAATACTAACACATGTAAAAACACAGATGAACAATGAAAACACTAAGCTAAGTGCAAGGAGCCAGAAACTAAAGGCTACATACTATATGATTCCATTGGTACGAAATGTACAAAAGAGGTAAATCCACAGAGGCAGAAAGCAGAGTAGTGGCTTCCAGGGGCTGAGTGGGAGGAGCATGTGACTGATAACGGGTTTAAGGTTCTTTTTGTGGGTAAGGAAAACATTTTGGAATCAGATTGGGGTAATGATTGCACAGCATCATGAATCTATTAAAAAGTCCTGAATTGTATGCTTTTAAATGGTGAATTTTCTGGTATGTGAGTTATAAATCTATTTTTTTTTAAAGTAGAGTCAAAAGTAGCCATAGCCACCTTATTCTTCGTTGGGTTTGCACGTGTGTGTTGAGAAGGAGAAAGACTGCGGGAGGGAGAAAGAGATCATTTCATCACCTTAATTGTATTAATGCTTGTATGGTCAAAATGATATTGCAAAATGTTAATTTTGCCTTTAAAGGGAAATCTGCTACACTTATCAAAGCATGGGGAAATGTTCAGACTTACAAAATTAACAAAAGCACAATGACTTCCTTAATGCCATTCCTCTAAGCATCTGATAAAAAGTAAATGTAAAATATACATAGAATTTGAGAAGTTAGAGATGAACACTGCAGTGTAATACAGATTTTCAAAAAATGCTGTCTGGACTCACTTTTGAGGCCCTGACTAGAGGCCAGTCATTTCCTTGAAAAAGATAGCTAATTAAGTTCTTACTCCAGCCACTACCATTATAGGTCTCCCACACTCCAGGGATCACCCTAATCACCCTGGAGTCAAGTACCAGACTATTAGGGATAACCCAAGAGCCCCCCAGAAGTATTCAAATTAGCCAATCCACAGGGGAGTCCAGGCAATCTAGCTGACCCCATCCTACTTGAGGTACATAAGCTGTTCCTATGGCTCCAGCTTGCTGTACCCCAGTCCCCAGATGCAATCCTGCATGTGGCCCTGCCTGGCTGCCCTCTCTCATTTGCAGTTGGAAGGAACAGAGTTTTGCCTTTCACATATGCAAGTGTTAGTGTGTTTTGCTGCACCATTAACAGAGTCCTTATATCTTATTTAAAACCATAGTTAACTGCTAAAACACTACAGCAATATATAAACAGAAGAATATACAGCAGCAATTGACTTCCCACTAAGATCTTGAGGAGAATGTCCTTCTGTTCTACCTAAAAATTAAAGCAAAGTAAAGCTCACATTTAGAAAACCTTACAATTCTGGTGAATATGTCCATTTATTCATTCAACAAATATTTCTGAGCACCTAGCACCTAATATGTACCTAGTAACGTCCCTGTTTCCAAAGAGTCTATATTCCATTAGGGAAGACAATAGAAAAGCAAACTCAAGATTTAAAAAGTTAAGTAAATAAAAAGGGTCATTAATCATTCCTATTAAATATTGTGGAAAGGAGTAACTGAGGGAGTGGTCAAGAAAAAAGTCTCTGAGGTACGATCTGAAGTCCAGCCTGAAGGGGGCACTGAGCCATCCATCTTAAGAGCTGGATGACTCCAGGCAGAAAGGACAGCAAGAACTGGAGAGGGCTGGGCATATCTGGGAAAGTGAGAGGACACCAGTGTGGTTGGAGCACAGCAGTAGAGAAAGCAATGCAACTGCAAAGACCATCAAGGTCTTAAGGGATACACAGGAAATATTTCCAAATATAAAATCTCCACCCCCTAGCATCATACAAGACGCAGGCATGCAAGCACATCTCACCTGCCCCAACCCCCGCCTCCATGCTTAACTTTCTTTAGGATCTATGAATGTCTCTGTATATGTGTTAGGGGGAAGGGGATGCACTTTGATTCTCTAGTTGCCAGGCTGTTTCAGAATAGCTTTAGCTTATACAGTTAAAGTCACTTCAAATACTGTTTAACAATATGATCACTACTAAAAGAGTAAGGGCAGGACAAATCCGATTTGATTATCATATGCATATCACCCAGTGTTCAAGTGTTACCATGAAAAAGGAAAGCTGTCTGACAAAAAAAGAAAGAGAATAAACCATGGTTATTGTTATCACATATAATCATCACCATCCGAACCACTGCTATGGAACCCTGTTCTAAAATAGAAAAGGAAGGCCGCTGCCTTAGGCTCATGCCGTAATCCCAGCACTTAGGGAGGGAGGCCAAGATAGGAGGATAACTTGAGGTCAAGAGTTTGAGACCAGGCTAGGCAACATAGCAAGACCCTGTTTCTATTTAAAAAATTTTTTTTAATGAAAAAAAACTAGAACTACGTCTTTCTCCCAAATTGTGACATCTTATGAAGTTCAAGTCAGTAACGATTTACATCCCATTTAAAATTATTTACAATACCCATTTCAGGTGATTTCAGATTGTGTAGGAGGAGAATGAAATAAACAGCAATAAATGAGAGTTACATGGCAGTTCCTAGCCCTAGTACATGTGTCAAAGAGTTTAACGCTGTAAAATGCTTGAATTTTTTTTTAGTGTGAAATCATTTTTCAGACGGAATAAAGTCAGAATTTCAGGCATCTGGCAATTCTTTCTCTTTGCCTAATAAAGTATTACCAGTTGTTTTGGTGAAGCATATTCTTCATTAGGTAATAAAGAAACAGTGCTTTCTTCATCCTCATTTTGCCAAAAATAAATTCATATTCAATAATAGACGTCTGTAGTTTTTTTGAATTATTTTGTACTGGGTTCTGCCCCTCCTCCCACAAAAAATAACAATAGACCTGGCATAGGAAACTCAGCATAATCAGCCAGCTTAACCACACTTAGGGGATAGGAAGGAAGAAGAGAGCGGTACTGAACAATATTGCTGTGCTCAAATGTGCTGTCAGAGGAACAAAACAGTATCCACAATAGTGGACATCTGAACAAAAAAAACATTCAAAGTACCTTAAAAATCAATTTACCTTACAGTATCTTAAAGCTTCCATTAGTGTTAAAAATCCTACAGCTGCTTGTTCATGTATACCAAGAAGTTCTGCAAAAAACAAAAAAACAAAAAAACAAAAAAAACAAAAACTTAGCATTGTAGTAGTGTGTATAAATTTGAAACGTACTTATATGTATATATATTTATACTACACCAAAAATTTAACTTTTACCCAAAACTATACTTTAAAACTTAGCATGTATTTATTAGAAGGTAATGTCAACTAATCATTACAGTATTGCTCATTATAAAATACCATTAGATCAGCTTTGTGGTGGGTAAATGTGATACTTCAGATGTGTATTAAATGTATTTATAAAACTTGATATTCAGTGTTAACTTTTTAAATGAAAGAATTTACTCCCTGAAATCCATGCGATTGTTGACAAAAATACAAGAAGAAAAAGAGACTTAATACCTATGTAAAAGGGCTAACTTGAATTGACTTTCATTTTGAAAAACAAAAATGGATATGCTAATCACTGGTAAAATTTATCATTGGGTAGCAGTGACTGTACTTGCCTAATACTTAAAACATGGGCATTTAATGCCATCCCTCTTTCCTGTAAATAAACACAGGCCGTATGCTTAAGACTGGGGAAATAAAGATGAATAGAAAATGATCTCTACCATAGAAAGGCTCCGACTTTACCAAAGACGACAGATGAAAAAAACATGTGGTCTCTCTGTACACACACAGAGTGGTATGAGAGTATCTGCTTACAGTGTTAGAAAAGGCTTATAAAAGTGCTAACAGGGAGTTGAATCTTGAAGCATATTATAGTTTTCCAGGCCAAAAAGAAGATGAGAAGAAAATTCAAAGCAGAAGAAACAGCAAACAGGTATGAAAAATCAATGCATTTAAGGAATGAAGAATTTGGCCAAGTTTCCTTAAATGTTTCTGGCTTGGGGAACATGATAAATAGTGATTAACAGAGAATTAAGAAGTAGGTTCTGGACTCGTGTCAAGAGGTAACATGAGTTTGGCTTTAGACAAGCTGGGACTGAGGTACCTTTAGGTGCTCTAGCTAGAGAGGGATAAACAGCTGGAAGTAAGGCTCATGAATACAGGGGAGAAAGGTCAGGGTTGGATATAAAGATTTGGGAATGGTCAGCATAGAGATGAGAGTTAAAGTTATGGATGTGGGTAAGTCAGAATAGACACACCACAGAGAACAAAAATGTGATGATAATGAAGTCTTTTCATAAACGATATCCTTCAGCTAACATACATTAATATAATAATATATTCGGGTCCATAATATATCTAAAAAGCATTTCTTTCTGGTTAAAAATTATGTTCACTGTGAACATAATATATATATAATTTTGCATCCTTTTTACCATCTGGTCATGTTTTGTCCATTTTTCCATTAGGATATATTTTCTTATCAATTAATGTAATAAGAATATTAACTCTGTCATTTTTGTGGCCAACATTTTACTATGTAGCCTTAACTACAACATCTAGATGGTGTAAGGCAAGAGCTGACAGTTTAACTTTCTGGATTGGTAAATCCAAAATTAATAGAAGGTGCATATACATACAGTTTGTACTTTGTCACTAGCTTCTTACAAGCACAGATCGGGGAGAGTGATGCTTCTTTAATTGTGGTTTAGGATTCCTTAGGGATCACAGGACCCTTTTAGAGACTATGTGAGATCAACATGATTTTAATAATATGATGTTAATTACCTTTTTACAGAGTTTTACAGAGGTTGAATGATCTGTTATGTTGTATCAGACTACATTTATAAGCATATATGAAGATCCGGCTGTCTACTAGTAAGCCAAGCATTAAAGGGATTTGCAAAAATTTAAAACAATGTCACTCTCCTTAATTTTTGTTAATGGTTTATTAAAATGTTACTTATGTTAATATTAATAAGGGTATATTTTTTTTAATTATGTTTCATTTCTACAAATTTAGGAGGTAAATGTGAAACTTTTTAAACACATATACTACATAATGATCAAGCCAGGGTATGAAGAATTTCCATCACTCAAGAACAATGGTTTTGTTAAGCATAGTGATCCTACTCTGCTATCAAATATTGCATTTATTCCATCTTACTGTATGTATGTTTGTACTCTAACCCACTCCCCTCATGCTTCCCCCACCACCCGCCACTTACCGTTCCCAGTCTCTGTTATCTACCATTCCACTCTCTACTGCCATGTGATCAAATTTTTTTAGATCCCACATATAAGAGCATGTGATTCTGTCTCATTGTTTCTGGCTTATTTCACTTAAGATTATAATCTCCAGTGCCATCCACGTATACTGCAAATAATAGGATTTCATTCTTTGTTATGGCCAAATACAGTTCCATTGTTTATAGATTCCAGTTTATCCACTGACATGTTGATGGACACTTAGGTTGATTCCCTATCTTTGCTATTGCGAATGGTGCTGCAATTAGCATGCAAGTGCAGGCATTCCTTTGATAAACTGATTTCTTTGTCTTCGGGTAGACACTGAGTAGTGGGATTGCTGGATCAAATGGTAATCCTAGTTTTTTTGAGAAATCTCCATACTGTTTTCCATAGTGGCTGTACAAGTTTACATTCCTACCAACAGCATATAGGAGTTCTCTTTTCTCTATCTTCGCCACACTTCTTTTGCTGTTTTTTAATAGCCATTCTGACTGGGGTAAGATGACATCTCACTGTGGTTTTGATTTGTAGTTCTCTCATGATCAGTGATGTTGAACATTTTTCATATACTTAAAGTGAATACATATTTAAAATTTTCTCAACGTCTAACATGAAAAACACTGATTATTTGCTTTGGGATCCTTCATAAGAACATAAAGGGCATGAGATTAAAAGGTCTTAGAATCTTCAGGTTAAAGCAAAACAAGGGAGAGAACAGCTCAAATAGGTATAAATGGATACTTCATATCTTTGCAAACTTTTCTCTCCCTTTCCTTCTGAAATGTAAGCAAGTTTAAATGTTTTCATGTAAAAAGAATACACACATTGGGAAACAGTTTCACAGTTTAATTTCTAAAATCAGTTACCACCACCTAGTGTTACAATTAGATACTACATCATCTGTTTCCCTGGGTTTTTAAACAAATGTCTAATAATATTATCATGTTACTAAATACAGCAAACTAGTTGTTCATAATTCTTGGGTAATGAACTATTCAGATTTGATCAGTAAACACATGCCTAGACACCTAGTTTGGATGGTAACATTTTAAAAATGTATTATGCCTATTTTCTTAAACAGAATATGTACTTAACATTTTTACCTTCTTATGATAGTTTCAAGAGCATCATCACACTAGGAAAATTTACTTTTATGCCAAGTTGTAATACAGTGAGGATATAACATTCTCACGTTACAATTTACAGAATTTATTTGTATGAGACTTTCTCAATAAGCCTTGAAAGTGTCTATTTTCAAGTATCCCTAATCTGAAAGTCTGAAATCCAAAATGCTCCCAGATCTGAAGCATTCTGAGAGCCAACATGACTCTCGAAGGAAATGCTCATTACAGCATTGTGGATTTCGGATTTTCAGATTAGGGCTGCTAAACCGGTAAGGAAAAATGCAAATATTTCCAAATCTGAAAAAAAACCCAGAAATCTGAAATGCTTCTGGTCCCAAGCATGTACTCCACAGTTGCAAAAAATTCCAATTACTTTGTGATTATATTCTTGTCTTCTTTGCCAGAATTAATTTACTATCTTTTATTATCAGAGACGGGGTCTTGCCATCTTGCCCAGGTTGGTTTCAAACTCCTGGCCTCAAGTGATCCTCCTGCTTTGGCCTCCCAAACTGCTGAAATTAAAGGCACAAGCCAATATGCCCCACCTGATTATCTTATAAAAGAGAATGAAACAAACCATGAAGACTCATTCAGTTTCTGACTCCATTTTTAGGAGTTCCACATACTAAGTGGAATATAACCAGAGAAGCACCAAAGAAAGATGATATTTTTTGGCCTAACTATAATATCCATTTCTGTTTATTTTTTAATTGACAAATTAAAGTTGTACATATCTATGGTGTACAACATGTTCTGAACTATGTATACATTGTAGAATGGCTAAACTGAGCTAAGTAACATATGCATTATTCTATGTATGATTCCATCATCTTTCAATTAGCTATGCATTGGACTGGCTGTTAATACTGATTTCTTTTTATAAAAACAAAACAAAACAAAAAAACCCACAAAAAACTATGAAACTTCTGGGTTTCTGAATTACAAGAGTTGACTCTTTCCCTATCCCATAAAGAAAATAATAAATAAAAATAACCATCAAATAAGCATACAAAAATACTATGGACAAAAATAATATACAAATACTGAAGAATTCCTTTAAGATAAAAAAGAGACCATGAAAAAATTAATCTCCAGAAAATCAAAATCAAAGAAAACTTTAGCTCAACATACATGTAGTGGTACAAAATGAAGATGGATGGCAGGTAGAGAGGAAACAGACCACAAAAGGATTTGAGAGCCTTAGGAGGAGTTTGGATTTTATTTTAAGTGCATAGGGAAGCCAGCCATCGAACGGTTTTAAGGGAGAGAGAAACATGATCTCACTGAGTTTGAAAAATATCACACTAGCCACTGTGAAAGAATGGGCAAGAATACATTTAGTTTGATTACTTCTATTGTGCCTTATTTCTGTTCTATTGGAGAAACAAAAGACCGTTTCAAAAGCTGGGGCAGAATGAAGTATATGGATTCAGGACCATATAATCTATATAAAACACTAAGTAATTTTTACTAAAGAATGTACAAAACAATATAGTTGGGAAGATAATATTGTGAAGATATAATTTCCTCAAAATAACCTATAAATACAATATAATCAATCCAAATCTTCAAAGATGTCTTAAAACTGGAACTTGAAAAGCTGAGAGAAAAGTTCAATTGGAATAGATAATGTAGAAATGACTATGACAATTTTGTAAAAGTATAATGTCAGGAAACACGCTAATGAATATCAAAGTATATTATAAAACTATGTAATTGTGAAGTTTTGCATAAGAAGTCACTAGTAAATAGATCAGTGGAACAGAAGAAATAAAAACACGTAAATATGGAAAAACGTGTCTAACAAAAAATGTATTTCCTATCTGTGGAGAACTGACTGGAATTAGGACATTAGGTAATTCTTTGAGAAAAAGTCAAAAGGCAGATCCCCAACTCATACCATTCATAAAAACATAATCCAGATAGACTAAAGAGCCAAACATTAAAAAACAAAAAGCCCACAAAAGTATTCTTGGAAAATACTAGAGAATATTAGTTTAATCTTGGGGTGGAGCCAGGCATGATGGTGCACGTCTGTAGTCTGAGCTACTCGGGAGACTGAGGCAAGAGGATCACTGGAGCCCAGTTCAAGGCTGCAGTGAGCTATGACTGCACCACTGCACTATGGCCTGGGTGACAGAGTGAGACCCCGTCTCTAAAAAATGAAAATAAAAAATCTGGGGGTGGGAGACACATCAAACTGATACAACAGGAGGAAAAAAAAAAAAAAAAAAAGCCCAAACAGAAGCCATATAAAAAAAAAGACCAAATGATTTAACCTCATAAATATGAAAGCCAGTCAGACACAGTAGCTCATGCTTGTAATATCAGCACTTGGGAAGGTCGAGGCGGGCGGATCACCTGAGGTTGGGAGTTCGAGACCAGCGTGGCTAACACGGTCAAATCTCGTCTCTACTAAAAATACCAAATTAGCTGGGCATGTTGGCGTATACCTATAATCTCAGCTACTCGGGAGGCTGAGGCAGAAGTGCTTGAACCCAGGAGGCAGAGGTTGCAGTGAGCTGGGATGGCACCACTGCACTCCAGCCTGGGTGACAGAGTGAGATTCTGTCTCAATAAATAAATAAATAAATAAATAAATAAATAAAAGCCTTGGGTATAAGAAAATATATCATTAACAAAGTTAACGAGAGAGAAGGCTGGGTGACAATACTTGCAGCAAAGGTCAAATAGAGAAAGAACTAAGAGAATTTATAAATACCTCCTAGAAACCGAACAAAAGAAAATAGCTCCTTCTCCCCAAATGCCAAAAAGATGAGAAGAGGAAATTCACAGAAGAAGACGACTAAAAACTGACAAACACATGCAGAGATGATCAAGCTCAGGCTCAATGAGCACCAGAGAAATGTCAATTAAAACAGTCTATCATTTGTCAACAAACTGACAAAATGTTAAAGATGGACAATTCTAAGTGTCAGGGAGGATGCAGAAAAATACGAACTCTCCTACACACTTGAAAGAGTAAGTTTATACTTTTACCAGTTGATAAAGCAAATTTTAGAAGGACATCTGGCATTATCTATCAAAATTTAACAGCTGTTCCTCAAGAAGTTAAACCTTATGAGTTACTGTATGACCCAGGATTGCAACTCCTTGGTCTATGGCAAAGAAACCCTAAAATATAGATCTCATAAAAACCTGTATATGAATGTTCCTCACAGCATTACTCATAATGGCCGAGTGGAAACACTCCACATGTCCATTAGTTGGTGAATGAATAAATGTGGTACATTTGTGCAATGGTATGTTATTCATCAATAAAGAGGAGTGAAGTACTGGTACATGCTAAACCATGGTCAACATGAAAATATTATACTAAGTGAAATCAATCAGTCACCAAAGACCAGATAGTGTATGATTCCATTTCTATGAAACAGCCTGAACAGGCAAATCTATAGAGCAGAAAGTAGATGAGCAGTTGCCAGGGCTGGCGTGGAAGGAAGTATAAGGAGTTACTGCTAATGGGAACAGGGTTTCTTTTTGGGATGATAGAAATGTTTTGAAATTGATTGTGATGATGGCTAAACAACTCTGAGAAAATATTTAAAACACTGAATTGTACATTTTAAATGGGTGACAAGCATATGTGAATATCTCAACAAAGCTGTAAGTAAAAAAAAAAAAAAAAAAAATTAACAGATGCCTACAATTTCAATATACTTTCTACTTTCAGAAATCTAACCTGTAGGTATATATACTTAAATATATATGGAAATACTTATATACAAAATATGTTTACTACGGCAGTTTCTTAGAGCCAAAAATGGAAACAATCTAAATGTTTACCATAAGGAAACAAGGCAAAAGACAGACTAGGAAAAAAATACATTTACTGACATCACACATACATTCATTCAGCATTTACTGGACTTATTTCCTGCTCTGACAACATAGTAGGAGGTAATATAGAAAGAAAAATTATAATTAAATTGTTACTAGTTGAAAATTCTTAGGCAAGTTGCTTTACCTCTCTAGACTTCAGTTTCCTTCTTTATAACATACGGAGTAATACTTTCCTTGAAGGGTTGTTGTAAAGATTAAGATCCTATTTCTAAAATGCCTACACTGGCCCATAGAAAAAACTTAGTTTCCCTCAAAAGCCTACGCACCTCGTTTATAGAAACAAAAACATGTACACAAATAACTATGATGCGAGGTATAATAGAATGAAGCAGACTGAGGTAAAGCACCATATATGATCAGAGGGAGGAGAAAACTTTTCCTGCTGTAGGGGTAGGTGGAGAGACATTAAGTAGGAGTTAATATTTTAATGGAGCCAGATGGAATGAGCAGGAGGACATTTGGGGGAAAGTACTATTAGCTGTCTGAAAAGAGCAGTGGTTCTTAATCCTGACTACACAGTATCACTTGCTTAAAAATATATAAATGCCCAGATTCCAGCTGAGAACAATTCCATTACAATCTCTAGGTGGTAGGGCCTAGGCATGTGATTTTAAATTTCTCCTAGTTAATTGTGATGTGCAGCCAAGTTTGAGAACCAGTGGATTAAGGCACTGGATTTGTGAAGGAGACTAGTAAAAGATTATAAACATAGGGTTGAGTAGGAACACAGACGCTCTTGAACGCTAAGAAGCTGAAACTGTAGTTGGTAAGCATTAGCAAGAGAGTCACGGAAGGCACTGAGCAGAGAAATAACCTAAGAGGACATGTAAAACAAAATCATTAACCTGTCAGTTTGTAGAATATACTGGAGTGGAATGACAGATAGAAAGCTATAGCATGATAGTCTAGACAGGTGAGAGTAATGAGACCACAACAGACTTGGCAAAGGAAGAAAAAAAGAGAGCAGCTAGCATTTCTGTGCTTGTGCTAGGCAGCGTATGTGAATATGTCTATTTTTAACCTCAATGCACAGGTAAGAAAACCGAGGCTCAGATAACTTAGTAGTTTGCCCACAGTCAAACAGCAGAGGCATAAACTAACTGGTGCCATCACCACTCCCAAGGTCTCTACTTGTTCCACCATGGCGCAGCGTCCTGCAGTACACTTGGCCTCCGTGAGAGAAAATTCAAGAATGGAGAATCTCGAGGACTCAGCAAGTCATTAGATACCTGACAGTAAGGTACAAATAACTAGCAGGTTTTCAAATAAAGCTTGTTGAATAAATTAACATCAGAAACATTATGGCAAACTGCGTAACAACCTTTGCCCTCGAGTGTTTCAATTTTCTACAAAGGGCAGTTACAACTATTGATGATTTTAAATTTCTCCTAGGTAATTGTGATGTGCAGACAAGTTTGAGAACCAGTTGTTAAGAGTGCTCATTATGCAGCAGTGGCAAACATGTATTGAACAGTGTTTAAGGACTTGATGAATATCCTTTTTGCCATTTTCTCACCTCATTCTAACTATCCTGTGATAATCACTCCCATTGGAGGATGAGAAAGAGGCACTGAGTGAAGTATCTTATTTAATTCCACAGTTTAATAAATGGCACAACTGAGATTTCAACCACAGTAGTCTAATTCCGCACAGCTAACATACTTAATCATTATGATATACTGCCTCTTACACTACATGTTAGTCTTGAGTGCTATAATACATACGTGAGATGGCATGGGAGTTTATCTTATTTAAATTCCACAGTATACCTGAGAGGTAGGTATCTGCCCCATTTATAAAGAAGAAGCTGAGACTGAGATTTTAATCCAAAGATTCCTGTCCGTGGTACAGAGTTAGTAAATGAGTCATGCAGTGTGCCACTTTCAAGGAGAATGAGGGGTAAGAAAACGCTATGATTTTAGCAGGTAGTGAGGTCTTTGCTTTAGAAGAGCAAATGACACAGATTTCAGATCATAAAGAGTAAATATTTTAGTAATGCAGGCAAGGAAATTCTGCTGGTAAAAGGATGGAGAGAAAGAGGCTTTGTTGTCTGGTCGTTACACATCACGGTTTTTGTTTTAAGCAGCAGAAGCCACCTAAATTTTGTGTAGACCAGGGAAGAGAGTCACATTTAATAGAAGAGACTATAAATGGAATCAACAGTAACTCTGGAAAGATATATAGTTCTTCTAAAACAGGAAAAAAGAATATGGTGAAAAAAGACAACTTGAGATTCTAAAGTCGGCTGAGAGTGTGTGGGCAGAGGTAAAGTTAGAGACAGATAAAGAGGAGAAGGGGTTTGAATCCACTGCCTTAAGCAGCTGTAGATAAATGAGTTATAAGGAGTAGAAAAAAGGGTTACAATGTGCAGTCAGCAGTGAGAGTTCAAATGAGTTAAGTAGGATTAATTTACAGTACGCCCAACCAATAAAACTGATAATAAGGTTTCTTTTCTAGCAGTAATCACCAGCCTGGCAGCGGGAGAGAAAATGTGTCCTATGTGTTATCTCGGAAAAACCAACAAGTTCAGTGAAAGATAAGTGGGGTATTTTTCTCATTTTTAAGTTTAATGATTGAAAACAGTTCGCTTCAAGTAAACATTCCAAAATGCAGGAAATATACCCGATTTTCTTTTCCAAGTTAGCTATTTCAAAGTTATTGCTTAGTTTGGCTTTTAAACTACACAGAAAAAGGGTCCACAGCAAGATGACAGTCTTGAAAAGCATTATTTCAAGAAACAAAAATGATGTATGTGTACATCTCAAGAACTGAAACTGATAATTGACTAATACATTCTGTAAAGGAAGTAACGATTTCACGGCAAGAGCTGCCTAAGGAGCCTCCTATTCCTTTTTTCTTTTTTGAGATGGAGTCTCGCTCTGTCGCCCAGGCTGGAATGCAGTGGCACGATCTCAGATCACTGCAACCTCCGCCTCCCAGGTTCAAGCAATTCTCCTGCCTCAGCTTCCTGAGTAGCTAGGACTACAGGCGTGCGTCACCACGTCTGGCTAATTTTTATATTTTTAGTAGAGAAGGGGTTTCACTGTGTTGGCCAGGCTAGTCTCGAACTCCTCACCTCAGGTGATCCATCCGCCTCGGCCTCCCAAAGTGCTGGGATTACAGGTGTGAGCCACTGCACCTGACCATGGAGCCTCCTATTCTTGAAACCTCATTCTGACTGTTAATCCTGCCAATGAAAGGTACCTCATCTTAGTCTATGAGAGGTTGGGTGAGGAAAAGCCGAGGGAGGCAGAGGAGTATTCCGGTTTGCGGACTAGGATAAGCTATCGAGAATCCGGAGAATGCGTGGAAAGATGAACCACACTGATGGGTACCAAGTGTGAGAGAGAGTGATGCGCTAAAGACAGTGTGGGAAGGGTCAGGCCAGAGCACACAGTAAGAAGCAGCAAGGACAGAGGGTCAAGTGGGATGAGGCACCTCGACCCAAGTTCAGCGAACACCTATTGCTTCCCTAATCATATGAGATAAGATACCTGAGGGTCCAGAAACAACTGGAAGAAGAAGAAAGAGGGGAGTGTGCAGAAGCCATCACAGGTGAGAGCGAAACAGAGAGACCTAGAAAACCTGTATATTACCCAAGAGAGACTGAGATGAGACTTTTTTTCACTGACAGGATTAAATGCTTTCAGCTATGAATCAGAATAAGGGCTGAAGAACAGGATAAGCTCAATTACAGAGAGCTGAGCAAGATAATTTGTAGTTTTTGTTCACGAATTTCACTGTTTAAACTCTGACCTTTATTAGAAATCAGCAAAACTTGGTTCTCATTCTAACCTCACCACTAAGTAAATAATTTTGCATATGAATTAAATAAGAAGTGACCTTAGTTCTTAAATTTCTTAAATAGTAAAATGGGTTTTACTGTGGTGCTTTTTAATTCTGAAGTTTTAATTTTAATGATTTTTCCTTAATATTATACCCTTTCATGTTTCTGTTAATTAACTACACATTTCGGAATTAGAGAAAAATTCAAATGGAAGATCATGAATCACTTCAATGGGAGCAAAAAGTGGTAACTATTATTTTCTCAATTATATTTGCTCTGTTTGCCTGTGAGCTCTGAGAACTCTAGAGCTTCGTGTCCTATACTACATACTTCATGGAGGTACACTGTGGTTACTCAATTTAAGTTAAATGAATAAATAAATGAATTCAGACTGACCCAGTAATAAACTGAAGGCAATTTTATTCCGTTATGTATCAGCTCTCCTTAATGGAATGGATTGGCCAAAATGGGATCCATTTCAATGTGCCTGGCAACACGTGAAGCCACAGGAAAGAAATAATTGAGACCAGAAATGGAAGTGGTAGTGGAAGAGTTGGTAGTTTAAAAGTCTCAGACAGTATTAAATTTGCTCTGTGTTTTAAAGTATGCACATTAAAAGTAACATAGGCAAAAACCCAAAGTAAATATTTCACATCACGAGGCTTTGTAATGCTCAATTTTAAGCAAAGAATGCAGTACTATCTCTGAATAAATATGCACTGTGTTTATATATATTAAGAGTCATAAATCCCAGTTTTATACCAGAGAAAATGAAAGGCTTGAGAAGTAACTTGACTGAAGTCATACATTTGGGATTTGAACCCAAGATCGCATGGCTTCAAGATTAATGGTCTTAACATTATGGTGCCTTGAAAACTGTAAAGGATTCTTCTAATTAGAAAGCACTTAACTTCTAGGTAATGTAGAGCCATTAAATAGATGAATAAAAATCAGCTGTATTCCACTGAAATATTATTCATCAAAGAGAGCAACATAACAAAGAATATACTTACTCATTCCTGAGCACTCTCTGTCACCATCCCATACATTAGAAACAGCATGTCCCGTCAGCAGGAGATTAATTAAACTTTGGCTATTAATAAATATTAAAAAGCAATTAAATATGAATATAACTAGTTGCCAAATCAAACAATTCCTATAGCAAGGTATAAAGTAATGACTTTTCACATTAAATTATGTAAGAATTTACAAAGTTAGGGAAAACCTTACATGTTCCATTTTATATATTCGGCCTTGCTAAATGTATCACTAAGTATATCAGCACAGTGGTATTTAGTGTTCTACATATTCACATACATTTAACAACTTTACCTAACATATATTTAAATGGATAAAAAATGATAGACTAATAATTTACTTAATATTTACAATCTTTAAAAATGAATATATAATTATTAATATTTTGTCTTTGATGAAAGATACATGAATTTTCATCTTTGAGGCAGAAAGGTCTAAAAAGGACTCATGTATTAGAGTAGGTTAACTATCACTGTTTCATTGATTTTTGGTAAAAATAGCCATAAAAAGCTTGAGAAGGAGGGTGGTCCGAGAGGAAAACTGGGAATTTTTTTCTCCCAAGCAGAGAAGCATTTACAAAGATATAATTATTTCTAAGTCAAAATGAATAAATTTTATCATTAAAAAATCATAAATGGATTTGTTAAAATACCTCCCCACTGTTATCTTAAAACAAAATATTTGCCACAATAAATACAACGCATACATAAAATGAAATTAACATTTCATAATCAAGCAAACAATGCATAAAACAAAGAAGTGCTCAAATCCATAGATGTTATACTGTTAACACCACTGACAAGCAAAATTACCTGACTCAGTCATGTTTTATCGTAAGTCAGGTTTCTAAAAACTAGAGTTCACATGAGGAGACGAGATTTTAGTTAATTACCTGCCATGTCCATATACAGGATCTATCAAGGGTTCACTTGCATCTTCAATTTCATTTTTTATGTTTTCAATGCCCTAAAGAAACAAAGAACTCATTGACTTATTTCAAAAAACGAAAATGAAAATTATGATAGTTTAAAAACTGACTAGTTTACACTATAAACTAATACAATTATTTAAGTAACTTTTCTACCATGAGTAACTCAGATTTGAAGTGGGGGGACATTTGAGATAACTGTAAAAAGTAGTTCCTCAAATATCTTTTATTTTCTTTCATGGGATCTATATAAAGAACACTCATGGATGAAATATGTACTGTTGGTTAAAGGGGCAAGGAGAGAGAATTAACTTTTAATCGGAGAAAGGAGAAATTATTTAATAAATGAATTATTTAAAAGTTAAATGAATATTAACCTGTTAAGGAAACTGATTTTTTTTAGATCATGTAAAAACTTATTGCAGTAAATACATACACAATGAATACTGATAGAGATATAACATTAAATAACTTGCATTTTAATTATTTAACTGGTACATAAAATGGAAGGTTTACTTCTGATTTTAAGTATTACTTCACAAATATTGGTCATTCAAATGTATACTTACAAAATGCAAATTAGAAGGCCAGGAAGTGCCTTCTTTTCTTAAAAACCAATTTCCTGATATTTTCTAAACCTCCAGAAGGGCACTCAGCTCCCAAAAGTTCTAGATACTGGGTAAGTACCAGAAGACCTACTAATTGTAACCTCATCAATTCCAAAAAGGACAAAGATAAACTGCCATTCATTGTTCTATTCACTTAACTTTAGCCGTTGGTTCTATCATTTCTAACAATTAAACAGATGATTAATTAACAACCAAGATTTTTAATGAATGACTAAATCTCGCAGGGGGAAACAAAGAAGCATGAGCTCTTGCATGTGCCATCCTCGTAAACAAAACAAATCAGGCTATGATAATGTCAAGATGAATACTATCAACAAGTGACACAATCACTAATGAGGAAGCGGATATCATTTTAAAGACCAGGTCAAGGAAGGACAACTTGCATGATAATTTATTGTCTGTAAAGAAGAAGAAACAGGAGATATCAAACGTTTTGAGCATTATAAAGTTAGAGAATACTGAACAGTCAAGAAGAACTTATAAGAAACCAGTCATCTTAGATACCACTATCACTGCTACTCCCAACATCTACACAACTAAGCACTTTTGGTTCTCTTATTTATACTTAATAATCCAAATAAGTATTTATTTACATTTCTAAATATGCTCCCTTTCTTTTCCACTCCATGACCTGTCCTAGTTTAGGCTTCTCTTATTTCAATACCCACTTTTCTAGTTTTCCTGACTCTAGTCTTGTACTACAAACACCAACTCTTATCCATCACAACTCCCTATCCCAATTTAATACATCTTTTATCAACAAAAAGATCTTGTCACTCCCTTGTTCAAACTTTTTACTGTGTTCCAATTCTGAGCAGATGAAACCTACTCTTTGCACAGGGTATGTAGAAAGGCCTTCATACTCTAAGTCTTTTCTTACATACGTGCCCAGTCTCATCTTCCACAATTGCCTCTGGTGTCTTATGCTGCAGTTAAGGCTCAACTACTTAGAGCTCCCTAAACCTGCATTATACCCTCAATCCCTTACACTTTTATACTTGCAGTGCCCACTGCTGGAAAAAATTTCCTCCAGCTTTTCCATACAGAAAACTTGCCCTCATGCATCAAGGTCCTATCTCTGTCAGATGGTCCCTACTAGAAACAGTGTGCCCTTGATTCCATCTAATAGGTTCAGACAGAACACCAAATGCCAAAACACACTGCCATAATGGAATTATTAATGTGTCATTTTTTTTACAACACTAAATACATATCACTAAAAATGTATCCCATATTATTAATACAAACATAGTCCTTAGCATAGAGTCAATGCTCAAAAAACATTTGTCAAATAAAAGAAGTCTGATTTCAGACATGATAGATATAATAGGATAGTCAACTGAGACTAACACGTTACTAGAGCTATGAGACTGGTATTTGGGGAAAAAGAGTAGGACTAGAAAGGGACATATTGGAACTATTATATAGCTATTTATAAAGGTAACCTGAGTAAATGATATATCCATAAAAGGTATACTGGATCCAGGGAAGAAAATTTCTGGAATATAAAAATTTAGAGGAGGAGAGAAAAGAGCAGGAGGTAACAGGTAAAGAAGGAAAGGAAGCTATCAAAGAAAACAAAACAAAGTAAGAATCGTGAGACGTTATAGAAAGAAAACTCAAACAGTAATTTATCAAAAAAAAAAAAAAAGAAATCAAGAAAGGGAATGAAGGTCAAAAACAGCTTCCAGAAGGGGTTAAGGGGTCAAGTGATACACAGAAGGATCAAAGGAAACACAATTTGGAAGAACTGACAGCATTTCACAATTAGAACATTATTGATCATCTCTGTAGTTCAAAAGAGCAGAGGTGAAAGTAAGCATGAAACTGCTTAAGTAACGAGTGAGTGCTGAGGAAACAGAAATTAACTAATTTTCAGCGTAAAAGATTTTTATTCTAAGAATTTAAAAACAGCATCAGGAATAAAATTACTCATCACGGCAGGAAAAACAGCACTAAATAACATTAATCAAAGGCAGAAAAAGCATTTTCTTGAACACACCTTTGTCAGTAATACAGAATACAGAAAAAGCAATACTCCAAATTTATTTCCCCACATTGAATACTGGTCCAAGACAGCATCTTTTAATTCTGGTAAACTTCTGAATGATCTTTTTCTGGGGGAAAAAAAGAATTAAGTATTGGTATCATGATGAGGTTAACTACATTCATAAAAGGGAAAATTTTTAAATTTTCTTATACATTAAAACATACACATACAAACAGGAAACTTTAGGGACATTTCTAAATTTTTCAAATACAAATTTAGCCACTAAAACCAAAAGCTATTTCTGACAACTATCACAATATACGATATGTATCATTAAGAAAGAACACCTACTTGGCAGGGAACCTCTTCATCTCTTAGGTGAACTGTCTGGCATCAGTAAATTCTTCAATAATATACAGTTATTTAAACAATAGAGTGGCCTTCTTGTAAGAGGGGGTAAACACAAAGAACACTTCACTTTTTAAATCCTAGAAATTACTTAACAAATATCTGAATGCCAAAGATAACTTACATTTGCGGCTTCTTTTAAAAGAAATTAATGTTGCATTTTAAACCAAATGCCACCCATAATTCTATCAACAGCCATCTTTACCTTTAACTTTGTAATAAAAAGTTTAAATGCTCTAACAAAAATATGGGCATTCTTAATAAAAGGTATAGAAAACAGATACTGGCAAATAAGAAATAATTCTAATATTTATCCTACTAAAAATGTTTATATTTGTTAAGGACACAAAAACATTAAGCTAAAATGATTTTTTTCATTGTAATGGTGAAAAAGCTTTTTAATGTTTTTAAAAAGCGTATTTGGATAGTTAATTAAGGACTCAGCATAATTTAAACATTTACAAACTATTTTCATTTAAAGGCAAATTAATCCTGAAGCAATGGATTTAAAATTTATGTTTAAGTAGCGCATTTCTATGTAAAACTAAGAACTTTTGCACAGTATGAACAGACTTAAAGTGGCAATGTGTCCACAGAGTAAGTATTTTAAATGTTCCAATGTTACTTACTGAATTAATGCATGAAATCGCTCAAAGCCAAGCTCTTCGACAGCCAAGGCAGCTATACATAAAAGACACTTTTCAGCACTACACATGGCAAATAAATGACACAAGATACACACAGCAGGCTGTAAATACTTTCAAGCAATCAAAACTTTCCCTATTTCCTTACTCCCTTAAAATTCTCAGTTTATTTTCAACTTTATTAAAACATTATATTTCAACATCTTTGTCATCATCAATATAACTAAAATGGATATAATACTGAGAATGTAGAAGGGTGATTAAATAGACATTTCAGTTCAGCTATGCTATGGTAGTTTATAAAGTATGAAAAATTACTGATAATCAGTGCTTCACACATCATAATGTGTCCTGCACTTTTAAATAATCTTTCAGATTATATAAATCCAAGTAATATCATCAGAGCTAACCTTCCTTTTCATAATATAAAATTTTAAGGTTTAATGCTTAATTATTAAACAAACGTGTATAAAAAGGCAAAACACTCTCAAACTACACAGGTTCAATGACAGCTTTAAGTTTGTTTCCTCATTTATTTGTATAACTGTTAAAAAGTTTTCAGTAACTTATTTAGATTATGTTTATTAATCAAAGGAAATCAAAGCATTTTAATCAGAGGTAATGTTTATTGAGCAGTTTACTAAGTGCCAGGCCCTTTTTTAAATGCCCTACATGTCTTACCTCATTTAATCCTCATATAAACCCTCTAAGCTCCATTTTACAGCAGAGGAACCTGAGGTACACAGAAAAATCCTCTCAAGAGTACATAGGACTAAACAGCAGTGATGAGATTGGAGCCCAGATAGTCTTGGCTCTGGGGAGTTATTTATCACAATGCATAACTTCACATATATTTTATAAAGCAAAACTTACTACTACCAAATATAAATTCTCACTGGTGAGTTAAGAAAATTGATTCAATATGAAGTCAAAATTTTAAATTTTTATTTACAATTTAAAATGTCGCATTATGCTAGCTTTCCAAAGCCTAGTTGTAAGTGTTTCATATTTCGTTTTAAAATCTTTAGCAGTCCAAATGGATTCAGTTATCTCTTGGTTTATGTGGGAAACAAACTGAAATTGAACCTGAGTATTCACTACTGCGAACAACTGTGCATTACCAACAAGCCAAAACTATACACACCACATAAGCCAATGAAATTAATGTTTGTAGAGAAAGTAATATTAACAAGAGGGGAAAACACTTTACATTAAAACTTTCAGAAAATGAAAACTCTACCTAATCTTTTCCAAATTATATTATTTGTTCTGCAATGTTAGATGATCTAAATAGTTTTACTGGGTATACTACAAAAGTAGACATAAAGATAATAATTTAGAGAAAAGAGGCAAGCAAAATAAAAAGCTTAGCAGGCAGGGATGGTGGAAAAATATAAAACACAAGAAAAAGAACATAGCTGGGAATAAAGGAAAGAACAGGTAAAATAGATTGTTACATGGAATAAAAATTGTAATATAAATACAGTTCATTTGTCACTAAGGTAAATTCTCAAATTTTCAGTTAACAAAGTATTTCAAAAGTATACAATATTTAAAAAATTTAAAATATGGTTTACTTCATGGCAACTTTTAAAAGAGATACAAAGTAAACTGGAAAATTACTAAAATGTGTTTTGGAGCGTAATTCAATATAATATGCCCATCTAAATTAGTTACTGAAGTACCAAAGTGAATGCATTATAAGGCCCTTCAACCTACAGCAATGTAACCTATCACTACAGAAATGCATAGCACATTCCATAGTGCGCACTCAGTATACTACTAAGATACTAATGGAAAATGTTATATAAAAAGATCTTACTATTTTCTCACACATCAATATACAGACTGGCTTTAAGCATATAATCTTCAAAAATAATTTTTCAAAAGATCAACAATTCCTCTTTCAAAATTTTAATATCCTAAATGAAACTATTAAGTGTGTTTATATCCACACAGTAAAACCTGGAGAATGTGTTAAAACCAATCTTAATGACACTTTGGACTACCATCCTTGTGACTGTTTTCCACTTGTTGTTTTCAAATGTCATTATAAACTCTAAAATATGTTCTTTTTGAAAGGCCATGTTTCAAAGGCTTCAAAAGGAAGCATCATTCAACTGTTTAAATGTTCAAAATTATTCCTTGCAAATGTACTACTATTAGAATTTGCCAGGCTTAAGGCATTTTAACTGCAAAGGTAGGAGAAAAAAGATACTGACAACACAGAGACATTTTAGTCCAGGGAGGCAACAGCATCTTACAGATAATACTATATGGAAAGAAGAATGTGTATCACATACAATTGAAATGTACTTTCAGGTAGGTAATCTCTCTACAAAAAATTTCCACAGAGATGATAGTTAATGTGATGCTCTGTGGGTAGAATAAATCACTTATTTAACGTAAGCACTTGGGACTACCAATTATCAAAAACCATCAAGTAGCAAGATTACTCCTGAAAAGCAAATCAGAAAAGCAACTCTTAACTAGCTTCCGTACCACTAGCTGTCTCCATTTCACATCGGCAGCTTTCGGGTCAATTACATAAGAATTTTCAAAAGTTAAAAACCACGGAATATATAATTTTTATGAATAATTAGAATAGCTATTATTTAACTTATCTGAAATCAAGGTATGAAAAACTTAAGGCATAACTAAAATTGCCTTAAAATAATCTATATGTATAAAAATAATCCAAATAATTCAGAAGGAAAAGCAACAGCTTGCAACGAAGAGAAATGTCCCCATCTTTGCTCTGGGAAGCAAGTAAAGATAAATTTATGAAATTTTCTGATGTCAAAAAAAACTTTTTTTGCAATACCAAAGCAAACATTAAGGCATCTGAAACTGAAGTATATCATTATTTCTAAATAAGAGTTCTAAAGCTCAAAAGAGATTATTATCAAGCAGAAGTTAACCAGAACACTTTAAAAAGTTTAAGAGATGCATTTTTTTGCAAAAAAGTAATATCTTCTGGTAATTAAAATAAATGAAATGGAAATAAAAAATATTAAGGCTCAGTAATTAAGCTTACGCTAGAAAAGAATACATGTTATGAAAATGTAATGTTTTATTCAAAATATTCAATAGATTCATTAAAACAAAGGTATAAGAAAAAAACTTCAGGAAATAAAAATGTATCTTACAAGAATGTTCCACTTGGCAACTAGACTCTGCAGGACTCCCAGAAATACTAGCAGTTTCCTCAGTTGTCTTTCCTCTTAACCATGAAACCAAGCAGTATGATCCAGAGTGGTCACAACAAGCACTTTCTAAAATATCACACAAGGTATGACAAAGGAGTTCCTTCTGTTCTTCCTCTAAAAATAACCAAAGCATAAGTTATAACGGTTTCCTCTGAAAAAAAAAAAATTCTGCCATGAATAACAATAGTAAGAATGTGTTGATGAAAATCAAGCATTTTAAAAACAGGGAAAAAATCTCTAAATAGATGTTAAATTATGTTTTAGAAAAACAATGTGTTTGTGGATTGAAATATCACTTTAAATAAAGCCATCCAAATAAAACCATCAAGTAGAAAAAGAATCCTGAAAAATGCAGAATTAAACATTATGAAAATCACAATCTGACACTGATCATCACTTTCTTAAACCTTTAGCAACTGCAGCATTTAAGCCATGAGGTTTCCTTTACTGCAGAACTGAGCACAATGGAAAGGCTTGTTGAGACCTCTATTTTCTCCCCTCACTTCTGAATTAGTCTCAAGTCCTGGATCACCCTGTCCCAAAGGGATAACAGTGAGATGAGATACTGTCAGCACCTATGTTACCACAATGCATTACATCAGCAGACGCCAGCGGTTAGAATACAGATTTGACAGAAAATAGCGCAAATGCTCAGACCATCTCTTTCTGAAGAACCTTAGCCGCACTCTCTTTTCAAGCAGTATTACTCTCAAGAAGTAGTATCACTTTCTGAAGCTTTCAAAAATTGTATGATGTAAGGAGGTTTCTATCTCTCCTAATGGATTAACAGTTCTTTAAAGGCAGGAACGATGTTGTTCACCTTATAATCACCACGGTATTTATGACACTTATGACAACGCTTTACAAATATTTTATCAAAGTGAATATAGTTCTGTGTAAGAAACAGTATAAATTTTATTAAAAGTTCAACAATAGTATCTCAAATAGTTTCTTCTCTACTAAAATTTTTTTTCTATTTCACCTATTAATTTAAAACTTATGGAAGTGATATTTTACCTCTTAAATTCAAAATCATTAGTAGATTCTATAGTCATGGTTTGGAATGTAAGCTGTTACATCCTTAGATACAAAACTGGGATTGTAATTGTCCTACTTTCTTCCAGAAGGTATTGTGAGGTTCACAGGAAATTGTGTACGTGAAGGAAAGATCTTTGTAAACTGTCACGTGGAATGCAAATTCTTATTATAAGCTGGCATCACATCTCTCTGGGTACAGAAGCTCATGTTACAGAAGCTATGACAGCTTCATTTGCAACTTCATCCAAAATTATTTGCAGTATTTGCATTGTGTAAGGCATTATACTAAAACATGCAGGAATATAATGATAATTCTGAGGTACTGCCCACAGCTAAGTAAGACCAAAAAAGAAAAATGACTATTCTTTATTGTATGCTGCCACCTAACAGTTCTAGGAAATGCACCAAGTTTTAGCAAGAAGCCAAAGGTTTTTCCCTTAATTATACCATCATGTCTTATAACACCCAGTTAGAAAACCAAATTTGGAAATATGAAGTCACTGTTCACGACACTTTCTAAAACATTTTAAAAGGAAACCTCAGGAAAAAAAAAATCCCACTGATACTTAATTTTCTTAGATAATTGTAATTAAACTACTGCCAATGAATCCTGCATAGATCATCTCTATGAAAGCAGAGGATGAAGCAAAAGTTTTTAAAAGACAGCTATCATACCTGAACAATCCCGCCAAGAAGACTTCTCAGAAGAAAACAGGAGCTTCTTCAAAAGAAATGCCTTCACACAATTGAAGCAATAATTAGTGAAATGCATTATAACCATACATCATATCATTCTTCAATTTTAAAACGGAAAACAATCATTTGTACCGCCTTTCTAATCTTTTGACTAGTTCTGTAAAGATACCAAATGGGTTCCCCTCACATTTGACAGAAACTGTGCAGAGTTATTTATTCAGAGTATACTACTATAAACTTGATTCTAGATTCATAAAATTCTTCTTCTTCCACAGTACATATTTTCTGACAAGTAGAAGAACTCACTCACATAACAGAATAACTGAAAAGCACAGAAACTTACTCCTCTATTCACAAAGTGAAAGCCCTGTAGAACAGGAACAAGTCTACATTTCATTTAGATTCCTCCAGGTAAAAGAAATCTAAATATAAAAGTGGTTCTGTTCCCTTCGCCTTCATCTATGACACAAAAGTAACACCTTTACAGTCACCACTTTATTATCGGGAGCTCAAGATTAACTAAAAAAGCTACAAGATTCAGAAGAAAAGACAAATGGATTTCTAAACTTCCCCTTAAGCGAGTCAATGATGTTACATTGGCTATTTGATAAAAAGCTGCATAGGGAAGTGTCTCCTTCTCAACCTGTAGTTCAACAGTAGCTACATCCCAGTCACCTGACTTGTTTAAACTGCAGATTCTTGGGCTCCACCTACTCTATCTGAATCTCTAGAGGGCAGGTCCAAGAAAAACAGGTTACAATGATGACTTTTCCTCACCTGTGTTTGAAAGTATTAGTGTACAGATTAGGAAGACTGCTTTTTAATCAGGCAAACTTAAGTTTGAATCCTGGCTCCAATATTACTAACTAAAAATAACTGTACAAACTTTAAAAGGTTATAGTGAGGATTATATGAGAAAATCTATGTAATGCACTTAGCACAGTACCTGGCACCAATAAACAATTCAAGGTATTACAACAAAAAACTAAGTAATATTCCATTTACATAGGCATAAAGTCTACAAATACTGTAATCAAGTGCTTCTGATTTTTCCCCAAAATGGCAACAACCATCAAGTGGAACAGTATAACTACATCACAACATTTTAGAAGTGAGATGGGGAGATTCATTATTTCACTGCCAATATAACTACTGTTAGCATTCTGACATACTTCCTTCCCATGTTTTTTAATACCTAGTTTTAATTTTATTACAAGTGAATCATAATGGGCATATGAATGTATTTTCTGTTTTTCTACAGAATTCATAAGTATAATTCTTAATCACTACTTGTCTATCAAGCTATTTATCAAAATTTACTTATTAAATTACACTATTGCGCATCACATTGCTTGCAATTTTTTTGCTACTTTAATATATAAGCTCCTTCTTAAATACAACTTTTTCCATATTAAATATTTCTTTAGAAAAGATTCACAGAAACACAACTATTGCATCAGAATCTGCATTGTCATGGTTCCAATTATAGCTTAAAATTCCTTCCCAAAATCAAAGTACAAATTTGTACTATATGGCAGTATATGAGTGTGCCAGCATCATCCCACCCTTACATGCACTGGCATTTGTAATTTTATTTTTAAAGATGAGAAAAAGTAAGAAATAGAATCTAGTTACAGTTTTATTTTTACTTTTCTGGCTTCCCAGTGAGGGTGAGCATCCTGATTCTTTGGCCGTAAAGCATCATTCCACCTGTTACAACTGCACATCTATGCCCATTTCACCCCTGAATCTTAGTGTTTTTCTAATTAACTTCTACAAGTTATTTATATAAGAAAGACAATATCCCTTTATTGCTAATATTTAATGAAAATATTTATTAGTTTGGAAGTCACTGTTTCTCTTAGAGTGTTGATGATAAATTAAGTTTTCTTATGGTTAAATATTATTCCAAAAATATATTTGATATATGGTACAAAATGATCTAAACTTATCTTCCCCTCAAAGTGCTAACAAGTCATCTGGATGGGATTTATCAAACTTTATTTTATTTCACCACTGATCTTAGTTCCTTCTTTATTCCTGGTGTGATAAATTCTGGGTAAATTGTTACAGGTAATGAGGTCTATGATTATATTAGCTATTTGGTTCCATTATTTTGCCTATTCTTTTTAAAAGGTATTATGCTCTAATTTTTATACTCTAAAAAAGTTTTAATATATGTACTTGCTCACTTCTAGTCATCTTTAATAACTTAGTTTTGACTTTTAAACTGAAATATTAATACACACAAAATTCTTCACAAAGTGTACGTGACTCGGCCAGGCGCGGTCGCTTATGCCTGTAATCCCAGCACTTTGGGAGGCCAAGGCGGGTGGAGCACCTGAGGTCAGGAGCTCGAGACCAGCCTGGCCAACATGGAAAAACCCCATCTCTACTAAAAATACAAAAATTAGCTGGGTGTGGCCTGGCGCGGTGGCTCACACCTGTAATCCCAGCACTTTGGGAGGCCAAGGCGGGTGGATCACGAGGTTAGGAGATCGAGACCATCCTGGCTAACACGGTGACACTCCAGCTCTACAAAATACAAAAATTAGCCAGGCGTGGTGGCGGGCACCTGTAGTCCCAGCTACTAGGTAGGCTGAGGCAGAGAATGGCGTGAACCCAGGAGGAGGAGCTTGCCATGAGCCGAGATTGCGCCACTGCACTCCAGCCCGGGAGAAAAAGCGAGACTGCATCTCAAAAACAAAAAACAAAAAAAAACAAAAAAATTTGCCTGGTGTGGTGGTGCGTCCCAGCTACTCAGGAGGCTGAGGCAGGAGAATCACTTGAACCTGGGAGAGCCGAGATTGCATCATGGCACTCCACCCTGGGCAACAAGAGTAAAACTGCATCTCAAAAAAAAATAAAATAAAATAAAATAAGTAAATAAATAAAACTTTACGTGACTCTTTTTTTTTCCTTTTTAGAAATGGGGTCTCGCTCTATTGCTCAAGCTGGAGGGCAGTGGCATGATCATAGCTCACTGCAGCCCTGAACTCCTGAGCTTAGACCCTTTCCTTTGAGCCTCTTGAGTAGCTAGGACTACAAGTGTGCACCACCATGCCCAGCTAATTTTTTCTTTCTTTTTTTTTTTTTTTAAGAACAGGGCTGTCACTATGTTGCCCAGCCTGGTTTTGAACTCCTGGCCTTAAGCAATGCTCCTGCCTCAGCCTCCCAAAGTGCTAGGATTACAGGTGTGAGCCACTGTGCCTGGCCTATGTGATTCTTTTTTTTTTTCTGAGATGGAATTTCACTCTTTTGCCCAGGCTGGAGTGCAGTGGCATGATCTCGGCTCACTGCAACCTCCAGCTTCTGGTTTCAAGTGATTCTCCTGCATCAGCCTCCCGAGTAGCTGGGATTACAGGCGCCTGCCACCACACCCGGCTACTTTCTGTATTTTTAGTAGAGATGGGGTTTTACCACGTTGGCCAGGCTGGTCTCAAACTCCTGACCTCAGGTGATCCACCTGCCTCAGCCTCCCAAAGTGCTGGGATTACAGACGTGAGCCGTGGTGGCCCGGCCGTGATTCTTAAACTTAATTACTATCTCAAAGATACAGAAAAGTAGGTTCAGGATTTTGAATATAACCATCACTGCATAGCACCCCACTTGCAAAAATAACTACCACTACTGAAATATACTGTATTTTACAAAACAGGAAACTCCTGTGGTATACCCTCCATTTAACTATATTCATGCACTACTTGCAATAAAAACCATGCTATTACGGATTAAGAGGGGCAGTATTTATATAATCTAATTTACATATGGACACAACAAAGGAATCTTCAAATTCAGATAACATTCCTACTAATAACCAAAATTTGTTTCAGTCACTCAGTACAACAGCTATAATTGCTAATTTATAGTTAAATTTCATTCTTCACTTTCCATAATTCCAAGGCAAGATTCGGACATTCAAATTTTTCTTCATTTTAAAAAAATTCTCCTAATGTAAAAAAAAAAAAAAAAGATCTATAAAAGATATATTTTCGAATCAACCATAATTTTTTTCTTTACAAAAATGTATTTTTAGCAATGTAAATATATAGAGTATAACTTCTGAGAAACAATTTGCTTTGTAGCCAACAGTTTAGCAATGCATTTTTTTTTTTTTGAGACAGAGTGTGCTTTTTCACCCAGGGGAGTGCAGTGGCACAATCTCGGCTTACTGCAAGCTCCGCCTCCCGGGTTCACGCCATTCTCCTGCCTCAGCCTCCCAAGAAGCTGGGACTACGTACGCCTGCCACCACGTCCGGCTAATTTTTTGTATTTTTAGTAGAGATGGGGTTTTCGCCATGTCAGCTAGGATGGTCTGGATCTCCTGACCTTGTGATCCACCCACCTCAGCCTCCCAAAGTGCTGGGATGACAGGCGTGAACCACTGCACCCAGCCAGAATGCATTCTTTATACCCAAAGAATAATAAATGCCACATTAAATATATATTTTCAAAACATGATGGTTAAAACAATAAATTAGCTGTAATTTTCATAACAGTTCTTTTATAACAGTTCTAAAGTGACACTGTCATTCACAGACATCAGTACTGTAGTAAACTGAGAATTCAATTCTTAGTTTTTACAGTTTAATAGTTTATAGTGAATCAGCCTTTGAAATTCAAACAGTGTAACACATCAAGATTCCAAATCAAATAAAGACATTTTGATAAATCCTATGTTTTGTGCAAAGAAAAACATTTGGTTTTTGAAATTGTTTGAAATCAGTTGTTATAAATTTCAATCAGAAAAGTCAAAGTTATAGCATAAAATAGTATAAGCTGCCAACTTATTTCAAATTTGAAAAAGTTATAGGCTATAAAAATATGAAATCTTCAACTTTAAGAAAATAACTTTTATAGACTGAACAAATGAAAATAGTACAATTACAGCGATTGTACCTATCTAAAGTATAACATGTTATTACTTAATAGGATCTCTATATTAAAGATGTCAAGAAACTTCCTAATTTTCTCAAAGTCACGAAACACCTATTATCTTTCCTTGAAAATATAGTCAAAAGGCTAGTGTTGTGCAACTCATCAATATTCTGAATTCATTTTTGTTTTGGATATTTATTGTAATTTACAAGAGCAAAATTTAAGAGTTAACTGATCATGTCTCATAATTACTATATGGAGTACAGACATTAAAAAACAACAAGTATGAAAGATTTCAACATGTCCCTCTAAGGAGTTGGTAAAGGAGTCTATGTTACCTGAACAGGTGCAATAACAGCACAGGGGCCACCTTCAAACTGTTCTAATGCAGATCCCTCTGATTCACTAAACACAAACCCTAAAAATGAAAGCAAGTAGCAAAGATTAAAAATATAATTCAAGTAGCAGCTAAAAGAATCTTTCATGTACTTTGCTTTGAGAACCATCACTTATCACAACAGCAAAATACCTTCAAGTCATGAGATGCAGATTAAGGAACCTTTTGGAAAAAAAATCAATAGAACCTATGCTCCCCCACCCCAGAATGTACGTAAGAGTACATATACCCACACAATTTTGCACCCAGGAACTCCTCTAGGAGGATAAAGTATGGACTTTAGTAAAATGACACTAAATCTGACTTTTCATCTGAGGAGGACTAGTTAATCTACTAAATTCAAACAATTTTTAGAACTCTTTAAATACCATATCATTGTATCATTTCAATCTTTCACTCACATTCTATAAGCTAAAAATTAAATGGCATCGGCCAAGATGGCTCATGTCTGTAATCCCAGCACTTTGGGAGGCCAAGGCAGGCGGATCACGAGGTCAGGAGATTGAGACCATCCTGGCTAACACGATGAAACCTCATCTCTACTAAAAATACAAAAAATTAGCTGGGCATGGTGGTGGACACCTGTAGTCCCAGCTACTTGGTAGGCTGAGGCAGGAGAATGGCGTGAACCCAGGAGGCGGAGCTTGCAGTGAGCCGAGATCGTGCCACTGCACTCCAGCCTGGGCGACAGAGCAACACAATGGCATCATAGACAGTACATGTGTTTATATTGGCTCCACCTTAATTTAAATATTACCTAACCAGCATTGACTGATAGCAACTAGTGGAAGTTCTTCAGAGGGCCCTAGGTGAGAAGTTGGGAGAACCCAGTGACCATCTGGATAACCCTTTGAAGATCATTTCACCTGCTTAGGCCTCAGTGTTCTCATTAAAATAATCAATCCCAATTCCAAAATGCTAAGAATCTATAAATTCCGTTAATTGTTACTATTCAGTCATTCAGCCAAATCACTTCACGTTAATGAACATCTGATATTATGCCAAACATCTAGGATATATGCCTGGATGACACAGTCTCTGGTCTGGAGGAGCCACTAGTCCAGGTGAAGAGAGACATACAAATAGATAATTACTAAAATAAAGGAATAAACGAATGTTGTAGCAGAAGAATGCAGAGTATTGTAGACACAGAAAGGCATGCTCTAGTCTATCATAACAGGTAACTTCCAGGCTCATCTTTAACAGCAATTTGCCAGAGAGGCAAAGGTGAATGAATAAAATTCAGCTACAGAAAATACCTTAATTAAAGAAAAAAGGTTTTCCAAGAGGAGGGAATGTGTATAAATCAGAGACAATTTAACATAGCTAAAGGGTAGCATGGGGGTAGGATGGAGGTGCCAGCAAATGGGCGGCAGGAAAGATGACAAGTGGTTAATATTGCAAAGGGCCAAAGGGCCAAAGAACCAGGACTTAACCAGCAGAGATCTTTCAGTAAAACAGTAGTATCATCTTACTGGGCTTTTTTCTTTTTTTCTTTTTCCTTTTTTAAAGGAACAGAACCAGGAAGAAGTTGTTTCAACATCCCTATAGAGATGCTGCTGACCTAATGAAAGCAACATTAGCGTGGAGAAGAGAAAGTATATTCAAGTAATATTTCTGAGGTAAATATAAGATTTATTTAGTATGTTTAAGTAGGGCAATGGCTTGGTACAAAAGAAATTAGAGCTGTTTATGAAGTTTCTAGCTTGAGACACCAGATGAGAGCAAAGGAGAGGGTGCTATTCCATCCCACCTCCTCTCTTTATCTTCAGTCTCTTCTAGAAAGCATATAAACATTTATCTCACATATTAAAACAAAACCTTAAGATTCCACCAAAAACTCCAACCAGCACTCCATCATTCTTGTCCTCCCAAAGCCCAGCTAGTCATCTATATATACCTTGTCTCAATTTTCTTACCCATTTACTTAACCCTCACTAATCTGGTTTTCAACCCATGAGTGAACCAAACTCATTCTCACCCAAGTTCATCAGTGACCAGTACAGGCTAGTTCCCAAGTCTTATCTTATTTAATCTCCCAAAGAATCAACCTGAAATGCTGACCACAAATCTGAGAAACCTTTGTCCCTTGGCTTTTCATTCCAAGTTTTGCTTTTCTAGTTCTTCTGTCTCCATGATCACTGCTTGTAAGTGCTAATGTTCCCCAGGTCTTGGCTTTAGGATCTATGCTCATTTCATTCTATGCATTCTTCCTGAATAATCTCATCTACTCTCAGAAATTCCATTACTGGTTATAACCACGTAATTCCCAAATACAGCCCAGATTAGAAACTCCAGACACAGACAGAGTCTAAGTCCCTTAACATGGTCCTGTATAATCTGGCTTCTGCCTGCATCTCCCTCTTCACCCTTTGCCATTCTTCCTTTCAGACTCTGGGCACATTGAGTTTCTTTCAGGTCCTGAGATATTTCATTTTCTCTCTCTCTTACCCTTTGTACATGATGTTTCTTCTGCTTGAAACACCTGCTAACCATTTCTCTGGAAAACTCAAACTTATCTTTAGGTTTCACCCTAAGATAAGGTCTTCCTGCTTCAAGGCTTCAAAACATATCTTGAACATGTTCATTTCCATCCCATCTCCAGTTCACCTTATAGTTCAAAGCACTATAATCTTTGACCTTAAATACTGTCAAGAGTTTCCAACCACGTCTCCCTATTCCTTCCTCCCTCCTGTCCAGTCCCCAAGTATTTACCATAGTTGCCAGAAGAATATTTTAGAAATGGAAAACAGATTTTGACACAGCCTGCTTAAAACATTTCAATGGCTTCTCATTGCAATTAAAATAAAACCCAAACTCCTTTTTGTGGTCTGGAAGACACTGTATGATCTATCAATCCAGTTGACTCTGTTTACACTTACAGTCATTATCTGCTGTGACCTTAGGTCCTCAGAACATCCCAGAGACTTTACCTGTAGCCTCGATGCTTACTGTTCTCTCTACATGAAAATGCTCTTTCCTCTACTCTCCATATAGATAAATCCTTATTTGTCAGGTCTCACTTTAGGTGTTAATTCCTCAGAGGGATATTTCCTTACAAACCTATCTAAGTAGTCTCTCCCGTCATCCCCCAGCACAACCAGTACTTATCATAATCTGTAGTTATTGTTTGTTTACCTGTTAATCATCTGCCTTGCCTGACCAGTGTTGTATCTGTGTTACTGATCACTGTTTTCCCACAGTATGTTGTATAGCTATTGCTCAATTAATGCCTGTTGATGTTTTGGCAGGGAAGATAATGGCGGTGTTTGTTTCTAGGAATAACAAGTTCAGTCTCAAAAATGTGAGATAACCATTTGGCAATGTTTAGAAATCGGAGATGTAAGTGTGTAGCTCAGGGCAGGACTGAGGATTAGAGGCAGCAATTTCAATCATCTTAAACATGTCAGTTAAAGTGCATGAGAACCTGTAGAACAAAAATAATGAAGCTGGGAACATTAAAAAGTGAGCAGAGGCTGAGTCGGCAAAGAAGACTGACAAAAATTAGAAGGATAAGAGAGAAGCACATTAACTGAGCTCTTGGAAAGGAAAAATCAGAAGCAAAGAGTAGTCAACTATGACAAACGCTGCTGAATAAAGATATAAATTAAAATACTAGATTAAGCATGTCACTGGGATACTAAAAACATAAATTTACAGCACTGGGAAGAGTAGCCAAATTTTAAAAGTTGAAGTGTAATTCGGATTAGAAAGAGAAATAGTAAAAGCAAACTACAGTTGGCCGTCCATATCCATAGGTTTGGTGACCACAAATTCAACCAAACACAAATGGAAAATATTTGAGGGTGATTAAAAAAAAGGATGGTTGGGTCTGTCTTAAACATTTACAGACTTTTTCATATCATTCCCTAAACAATACAATGTAATAACTATTTACATAGCGTTTACATTGTATTAGGTATTGTAAGTAATCTAGAGATGATTTAAAGCATAGGGGAAGTTGTGTGTAGGTTATATGCAAATACTGCAGAGCGTCTATGGATTTTGGTATCTGCAGGGGGGTCCTTGAACCCACTACCCCTCAGACACCAACAGACAACTATATTCAAGTTTGGCGGAAGGGAAAAAGAATGATAGCTTGAAGGGTAGTTGGATAAAGAATTATTACTTTGTAGGCTGAAAGGCATGACTTAGAAAAGGGAACGAATGATTATATGGAAAAGAGGAAGTTTAAGGTCTCCAAGTCCTGAAAAAGAGCTGAGAAAGACTTTTAAAGGTGGTCCACAGACACCTCTGGAAGTCTTAGAGACCCTTCAGGAGGCCCACTGGAGGTTACAATTATTTAAATGATAAAACTAAGACATGATTTGCCCATTTCACTGTGTTGACATTCACAGTGATGGTACAAAAGCTATGGTGGATTACATTGCCGGTTCCTTAGCACAAATCAACACAGTAACATCAAGCTGTCCTAGTGGTCACTGTCCTAAAAAACACCCCCATACAGAGCCAATTTAAGAACACACTTACTGCTGCAGTCAAAACTACTAATTTTATTACATCTTGATCTTGAATACAGTGTCTTTTAAAAAATATATTCTGTGGAACAAAATGGAAGCTACCCATAAAGCACTTCTGCTACATACTGGGTATGATGCTCAAAAGTTATCTCAAGGAAAAGTATCTGTGTAATTTTTTTTTTAATTGCAAGCTGAACTAGCTACTTTTTTTTTTTTTTTTAAATGGAGTGTTACTTTTACCTAGTATAACTACCAATAAGCTACAATTATTCAGACTTGAGTATCTGGCTGACATTTTCTCAGAAATAAGTGAGTTTGACATTTCAAGGAAAATAGCCAGTGATAAAATTTCCAGCTTTCAAGCAGTAACTTGGAAAACTTGTGTCCACCACTGTGAGTCTGACAGCTTCTCAATGCTTACAGATTGTTCTGATGAGCTCACTGGTAACAGAAACAAACGTGACTTCTAGTGTGGTTATCATGACATACATCAACATTTGGAAGACTGTCAGTACACCAATAATTTCCAAATCACTGATGCATACTGTCACAAATTAATGCACAGGTAAGAGATCCACTTGAACTGCAAGACAGACCAAAAGATTTCAATTTAACAGAGGATGAAAAGTTATGTGATTCAGTTTTAGATTTCGTATTGCAACTAATCTCTACAATACTCTGATGTGTCAAGTTTTGGTGTGGTATTAAAGAAGATTATGTGTAATTATCCAAAAAGGCTACTACCATACTTCTTATACCTTTTCCAATTACATATGTGAGGCCAGATTTTCTGCATCCACTTCAACCAAAACAATATATTGCCACAGACTGGAGAAGCATATGTGGGAATCCAGCTGTCTTCCAATATGATAAACATTAAAGAGATTTGCAAAAATGTAAAACAATGCCAAAGTCTCACTAAGTTTTAACTTTTTCATATTGAAGCCCTCAACAATTTTTAACACTGTAATGGGGACCTGAGTTCCAAAAACTTGAGAGCCACTGGCTTAGGAGAAGAAGTAAATTTTGGAAGACTTTTAAGTTAAACATATGAGGAAAAATGAAAAAGTGAAGAGGTGTTACATATTGAGAGTGAGAGGAATGAGAAAGGTACAGAATTGAGGAAAGTGTTAATTCCGAAAAACATAAGGAAAGAACTAACAGAAGCACCGAGGGCTCAGCTAAGATTTAAGTATTGGTGCTGGACACAATTTTCTCCAGCAATACATAGCAGCCTGGGAGATCAAAAATAGGACAAATGGAGAACTGGAATAGAGAAGATGCATGGAACAAAGTTAATAAGGAAAGTGACAACTAAGGTTTCTGGTTATGTTAAAACAACCAAATTTAAGGTCCAACCGAGGAAGAAGAGACGAAATCTTCACTGTTTGGCCAGCTCTCCTCCTACTGAGAATAAGGAAAGGGCCCCTAGTGTTGTACCCAAGTGCAGAGGTGAAATTAAGATCTGCTAAACTTTTCGTGTATGAAATTAAAGTTTGAATTAGTAATGGATCTTGCCTTCCTTAAAAATTTAAATAACGTAACCCAATTATCCATGGGTGGGGCTTTTAGTTGGAACTGCATTATAGTGAGTTGCTTTTGCACTCTGAATATTAAAAACCCATGGAGAGAATTCTAAGCAGTTATACTTCATGCCAATTTCTGTTTAATTCCAATATACATGTTTCAGTGTGTTAAGTGATAATGGACAAAGGCTATTAGAGCCAAAATGAAATAAAGTCAGCTAAATGAAAATTAAGTATTCTATCCTAAAACAGGACTATGCTAAGGAGACTTCTCTTTCTATAATAAGGTTTTACTTAAGTTTGAATTCCTTAGGACACAGCATTACTTTTCTTGTCAAGAGTTCTCATACTCAATTATTTCCTAGTTTTAGAAGGACTTAACTTACCATAAATGGCTGTTTTTCCTGATTAGGTCTGAAACTATCCATCTTAAAACATCTAATCCTACGTATACAATTTCATATCACATTACACAGTACCAGAGATCACAGAAAAGTCTTTCTCATTTTCACATTTTATAGCTCAGAACCAGGGTAAACCTGAGCCATGAACCTCATCGCAATTTTTCAATTTCTTGTTTTCATATTACTTACTATATATATTTATACACACACATAATGCACACCATTTTGACAACTATAGCTTCTACAATTCTAGTCTTCCATGTAAACAAGGCTATAGAAAGACTTAGTTTGACATCCAGGCTGAGTCAAATATCTCAACTGGACCTTTCATCTTAAAAAATGAGGATAACTACATTTATTATTTGTTATCTTTCAGGGATGTTGCAAAGATTAGGTAAGATTTTCAAAAGCTGTAAAATATAGTATAAATATATTATGACAGACAGACACTTTGAAGTATTTGAATAAAACAAAGTACTAAGGAATTAATTTTGTCGTATATGCTTACCAATTACGAATTACAAAATATTGGCTGTTATGCAAATCATAATTTAGGTATGTTGAAGAAAGGAAAAACCTACATAAGAGAATGTTAAAACCTTCCAAAAACAAAAAAAATATTTGAAACGAGGTGATCCACAGTATTAACTTCACTTCGGAAGAAAAATTAATGATGCTGGTGTATCATTGTATTACTTTGATAGAATAGTAAATCACATTAAAATAAATACCCAAACATGCCTTTAAACCTTAAATTAACCCAAGTGTATTAACTCTTAATATATTTTATATTTATATTTTAATGGATCCTTCATTTTTCCTAAGTTATTTGTTAAATCTCATTTTTTTTTCATATTATGTAACAAAAATTGTGCTACACTGAAAGCCCAAAACTCTAGTTTCAATCAACTACACCTACACGCCCCTCTTCCCCTGGGGAAAGAGAAAAAAAAAAATCCACCCACTGCACTGCTACAAATAGTGAAAATAAATATCTCTCTTTCTGACTAGTCTTTAGGAGAAACAATAAAATAACTGGAAGAAGGAAAATAATTGGAAGAATGAAAAATGGCTTCTAAGAGTTTACACTCTCCATCAGGCGTCAGCAAACTACAACCCTCATCTGCTTTCATGTTTTGGAATGCAGCCACACCCATACTAACTATGGTTGCTTTTGCTGCAATAGCATTGATGAGCTGAGAGGCAATAAAAAGGCCACTCACCCTCTAGAGAAGTTTGCCAAACACTGAGCTAAGCAATCAATGTTGAAAAGAAAATAAATTCCAAATAACTCAAAATGTTTTTATTTATACAAGAAATACTACTTCTGTCAGGTCTAGCTGATTCTTATTTTGGTTCTGTTGGGTTATGGTCAGTCTGCCCGCTTCTTACCATCTCCAGTGCCACTACTCTGGTCCAGGATGGCATCTTTTCTCCCCTGGATTGCTGCAATTGTCTCTTCTCTGATCTTGTCGTCCCAATCCACTACAGTCTATCCTCAAATACACCAGGCAGATCAATCCTTTAAAAGCTTGCCAGGTGGTATCTCTCCTTTGCTCCAAATCTTCCAAGGACCCCCGTTTCATGTACAAGATGAGCGAAAGTCCTTCTAATAGGCTAGAAAGCTTTACATGATTTGGGCCATTTTATTTCTTATATCATCTTTTATTATTCTCCTTTTCCTTTATTCCCTCTCTTGCCACACTAACTTCCTTCTTGTTGCTGGAACAGACCAAGCGTAGTTTGTGTGAAGTGTTTTGTAACTACCATTTGTTCTGCCTGGAGCACTCTTTCTTCTGACTTCTGCATGACTAGCAGAGTGACTCCAAGTGTTTGCTCAAATCTCATCTTAAAATAAGGCCTGCCCAGGACACCCCACCCAGAACTCCATATCTCCTCATCTTCAAACTATTTATTGTACATGTGTAATTTATGCTACATTATGTTTACTGTTTGTCTTCCCTCCCACCCTACTGACTCTCAACTGTAAGAGCTTGGAATACTGGTGTAGTTTGTGGGAAGGGAGAGGATAAATAGTGCTAATGAGCTAAGGAAGTGAAAATTATATGCTATTCTTTAAAAAGTACTATAGGCAATTGAGCAGGAGGGAAGCAGAGAGGAGAATAAATTTTCAAGTTAAAATAAAACCCTGCCAACTTTAAGCCCTTAAATTACATGGCTTATTGCCTTTAAAATTAAAACTGCCCAAAAAAAGAAAAAGAAAAACACCCCACATTTTTTTAAAACGAACAGGATTTGTAGAAGAGAATTATCTAAAAATGTCAAGCCAATTAAAAACAACTATGTGCCACTCCTGCAGCTTATTGTTTTAACAACCATATCAAAAGAATTTAAGTTGGTCAATCAATATAATTTCATAGATGAACTATCTCTAGATATAATTGCATAAATATTCACGCCAAACATCTTACACCTGTATCTTGCTTCCAGAAGACTAATGAGACTGCAGTTGTCAATTGGAGACAGTCACAGACTATGAAATAAAGCCAGAGTTGATGTCACATTAGTAATGCAGCAAAGCAGTGTCTTGTGTCTATTCCCACAATCCCAAAGGACTGCCAAAGCAATATTTAGCAATGGCCTCAAAGAACAAACAAATGAATACAACAGTTAACATACCAAAACCAGTAACAGGACCCCTCTGATTCAGAGGTGATAACTTCAAAAATATATGTTTGGTTGCCTTAAAATCTCAATCAGTGTAAGGCCTTGAAGAGTTACATATTCAAAATATAACTAACTGCACTCTATAAACGAAAAAAGAAAGAAAGAAAGAAATCCTTTATTTTGAAATGGTACTGACGGAACTAATCCTGTTAAAGAATTTCTGCATGATTAAAGGTGGCAGAGCATTCTAATAAGTCATTATAAAGTCCTATTGAGAATAATGATTATCCATCAAATAAACAACTTATTGTAATTGTCGGGAAAAAGCCAAAGAGTGAATGTGGCTTAGTCTACAATTAAAATAACTTAAAATAAATATAAAATTATTTTTAAAAATAATATAAAAAGAGCTACCATATACCGAGTGTTCACTATATGTCAGATAGTGTCCTAAGCGCCTAAATTATTTACATGGCCTTTAATCCTCACAACAACTTTATAAGGTCTATTATCCGTACTTTACAGAGAAGGAAACTGAGGCTTAAATAAGTTAAATTGCATGAACCTGAATCTATTCCAAAGCCTGTGCTCTTAACCATTACTGGAACTGCTGCCCTGAATCTTCCTTGCATTTGCATTACAGTATAAATATAAACAGGGCTGAATATTATCTTATTCTACTCTGTAAAATGTTTTATAAATGTTAATTGATTACAATGGAAGTAAATTTCTTCTTAGTCTTTCACAGTATTTTAGAGCTGTTTACTATTAGAATAAGTAAGTCAAAGCGGGAAGTGTTGAAATAAAATCTCCCTCTAAGGTGCCCAAGATTAGGTAACTGACATAATTCAATGTGGAAAAAAAGAGCCCAGGTCATTACATGTAGGGTTTGGAAACTCAAAGGAAGATAATAAAAACAGAGGTGTATTAGGAATTCAGACCTGGAATCCATTCCCAGTTCTATCAATTTGTGCAAGTTTGGCCCAGTCATTTACCTTCACAACTAATTGTTTTCATCTGCAGAGCAACAGTGAGGGACTAAATATCCCAACTTATAATATATTATAATTGTAATTTTACCAGCTCTTAAAACATATCTGGGAGGGAAGGAGAGATTACGTAAATCTTGAATATTTTTTACAAGACACGCGTTTTGAAATAGGGGTTTATATTTACTCTGCCAAAATTCCCCCCAGTCTATTTAGGGAACAGGTGTTCTCTAAACAGATGTTTTAATAATAATATTGTTTTACATACATAAAGTATTGATCCTTCTGACTCAAGGTTATGCTTTTAACCTCATCATCATCTTTCCTGAGTCACCTTTAGGAATGTGTCAGTTGTTTGCCTATCGAAACTTAAGAATTAGGGATAGTTACCAGTATAAAGCGCCCAGCCTGTTACGGTGCAGGAATTCAATAAATGCTTCTTTTATTTCATTATTGTTTGTACTAAGACTCTTTATATAAGTAAAAATCCTGTCTGGGTTACAAGTATACCGATAGAGGAAGTACTATGATCCATATTCCTTTTTTAACAGTGACAGATAATAAACCATATCCAAAACGGGGATACTTTGGGCCAAGAGTACACTTTTTAGCAAGCAACAGTGTTTACACACAGAGTACCACACCTTACCACATAATGACAATACAAATAAAAAACTGCTTTTTGAATTAGCCACTTGGACTTTCCCGTGGACGTCCCTCCTTCTTACCAAAAATAGACCAACCACCACCAATAGAGAGCTCTGTTAGGGGGTAAAGATGGGGAAGGCCACAGCACCCCCTTGAGAAAGTGGCACCAGGGCACGGGGCGCACCTTCCGTGTCACGCCCTGCAACCCAGCAAGGGGCCACCCCCTCCTCCTCCCCAGCCGAAGCGCAGCCCGGAGGATGGAAGAGGCGCTGCGGGTATTTAGTGGCAGCTGTAACCTTTCTCCTACTCAACCTCTCCCCACCAAGGCAAGGCAGGGCGTGTCTAGAAAGTCCAGCTTCAGCGCTGAGCACCGCGACTGGGACAGAGTGCGGGGCGCGCGAGGGGCTGGAGCGAGAGGCGTCACAGGCGGACTCTCGCAGGGCAAAGGAAGCAGCGGCTGAAAGTGAGAGAGCCCCGCCAGGGTACCTTGCGTCCAGCGGCAGAAAATGGTGTCCGAGAGACCCGGGCTGCTCTTGGTGCCCCACACCAGCTCCATCAGCTCTTTAGTCAGTTCGGACATGATGGGAAACGGGCGGGCGGGTCTTCGCTTTGCGGACTCCTGCCCCGGAACATGGGGAAGGGGCAACTCCAGAGACAGCGGCTGTGGGACGGCGGCGGCAAACGAGTTGGAAGGTGAGGCAGGAAAAAGGAGAAGGGGCTGAGAGCCACTTGCAGAGACCGCGCCTGTCAACCCAGGTCCGCGCAGCAGCGAGTTTTCCGTACCGGAAGTACTGGTGCCACTTCCGACTCCTCTTTAACTCCCGCCCCTTAGAAGCTGAGGGCCCGGAAGTACCCTCCCCGGAAGTGAAATTGGAGGCGGAAACAGCCGCGGAAAGCGGTGGAAGTAGCTTCTCTGCTTTCTGAACCGTCTGCGACCCTTTGGTGGGATGGTAGTTTTTTATTGGGAGGGGGCGTCGGCGTATTTCTAACTTCCAGGAATACCTCCTTCCTCTAGGCACTGCTCTGGGCTCAGCTGGAGGCTCTGAGGCCCAGGCCCTAGGAACTAGAACATATGCCCCTTGCTTGTATTTTACAATATTAATTTTGTAAAACTAGAACTATAAGGAAATGGTTGAGTCACAGTGCGGTACCATCTTTGCCTTGGTAAGGCGCTTCTCATAAGCTGGAGGCTGTCCACCTCTGTACTTCAATAAATCAAAGTCAGACCAACTAGTACCAAAAACCATGGCAAAGAATGTGGCATAATGTGCATTAGAAATGCTTCTACCAGCTGCAACACAGAATTACAAGGTATTTGTAGGGAAACAGATTCAAAGCAACCTGTTTGTAAATGTTACAGCATTTTCATCTCCAGTTTTTGAGACTGCAGAGTGTGTGGGCAACACCTGGACTAAAGTTTAGGTTTTACTAATTAACTAGCAGTTAAATTGAGTTCATGTGAAAACTTATGTTTGTGCTGCTTTAAAAAAGAGGGCTTGTATTGCCCAAGCTTTAAGTTTAAAACGAAAGGGCAAAATCTGATTTTAAAAAATATATATATGCTTTTATTTTGGTTCTGTAAGGTTTTTGTACTCCTTGGAAACCATATTACTTTGGGATGCAGTAATGCATAGTTAAGAGGCCAAGCTGTGGGTCATACTGCCCTACATTCCTACCTTTTGTGCTTACTAGCAAGTTACCTACTCTCTACCTAGGCTTTTTTCTTTCTAAAAGGGAGATTGCATACATTTCATATATTGTAAGGAATAAATGGAAAAAGTAACACATGCAGAGGATTTGGTGTACTTCCTAGCACATGGAAGGCATTTATGCAACAGTGGATTTTTTTTTTTACCTGGAGAAGCCATTTTGTGGGAATTTGATGCAACAGTAGTTCTGACTTTTTTACTCATACATTCTAGCCAATTGTATTTTAGTATAATACGTTATGTTCTCTAATTCCAAAAACATGCAGTTTCATTGTAGAATACCCTTGTATTTGGCTAATTAAACCATTTGGCTAATTTAAAATCTTTTAGATTGCAAATAAGGTTTTGTTAATTTATACTTTATTTCTAGCTATTTTTTTTTTGCTATTTGTACATTATTTCTAATTTTATTTTAATTAATTTTATTTGTTCAGTACTCTTTACTGTAATCAGGGGGACTTGCCCAAAGTGCCTGTACTAGAGCCATAGCGTTCCTCTTGATCTTTATTCCCTTTAGAATATTCCTTGCCTTATTTTTGCAAATCAGATCTTACCTATCCTTCGTGTCATAGTGTGCATGCCACTTTTTAATAAAGCTTTCTCCAATCATTACAATTGAAAGTAATAATTATAATTTCTGAAGCTTCATAGTACCTTATCTGTAACTTGCTTATGACAGTTCCTATCATCATTGTATTTGCAAAGAATTATTTGTTTTTCTCTTGGGATATAAATTTGTGGAAGCAAAGAGCTGTCCATAATCCTAGCAAGGGGCCTTGAACATCACTGGATCTCGATAATTGTGATTCAAAGGAACAAAACTTGCCTTTACTGGAAATTAAGAATTCATTGTCTCTCAGCAAGTGAGAGATCGGGGAAGTAGTACTGACTGCTCCAGTTAAATATCTTATATTTGCATGCTGATTACAATTTACGTAATTCTTCCACTTCCTGAGAGACACAGAAGAGTCTATGTACATAGAGCTCATAACTGGCAGACTTCTAAATTCAGAGGTGTTTCCACATTTGACTTTCTCCATTAATGTATGGAAATATTAATGGTATAGTATATATAACACCACATTTGTTTCTGTTCCATTAATATACAGATAGTAGTTATAAGTTTGATTAGTTATGAAAAAACAAAAAATTGTATTTTCAAAATGTATTTTTTTAAATGAGAAGTTTTTTGATCTATGATTTTTCTTAGTTTCCAGCTACAATCATGCTAGTAAAATTTTGGATAGACATTTATAGGAATGTCCTTTCCACTTTCACATTATAATGCTTTTTTTTTTTTTTTTTTTCTTTTGGAGGCAGAGTTTCGCTCTTTTGCCCAGGCTGGAGTGCAGTGGCACCATCTCGGCTCACTGCAACCTCCGCCTTCCGATTTCAAGTGATTCTCCTGCCTCAGCCTCCCGAGCAGCTGGGATTACAGGCACCCACCACCATGCTGGCTAATTTTTGTATTTTTAGTGAGATGGGGTTTCACCATGTTGGCCAGGCTGGTCTTCACTCCTGATCTCAGCCTTGCAAAGTGCTGGGATTACAGGGGTAAGCCACTGCACCCGGCCCACATTGTAATTTTTATTTGAAATCTTTTAAATTTTTTAATTAGCAGTACATATCTTTAACAAGGAATATTTTACTGTTAATTTATTGCTTAATTATTCATTAGATATAACATTTAAATATAAATTAATATTCATTAAAATTGTTCTTATTCAATAATTATCTATAAAATAAATATTTAAATGAATCACGTTTTGCATCTATACCTGGTGCTGGATGAAAATGCCTTTCTCTTGTTTTAATGACTTGGAAAATTATGTAAATGTTCTTTGATGTATTTGTAACACTTCATATTTTAGCATATTTTTCTCAGGACTGTCTATGGTTTTGATTAAACTTGTATCACTGAGGTGTATATAGGTTGTATTAATAATCTTTCACTTCCTATTTATATGTAAGTTTTATTAATAATACTTCTGTTTCTTTCAAATTCAAGTCAGGGTGCTTCCATAAAACTGGGCTGAGATTTCCATTATAATGAATTCTTTTTATCCATCTTTACTATTTCAGGCAACAAAATTAATTACTCAGCATTAAACTCTAAGTCTCTGTTTAATTATTTTCCTGTCTTTTCTCAAAGTTTTTTGCCAAATAAAAGCACAACAGCTTTATTACCTAGTTCCTAGCAACTAATATGAAAAGTACAATTCTCCAGTTGGAAACCCTGGACTCCTAATTTAGTGTATTTACATTACTCCTTATCTAGAATAAATCAAATCTTTCAAAAACTCACCCTGTAATAAGATTAATAACTTTTAGGTGGGTCATTAAAACAACCCCATAATCATTTATTAATAAAACTTTTTCATTTGTATGTCCTCTGCCTTCCAATAGCAGCATAAATCTAGCAAAGCAAATGAAACTACTTCCTTCTGCATCATCCTAACCTTATCTCAGCAGGATAATACTTGTCCAGTTGAGCATACAAGTCCCTTTCAAACTCACCAACATCATATTCAAGGGTAGCGTAGTGCATCACTCCCCAGTGTGTCTCCTACCGACATTAATACATGGTGGCAAAGGGGATCTGTCATTAAATGCTGGGTCAAGTAAACTTAAACAAGCCTTGCAACTCTCCAAGAGTGGGGATCGTGTTTAATGTTAAAAGACATTTGAATCATTTCATTCACTGAACTTCTTAGATTGTTTATGTTCTGCAAAATACTGTTAGGGAATCATGGGTCTAATGACATAGTCTCTTGAAATGGAATTAGAAAATCTGAACGTTAGTCCCTATATGGGCAGTAAGTGTGATGTTCGGTGGATCATTTAACTAACTGTACCTTGCTTTCTTCATCTGTAAAATAAGAGAAGTAAATTTAGATTATCTCTTAAGGTCGTATTTGCTGCAGGTCCTGTTCACTTCTGTGATTCTGAAAAGTGGCTGTCTTTAATTTGAAATGTATGGGAATAATGGGGAGAAAAAGAATATTGAAAACGTATATGGAGTAGACAAATAATTATGGCATTCTTTACTAAGACATAGAATAAAAGAGGTTATTTGCCATTTTAGCACTTGTGTTAACATGAAATGAAAAGATAAAATTCCAACTTGTACATTAACACAAGACTGTATAAAGTAAGCATATAATATTTACACACTTGGATGTGTCATAGGTACCTCAAACTCAATATGTGCCAAATTAAACATGACTCTTCCCACAAACCCTGCTTTACTCTCCATGTTTCATATATCCGTGAATGGTGCCAAGATCTACAAAAAGCTCATTCCTTAATGTTCTCAATTGTGATAGAATGAATAAACACCCTCTTTGAGGTTCAGTTACCACATTCATAAAGGGGACTTACTAATAATTGCATCTTACAACGATTGTGATATTTAATAGGGAACATTAGGCACGAAAGAAATACGAGCATTGAAAAATACTATTCCTGTGTTAGCTTTATTAATGATTTAGGCAAAACATTATAAAGGAGCAAAGATAGCATATGAATTATTTCTGCATTGAAGTGGGGAAAACCCAGAGAAGTTTGAGCTGGATAGAATCTTGACTAGAGAAGAAAGGGAGGATGCGCATTTTATGCTTGAAATACTCTGGTGGCAGAATCTTAGCATTTGTGTTAGTGAAGAGAGATAAGTCAGGAATATCAGGCTATGGAGGGTGTGATGGACAGAATTCTGTCCCTCCGAAATCCATATATTGGAGCCCTAACCCCTAATTAAACTGTGTTTGGAGATAGAGGCTTTAAGAAGGTAGTTAAGATGAAATGAGGTCCTAAGAGTGGGATTCTAATCCAATAGGACTGATTTCCTTCAAAGAGGAGAAAGAGATACCAGAGCATGATGTCTCCCTCTATATAGAAAAGGCCATGTAATGACACAGTGAGAAGGTGGCCATCTACAAGCCGGGAAGAGAGGCCTCGCTAGAAACCAACCCTCTCAACATCTTAATTTTGGACCTCTAGACTCTGGAACTGTGAGAAAATAAATTTACACTGTTTAAGCCACCCAGTCTGTGCTATTTTGTTATGGCAGGCCAAGCAAACTAATACAGTCTGTTAAAAATATTAAATGTTAAATACAGGCATGCCTCAGAGATATTGCAGATTGAGTTTCAGATCATCACAATAAAGTGAATATTGCAATAAAGCCAGTCACACAAATGCTGTAGTTTCCTAGTGCATATAAAAGTTATGTTTACACTATACTGTAGTCTATTAAATGTGCACTAGCATTATGTCTAATAAAGACAATGGACATATATACCTTAATTTAAAAAATACTCAATTGCTAAAAAATGCTGATGACCATTTGAGCCTTCAGTAAGTTGCAATCTTTTTGCTAGTGGAGGGTCTTGCCTCCATGTTGGTGGCTGCTGATTGGCTTCTTACAAAATTGGAGTCAATCCTCTCCAACCCAGCTGCTGCTTTATCAGCTAAGTTTATGGAATATTCTAAATCCTTTATTGTCATTTCAACAGTGTTCATAGCATCTTCACCAGGAGTAGATTCCATCTTAAGAAACCGCTTTCTTTGCTTATCCATAAGAAGCAACTCCTTATCCATTAAAATTTGATCGTGACATTATAGCAATTCAGTCATACCTTCAGCCTCCACTTCTAATTCCCATTTTCTTGCTATTGCCAACACATCTGCAGTTACTTCCTCCACTGAAGTCTTGCTTCCTTCAAAGTCATCTATAAAAGCTAGAATCAATTTCTTCCAAACTCCTGTTCCTGTTGATATGTTGATATCCTTCCATGAATCACAAATGTTCTTAATGCCAGCATCCAAGGTGGCAACCAGTGACCATGCCTCTTGATAGTCATATCCTTGGGTAGTTCCTTTCCACATTGAAAAGACCCCAACTGCCTGACCAATTGGATATTGTGAAAGTAACGGGATGTGATTTTCAAAGGCATTGCAGTTTCTACCTGGTCTTGTGTCTCTGTTTCTTTGAGGGAAGCCAGCTGCCATGTTGTGAGGGTACTCAAGTTGTCTATGGACAGGCACACATAAAGAGAAACTGAAGCTAGATGTTCCCATCCCCAGTCTCTAAGATCCCCATTGGTTATTATTAGGACCTTCACCAAGACAAAGCAAATTCAGCTTTTTCTGAAATTTTCCTACTCTCAAAAAATAAATTATGTCTTGGCCTTCAGCTTTGTTTGTTTCGGCCACTGCAGGAAGTAAGTTTTGTTTGGTTTAGTGTGTTTGCTTTAAATGCTGCCAGGGACCATTTTTGACTCTCATGTTTCATCTTAGGTTGCTGATTAATAAATACAAGCCTGTCATTTTCTTTCTTTATCGTTTCAATGGTACTTAAAAAGCAGACAGTCTTTGTAATTCAATATCAGTTAGTGATTAGCCACGGATTGTCCCTGTGGCTCTAGTTTGGTCAAGGATAATTACAAATTGTAGAAAGAGACAGTTATAAACTTTTAACTGCCAAGAATTTACAGTAGCTGGGGGATGGATATACCGACTGGTTCAATGAAAGGAATTTAGGTGGAAACTCACGCATCCATATGCATACTGAAAATCGAAAAGTCTTAAGCAACAACATATTTAATGAAGAAAAATTTCTCTTTTAGATTGGCAACAATATAAGGCATTCTACAACCGTCACTTCTATTCAATATAATAAAGGAAGGCCAGAAGAAGAAATAAAAAGACTAATAGAAATAAAGCTTCATGATTCATAGCCTGTCTCATGTTCAATTTTGTAATTAGCATTTTTCTGGACTTCTATAGCACACTCTGCCCTTAATCCTTAAGACCTTTCTCTCGAACTGTTACTTTTTTGCATGTCTCTGACTCCCTCACAGCAATGATCAAATCCCCTCTGGATGAATTGAGACTCCAATAAAAACATATCAAATCCAGCAGCTTAACTTTTGCCAATATGGCAAAATATTCATGAGGGATACATTCCAAAACCCCCAGTGGATACCCGAAACTGCAGATAGTACTTCATGATAAAAATACTATGTTTTTTCATATACATACAAACCGATGATAAACCTTAATTTATAAATCTGGTATAGTAAGAGATGAACAAAAATAACTAATAATAAAATAGAACAATTATAACGATATACTGTAGTAAAAGTTATGTAAATGTGGTCTCTTTCTTTCTCCTTCCCAAAATATCTTACTGTATTATACTCAACCTTCTTGACCATGGGTAACAAATATGGAAAGAGAGACTGTGGCTAAGGCAGGGGATTATGGTACAATACTGAACCCCTCTTCCATAGTCTGGAAGAAGAATGACAATTTCTGTTGGGGAAAACTCAGAAACTGAATGGATTTGGATGCCCAGAAAAGAACGTCTGGCAGTTTTGAACTAAGTCAGCAATAGTAAAACAAAATGGATTCTATGAGTTGAGACTGCTTTTAATTTTATCCCAGACTCTCTCCCAATTTTCTTGGTTCTCTTAGAAGGTGTCCAAATTGGCTTGGCTAAAAATCGATATTGGAATGTTGCATATAAAACCCGGGGAGGAAAAGGCATATGATCATTAACAAACTCCCTGGTTGAATTCATGTCATGATCACCAGCATGGCTTCTGTCCAGGCAGAAGGTCATGCTTGCTGAAGAATGAATGACCTCTGCCCCTGGGCATCGTGTCACACATTCTGTGGCTTTGGGAAGCAGCCTTAGGCAGGATTGGAGCCTAGATGGACAGACAGAGGTCTTTTTTACCTTCAAAAGTAAACAACAGTAGAACCCCCAAGGCTGCTTCTACATTCTTTGGTTTATATTTTTGAAATGTGTTATTAAAAATGTCAAATATATGAAAAAATGGAGAGAAAGGGATAAAAAACACCTGTCACACCTAGATTTAATAATTAAATCATTTGTTTCATCTATTTTTGGTAAATTTTAAAATAACTGATTATAGATGTCATAACAATGTTTCCCTAGTTATTCCAGAATGCATCTCTAAGAATTAAAACTTTCCCACAAAACCACATTATCACGTCCAACAAAATTAATAATTTCCTAAAATAATTTATTATCAGTCTTTATCTGCATGTCTCCATTAAGTTTTACAATACCTTTTAGAGCTAGTTTTGACAGTCCACGATACAATCAATGACAACATATGGCATTTCTCTAAAGAATATTTTAACGTAGAACATTCCTCTTCCCCTGTTTTTTCATGACCATTTGTTGAAGAGACTGCATCAATTTTCCTTTAGAACATTTGATTCTGATTGTTTCCTTCTCTGATTGTTTCCTTGTAGGAATGTTTCATTTGTACCTTGCTTAGGTTTTGGAATTTCCTGTAAATCAGAAGTTTAGATGGAAAGATTTGATTCAATTTAATTTGAGCACATTAATTAGATGGCAAAACAATTCGCAAGAATATCTTAAGAATGTTATGTTTTTCTTATTGCATCACACCAAAACTGGTCGGTCATCTAATTACTAGTGTTGCTAATATTGATTATTCATGCAAGGTGTCCCCATGCAAATAACCTGTGGGCTCCACCTTAGCTCTGTGTCATTTCAATTCTCTGTTAGCCTTTTATTTAATGGTTTAGCAGCCACTAAAAATTCTTGACTGAATCAATTATTCCATTGAGAGTTGCAAAATGATCACCTTCTGTTTTTTGGTGGTTGTTTTTCTCACTTGTTGGGTTGGATGATTGATTCATTATTTTTCAACCTTCCTACTGCATTCTAATATAATATTTAGTGCTATAAAGTTACAATCTAAATCTCACACAAATGTTGATATATAATATAATTATCATTCAGTTCAAATGTTTTATGATTCCCTTTTTTTCCTTAACCCATTTGTTATTTACAAGTAGGTTTTAAACCTTCAGACATCTCTTAGAGTTATCTATTTATTATTGTTTTAATTATATTTTGTTCAGAGGACAATTGTTTTTATAATCCTGATACTTTGGTATTCGGTGAAAGTTGCTTTTAGGCTTAGTTCATAGTCATTTTTAAAAAAGGTTTCATGCATAATTGAGAAGAATATCAGCTCTCTCTGATTTTTTGGTATAGGGTTTTATGTATTGCTAACAGTTTAAGAGATTAATTCATTGTTTTATACATCCATAGCCTTAAAAAATGTTTAAATCTAGTTAATCAATCATTTAGAAAGGAGACTGTTAAATCTCCCACTGTGGAGGTGGATTTGTCAATATTTTTCTTGCTGTTGTATCGAGCATTGCTTTATATATTGCTATATTATATATCTGATACCCACACATTTAGAGTTGTTATACCTAACAAATAATTCATTTAATCTGTAAGATCATATTAGAATAAATAATGGCAGTGTCCAATATTTAGTTCCCCTTTGTGTAATCTCTATAATTAGTCTTCATATGTATTATGTTTTTATAGTCAAGGTTTGTTCAGGTTTACTGTCCTACTTGTCACTTTCTTTGCTTACCTTTCCTTCTTTTTGGATTTAATTTCCCATTTCTTAAAGCATATAGTTTTTGAATTCTTCCAATGAGAAATTTTATTGTCACTAAACATTGGTTTGTAAAGAGGGTGCTTATTTTTGTCATTCTTTTTTTTTTTTTTTTTTTTTTTGAGACGGTGTCTCACTTTGTAGCCCAGGCTGGAGTGCAGTGGCACCACCTTGGCTAACGGGAGCCTTGAACTCCCAGGCTCAAGTGATCCTCCTACCTCAGCCTCCAGTGTAATTGGAACTACAGGCACATGCCACCATGCCTGGCTAATTTTTTGGAGGGCTGGGATTACAGGCGTGTACCCCCACACATGACCCATTTTGTCATTATTCTTATGTGTTAATTTAGGTGGGATAAAATTCCAAGGTCTAAACTCTTACTAGCCATGTACCTTTGAGAATGTTGCTCTACCTAACTCTTCCTCAGTTTTCTCACCAGTAAAATGAAAATTAGAGTATGCCCACCACTGGGTTTGCGCCTGTGGTCCTAGCTACTCAGGAGGCAGAGGTGGAGGGTGGATTTTATGTATTTTATTTTTATTTATCAAACATTTGCATAGCATTTACTATGAGCCAGCCCTGTTGAAGAGTTACAAATGTTAACTCATTTAACTGACATAAGGTAGGTTTTTTTTTTTTTTTTTTTTAGGGATGAGACTTTGTCTCTATTATTATGATTAAATTAAAAATAAAATAAACTGTTTTTGGAAATATGCTGGTCTAGATAAATAACCAGTAAGCACATTTTAAAATTACTTGTATAACATGGCAAACATACTGTCAAAAACTTATACTTGTAAGAATGTAACAGGTATCCCCATAGGCAAAATCTGAAGCAGAACCCGGAAAATCAGAGCAATAAACCAAAGAACTCATTATTTCTCAGCTGCACTGGAGGAAAGTACACATGCTTTGTGGAGTGGGAATTAGTTTCCAAGTTGTTTGGTTTTAAGGGCTAAAGCCAGAAGATAATGACTTGAACTTGTGTGATTTTACCAGTTGAAACTGAGCCAGTCAAATGGCTGTACCATTAGTGAAAGTGTGGAATAGGAAAAAATTCCTCGTCTCTAATAAATTACAAATAAAATACATGAAATAAATGAATAAGGTGTGAGTTGCTTTCTGTCATTCCTTAAAAGATAACATTCTACAGTTGTCTGCCGTTTATTATTACTTTTGAAAGGTTGGTGGTTTATCTAATTGTCATTCCTTTTTAGGAAACCTGTCTTGTTTCTCTTTTTGCATTTGGGATTACTCCCTCATCCTTAAGTTTCTGCTATTCCACTGGATTACCTAGGTATTTCACTTCTATTTATACTGCTTGGGAGTGTTATATATCGTCAATTGAGGAATTTGTGTCTTTCATCATTTTGGAGAACATTTCAACCATTTCGTTTTTAATATTTTCTCTCCATTATTTCATTTCTTGTTCATCTCTGGAAATCTGAATAGACATACATTGGGCTTCGTTCTTCCATCTTCCATGGCTCAACTTCTCTTTCCCATTTTTCATTTCTTTCTCTCTGGAGCATTATATATCTGCAGTAAAGTCTCCCATTTATTAATTCTCTGCTTAGCTCTATCTTATCTGTTTTGTCCAACCTATTAGGTTTTCAATTTCAATAACGTATTTTTATTTATACAAGTTCCATTTGATTGTTTTCCAAATTTGTCTGAACTTTCATGATAGTATTTCATAGCTCACTTACAATAAAATATTTTCTTGTTAGTTTTCTGATTTATGAGTTATGCACTCATGTTCAATGGGGGGTTGTTTGTTTGTTTGTTTGTTGCAGGATTCCTATCTGGTTATATGGTCTAAAGAGAGTATGTGTCCCATAAAAAGGTTTTGAATGTGCTTCATCCACGTACTTCCAGTGATATTATGCAGTGATGCAATCACAGGCCAGTTTTATGTTGCTTTCTCAGCTGAAACATTCCTGAACCACATAGATAATGGACTGAAGAACTTGAGCCCATGCCAGGAACTCCATTATCAAAAATTCTCAGATCTGACATTTTACTTATCCATCTAGATTCCCAGGTCAAGATATGCAAGCATCCATGCCTTTTTCCTGGGCTGGCAGATATTCTTTTTTCTATTCCACAGTTTCACTAATGGTACAGCCATTTGAATGGCTCAGTTTCAACTAGTGACATCACTAGTCAAGTTGAAGTGATTATATTTTGGCATGAGACCTTCAAACCAAACAACTTTGAAACCAGTTGCCACCACTCAAAATACATATTCTTTCCTCCAGGACAGCTGAAAAATATTAAGTTCTTTGGGTTGTTGCTCTTATTTTCTGGGTTCTTCTTCTGGTTTTGCCTACGGGGTTTCCCTTACTTTCTTGCAAGTATAAGGGTTTTTTATTTTGCATGAGTTTTTAAAATTTTTTTAAAAAATTTTATTATACTTTAAGTTCTAGGGTACATGTGCATAATGTGCAGGTTTGTTACATAGGTATACATACATGTGTCATGTTGGTTTGCAGCACACATCAACTCGTCATTTACATTAGGTATGCCTCCTAATGCTATCCCTACCCCAGCACCCCACCCCCCGACAGGCCCCAGTGAGTGATGTTCCCCACTCTGTGTCCACATGTTCTCATTGTTCAGCTCCCAATTATGAGTGAGAACGTGCAGTGTTTGGTTTTCTGTCTTTGTGAGAGTTTGCTGAGAATGATGGTTTCCAGCTTCATCCGTATCCCTGCAAAGGACATGGAATCATCCTTTTTTATGGCTGCATAGTATTCCTTGGTGCATATGTGCCACATTTTCTTAATCCAGTCTATCATTGATGGACATTTGAGTTGGTTCCAAGTCTTTGCTATTGTGAATAGTGCCACAATAGACATATGTGTGCATGTGTCTTTATAGTAGCATGATACATAATGCTTTGGGTATATGCCTAGTAATGGGATGGCTGGGTCAAATGGTATTTCTAGTTCTAGATCCTTGAGGAATCACCACACTGTCTTCCACAATGGTTGAACTAATTTACAGTCCCACCAACAGTGTAAAAGCATTCCTATTTCTCCACATCCTCTCCAGCATCTCTTGTTTCCTGACTTTTTCATGATTGTCATTCTAACTGGCATGAGATAGTATTTCATTATGATTTTGGTTTGCATTTCTCTGATGATCATTGATGAGCATTTTCTCACATGTCTGTTGGCTGCATAAATGTCTTCTTTTGAGAAGTGTCTGTTCATATCCTTTGCCCACTTTTTGATGGGTTTTTTTTTTTTCTTATAAATTTTTTTAAGTTCTTTGTAGATTCTGGATATTAGCTCTTTGTCAGGGGGTAGACTGCAAAAATTTTCTCCCATTCTGTAGGTTGCCTCTACACTCTGATGATAGTTTCTTTTGCTGTGCAGAAGCTCTTTAGTTTATTTAGATCCCAATAGTCTATTTTGGCTTTTGTTGCCATTGCTTTTGGTGTTTTAGTCATGAAGTATTTGCCCATGCCTATGTTCTGAATGGCATTGCCTAGGTTTTCTTCTAGGGTTTTTATGGTTTTAGGTCTTACATTTAAGTCTTTAATCCATCTTGAGTTAATTTTTGCATAAGGTGTAAGGAAGTGATCCAGTTTCAGCTTTCTACATATGGCTAGCCAGTTTTTCCAGCACCATTTATTAAATAGGGGATCCTTTCCCCATTGCTTGTTTTTGTCTGGTTTGTCAAAAATCAGATGGTGGTAGATGTGTGATGTTATTTCTGAGGCCTCTGTTCTGTTCCATTGGTCTATATATCTGTTTTGATACCAGTGCCATACTGTTTTGGTTACTGTAGACTTGTAGTATAGTTTGAAGTCAGGTAGCATGATGCCTCCAGCTTTGTTCTTTTTGCTTAGGATTGTCTTGGCTATGTGGGCTCTTTTTTGGTTCCATATGAACTTTAAAGTGGTTTTTTCCAACTCTGTGAAGAAAGTCAGTGAAATAAAATTGTTTACAGACAAGCAAATGTGGAGAGATTTTGTCACTACCAGGCTTGCCTTACAAGAGCTCCTGAAGGAAGCACTAAACATGAAAAGGAACAACTGGTATCAGCCACTGCAAAAACATGCCAAATTGTAAAGACCCATCGACACTATGAAGAAACTGCATCAATTAACGGGCAAAATAACCATCTAAGATCATAATGACAGGATCAAATTCATGCATAACAATATTAACCTTAAATGTAAATGGGCTAAATGCCCCAATTAAAAGATACAGACTGGCAAATTGGATAAAGAGTCAAGAACCATCAGTGTGCTATATTCAGGAGACCCATCTCAGGTGCAAATACACATATAGGCTCAAAATAAAGGAAGATCTACCAAGCAAATGGAAAGTGAAAAAAACAAGGGTTGCAATCCTAGTCTCTGATAAAACAGATTTTAAACCAACAAAGATAAAAAGAGAAAAAGAAGGTCATTACATAATAGTAAAGGGATCAATTCAACAAGAAGAGCTAACTATCCTAAATATATATGCACCCAATACAGGAGCACCTAGACTCATTTAAAAAAAGGCCTTAGAGACGTACAAAGAGACTTAGACTCCCACACAATAATAATGGGAGACTTTAACACCCCACTATCAATATTAGACAGATCAACAAGACAGAAGGTTAACAAGGATATCCAGGACTTGAACTCAGCTCTGGACCAAGTGGACCTAGTAGACATCTACAGAACTCTCCACCCCAAATCAACAGAATATACATTCTTCTTAGCACCATATTGCACTTATTCTAAAATTGACCACACAATTGGAAGTAAAATACTCCTCAGCAAATGCAAAAGAACAGAAATCACAACAAATTGTCTCTCAGACCACAGCGCAATCAAATTAGAAGTCAGGATTAAGAAAGTCACACAAAACTGCACAACTATATGGAAACTGAACAACCTGCTCCTGAATGACTGCTGGGTAAATAATGAAATGAAGGCAGAAATAAAGATATTCTTTGAAACCAATGAGAACAAAGACAAAATGTACCAGAATCTTTGGGATACATTTAAAGCAGTGTGTAGAGGGAAATTTGTAGCACTAAATGCCCACAAGAGAAAGCAGGAACAATCTAAAATCAACACCCTAACATTACAATTAAAAGAAGTAGAGAAGCAAGAGCAAACATATTTAAAAGCTAGCAGAAGGCAAGAAATAACTAAGATCAGAGAAGAACTGAAGGAGATAGAGACACAAAAAAACCTTCAAAAAATCAATGAATCCAGGAGCTGTTTTTTTGAAAAAAAATCAACAAAATAGATAGATCTATTTTGCTATTTTATTAGCAAAACTAATAAAAAAGAAATGAGAGAAGAATCAAATAGATGCAATAAAAAATGATAAAAGGGATATCACCACTGATCCCAGAGAAATACAAACTACCATCACAGAATACTATAAACACCTCTATGCAAATAAACTAGAAAATCTAGAAGAAATGGATAAGTTCCTGGACACATACAGCCTCCAAAGACTAAACCAGGAAGAAGTTGAATCTCTGAATAGACCAATAACAGATTCTGAAATTGAGGCAATAATAGCCTACCAACCAAAAAAAGTCCAGGACCAGATGGATTCACAGCCAAAATCTACCAGAGGTACAAAGAGGAGCTGGTACCATTCTTTCTGAAACTATTCCAATCAATAGAAAAAGAGGCAATCCTCCCTAACTCATTTTATGAGGCCAGCATCATCCCAATACCAAAGCCTTGCAGAGACACAACAAAGAAAGAGAATTTTAGGCCAATATCTCTGATGAACATAATGGCAAAAATCCTCAATAAAATACTGGCAAACCAAATCCAGGAGCACATCAAAAACCTTATCCACCTCAATCAAGTCGGCTTCATCCCTGGGATCCAAGGCTGGTTCAACATACACAAATCAATATATGTAATCCATCACATAAACAGACCCAATCACAAAAACCACACAATTATCTCAATAGATGCATAAGAGGCCTTCGACAAAATTCAACAGCCCTTCATGCTAAAAACTCTCAATAAACTACATATTGATGGAATGTATCCCAAAATAATAAGAGCTATTTATGACAAACCCACAGCCAATATCATACTGAATGGACAAAACCTGGAAGCATTCCCTTTGAAAACCAGTACAAGACAAAGATGCCCTCTCTCACCACTCCTATTCAACATAGTGTTGGAAGTTCCGGCCAGGGCAGTCAGCTAAGAGAAATAAATAACAGGTATTCAATTAGGAATAGAGGAAGTCAAATTGTCCCTGTTTGCAGATGACATCATTGTATATTTAGAAAATCCCATCATCTCAGCCCACAATCTCCTGGAGCTGATAAGCAACTTCAGCAAAGTCTCAGGATATAAAATCAATGTGCAAAAATCACAAACATTCCTATACACCAATAACAGATAAACAGAGAGCCAAATCATGAGTGAACTACCATTCATAATTACTACAAAGAGAATAAAATATCTAGGAATCCAACTTACAAGGGATGTGAAGGACCTCTTCAGATTTTATTTCTCCTTCACTTATGAAGCTTAGTTTGGCTGGTTATGAAATCCTGGGTTGAAAATTCCTTTCTTTAAGAATGTTAAATATTGGCCCCCACTCTCTTCTGGCTTGTAGGGTTTCTGCCAAGAGATCTGCTGTACTCTGATGGGCTTCCCTTTGTGGGTAACCTGACCTTTCTCTCTGGCTGCCCTTAACATTTTTTCCTTCATTTCAACCTTGTTGAATCTGACAATTGTGTCTTGGGGTTGCTCTTCTCAAGGAGAATCTTTGTGGTGGTCTCTGTATTTTCTGAATTTGTATGTTGGCCTGCCTTGGTAGGTTGGGGAAGTTTTCCTGGATAACATCCTGAAGAGTGTTTTCTAACTTGGATCCATTCTCCCCGTCACTTGCAGGAATACCAGTCAAATGTAGATTTGGTCTTTTCACATAGTCCTGTATTTCTTGGAGGCTTTGTTTGTTTCTTTTCACTCTTTTTTCTATAATCTCGTCTTCTGGCTTTATTTCATTAATTTGATCTTCAATCAGTGATATCCTTTCTTCCACTTGATTGAATCAGCTACTGAAGCTTTTGCATGTGTCATGAAGTTCTTGGCCATGGTTTTCAGCTCTGTCAGGTCATTTAAGGCCTTCTCTACACTATTTATTCTAGTTAGCCATTCGTCTAACCTTTTTTCAAGGTTTTTAGCTTCCTTGTGATGGGGTTAGCTTCCTTTAGCTCGGAGAAGTTTGTTATTACCGACCTTCTGAAGCCCACTTCTGTCAACTCGTCAAACTCATTCTCTGTCCAGTTTTGTTCCTTTGCTGGTGAGGTGCCGCAATCCTTTGAAGAAGAAGAGACACTCTGGTTTTTGGAATTTTCAACTTTTCTGCTCTGGTTTCTCCCCATCTTTGTGGTTTTTATCTACCTTTGGTCTTTGATGTTGGTGACCTACAGATGGGGTTTTGGTGTGGATGTGGTTTTTATTGATGATGATACTATTTCTGTTTGTTAGTTTTCCTTGTAACAGTTGGGCCCCTCAGCTGCAGGTCTGTTGGAGTTTGCTGGAGGTCCACTCCAGACCCTGTTTGCCTGGGTATCACCAGCAGAGGCTGCAGAACAGCAAATATTGCTGCCTGATCCTTCCTCTGGAAGCTTCATCCCAGAGGGGCATCCTCCTGTATGAGGTGTCTGTTGGCCCTTACTGGGAGTTGTCCCCCAGTCAGGCTACACAGGCATCAGGGACCCCCTTCAGGAGCCAGTCTATCCGTTCTCAGAGCTGGCAGAACCACTGCTGTCTTCAGAGCTGTCAGACAGGGACATTTAGGTCTGCCAAAGCTGTCTGCTGCCTTTTGTTCTGATATACCCTGCCCACAGAGGTGGAATCTATAGCAAGGTAGTAGGCCTTGCAGAGCTGCAGCGGGCTCCACCCAGTATGAGCTTCCTGGCCTCTTTGTTTACACGGTGAGCACAAAACCGCCTACTCAAACCTCAGCAAGGGCGGATGCCCCTCCCTCCATCAAGCTGCAGCGTTGCAGGTCAATATCAGACTGTTGTGCCAGCAGTGAGCTGTGGCCCCGGGACCTGCCGAGCCAGTCACGGGAGGTAATTTCCTGGTCTGCCAGTTGCAAATACTGTGGGAAAAGCATAGTATTTGGGCAGGAGTGTACCATTCCTCCAGGTACAGGCTGTCATGGCTTCCCTTGTCTAGGAAAGGGAAATCCCCTTACCCCTGCGCTTCCCGGGTGAGGTAACGCCCTACCCTGCTTCGGCTTACCCTCTATGGGCTGCACCCACTGTCCCACCAGTCCCAATGAGATGAACCAGGTACCTCAGTTGGAAATGCAGAAATCACCCATCTTCTGTGCCGATATCGCTGGGAGTTGCAGACCAGAGCTGTTCCTATTTAGCCATCTTGGAAGCCTCCAACTGTTTTTCTTGTTTGTGTTTTTGAGAGTATGTTTGCTATAAGAGTAATTTTTAAATGTGTTTACTGGTTATTAATCCAGTCCAGCATATTTCCCAAAAATGAGTTTAGTTTTCCAAAAATGAGTTCTGAAGAACCATCATATTCAATCCAATGTAACTATGTGTTGGAAGAAAAAACTTAACGTTAGAAAAACTGTTTCTCTAGAACTTACATTTAAATATATGTAAGAAAACTAATCTTAATTATACATTTTCTTATGTTCATGCAATGATTAGCCCTTAAGCAAATGCTGTGCCATTCTACAGAATGCCAGAAAGTCAAAGTACCAATTGATATAACCAAATCAAATATAAGCTAGCCATCTCACTGATACATTATCTGATCAGTGGTCAATGACCTGTGTTCTATCTCTTGATTTAAAATTCCAGTAAACATTTGATACTGCGTTGTAGTCTTAGAATTCAATTCTGCCATTCCATCAACAGGTGGTGCCATTGTACTATAATTTGAATGTTGTAAAAGAAAAATATTTTGTCATTAGTTGCGCTGATAAGCATCTCAGCTTTTTTAGAGCTGCTTTTGCACCCTGAGAAATTTTGACTTTAGGGTTTTAAAAAATGTTACATGGTTAAAGTCATATTGCAGAGCAAAACTGGCTGGATTCTTCTCATGTATATTAAGTCTAGAAATTGCATGCTGTATGTCTATTTTGCCTACAAAGTCATAATAACCAAAACTAAAATTCATAATAGGTAGTTATATATTCCAATATATAGAGAATATCTGCTTTAATATTTTTGATCCTGAAAATTCTCATCTTATTTTCGTTTTATAAATTTAAAAAACTACTAGGTATTAGAAAAAAAACAAAAAAAGCTTCACTATTTTGTAATACCAAGAAAAGCAAGACAATATTTGTGTTTTTTTCTTTACATATACCATTAAATATAACACGGGACAAGGGTCACAGCTCTGCCAAAAGATCTCTTTGTAGCTATGTGTTGCCAGAAACAACACTGTGGAGCTCCCTTTGGTGTTGTGGCAAGTCATGTGGGGACAGCTTGACTTGGGTAACCTCATATGCCCTGTCATAAAGTGAAGTAAGAGAGGATGACATCAGACTCTACTCCACTCTTTGTTCTGCCTGCAATTCACTATGTAAACTGGCAAAGCTATTTCCTCAAGGGTAGCTGTCAAAGTCACAGCATGATCACGGGAGGTGGTAATAGGAAGTTGGCATGAGCCACTGACAGAGAAATTAGTTTGAGGCTTCTTGTGATTCTCCTCAGGGATTTTAGGAACAGCCAGCTTTTCTAAGCGAATTAGTCCTACATTGTTGTGATGGATGATCAGAAAAAACAGTAATTGAAAATGATACAGTTCTTTAGTAATGCTAAAACTGTAAACAACAGAAATATCAAGAAATGAAACAAACAGTTAGAACCATTTGGATAAATTAGACGAATAGGTCAGCAGATGAAAAATTCAGTTTCAAAGTAGACAAAATAGAATTTATTTGGGAGCAGACATCCAAGTTAGGGGCTATATGTTAAATGATGCAATTATCAATACACCGAACATATTTTTTTCTTTTATTAATAAACTGGGAAATATTCTTAAAATCATTTTCCTTTGGTTTAAGTTTGAATGTATAGTTTTCGTTTACACAGCATATATCTGTGGTTCACAGATACATTCTGAAATTTATTCTTGAGTTTTTTCTTGTTCATTCTTATTATGCAACTCTGTCACAATCCCCATTTCACAATTAAGATACATTTTGAAAAGTTACACTGAACGTAAGAATTGGAGCCCAGACTAAAAGCCAGATCTCTCTAAATTATGTTCTCTTTTTTATTCCACAATGGAGACTGAACAGATGAAATTTTAACTATAACTATAGTTGCTCTGTTGTAGAGTAAGTGAGTAAGTTTAGAGGACAAAGACAGTGTATAGAACAGTACAACTGTTAATTTTATTTGTTTACTCCTTTTAGACATGGGAGTCTCACTAGGTTGCCCAAGCTGAAGTGTAGTGGCTATCCACAGGCATGATTATGCCGCACTATAGCCTTGAATTGCTGTGCTTGTGATCCTCATGCTTCAGCCTCCTAAGAAGCTGGGACTACAGGCAAGTGCCACTGCATCTGGCTACAAATATATATATAATAAATAATATATATAACAACAACATATATATATATATATATATATATATTTTTTTTTTTTTTTGAGACAGAGTCTTGCTCTGTCACCAGGCTGGAGTGCAGTGGCACGAGCTCAGCTCACTGCAACCTCCACCTCCCAGATTCAAGAGATTCTCCGGCCTCAGAATCTCGAGTAGCTAGGACTACAGGTGTGAGCTACCATGCCCAGCTAATTTTTGTGTTTTTAGGAGAGACGGGGTTTCACCATGTTGGCCACGATGGTCTCGATCTCTTGACCTCGTGATCCACCTGCCTCAGGCTCCCAAAGTGCTGGGATTACAGGCGTGAGCCACCGTGCCCGGCCAAATATTGTTTTTATTAAATTGTGATAATAGATATTTTTCCCCTATCCTTTCCATGAATTGTGTTACCATATGGTTCTATCTTCATTAAGGTTTGAATTGTGCAGGCAGGACCTTTTTGACTTTCAGATCTGGCATTTTTTTTTTTTTCTAATTGGAGTAGTAAGTGAAGAGTGGAAAATATACTTTTGCCTGGCACAAAAGAGAATGAGGGCAGATCCAAGCCTTATTTTGTTATTATTCAATTCCCATCTGCCATTACACTCTTTTAAAGTTTGTTTGCAATTTTTTATCCATTCTGTGAGAGATAACAGAGTACACTTTTGCCCTTTTTCCTTTATGTCAGGGAAGTGAATAATGATTTTTTTTAATGAGGATCAACTTTTAATTTTGAGACTTTATACGTCTTGATAGCAGTAAGCATGCTTTTTGTTAGTTAAAAATTGTAGTTCTTTTTACAGAAATTTTATGTAAAGTGGTCATATATTATATTATGTCATATTCTTTTTTTTTTTCTTTCTTTCTTGAGACAGAGTCTCGCTCAGTCGCCCAGGCTGGAGTGCAGTGGCGCGATCTTTGCCCACTGCAAGCTCCCCATCCTGGGTTCATGCCATTCTCCTGCCTCAGCCTCCTGAGTAGCTGGGACTGCAGGCACCCATCACTATGCCGGCTAATTTTTTGTATTTTTAGTAGAGACGGGGTTTCACCATATTAGCCAGGATGGTCTCCATCTCCTGACCTCATGATCTACCCGCCTCAGCCTCCCAAAGTGTTGGGATTACAGGCGTGAGCCACCGAGCCCGGCCTACATCATATTCTTTAACTTAGAACTGATAAAAATAGAGGGTTTGATTTATCATTGTTGAAGGTCGTAGAAAACAGATTTGGAGCTGCAAGAACACAATACACTTCCCCTGGAAAATATTCCAAGAAGTAAATCTCTGGACATTGTTTACAGCCCTAGTAGGATACAAGAAGAAATGTTCTTTATTTAGAAAAAGAATCATAAAGCTAGGAAATATTAGCTAAAATGTCTATAAGTAGGGAAGAAAAGAGAGAGGAATGGTAGAAAAATGCAGATCTCCATAAATGTTGTGGCTGCGATAGCTTGGGCTGCCATGGAAAATACCACTGATGGAGTGGCTTAAACAACGGACATTCATTTGCTCACAGGTATAGAAGCTGGAAGTCCAAGGTTAAGGTGCAATCAGGGTTGTTTTTTGTGAGGCCTCCCTTCTCGGCTAATAGGTGGCTGCCTTCTCTCTGTGTGGTCACGGCCTTTCCTCTGTGCAAGCTTGGAGAGCACGCTCACTCTCCCTTCCTCTTGGATCCTCACCAGTTCTATGGGAGGCCCCACTCTTATGACCACTTCACTTTCATTACCCCCTTAAAGGCACTATCTGTAAATATAGTCACATTGGGGAGTTAGAGCCTCATCATATGAATTTGGGGGCATGACACAGTTCAGCGCATGACAATAACCTTAACACTAGGACAGTTGTTTTGCAGAATGTCACTCGATCTGAGTTTCATGTTTCCTCATGAGGAGATCTAGGTTAGGGATTTTGGGTGGGAGTCTCTCAAAGGGATTACTGTGTTCTCACTGCATCCTCTCAAGTGATTTTAATGTGTCCAATGGTGTTTACTCTGATCATCTGAGTGACCAAAGTGGTGACTCTCAAGACTTCTCTGTTATAAAGTTTCTTGATGTGTTGCTAAATAACAGTTAGTAAGCATGGCTTTTAGCTTGGAAAAACTGATACCCCTCATTAACAAAAGTAGAGATGCCAGAAAACTCATGAGAGATTGTGGAAGAAGGGGTGTTCAAGGACTTAAAAATGCTAGAATGAGTCTACTGTACCTAACCAGAAAACCCACCAGCTGACCGTCCTCAGGAGGGTCCAGAAAATACGACATTGGCCAAATTGATAAGAAATGCCCTGGTGAGGAGAAGGGGCACCAGCATTTTGAGAACCTCAGGAAAGTCTGTCTTCTGTAAGCTGGGGCTGAAGGTAGCTGACGGTGTTGCAGAACTGAGCTTTTTAATAGCAACGAGGATAGTAGATCCCAGGATAGCGGAGGCCAGGAGGCAGCCTTTAAGAATCAGAAGAAAGATGAACATAATTCCTATAACAGGTAGTAAGACTGGAATTGCATTCAGGGGAACCTGATCTGCAGGGGACTTGGGAGATGGCATATGGTTTTCGTAAGGGCAAGAGTGTTGAGCCGCTGTCACAGGCTGGGTTCTCTAGAAACGGGCTGGTGTTTAGGAAGCAGGTTGTTCACTCAGGTATGTCCTTGGGATTGAAACTTGTGAAACTGAGGGAAAGAAAGTGGCATTAAGCAGAGGGAAATGAACTTCATACAAGCCTGGCTGACCCGCAGGGTGAGCTGTGAAACTCACATGGTTTTTTAGCAGTGTTCCAAGCTGGGTTGGGATGGCCAGGCCTTATTGTCCCACATTGATCAATGAATAGATGTTGGCCACCTTGGGAAGGGGCAGGTATTAGTCAGGATTCTGCAGAGGAACAGAATCAATGGGACAGACATCTAAATCTCTCTCTCTCTCTCTCTCTCTCTCTCTCTCTCAAGAGAGATTTATTGTAAGCTATAGGCTCATATGACTATTCAGGCTTACGGAGGCTGATTCTGGAGGCAGATGTGATTCCACCGTCTGCAAGCTGGAGACCCAGGAAAGCTGGTTCTGTAGATTCTCCTCCAAGACTAAAGGCCTGAGAAGCAGGAGGGCTGAGTGCAGGGGAAGATCAATGTCCTGGCTCCAGCAATCAGATAAGGAGGGAATTCAAACTTTCTCCACCTTTTTTGTTTTATTCAGGTCCTCAATGGATTGGATGATGCCCATCCACACTGGGGAGGGTGTCTTTTTTACCCAGTCTACTTTGTCAAATGCTAATCCCTTTTAGAAACATCCTCCTAGACATATCTAGAAAGGATGTGTCACCAGATATCTGGGCATTCCCTGGTCCAGGCAGGTTGAACCATAAAATGACCCATCACTGGGTATAATGTTGGGTAAGGCAGCTCTCTGTCACTGACAAATCCCAAAAGGGTTTGCCAACTGAAGCCTATCTGATAATAACATCCCTAAAAACTGGAGCAATGAGCCCTTTATTGACTGAGGATCTGGGTGATGTATTAGAGTGTTCAGTACAGTCTACCTCTTGTGTCTACTTTGTCACACATTTTCTAGGAACTGCTCTTTCAGCTGGTGTGTCTGTGGGACACCAAGAAGAGGAAGGTTAGTGGGACCAACTACAGAACTCACTGTCGCATATATATTTCCAGTGTGCACAGGCTAAGTCTTGCAGCTCGTTTTGAAGTATAGTTTCCTTTCTTTCCTCATCAGGCCCAGCACATTCCTGACTGGCCTAAGTTATGACTTCACCTGACTTATAGGCCTAGAGAGGCCAGGAAAGGACTTAAAGGCAGATCTCAAGTGGGACACATTTTGACTTGCAAGGAAGAGATTTCTAGCATTGTCTTCAGGCAAGGTGGAGCATGCTAGCTTTTAATAGAAAGAATGGACATTTGTGCAGGCTCAAAGGATTCAAACACATCTAGGAATTTAAGATTTGGGGAGAGCATCAAACCAGACACCTCCTTCCTATGTATCAGGACCCTCTCTCTCTCTCTCTCTTTTTCTTTTCCTTTTCTTTCTTCTTTCCTTTCTTTTCCTTTTTCTTCCTTCCTTCTCTCCTTCCTTCCTTCTCTCTTTCTCTCTTTCTTTTCTTTCTTTCCTTCTTTTTTCTCTTTCTCTCTTTCTTTTCTTTCTTTCCTTCTTTCTCTATTTCTTTCTTTCTTTCTTTCTTTTTCTTTCTTTCCTTCCTTCCTTCCTTCCTTCCTTCCTTCTTTCTTTCTTCTTCCTTTCTTTTCCTTTCCTTTCTCTATCTCCTTGTCTCTTTCTCTTTCTCCCTTTCTCTCCTTCTTCCTTTCCTCCTTTCTTCCTTTCCTCCTCTTCCCTCCCTCCCTCCCTCTCATCCTCCCTTCCTTCCTTCCTCCCTTCTTTTTTTTTTTGAGATAGAGTCTTGCTCTTGTCACCGAGGCTGTGACACGATCTTGGCTCACTGCAACCTCTGCTTCCCGGGTTCAAGTGATTCTCCTGCTTCAGCTGCCTGAGTAGCTGGGATTGCAGGCATGGGCCATCATATCTGGCTAATTTTTGTATTTTTGGTAGAGACACGGTTTCCCCATATTGGGCTGACCGGTCTCAAACTCCTGGGCTCAAGTGATCTGCCTGCCTCAGCCTCCCAAAGTGCTGGGATTACAGGCATGAGCCACCATGCCTGGCCAGGACACATTCTTTCTAAACCAAACCCTGACCTCAGTATAGTGGATTTGTCTTTAGTTTTATTTTAACTAAACTAATTGTGGAGCTCAGTCACCTCCACAATTCATACCTGGACATAGCCCTCAGTTCTCACTGCCTTCCCAATGTGAGGTATATGACAAAGAACACCATCTGGCTTTCAGACATAGTTTTCCATTAATAAGTCTCAGATTTTTGTTACATATTTCCAGAGTTTAACACAGTTTAACCCTACTCATCCAATTTTCTTGACCTTGTAGCTACGATTCCCTCCATCTTTCTCAAATTTCTGATACACCAGCTAGTGCACACTGTACTACTGATAGCCATCCCGGTTTACCACCAGCAAAAGTTTCTGGGAGCACCTGTGTTCTGCCTACCCCTATGGATGTAGTCCTTACTGCAGCCAGTGGCAGGTGCTATCTTCAAAACCCCATCTTATCTCCTGCTTCCACAGAATACTCCTGGGATCAACTGTTGCAGGTTCTAGGACAGAATTTAGGGTGTAGGTGGAGTCAATACCTGTGGAAGGCAGGTTATGGAAGCAAGATTGGGCAGAGGGAAATCCAGCTCTGTGGCAGACCCAACACTAGTCTTGGCCAACTGCAGGGCAGCCCTGGAGCCGAAATGGTCCTTTAGTATTGTCCTGAGTTGAGTGGGGATGCTAGCCCTTTATATTTCTGCACCAAGCAGTCACTGGATGTAGGCCATTCTGGGAAACAGCATGACCTTAGTAGACAGTGTCTCTACAGCTGGGTGACACCTAAGGATGCTGGCAGTTCAAAGGTGCCTTCAGAGAGCATCCCAGCATCTGGGACTTCAAGTCGTTCATAGAAGAGGCACCTGAGTGGTGCATCACAGTGTCCAAAGCAGTTGTCAGTAAAGGCCTTGCTTACTCTATGCCGTCAAAAGATACAAAGAGTGTATAAGCAGGCCAGGCATGGTGGCTCATGCCTGTAATCCCAGCATTTTGAGAGGCCGAGGCAGGTGGATCATGAGGTCAAGAGATCGAGACCATCCTGGCCAACATGGTGAAACCCCATCTCTACTAAAAATACAAAAATTAGCTGGGCATGGCAGCATGCACCTGGAATCCCAGCTACTCGGGAGGCTGAGGCAGGAAATCACTGGAACCCAGGAAGCGGAGGTTGCAGTGAGGCAAGATCACACCACTGCACTCCAGCAGGGGCGACAGAGTGAGACTCCGTCTCAAAAAAAACAAAACAAAAACCCCCCAAAAAAACAAAACATGGATGAGCAGAGGCTGAAGTGGGTGCTCCGACAGAAAATGATGAGATCCTTTGGTAGTTCGTAAGTGTGATGATTGAGTATTCACATGCATGTGTGAGATGTGTCACTCTCAAACCTTATTGCAACGTGGGCACATTACTCATCTGACATGGAAAAAGCAAATAGGTCAAGTACAGTGGCTCATGTGTGTAAACCCAGCACTTTGGGAAACCAAGGCACGAGGATTGCTTGAGGCCAGGAGTTCAAGACCATCCTAGGAAATATAGTGATACCCTGTCTGTATTAAAAACAAACAAAAAAAAATTTGCCAGGCATGGTGGTACATGTCTGTAGCACCAGCTACTCGGGAGGCTGAGGCAGGAGGATTGCTTGAGTCCAGGAGTTCAAGGCTGCAGTGAGCTATATGGCACCACTGCACTCCAGCCTGGGTGACAGAGAAAGATCCTGTATCAGATAAATAAATAAATAAATAAATAAATAAATAAAAAAATACGCCCTTGTCCAGTATCTAGGCTTGAACTTTCTCACTCTGAACTCATTGACTGAAGAAGAGCTAGAGTCTTCACAGAAAAGAACTCTGCAACTCCACAGCACGTGTCTGAAATAGTGATTGTCTTAATCCTTCAACGAAGACCCCTAGAGCCATTTATTTGGATAAATGTACACTGGAGAAAGGACAAGACCCAGCTGTCTTGCCAGCTGTTGGATACAGATCCAAGTTGGAACTGATATCCAAGGACCCTAAGTGGTATCATTTCCCCACACAGCCCCCATCCCATGCCCCAGACATGTATATACAGGGGAAAGGAAATCGATGAAGTCCTGGCCCAGGTCTGTTTCACTCTGAGTCCACTGGGTTCACTTAAATTACAGTCAGTGTATTTATCAAGTTGCTGTGTTTTAAATCTTTCACTCTTGCTATTTGTTTCCTATCTGTCTGGTATTTGTTTTTTTCCTCCCTCTTTTTCCTGCCTTCTTTTGGAACAAATGAGTGTTTTTCAGAATTCCATTTTATCTCCTTTCTTGGCTTTATCTTTTAGTGGCTGTTCTAGGTTTGCTATACATCTATTTTATTTTATTTTACGTGGAGTCTCACTCTGTTGCCCAGGTTGGAGTACAGTGGCCCAATCTTGGCTCACTGCAACCTCTGCCTCCCAGGTTCAAGAGATTCTCCTGCCTCAGACTCCTGAGTAACTGGGATTACAGGCGCCCACCACCACGCCCGGCTACCATTTGTATTTTTAGTGAGATGGGGTTTCACCATGTTGGCCAGGCTGGTCTCGAACTCCTGACCTCTGGTGATCCATCCACCTCAGACTCCCAAAGTGCTGGGATTACAGGCATGAACCACCACGCCTGGCCGGTTTACTATATATCTTGAATAAATTACAATCTACCTTCACCACTTCATATAGAGTACACGAATCTCACAATTTTGTACTTATATTTCATCTTTGCTGTTCTTTGGGCTATTATCGCCAGTCCTTTTACTTCTATGTTTGTGATAAACCCTGAAACCTTTAATAAGTGTGGGTGATGGGTGCCTCAGTCCCAGCTCCCTTAAGTAGGTACAAGGCCTTGTTTCCTGCTCCCTAGAAGTGTCTCAAAATACATGATCCATAAATTTCAGCTTCAGCTACCATTCAGGTTTCAGCTTTCTAAACACCCTATTGTTTTTCCTAAGAATTTTTCCTATTCTTGGATGCTTAGCTCTTCATTTAAAGAGGACTCGTCTATCTATCTATCTATCTATCTATCTATCTATCTATCTATCTATCTATCATCTATCTATCTATCTATCTATCTATCTATCTTTTTTTCTTTCTCTCTCTCTCTCTCTCTTGTTTTTTTTTTTAATGGAGTTTTGTTCTTGTTGCCCAGGCTGGATTGCAATAGCGCAATCTCAGCTTACAGCAACCTCTTCCTCCCGGGTTCAAGGGATTCTCCTGCCTCAGCCTCCTGAGCAGCTGGGATTACAGGCATATGCCACCACACCCGACCTTTTTTTTTTTTTTTTTTGTATTTTTAGTAGAGATGGGGTTTCTCCATGTTGGTCAGGCTGGTCTGAAACTCCCGACCTCAGGTGATCCGCCCACATTGGTCTCCCAAAGTGCTGGGATTACAGGTGTATTTCATTTCTAGGTAGTTTGGGATAATTTTTCAGGATATATGGTCTGCCGTATTTCTGGAAATACAAGTATGACTAATATAAAAACAAAAAATGTTGATTTTACAGTTACATACATACATGTTGCTAGGGTTTGGATGTTTAGCCTTTCTAAACCTCATGTTGAAATTTACCCCGAATGTTGGAGGTGGGGCCTGTTGGGAGGTGTTTGGGCCATGAGGGAGGATCCCTCATGAACAGATAATGCCCTTCCTTTGGAGTTAGTGATGCTCACTTTATTAGTTCCCAAGAGAGCTGGTTGTGAAAAAGCTCCTGGCAGTTCCCCACTTTCCCTTTTGCTTCTTCTGTTGCCATGTGATCTCTGCGCATATCAGCTCCCATCACCTTCTGCCATGAGTGGAGTCAGCCTGAGGCCCTCACCAGATGCAGATGTCCAATCCTGGACTTTCCAACCATCAGAACCATAAGCCAAATAAGCCTTCTTTTCTTTTTAAATTACCCAGTCTCAATCCGTTATAGCAACACAAAGCAGATTAGGGCACATGTATAAATATTATAAACTTTGCATTTGTTACTGAGGATATACATTCTCTTAAGTGGTGCCTTTGAACATTTATCATAATCAATGGTGTATTTGGCCACAAATATGTTTCTCAGTAAATGTGTAAAGTCTGCAGAACACATTCTTTAATCACAAAGCCATCACATTGATATTAATAACAAAAGGTCAATAATAAAAATTAACTACTTGGAAACATGTAAAATATTTTCTTGTATGACTTCTGGGCCAAAGTAAAACTATTTACTTCACAAAATATTAGAAATTCATGGCCTCATTGTTTATTGTTAAGCAACAAGTCATAGATATAAGTTAACTAAAGTACCATTCAATGAAAACTAATAAAGGAATATTAAAATATACCAAAGAGCTATAGGAGAAAGGTATAGCAGAAATAGAGAAAAAAGGAGAAAATAATAAACCAAAAGCAGTGAATAGAGAAGTTTATTTTTGAAACAACACATAAAGCATATGAGAGGAACTCTGATTAGATTAATAATCATAGAAGAAATGCAAAGATTACATTAGAGGAGTGGTCCCCCAAACATATTAGACCCAGGAATGTATAAGCAAGGCCTGTGAAATGTTCTAGACACACAAACTGTGCTATCTACCTTAGTTAAAATGTTTTGCTTAAAGTAAAAAACAAACAATAAACTTATAAGCTTAAAGAACTAAGGCACTTTATTGGTTCATTTCACTGCATCCTTTAAAGATATATCATGAAGAATTTACTGTGAAATCACATGATGACAAGCATTAAATTTTTAAAACATGAGGGGGAATAGATAAAACAATTGGGGAGGGACCTCCTCTTTTGGCTTTGGAGCCTCCCCCCTCCCCGACATCCACCCCGCCTCTGTATGGGGGAGCTTCTTCTTTCTGCCTTCTCTTGTCTTTCTTGCCTATTAAACTCTCTGCTTCTTAAAAGCACACATATACACAAACTGTGAAGAATTTGGTCGTTTTTGAAGTTAGGACCAAATGATGGATTCACTGTATTTCAGTTTACTTTTCCATAGGCTTGAAAATTTCCATAATAAAAAAGTTAAAAAAAAACCCCCCACAAAACCACATGGTTAAGAATAGAGAGAAGGGTAGTTACTATCACCAGAGAACGGGTGAATAATAGAACAGACCTCCTCTACACAGTTAACTGTTATTAGACAGTAATAGGAAATTACATTTTGAATTCTTTTTCTATAGCTAGTATATTCATACTATAAGTACTAGAAAAACATGTAGAAAAATAAAAATGATAAACAAGTAGTACTTATGAATATAGATCTTAAGGTTTTCAAAGAGGAATTAAAACATATAATGCCATCATAACCAAATTAAATTTTTTCTAGGATTTTAAGGATGGTGCAATATCAGAAAATCTATTAATATAATTTATCTCATCAATAGGTCAAAGGAGAAAAAATTAGCTGTAGAGATGCTGAAGTGGCATTTGAGCAAAGTCAACTTCCAATTTGCACAGGACCTCCCAGAAAGCTGTGAACGGCAAGTTACTTTGGTAGTATAAACAGGGTGTTTCAGAATCCAATTGCCGAACATCGACTTAACAGAAAAACACTACATGCTTTTTCCACTGAAGTTTGGAACAAGACATAGGATGCCTACTATCTATGTTGGTTTTTTTCTTTATTGACTATTGCTTTGGAAATTCTAGTCAGTATAATCAGACAAAGAAAAAGGAGGAAGGAAGAAGAAAGGAAAAACAGTTTTAAATAATACTACAGAGATGATCAAATGATTCCCTTCCTGGAAAAACTAAGAGAACCAATTGGCTGGTTATGTAATCTTGGAATGCAAGAGGAATTTCTAAGTGTATTCTCAGATGCAGAAATGTAGAAGGTTAAGATTGCTATATGATAAATTAAGAAAAATTTAAAACAAAATGGTCATAAACCCACCAGACAGAAAAATGAAAGTCAAATAACAAACTAGGGAAATGTATGTGTAGCACATATGCTAAAATGGGACTGATATTTATATTCAAAATTTCTTTTAATATATTTAAAATATTAAAAATTTGTCAGTATTCTTCATCTTTCATCTCCTCTCTAATTCCATGATCCAGATCTATCTCAGAACTCCTTACTTTTAATATATTTAAAAGATCTCTTACAAATCAAAGAGGCAAAACCATATACCTTTTTAGAAATGAGTTAAGATTGGGAGGCTGAGGCGGGCCGATTATGAGGTCAGGAGTTCGAGACCAGCCTGGCCAATATGGTGAAACCCCGTCTCTACTAAAGAAACAAAAAATTAGCTGGGCGCGGTGGTGGGCACCTGTAATCCCAGCTACTCGGGAGGCTGAGGCAGAAGAATCGCTTAAGCCTGGGAGGTGGAGGTTGCAGTGACCTGAGACTGCACCACTGCATTCCAGCCTGGATGATAGGGTGAGACTCCAGGAACACTTTTACACTGTTGGTGGGATTGTAAACTAGTTCAACCATTATGGAAAACAGTATGGCGATTCCTCAAAGATCTAGAACTAGATGTACCATATGACCCAGCCATCCCATTACTGGGTATATACCCAAAGGATTATAAATCATGCTGCTATAAAGACACATGCACACGTATGTTTATTGCGGCACTATTCACAATAGCAAAGACTTGGAATCAACCCCAATGTCCATCAGTGACAGACTGGATTAAGAAAATGTGGCACATATACACCATGGAATACTATGCAGCCATCAAAAAGGATGAGTTTGTGTCCTTTGTAGGGACATGGATGCAGCTGGAAACCATCATTCTTAGCAAACTATCACAAGAACAGAAAACCAAACACCGCATGTTCTCACTCATAGGTGGGAACTGAACAATGAGATCACTTGGACTCGGGAAGGGGAACATCACACACCGGGGCCTATCATGGGGAGGGGGGAGGGGGGAGGGATTGCATTGGGAGTTATACCTGATGTAAATGACGAGTTGATGGGTGCTGACGAGTTGATGGGTGCAGCACAGCAACATGGCACAAGTATACATATGTAACAAACCTGCACGTTATGCACATGTACCCTAGAACTTAAAGTATAATAATAATAAAAAAAATTTAAAAAAGAGTTAAGAATAGAATGTATAGAATGTAAAAGTATAATTAACAAAGAAAGAAAAAGACCTACATGTGAATAAATATTGTACTGCTCTAGTGATCAAAGGGCTGTACCTTAAAACAGGATGCATGTCTCACCTCCTATTTAACTAGTCAATACTTATAGCTAGTTTTGATGAATTGTTACATATTTATAAAATAATTTGTCAACATGTCTCAAAAGTCTTAAAAGAAATACTCACTCTTTGATCCAGCATGTATGCTACTATAAATTTATCCTAAAGAAACTATGCAGATGTGTGTGTGAAGATTAATTAAAGCAAAACATGTACAAAATAGGGATTAATTAAATAAGTTATGGGGCATTTTCAGTGCAAAATGATGCAGTAATTAATGTAGAAGAGGTAAATCTATATTTATTAATATGACAAAGATTCCTGCGATATTACTGAATGAGAAAAGACAGGTTACCCAACATCTGTGTGTGTGTGTGTGTGTGTGTGTGGTTGCCAAAAAAAAAAAGATGCTAACTTGAATAGTCAAAACAAATAAAAAGGGAATTTATTTTAACAAAAAAGAGATCTCAAGGATCCCAAGGCTACTTCTTATGAGAAATGTCCCAAGAAAAGTCTCACCCATGTACTACACGTATTAAAAAATTGTCAGTATTCTTCATCTTTCATCTCTCTCTCTTTTAATTCCATGATCCATGATGGGTTATGTCTATCCCAGGAGTCCTAACTTTATGCATTACAGTCCAGCTATATCTAGAAAATGCTAGGCATTCTGTAAATTCCAGTTTCAAATTTCTGGAGAGACTTGGACCAATAATATATACATATATGAGGTCTTTCCTTAGTGTATGAAGTATGGCCAGAGAAATAGATTATGTCATTTCAAGTGTGGCTGCCAGGAATAGGTTTGTGGAGTCGATGATGTTACTGGAATAAAGGGAATGCGCAGAGCTGGGTACAAATGCAACAGGTGTCATAAAAATGAGGAAACATACTCATTTAAGTTGAATCACCTATGGGTCTTCATTCAATAATTAGAAGTATGACATCTTCCCAAAATTTGAAAAGCAATGTAAATTTAAATGGCATACATTTCTTAAACTTGCTTCTGTTCTCTCAGCCTCTGTCTCTGTCTCTCTCTCCTCTACTCAAAGCTTTATCCCATCTCTCCAGATCACCTAAAGTTTCACACCACAGTCTTTACTGGGCTGGTCTTTTCTCTTTTCCTTCCATATTCCAGATCTATTTTATTATGCTATGCTCTTTTCTATGTAGCTTATTCAAGCCAGCCTTGCTTCCTCTTGTATCTCCCCATCCCCTACAACCTCATTCTGGACAGTAAACACCAAGGCACTCTGCTGTCAGCCATGGGATTCCCAGCCAGCACAGAACTAACAATGCTGTATTTTTCCTAATCACATACAATTCACTTACATGAATGGAAAAAAGGCTGAAAGATATAAAGTCTTAATACCATTTATTACCAGAAGGTGAAATTATGGATGATTTTTAAAGGTGTTACACTTTCTCATTTTGTATTAGTTGTAAATAAAGAAGTAAAGATGCATGATATGGAAAATAAACATATAGTTACTTACCTTGTGCCAAAGATTCTCATTAATATTGCTAAAATATTTTTATCTTATCACTTTTATCCCAAGCATATTAAAGCCTCCAAATCAAATACTTCATTTTCTATAATGCCTTAGCAAAACACTTTACATATAGTACTAATACATTTTTTAATGAATAACTAAATATACAAATAAAGTAAAATTAATTTTGTAGTTTCAACAACTATCAGAACAGAAAAATCTATAAAATCATGTAACCAAGGCTAATATTTTTCCAAATCATAAAAAGACCCAGTGTAGCCATTATACCAAATTGCTTCCTACCAAGAAGTGACTGCATCATTTTGCAACATGTTGACCAAAATTAATATCCTTTGCTCAGCAGGAGTTGAATAAATATTTAACAAAATCCATTAAGTTATTATATGATGATCTATTCTATACTTTGTACTACATATGTACACTATGTATATACACTATAATAGTATACACTGATATACTATATGTAGATAGTATATTTGTATATATAGTTAGTATATGTGTATACTATCTATTTATAGTATATATGTATATACTGTAGTACTGTATATACTATAGTACATGTATACTATATATACACATATGTGTATACTAGAGATAGTATATACTATACATAATATGTATGTGTATGTATACTACATATAGTGTACATAGATAGTATACATATATGTGTATACTCTATTATATATAGCATATGTATATACATGTATGCTATAGTACTATATAGTACTATATGTGTATATGTGTATAGTACACTACATATGTGTAGTGTACACTACATATATAGTACACATAGTACACTACATATATAGTACACATACACATATAGTACATATACATATATAGTATATATGTACCATAGTATGCACAGTACTATAGTGATGTAATGTCCTGAGCTAGAAGCTATCTACTTATTGTGGAGTTTTGTTGTTACTTATTGCTAAAAGCCAATTTTCTTATTTTGTTTTAGCCTTTAATTTCAATCAACTTAATCTTGTGAGAAACCCTGCAGGACTTGAGACTGGAGAATTTCCCATTGTGGGAACATATACACCATGGACTACCAGGCAGCCAGAAAAAGAATAAAATCATGTCCTTTGCAGCACCACGGATGCAGCAATATCCTAAGTGAATTAACGCAGGAATGGAAAATCTAGTAACACATATTTTCACTTATAAGGGAGAGCAAGACATTGAGTACATATGAACATAAAAATGGGAATAATAGACACTGGGAACTATAAGAGTGGGGACAGAGGGAAGCAAGGTTTGAAAAACTACCTGGCAGGAGGCAGTGGCTCATGCCTGTAATCCCAGTACTTCGGGAGGCCGAGGTGGGCAGATCATCTGAGGTCAGGAGTTCAAGACCAATCTGGCCAACATGGTGAAATCCCTTCTCTACTAAAAATACAAAAATTACCTGGGCATGGTGGCAGGTGCCTGTAGTCCCAGCTACTCTGGAGGCTAAGGCAGGAGAATTGCCTGAACTCAGGAGGCGGAGGTTACAGTGAGCTGAGACTGTGTCACTGTACCCCAGCCTGGGCAACAGAGCTAGACTCTGTCTCAAAAAAGAAAAAAAAAAAAAGAAAAAAGAAAACCTATCTATTAGGTACTATGCTTACTTCCTGAATGATGGGATAATTCATACCCCAAACCTCAGGATCACACAATATGCCTATGTAACAAATTTGCACATGTACCCCCTGAATCCAAACTAAAAGTTGGAAAAAAAAGAGTTACTCACTGTGGTATTTGTATGTCATTGTCCCTGGCAGCTGTCCTTCCCCACCTTGCCTTCACTTGAATTTATCCAGTGACTATTTCTCTTCACTTTTCTTGGTGAAACCAAGCTGCCCAAGTAATGGCTGCTAAGATGCAAGAATAATTTGCACTTGCTGACTTTGGTGATGCTCTCTTGCCAGAACCTTATGAAACATTCCACTCTCCTTTCCAAGAAGGAGCACCTCTTGGGAAACTTCTCCTACCAGACATTGCTGAATAGAGGATTCGGCTGACAGTGTTCTGGTAGATTTTTCTTCCAAAATATGAATAATGATTAATAATATTAGGGGAATAAAGTTAAAATAGAACATTGTTAAAAAGTTTGTCAATGCAGCAAGGATTCTGATTTCAGGGGTTGAGTGTTAGGTTAGTAGAGTGTGGTTCAGTGTGGCAATTATATTGTTAGTTTCAATATGTCTATACCTCATGCAAAATGTAAGACTAGATACCTACCAGCAAAAAAATGACCCACAACCTATCTATCTCCCACAGCTGTTGGTACCAACCGTGGCATCTACCTACCAATCAGCAGAACTCCAGTCAAAAGACAGGTGTTCTAGTCTGCCCCAAACATTCATGCATTTGGATCCTGTTAATAGACTAAATGAATTGAATATTATTTTTGAAGCCTATTATTTAATTTTCCAAAGATACAGAAAGCATCTATTTTTTAATAGTCAATATCTTGACTGATATTCAAATGAAGACTTAAGAATCCTTACATATATTGAGAAAAATGATCTAATTACTGTATTTTTGTAAGATAAGGAGAGGTTGACTTTTCCACCTGTGAAATTTCACAAGGCTCTTTTCCTATAGAATTTTGCCTGCCCTGCTTTGTAGATGCCAACCGCCTGGGAATTATTCTTGAAATTGGACAAGACATCCCTTATAGAAAATTTATTGTCTACTATTATATCAGAAAGTAGCATATTCTTAGTACTATTCAGTGGAATTTAGGTTTTTAGGAAATTTTGCTAACCCTAAGAATGGCAAAATAATAGATTCTTCCATAACTCTACAAGACCACAGGAACAGGTGCTGTGACTATGACCTCACATTATACAACTGGACTCTTCATTGAGTCGTTGGAGTTACAGAAAATGAAAGGCAATTAACTGAAATATTTCAATTTGTCAAATATTTTCTTAACATTTCTGCTTTGAGGGCTACAGAAGTAACGGAAAGTCTTTGTCTTGGAGGATTTGTAGTTCATAAAGGGATGTGTTGGGGGAGTTAGAATACGGTGAACTATGTTGTTTTGATAATGGTGATTAAAAAGACAATTGAATAAATAACTTGAATATGAAGAAGAATGGGCTAAAGGCTCTAAATACGGTTGATTCCTTGCGGGAAGAAGTTATAACATACAGTTGTGTCGCAGGACAGGTGAGCCCCCAAAATGGGGCTTAGCTCACGTTTTTGGCCTTGCTCAGGAAGGAATTCAAGAGTGAGCCGGTGGTAGAAGAAAACAGCTTTACTGAGGTGTCAGCAGTGTTCCAGTTCCGTGACTGACCCTGTGGAGCTGGGCTACTCCATAGGCAGAGTGCAGAGAGTAGCAGCCCTAGGGGCAGTTTGGCAGTCATATTAATACCCACTTCATGCTAATGAAATGGTGAGTTGTTCAGGAAATAGCTAGACAATAGGCAGTAACTTTTGGGTGTTGCCATGGCGATGGTAAACTGTCATGGTGCTGGTAGGTGTGTCTTATGGAAAGGTGCTTTTGGTGCCTCTTCCAGGTTGTGGCCAGTCTTCAGTCTGGTCCAGAGTCAAGCGCCACCTACCTTCTACCTCAGTTGGGAAGATCACTAAAGCTTCCATGGTTGCAATGCGTGGGTTGGGGGTTGATATTTGAAGGTTTCCAAGGATATAAACTCCCAACACCCTATGGTTATAATAGAATTTGACAAGGCGCTTCATTCGACATTGTATTTCCTGTGCAGGGTATCCTGCCTCAACATAGTAGGTGTTCAGAAGCATTTTTTTTTTTATTGAATAAAACAAAATTCTTTTTGAGAAATTTAGATATTTCAGAAGTTAATTTATGGAAGCCCTAAAACTTCCCATTACCTTATCGTGGTATGGATTTTTAAAATAATATATTTAGGGGAGATGACATTATGTTCCTTTAAATATTACCATTTTGATTTTTGAGCCTTCCTGTTTAAAAATGTTGACCTGTCTTCTTGGTAGTCAGGAATCTTGAAAGCTCAGGCTTCTCCATTTTATGACCTCATAGATTTTTGCCAGAAAATGCTACTCTGGGAGGAAAGTAGTGGAGCTGAAACTTCAAATAGAATCTCATGAGTCATACACATGTCTGCTAACAGGAGGGAGAACAGGATGGCCGCACGAGTAGGGACAGTCATGCAAAGGGAGTTACTTGATTTTTTTTCTTCTCCTCTTAATCAGGAAATAGTCGTTCCTCCTCCACGTTTATTATTTCTTTAAACAATATATTCCTCTGACAAGAAGTTAATGATGAGTCACTTCTAGGAGGCAGAAATTTGATTTTCTAAATACTTAGTTCTTCGTAGTTAGCAGAGATCCAACATTGACATTTAAAAATTATTCTGTTTCTGTAACTTGGATACTCTTTAAACTAACAGGACTATGTATGTGGAATGGTGTACACCTGCGTGATAATTCATGTCAACCATGCACTTACTAGAAAATCTCAAATGCTTCCCTACATAAATCAGTTCTGAGACTCAAGAAGCCAACTCATTAAAATTTACTTGAGATTCCTGTAACCTTTTCTCAGGAAGCAACAGCAGGTAAAAAATGTGCAGCTTAAAAAAAAATGTGCACAAAACTTCAATTCTAGTCTATAAAAAAATCTTTTTTTGTGGGTAGTTGAAAAGCCTGGCAGAGGGTGGGTGGGAAAGTCATGAAAGTTTGGAAGGATGACATAGTAGATTATGGCAAATTAGAAATTTGTCACAGAATATTGATGGAGGAGATGCCGGGCTGAGTCAGATTTTCTCAGTGCTGAGGTGATGGTCGATTACAAATTAGGTTCCTTTGAAAATTGCACTAATATTTTGGGCCACTAGGTCATTAGAATTTGCTTCTCCCCAAAGCAGTAACGATAATAGTGACTCAGTCTGCATATGTTGAAGCTGGTATTATATTATTTATTGCTAGGGACATTGTCAATGTCTGGATGACTGCTGTTTGCAGGAATCTCATGCCATTCCCTTGCTTGATAACTACCAAGGGCTCTCTATCAACTACAGAATACAACCAAATCCCTTAGCATGATGTGCAAGGCCCTCTGCCATCTGAGAAGCTGCTTAGATTTTATTGTCTCATGCTAGTACCCATCTAGGTCCCAGGTCAAGTTTCAGATCCATCTCCTATATATTCAAGAGTTCTCCATTCTTGCACTCACCACAGTAAACCCATATTATAAGTCAATCTCCTTGGGGGCAGGGACTATGGTTTATTAATCTTTGTAGTAATAGCATCTGGTACATGGAGTGCTATAGATGTTTGTTAAATTAATAAGCATATGTTCTATCTTATTCTTTTTTTTTGAGATGGAGTTTCGCTCTTGTTGCCCGGGCTGGCACGGTCCCAGCTCACCACAACCTCTGCCTCCCAGGTTCAAACAATCCTCCTGCCTCAGCCTCCCAAGTAGCTGGGATTACAGGCATGTGCCACCACGCCAGGCTAATTTTTGTATTTTTGGTAGAGACATGGTTTCTCCATGTTGGTCAGGCTGGTCTCGAACTCCCGACCTCAGGTGATCCACCTGCCTCAGCCTCACGTAGTGCGGAGATTACAGGCGTGAGCCACTGCACCTGGCCATGTTCTATCTTCTTTTAATATGTAGCATAACTACCAACTAAGTAACACACTTGGCACGCAGTAGGCAGAATTCTATAGAAGTCCCCGATAGCCCTCACCTTTGTGTAATTCTATTCCATTTCAGTGCAGTGGAAACTTTGCATATGAGGAGATACCACACCCATGACTACAGACTATATTATATTATGTGGCAAAAAAGGAGATAATCTAATTACATGAAACCCTTTAAAAGCCAACTTCTAATGTACTGGTGAAAGGAATCAGAGATCCAAAGCTTGGGATGGGATTTGATGCATCTTTGCTGGTTTCGAAGATGAATGGGACCACTCCCAGCTCCTAGAGGCAAAGGAATGCAGGTGGTCTCCAGGAGCTAAGAGTGGCTCCCTGCTGATAGCCAGTAAGGAAACGGGGACCTCCACTTCTGCCAACAATCTGGATGAGTTTAGATGTGGATTCTTCCATATCCTCCAAATAACAGACCAACCTGCTGATACCCTGGTTTCAGTACTGGGACACCCGATGAAAATAATCCAGCCATGAATGAGTCATGTCATCCTAGAGTTCTTACTTACCTGGCTGTGATATAACAAATTAATATCGTTCAAAGCCACAATGTTTGTAGCAATTTGCTTTGTAGCAATGAACAACTGGTATACCTAGTATGCAACTTCATCAGATAAATTGTATGTGCGTGTGTATGTGTGTGTGTGTTTTTGTTTAATTAATAGATAATAGGTGCCCTCACATCAAATTGATGCTTGCTAATTAAATCAGAGTACTTAGTCTAAGGTGATTTGTTCATTTCAAATAATGTAACAAACTGTTATTGGGTATCTGCCATGTCTCCTGTATTACGCTGTGTCCTGGCTGAAATTCAATCCTGAATATAATATATACAAAATACCTTGATGTTCTGGATCACAATGGCTGAGACATAATTGCAGACACAAATTTTATGTCAAATAAGTGAATGTAATAGTCTTAGAGTTTGAATATTTAGGGGGTTTCTGCTATTAGAAGTACATTTATTTTCTAATAAATATTCTAATTTTATGTTTGGTTCTTTGTCAAATATGCTTGACATTTTTGGATAATATCCTTTTTCTCTGATGTATTTTTAAGTACTCTGCCCCAGAAGAATGTTTGCTAACGTGTATTTAGCTTTTCTAATGCTTTAGTGTTGGTGTTGTCATGTTAATTTGTCAGTCATATAGCTAGAAATGAAATTCTTAGGTTGTCTGGAATTGCTAAAGTAACTATATGTTATGTAAGGCATTCGTCTATTGAAGTAATATGTATACTTTAAATAATTGTACTTTTGCAGCCTAAAAACAAACAAATTCAAAATACTGATGTATACCCTCTTTAGTACCCTTAAACCAGAGATTGCAGACAGCAGTATAATGATGACTGTCCATGATTATGGTCAACTTTTCAAGTATTTATCAAGAGTTTTACATATGAAACAAAAGCCCAACATCTCTGATCATTAGAGAAATGCAAATCAAACCACAGTGAGATACTCATGCCAGTCAGAATCCCTATTATTAAAACGTCAAAACCAACAGATGCTGGTGAGGTTGTGGAAAGGAAAAAGGAACATTTTTACACCGTTGGTGGGAGTGTAAATTAGTTCAACCACTATGGAAGACGGTATGGCAATTCCTCAAAGACCTAGAGGCAGAAATACCATTTGACCCAGGAATCCCATTACTGGGTATATACCCTAAGGAATACAAATCATTCTGTTATAAAGATATATGCCCATGTATGTTCACTGCAGCACTATTCACAATAGCAAAGACATGGAATCAATCTAAATGCCCATCAATGATAGACCAGATAAAGAAAATGTGGTACATATACATCATTAAATACTATGCAGCCATGAAAAGGAATGAGATCATGTCCTTTTCAGGGACATGGATGGAGCTGGAAGCCATTATCCTCAGCAAACTAATGTAGGGATGGAAAAACAAACACCACATATTCTCACTCTTAAGTGGGGGTTGAACCATGAGAACACATGGACATATGGCAGGGAACAACACACACTGGGGCCTGTTGAGGGGTGGAGGGAGGAAGAGCATTAGGAAGAATAGCTGATGGATGCTGGGCTTAATACCTAGGTGACAGGATGATCTATGCAGCAAACCACCATGGCACATGTTTACCTATGTTAACAAACCTGCACAACCTGCACATGTACCCCTCAACTTAAAAGGTGAAGAAAAAAAAAAAGAAAAACAGTTTTAGTGTATGCTGAATTATGACAGATCCCATTGCACATAGAGAAGACTAAAATAGGATATCTAAACATGGTAGCTGAGGAGCCAAGGACTACTCTAATATATACAGAGCTGGCCACAAAGTACGCTAGCCAGGAAACTGCTCTGTCTCAGTCTGCAGGGCATGCCAAATAACAGTAGAAAAATAACAAGACTGGGAAGATCCTATAAACAAATCATTTCTGAGGGTATGCACTATATGTGTTTGGAATGAATGTTTTTGATTAGCTTCTTGGGGATGAGGAAGAGGACGGTGAGACCCTTAGAGACACGCCATGCTGCAGGCCGTGTGTTGTACGGAGTGAAGTAGGAAGGTCTTGGAAACAGTAGGGTAGTGACTGAACTCTGTGGTCCCTGCCCTATGTGCTTCCTCATACCACGTGAATCTCTTCCGGATTAACAGGTAACTAACATGAACTAGAAAGGTACCAAATTATTAACCTTCCAGGGGGTCCTACACATGTATTGGCTCAGAAATTGACAAGAAAACAGTAAATACAACACGACATATAGGAGCAAGTCTAAAACATAATGAACATGAAGGATTTAGAGAGTTAAGACACGGTAGATGGTAGCTGCACAGTACAGTAGATGCCGAGACTTGAAGTAGACCCTGAAAAGAGAGGAGAAGTTACATTTTCCCGCAGGAGTGATTAGTATTTTTTTTTTTTTTTTTTTTTTGCAGGGAGACCCATGGCAGAGCGGGGACCAATGAGGGGGAATCCTCACTGGAATCCAGGCTTTGGACAGAAATGTGAGCAGGTGAGTCAAGACCAGCTGGCGGAGAGATTAAATTCCTGCCAGAGAGAGATTTTAGAGTTGATCTAACAGACAATAGGGAGTGAGTTGCTTTTGTTAAACAGGTGATGCTAATTAATTGAGGGTACCCAGGAGTCAATCAGCAAGTTAGCAGCTGAAGAAGTTTAGTGTACTGAAGAGTATTTCCTTTGGAGAACTGCTCCCAAACTGGTCCAATAAGAACCACTCAGGGCCAATTGTTTCAACTGAAGATTGCTAAGCCGCTCTTGCAGCGCTCATTTCCATGGGTTTGGGATGAAAGCAGTATTTCTACAGGCTCATAGAGTAACTCTTATTTACACATAATTCTCTTATAGGTGGTTAGAAAATATATCTTATAACAGACTTAGTGTTTGCCATCTGGGGACTTTTGGTCAGATTAGACAGAAAAAAATTCCCTAATCTTGGTGAGGAAAGCAAGAACTTGAGTGAGCTTCATTTGAACAATCTAACATTTTCCATTTAATGGCTTTAAACGAATCCCCCAACTTTTGGAGTGTTTTGTGTTATTAATTCGTTTCTGAATTGCGGTATTTATAAAAAAGACTTGTGCAGCTTAAAATAAGACATTCCACGAAATTGCCAATATTACTAAATGGTTTATAATTAATTATCCAGTCTGTCCAACCATTGCATTTTGGTATCAACGGAGGATTTTTCTCCTTCTGACCAGTAGAGGGGGCTATAACTCTTGATATGAATAGCTGTTTTTTCTAGACAGAAATTACATCACCGACCTGTACTGTTGTTGAACTATTGTACCCTTGAATTTATAATTAATATACTAGAAATATAATGTGGTGCATATTTTTCATACTTTATCACTTTAGACTTACATACATTATTTATGGTACCGCTTGTTTTATATCTCCCAGTATAAACTTCTTTGCCAGCCCAAACAGACCACAATTATTAGGATAAATGTGGCTCTTTTCTTGCATCCAACATTACTTCTGCCTTCCCCCTTTTCTGGAACACCAGTGGTTACCATTTGTTTGAATATAACTTACTTGCTTGAAACCCAGTTCAGCAACAACTCTTTAATAAATCCTTCTCTTATCTTCCACTTCTCAATTTGCATAGCGTGATTAAACTCCTATTTTATTGATGATGATCAATTGATTGAATGAAAGGGGGACTCACTCTGCCACCCAGGCTGGAGTGCAGTGGCGCGATCTCGGCTCACTGCAACTTCCACCTACTGGGTTCAAGCAATTCTCCTGCCTCAGCCTCCAGAGTAGTTGGGATTACAGGCATGTGCCACCACGCCCAGCTAATTTTTCTATTTTTAGTAGAGATGGGATTTCACCATATTGGCCAGGCTGGTCTCGAACTCCTGACCTCAAGTAATCTGCTCACCTGGGCCTCCTAAAGTGCTGGATTACAGGTGTGAGCCACCACGCCTAGCCTAAGCTATTTTCTAGTGCTTAATACAACTGTTTATTTTATGTTTACTAAATACATCATGATTTTTATTATTCTCCTATTAAATCATATGTAAATTTCTAGAAAAACTACAAAATGCCCTGTTAAGTTTGAATTTCAGATGAAGTAAATTTTTTTTTTTTTTTGACATGGAGTCTTGCTCTGTTGCCCAGACTGGAGTGCAGTGGTGCGATTGCGGCTCCTTGCAAGCTCCAACTCCCGGGTTCATGCCACTAAATGTTTTTTAGTATAACCAAATCCCATAAAATATTTGAGACATGCTGACAATAAAAAGTACTTATCCAGAATTCACATTAACTGAAAGTTTAGTATTTTTATTTGCTAAACCTGGCAACCTTAATTATAAACACTTTGGTTGTTGAGTCTTTGTCTTGTTCACATTCATGACCACAGAGCATAGTGTCAATTTATAGTAGCTGCTCAATAAATGAAAGGGTCAAGATGTTATATGTGGCCAAGTTATTGTAGAATGAACATTATTTCTTTGAATAACTGCTTTTAAATGATCTCCACTACTATTACATTAATGTGTTGACAGTGAATTATTATTCATTCTAAAAAAGAAATACTTGTAAGGAAAAACTTTGTGCTAAGTAGAAATTTAAGGATTTAAAAATAAAAATTGGAGGGAACATTTGAAAGATATTTAAGTGTCTTAAAATATCTCTTTGAGTTGTTAAGAAACATGATGTGATTAAGAAAATTCTCTTGCCAAATGAATCCAAGAAAAAATGTATGATTTTAAAAGATGCATGATGTGTTGAATCAAGACATACATTATAAAAAGATGGTACCAGTAATATTCATTGTTTAGAATAATGAGTTTGTTCCCATACTTGGACTTGGAAGGGAAAGAAAAGGTGCTATACAATCGGGGTAGTACCCTGATTGAATAAATATATTTTGTATACTTAATCTAAAATATCTATAAGTCTAGCTACCTTAAACCAAATCTCGGGCATTTCTCCACAAGCCGCTTAGGCGTTGGGAAAGATTTAGAAAAGAACAAACCATTATAATTAACCTCTATCAACTGTTAAATTCTGCACAGTCTGTCAAACCTTCCTCTGACAGTTAGAAGTCTTACGTTGGGTGATCTTATGTCCAAGTTCCATCATAGTCAGCTTGACACGACACTGATATGTAGAAAGATGAAATTATATTGACATAGCCGATTTAAAGGAAATAGCAGTCTAAAGCAGAGGATACACACGTGCACACACACACATATGTGTGCACATGCACACACACCAGGACAATCACAGGCGACTGAAACTTGAACGCAATTTGAATCTCATTAGCAACAACGAAATACAATTTATAACAGCGAGATACAATTCTTCACCTATTTGCTAAAATAAAAAAAAAAGATACTACTCAATACTGGCAGCACTTCACACACTGTTGGTGGGAGTAAAAATTGGTATATTCTTTCTAGAAAGTATCTTGGTTTTATATATATATACATACACGGATATATATATATATATGTATATATATACTTTACCTAGTAAGAGCCTTTTTATAAATTCTCAGGAAAGAAACATACAGAAACTCATATAAAGGAGTATGTGCAGATAATCTCATTACATTTGGAGGAAGGAGGGGATGTTCATCCTTGGTGACAAGGTAGAGCAGCTCCCTTTGCTGGTCTGCTTCTTGGGGAACAGGCACTATTGGCCCAAGATTTGCTTTATCACATAGGACCTTTTATTTCTGGCCCTGTTATTGTCTCTTGTTGAGATCTCTCTCCCCCCGCCACCACCCTAATCCCCAGCCCCCTGCACAGAAGGCCTGATGAGGTCCTAGTATTTCGCAAAGGAGTAGAGTTGGAAGCCTTGCTCGGCTTTTATTCCTGTGGCCTGGAAAGACAGGCCTCTTTACGTCCACCTCTTTTCCAGGTACATTTCTGGAATTTGTCGTTTTCATGTAAATATTTAAGTGTTTAATGAAAACAAGTGGCTGTATAGTTGGCTATTAATATTTATTAAATAATATTTCCTTATTGAGTTGAAGTGCTACCTTTAACTTATAATGAGATCACCATTTGGGGAACATTTTCTACTCTCAATTTGTTCACTGATGTTTCTGTATATTCCCTCCATAGGCTTTTAAATTTTGTAAATACGTAAGGGTAACTTTTCTTATCATTCTACTTCTTCTTCTGGCTTTGTATCTAACTCTAGAATGAGTCAATGGGTTCAAGGTCAAATGATCCTGTTGTTCATATGGCTTTATCTGGTGTGAAGAAATGGAGTCACAAAAAGTCTGGGATTAAGTTCCTTTTCTCTGTGTTCCATAGCAGCCTCATTGCTTTGCTTTATTGAATCTCCTTATTACCTCTACACTACATTGTGTCTTCAGGCCAGGACATACCCATCCCTGATTCCTCTGTGCCTGGCTTATAACTGGTACCTTGTCCAAGCTTCTTACTTTATGGGTGTCTTACTCAGTCTAGGCTGCTATAACAGAAAGCAATCAAGATAGATGTGAGCTTTAAAGATTAAGAACTACATCTCCATCTATTTAGATTGTTTGTTTGTTTGTTTTGAGTATGAGTCTCTCTCTGTCACCCAGGCTGGAGTGCAATGGTGCAATCTTTGACTCACTGCAACCTCTGCCTCCTGGGTTCAAGCAATTCCCCTGCCTCAACCTCCCAAGTAGCTGGTATTACAGGCACCTGCCACCATGCCCTGCTAGTTTCTGTATTTTTAGTAGAGATGTGTTTTCACCATATTGGCCAGGCTGGTCTCTTGGTCAGGCTGGTCTTGAACTCCTGACCTTGTGATCTGCCTGCCTTGGCCTCCCAAAGTGCTGGGATTACATGCCTGAGCCACCATGGCTAGCCCATCTCCATCTATTAATATGTTCATCTCTGCTGTGAATCTGGAGAAGCACAAAGGGATGTGGATAAAGCAGACATTGGGATAGATTTTCCCAGTGATCAGGACTGCTTGCCGGTGCTTCTGATTATCCTTCCTCTGTTAGTGTGTTGTTCTAAGGAAGGCTGTAATTAAAGCTGTAGCCTTTCAAGTTAGAATTAATTTTTCTGGAATTTTATTTTGTTCTCTGGGAACAAGGTCCGCTCCATCCCTTGCCAGTCATATCATGTATGTATTATCTAACTTACAGACATTCACATTTGAAATACATTTTCAAGAAAAACCGTTAAAGTGACTGATCTTCCAATTTAAACAAAATTTGGGACAATGAATCCTACATTCAACTGACTTTTAGGATTCAGTATCTTTTCCCTGTGGCCTCCTGTTTTCTAAAAGTAAATCTTCAAAATAGTATTTTGCAATTTCATAGACCTTTTGGTATTTGAACCACTTTCAGTATGCTTCCGATATATTTAATTAATTCTTTCTACTTTATTACAATAGAATAATATATTTCCACATTATTCCTTATGGTCATTAAAAATTTTAAATATCAGGTATCTGGTTCTTATCTGTTCAAAATGAATCCAGATGTTCACGTACCGCATGGGTGCCAGATTTTTTTTTCCATCCTAGGCTTAACTTTGGAGAATAAATTTGGAACAATTCTGTGGGGACTGTTGGTCACAGATGGCTGAGTAATCATAAATCCTCGGGTGGAGATAGAGTCCTTCTGGATAGCAGTGTAGAAACTGATTTTCATAATTTAAAATACTCAACCCTGCATCATCCACGTAAACAAAAGGTGTCTCTTGTTTTTTTCTTTTTTAAAAAAGTGACATGTAATTAGCTTCTAACACCTTAATTTCATGTTTACTCTTAACTTTATTTTTTGGCGACTTTCCAAGAAATTTGTTCCTTCCCTCCAGGTACAAAAGGGTTCAGTTTCTTTCAGTTAAAAAAAAAAATCCCTCTTCTTGCTGAAAACTTTTGCTTGTATCTCGAGTTGAGTTATAACACACTGTCTCTTCTCATCACCCTTGTCGCACAGCATTATAATAATCGGTGCATATATGTGAGCTCCTTCAAGGCAGCGATTGTCTCTTATCAATCGCTGCAACTCCACTGCTTAGCAGAGTGTCTGGTATATAACAGGTGCTAAGTGAAAAATGAAGGATGGTCTCTTAAGTCAGAGGTTTATACTGCATCATGCTTATTGTCCAGTAAAGGATAAAGGAAGGCTTTAGTAAGTTCTTTAGTCATTTTACTTAAAAATGTTTTAACTATTTATTTTATAAGCAAAAGGAAAGTTATACATTCTTGATTTGCAGAAGAATTTAACACAATTTCTAGGCGCTCTTTATTACATTTAAGAGCTTAAAACAGTTTTTTTTTCTGATGCTGTTAACTTTATCAATCAAGCCCAAGTAAAATCTGGTGGCACACTCGAGTTAGGATAATTCATGAAGGGGCAGTGGTGTTTTGTAAGGGGACTACGTAAAAGTGGTAGCCAGGGAGCCAAGAGAAATTCTGAGATGGTGCAGTGCCTTGGGGCTGATATACCAGGCATGGCCAACCTTAGGACCAAAAGGAAGAGTGGAGATAATGGTATTGGAAATTGAAAGGAGAACATCGTGTGTTTTGAGAACTGTGACCTTCTGTGGAGGGACATGACCAGCCTGAGGCAACCAACTATACTTTCCTCTCTCCCTTTGATGGTCTGCTGGGACTCTCTATTTGCTATCCCAAAAGTAAGCCTGAGGGAAGGAGCACCTGTTGCTATTGGCCTTAGGGGTTGACCTTCCAAGCAAGAAACAAGATGGCGGAGGATGGAGAGTAGATTTCGAGGGGAATGACAGATCTGGGGCACAGTTATCACAGTTTATTATACTGAAGGTACTTTTTCTGTGGAATAGCCATCCTGCTGAAAGAAAGACACAAAACCAGAAAACAAATGCTCAATGTAGTAGGGTCTGCCTTTTCTTTTTTTTTTTCTTTTTTGAGTGCATTTAAAGCAATCCTGGCCTTCAGAAACTGCACTAGGTGGCAAGATATGATGAGCCCAAGAAAGCCTTCAATTGTATAATATTATCCCAAATGTGAGTTGTGTTCCATCAATGGCACTGCCTTTGGCCTCACCTTCATATGGAGTTCAAGACCACATTTGCACTAATGAGGTAGTTTATCCCATAAGAGAATGCATTTCTCAATGCACTAAAATGCTTTCCTTTTGCATCAGTCTTTTAAAAAAATAATGTAGAGAGATTTCTCCAACTGGATTCACTCTGTGTGGCCTGCAAAATGCAATTTGTTTTCTAAATGCTATATTATCTTCATCCACCGCCTTCAATTTAAATTTTAGTAAATGGTGCTTTAGTTCTCTGAAAATTCTCTTTATGCTCTATATTGGACTTAAGTAGATGCCAATTTTCACATATCTGGCTAAAAAGAATATTGATGTCTAAATAAATTTGAGAATAGAAGACTTTATACATATTGATTTTATCACATCACAGATATAAAGCATATATTTGATACTTACCTGAAACAGGCATCCTGATACAGCAAAGAAATGCCTTTAAAAATATGTATACATAGAATAAAAAAGTTTTCTTTTCAGACAAACAGGCCAAAGACGTTCAAACAGGAAAGCCAGTCCATTTAGGCAGCAGACTTGTCACTGAAACCATAGTTTGAAAATCACTAGGCCATGTACAAAAATAGCAGAGTTAAACTGCTGCATTATCACAAACATGATGTCTCATAATTGGACAATAAATACCTAAATTTGAAAAATCTAAAGCCCTTTGGAAAATATTAATTTAGTACAGCCAGCAAGTTAATCGACTTTTTTTTTTTTTTTTTTTTTTTTTTTTGAGATGGGATCGTGCTCTATCACTTAGGCTGAGTGCAGCGGCATGATCGTAGCTCACTGCAGCCTGGAATTCCTGGACTCAAATGATCCTCCTGCATCGGCCTCCTAAGGAACTGGGACTACAGATGCACACTACCAGGCTTGCCTAATTTTTATTTTATTTATTTATTTTTTTTCAGAAATGGGCTCTCAATGTTACCCAGGCTAATCTTGAACTCCTGACCTCAAGGGATTCTCCCACCTCTGCCTCACAAAGAGGTAGGATTATAGGCCTGAGCCAACACACCCAGACTTAATGAACATGTTTGAAGTAAAACTTCCTGCAGTGTGAAGGCACTGCCAGGTGAGTAGCTTTTGACAGTGTTGGGCTACGTTTTATCACAGATAGGACTGACTCGTTTTCATTAAAAATCAACTCATTTAGGTAACAGCACACTTTGACTCAATACATCAATATTTCTGTATGTTTTTTAAAAATAAACAGAACGCCTAACCTTCTAACTAGTTATGAAAACATAAAAATATCTAAGATGAAACTTCTGCAAAGAGAACAAGGTTTGGAATTAAGACGGTCCCAACGGAACTGACTGCATTTAGAAAAAAGTCAGCATGGTACAATGAGACTCATTTATAAAGAGGAAATCTGAGATTGAACTCGTTATATTTTTCCATTGAATTGGAGGTAGTAGTTAATAGCTTAGGCTAGGGAGCCTGACCACCTGCATCTGCATCCCAGCTCAACTCTTTTAGGAGTCACAGGAGCTGGAGAAAATTATTTAGCACTTTTTTTTTTTTAAATGGAGTCTTGCTCTGTCCCCAGGCTGCAATTCTGCCTCAGCCTCCCGAGTAGCTGGGACTACAGGTGCATGCCACCACGCCTGGCTAATTTTTGTATTTTTAGTAGAGATGGAGTTTCACCATGTTGGCCAGGCTGGTCTTGAACTCCTGACCTCAAATGATCTGCCCACCTCGGCATCCCAAAGTGCTGGAATTATAGGAGTCAGCCACCGCGCCTGGCCTGTTTAGCCTGTCTGTGCTTCAGTTTTCTTGTTTGTAAAATAGAGATTCTCATATAACTACTAAATGGGATTGCAGTGGGCCTTAAAATTACTGTATGTAAAATTCTTATAATAGTGCTTGGTATATAGTAGTGTCATGTAAGTATTAGCTATCATTATTAATTATTAAATTGAGTACCACTTTATTGACTGACAAGTGATTTTGTGTAGGTTACCTAGTCTCAGTACATTTCAATTTAATTGACATCAAAATATGCTAATGGGTGCCTCACCTAATTTTGAATGTTTTTGTGACTATGTATTTACTCAACAAACATTTATTGAGCCTCTACTCAATACCAGGCAATGTGATAAATATTGGGAAAAACATATTGAGTAAGAAAGACAGTCCCAGTTATCATGAAGCTACAGTCAAACAGGCAATGTTGACATTCTGGTGTGTAGAGCTCATGGTGATATAATTGGGTCTGAGAGTTGAATGACGCCCGATCTCCTATCTTATGAATGACTCCAGCTCCAAAACCATCCTTGTAAATATTGTATCTCTCCAAATTGTCAAGGATGTCCTGTCTTATTCTTCAAGTTCTAGCAAGCCCCTCAAAGTTTAAAACTCTAGGTCAATAATTCTGAATTGTATCCAGAGAATAAGATACACCATAGACACACCATCTAGAGAAGAGAGTGGGCAATGTGATATTCCATATGCCAATCCTGCCTTCTGCATCCCCGTCTGTGGCCATCGGTGATGACATGAAGCTTACAGTCAAGCGGCTTTCCTGTACCACCACCACCATGACTGTACCCTACCAAGGCCTTGTTGGGGTCCTACCTTCAGTGCTCACAAACAGGACTTGAAGACAGAAGGTCTCCAGGTCCTTACCTCACTTCTCATTTTTCTTAAGATCCCCCCTAAGTCAATGAATTAAGGGCCATTTTTAATAAATGAAAACGCATTTTGTTGGATTGATTCATTCTTATTTTAGAATCTGTGTCTGTCAACATCAGTGGAGCTCCTCTGGGTCTCAATACGTTGTGTAACATTTCTGCTCATGTTCCTTCGTGTTTTCATGTCTCCTTTGGTGCTTAGCTACTGTTTAGTTTGTGCCGGTTGTTGCAATTGCAGAATTGTTTATAGAAATAATTTGAGGCCTAGGATGGTATCTTCCTCCTGAGAGGGCTTTACATGTGCCTTTTCCAGGCCCCTGAGAGCGGCAGCAACCTGGGATCATCTCAGACCAATTTCAGAGACTGCAGTGCTCTGAAGCTGGACTACATGCCCTAGGAGGGCCTGTCGGCTTCTGGGTCACAGTTACTTTGGGGACATCAAAATTCGGGTTTCCACCCTAAGCAAACCCCTCCTCCCCAATGTGGGGGAGGGTCCCATACTTAATTCCCCTCAGCTTTATCCTATTAGCCTGTTACAGTTCTTCTATCCCTTCACTTCTCAGCCACTCTCTCTGCAATCAGTGTCACTTCTAGTGAAGAAGTGACCTTAAAACAAAGGAGGAGGAGGAGGGAGGGGGAAGGAAAGAAGAAATGGAAAAGAAAAGGTATATGAAACAAATTTTGATTATTGAGGGAGTACAGGCTATTTAAAAAATAATAGTGCCAGGGAACCTGAATCAGAAAAAACTGCAAAAAGGTTTGTGAATAAAAGAGACGGTTTGGGGTCTGTCTTGAAGTTCATTAAAAAATACTAAAAATCCTTCTCCTCTGTAACAAATTCATTGACCAAACTGTACAGAAAACATGTCTCCAATTTGCAGTTGACTGTACTATGAATTAACTAGGAATTCCTTTGTAAACATTGTAATGATGACAAAATGAACTGAGGAGAGGGGATGGGAAGGAAACAAGGGAATAGGATGGGATGGAAGATTGGGGAATTTTTGGTGAGACTGAGACTTTGCTATGGTCTGAATAAGTCCCTTCAACATTCATTTATTCCTAATTACCATTATGGTGATATTAAGAAGTGGAGCTCTTGGGAGCTGGTAAAATCATGAAGGCTCTACCCTAATGAGTGGGATTAATGCCTTCATTAAAGGGGTTGAAAAAGATGACTTTGCCCCCTTTGCTCATGTGAGAACACAGTGTTTGTCCCTTCCACTGTGGGAGGATGTGATAAGAAGTGCCATCTTTGAAGCAGACAGACCAACTCTCCCCAGAGACTCAATCTGTTGGAGCCTTGATCTTGGACTTTGCAGCCTCTGAACTGTGAGATATAGACTTCTATTATTTGTAAATTACCCAGTCTGTAGAACTTTTTTTAAAAAATAGCATCACAGACAATTGCAAACCCAGGTTTTTGGATCCAGAACCTGTGAAGCAACCAGTGTTCTGATTTCTATCACTAAAAGTTAACTGTAACTGTTCTAGAACTTACCATAAATGAAATAATAAAGTATCTATTCTTTTGTGTCCTCTTCTTTTGCTTATAATTGCTTTGAGATTCATCCATGTTGTTGCATATTTCAGTTCACTTTTTTCATTGCTGAATATTATTCCATGATACTAATATACCACACTTTGTTTCCCCATTCATCTTTGATAGGTTGTTTCTAGATTTTGGTTATTATGAATAAGGCTGCTCTGATCATTATTATTTTTGTGGTTAAATTTCTAGGAGTAAAGTTGCTGGAATATGGGTGGCCAAATATTTAACCTTATACAAAATTACCAAAGTGATTGTTCCACTTTACACCACCACTGACAATGTGTGATCATTCCAGTTGTTTTCATCGTCACATAGAGTGTTGCTGGTCTTTCAAATTTTAGCCATTCTGCTGAGTGTGTAGTAGTATCTCATTTTTTTTTAAATTTGTGTTTCCCCAATTAATCATGATTTTGAGAGCCTTCCATTTGCTTATTGGCTTTTAGTATAAGATTTTTTTTGTGTGTGTGAAGTGTCTGTTCAAATCTTTCACCCCTTTAAAAAATTTGAGTTGTTCATGTCTTTATTTTCGATTTGAAGGAGTTCTTTAGGTGTTCTGGGTATGCGTTCTTTTCCGGATATGTGCACTGAGAGTCAAGTCAAGCACTTCCAGTCAAGGACTTCTCCATTTAGTTTCAAGTTGACAGGTAAAAATCAATCATCACAGTAGGGTAATTCCTCCATCTTTGTTTTACTACATCAAGAATATCTTGACTATTCTAGGTGAGATGGCTGGCTGTGTTCCCACCCAAATCTCATCTTGAAATGTAGCTCTCACAATTCCCACGTGTTGTGGGAGGGATGTGAGGTAACTGAATTATGGGAGCAGGTCCTTCCTGTGCTATTCTCATTATAGTAAATAAATCTCATGAGATCTGATGGTTTTATAAAGGGGAGTTCCCCTGCAGAAGTTCTCCTCTCGTTTGCCACTCTGTGAGATGTGTCTTTCTCTTTCTGCCATGATTGTCAGGCCTCCCCAGCCATGTGGAACTGTGAGTCCATTAAACCTTTTTCTTTTGCAAATTGCCCACTCTTGGGTATGCCTTTATCAACTATGTGAAAATGGACTAATAGACTTGGTTCTTCGCACTTCAATATAAATTGTAGAATCAGCTTGTCAATTTCTTCAAAAAATCATGTGGGAATTTTTATTGGAATTGTGCTGAATCCAAAGATCAACTAGGGGAGAATAGGTGTCTAAACAGCATACACATACAATAAACTTGGCCTATCTTTCTATTATTTAAATCTTTCATTTCTATCACAAATAGAAAAATCTATATTCACAAGCAAAAGAATGACGTTGAACCCTTCAGCAATAGTTTTCTAGGAACACTGTTCGTAGAAATCTGGTACAGCGATCTGGTATGTCTTTTGTTAGATTAATTACTAGGTATTTGCTTTTTTAAATGCTATTGTAAATGGTATTCTATTTTTATGTTTCATTTTCCAATTATTTATTGTTCTTATATAGAGATGCAATTGATTTCATATATTGATTTGGCATCCTGAATCCTTGCTGGATTCTCTTATGCACATAATCATGTTTTCTGCTAATAGTGACAATTTCATTCTTTACTTTCCAATATTTATGAAATTTTAAAATATTTATTCTGTTGTTCTTACTGCTTTGGCTAGAACGTTTACTACATTGTTGTATAACACGGTAAAAATTGATAGTCTCGCTTTTCTCCTGATTGTAAGGGGCAGGGCTTAATATTTAACTATTGGTATAATTGTAGCAGCAGAAATTTTTTTAATCCATGAGGAGTGCTGACTTTTGCCAAATACTTTACTACATCTTTTGAGGTAATTACATAATATTTCTCATTCATTTTGTTAATATGTAGAATTACATTGATTGATATTTGAATGTTAAGCTAATCTTACACTTTGAGGATTGGGGAGGAAAACTCCACCTAGTAATGATGGATTTATTATTCTTTTGATATATTCCTGGGTTTAAATCGCAGTATCTTGATTTTTGTGTCTATGATCATGTAGGTTATTTGTCTGTAATTATATTTTTGAAATGTTTTAATTAATTTTTTTAAAAAACCATGTGGCTTCATGAAATGAGTTGAGAAGATTTTTTGCCTCCTCTATTTCTTGAGATAATTTGTATATAATTTTTATTATTTCATATTACTTATTTGGCCAATTTTAAATTGGGTTTTTTTGTTGTCGTTTTTGAGTTTTAGAAGTTTTCTATATAGTCTGGATTTTAATCCCTTATCAGAATCAGATATGTAATTTGGAAATCTTTTCTCCCAATCTGTGTGTTGTTTACTTACTATGTTGATAGCGTCTTGTGATCTATGTTAAAAAATTCACGAAGTCCAATTTTTCTACTTTTTTCTTTTGTTGCCTATACTGTGATGTCACATTCAAATCATTGCCAAAGTCAGTCTCATAAAGTTTCCCTGTGTTATTTTTCTCAGAGTTATATAGTTTTAGGTCTTACATTTACGTACTTATTTTGAGTTAATTTTTAAATATAATGTTAGGTAAGGGTTCAACTTCATTATTTTGCATGTGGATATACATTCTTTTTCCAGGGCCATTTGTTGAAAAGACTGATTATATATTAGGGATTGTTTCTGGGCTCTCTAATGTATTCCATTGCTCTATACGTCTGTCTTTATGCCACTAATACACTATTTTGTTACTGCAGTTTTATAGCAAATTTTGAAATCAGGAAGTATGAGTCCTCTAGCTTTGTTCTTTTTTCAAGATTGCTTTGGCTATTCTGCATCCGTTGAGATTTCATATGAATTTTAGGATAAGGTTTTCTTTTTCTGCAAAAAATAGGAATTTTGATTGGATTGTGTTGAATCTGTAAATCACTTTGGATAGAATTAACATATTAACAATATTAATTCTTTCAATCCATGAACATGGGATATGTTTTTCATTTATTTATCTTTTAAAATTTCTTTCAGCAGGATTTTGTAGTTTTCATTGTATACGTCTTTTACCTCCTTAGTTAGTCCCTGAGTATTTTGATCTTTTTGATGCTATTGTGAATAAAATTGTTTTTATAATTTCTTTTTCATATTGTTGAAATGTTAGTATATAGAAATACCGCTGATATTTTATGTATTAATTTCTGCTACTTTGCTGAATTCATTTATTAGTTCTGTCAGTTTTTTTAAAAAGAATCTTTAGTTTTCTACATACAAACTTATATTGAGAGATAATTTTATATCTTCTTTTCAAATTTGGAAGCATTTATTTATTTTTCTTGATTCTTTGCTCTGGCTAGAACTTCCAGTACAATATTGAATAGAGGTAGTCAAAGCTGGCATTCTTACCTTCTTTCTGATCTTAAGGAAAAGCTTTTGGTTTTTCACCATAAAGTAAAATGTTCATTGTGGTTTTTTTCATACTTGGCTTTTATTATGTTGAGGTAGTTTTCCTCTATTACTAGTTTGTTGAGTGTTTTCATTATGAAAGAGTGTTGAATATAGTCAAGTGCTTTTTCTACATCAATTGAGATGATCTTTTTTTCTTCATTCTGTGAATGTGGTGCATTGCATTGATTGATTTTCTTATATTTAACTCTTCTTGTATCCCAGGAATAAAAGATATTTGGTCATGGTGTAAAATTATTTTAACATGCTGCCTAATTCAGTTTGCCAGTATTTTGTTAAGGATTTTTGCATCAATGTTTACAAAGGGTATTGGCCTGTAGTTCTCTTAAATTTTAGTGTCTTTGTCTGGCTTTAGTATCAGAGTAATGTTGGCCTCACAAAATGACTTAGAAAATGTTCCCTCCTTTTCACTTAGGATTGTCTTGGAGATGCGGGCTCTTTTTTGGTTCCATATGAACTTTAAAGCAGTTTTTTCTAATTCTGTGAAGAAACTCATTGGTAGCTTGATGGGGATGGCATTGAATCTATAAATAACCTTGGGCAGTATGGCCATTTTCACGATATTGATTCTTCCTATCCATGAGCATGGTATGTTCTTCCATTTGTTTGTGTCCTCTTTGATTTCACTGAGCAGTGGTTTGTAGTTCTCCTTGAAGAGGTCCTTTACATCCCTTGTAAGTTGGATTCCTAGGTATTTTATTCTCTTTGAAGCAATTGTGAATGGAAGTTCATTCATGATTTGGCTCTCTGTTTGTCTGTTGCTGGTGTATAAGAATGCTTGTGATTTTTGTACATTAATTTTGTATCCTGAGACTTTGCTGAAGTTGCTTATCAGCTTAAGGAGATTTTGGGCTGGAACAATGGGGTTTTCTAAATATACAATCATGTCATCTGCAAAGAGGGACAATTTGACTTCTTCTTTCCCTAACTGAATACCCTTGATTTCTTTCTCTTGCCTGATTGCCCTAGCCAGAACTTCCAACACTATGTTGAATAGGAGTGGTGAGAGAGGGCATCCCTGTCTTGTGCCAGTTTTCAAAGGGAATTTTTCCAGTTTTTGCCCATTCAGTATGATATTGGCTGTGGGTTTGTCATAAATAGCTCTTATTATTTTGAGGTAAGTTCCATCAATACCGAATTTATTGAGCGTTTTTAGCATGAAGGGCTGTTGAATTTTGTCAAAAGCCTTTTCTGCATCTATTGAGATAATCATGTGGTTCTTGTCTTTGGTTCTGTTTATATGCTGGATTATGTTTATTGATTTGCGAATGTTGAGCCAGCCTTGCATCCCAGGGATGAAGCCCACTTGATCATGGTGGATAAGCTTTTTGATGTATTGCTGAATCCGGTTTGCCAGTATTTTACTGAGGATTTTTGCATCGATGTTCATCAGGGATATTGGTCTAAAATTCTCTTTTTTTGTTGTGTCTCTGCCAGGCTTTGGTATCAGGATGATGTTGGCCTCATAAAATGAGTTAGGGAGGATTCCCTCTTTTTCTATTGATTGGAATAGTTTCAGAAGGAATGGTACCAGCTCCTCCTTGTACCTCTGGTAGAATTCAGCTGTGAATCCATCTGGTCCTGGACTTTTTTTGGTTGGTAGGCTATTAATTATTGCCTCAATTTCAGAGCCTGCTATTGGTCTATTCAGGGATTCAACTTCTTCCTGGTTTGGTCTTGGAAGAGTGTAAGCGTCCAGGAAATTATCCATTTCTTCTAGATTTTCCAGTTTATTTGCATAGAGGTGTTTATAGTATTCTCTGATGGTAGTTTGTATTTCTGTGGGGTCGGTGGTGATATCCCCTTTATCATTTTTTATTGCGTCTATTTGATTCTTCTCTCTTTTCTTCTTTATTAGTCTTGCTAGCGGTCTGTCAATTTTGTTGATCTTTTCAAAAAACCAACTCCTGGATTCATTGATTTTTTGGAGGGTTTTTTGTGTCTCTATCTCCTTCAGTTCTGCTCTGATCTTAGTTATTTCTTGCCTTCTGCTAGCTTTCGAATGTGTTTGCTCTTGCTTCTCTAGTTCTTTTAATTGTGATGTTAGAGTGTCAATTTTAGATCTTTCCAGCTTTCTCTTGTGGGCATTTAGTGCTATAAATTTCCCTCTACACACTGCTTTAAATGTGTCCCAGAGATTCTGGTATGTTTTCAACTTTTTGGAAAAGTTTGAGAAGAATTTGTGTTCTCTAAATGTTTGGAAGGATTCACCAGCAAAGCCACTGTGTCCAGGGCATCTCTTTGTCAGGAGATTTTTTATTCCTTATCCAATCTCCTTACTAGTTATAGGTCTATTCAGATTTTTAATTTATTCCTAATTTTGTCTTGGTAGGTTTTGTGTTTCTAGGAGTTTGTCCACTTCATCTAGGATATACAATTTGTTGGCATACAATTATTTAGAATGTTCACTTATAATCCTTACTCTTTCTTAGAATTGATGATATCTCCAATTTCATTTCTTATTTAATAATTTGAGTCTTCTCTGTGTTTTTTAAATTAGTCTAACTAAAAGCGTTTCAAGTTTGTTGATCTTTTTAAAGAAACAACTTTTGGATTTGTTGATTTTCTCCATTGCTTTTTTATTTTCTATTTTATTTATCTCTGCTCTAATTTTCATTATTTCTTTCCTTCTACCCTTGGGTTTAGTTTGCTCTTCCTTTCCTAGTTCCTCAAGTTACAAACTTAGGTTGTTGATTTGAGACCTTTCTTGTTTTTTAATATAAGTGTTTATAAATTTAACCCTTGACACTGCTTCTACTGTGTTCCATAAGTTGTGCTATGTAATGCCTAAGGATTTTCTAGTGTCCCTTTCAGTTAGTTTATTTTGTTGATCCATTGTTTAAGAGCATACTGTTTAATTCTGAGAAATCTGTAAAATTTCCAGTTTCACTTGTTTATTTCTAAGTTCATTCCATTGTGGCAAAAGAGAGTATTTTGTGTTATACGTATTTAAAAAAACATACTGAGACTTAATTCTTAGCCTGACACAGGCTCTATTTTGCAAAATCTCTCATGCGCTTGGGAAGAATGTGTTTATTGTTTAGGGTAGAGAGTTCTCTATATATCTGTTAGATCTAGGCTTTGTTGTTGTTGTTAAGTCCTCTATTATCTTACTTATCTTTTTTTCTGGTTGTTCTATTAATTATTGAGAGTAGGGTATTGGAATCTTCACCTACTAGAACTGCCTATTCTTCTCTTCAATTTTGTCAGTTCTTGATTCATATATTTAGATGCTCTGCCATTAGCTTCATACATGTTTTTGATTGTTATATCTTCTTGCTGTCTTGACCCTTTTATTGATATATAATGTCTTTTGTGGCTCTCGTAACCTGTTTTGATGTGAGGTCTATTTTGTTTGATTTTCCTATGCCCAACCCTGTTCTCTCTTGGTCAGTATTTGCATGACATAGCTTCTTTCATTCTTTCATTTTCAATCTATTTATGTTTTTTGATCTGAAGTAAGTTTCCTATAGACAACATAGAGTTAGATCTTATTTTAAAATCCATTCTGCCAATATCTTTTAGTTGGGGAGTTTAATCCTTTACATTTAAAGTAATTATTGATAAGAAGGTACTTTTATTATTTTGCTATTTGTCTACATGCCTTATAGCAGTTTTGTCCCTCATTTTCTGCATTACTCTCTTTTATGTTCAGTTGATTTTTTTATAGTGAAATGTTTAAATTCCTTTCTTATTTTCTTTGTATATATTCTATAGTTTTCCTTTGTTGGCACCATGGAAATTGTATTTAATATCCTAAAGTTATAGCATGCTAATATGAATTTATATCTGTTTAACTTCAATAATACACAAAATTCTGCTCCTTTAACTGCTCCATTCTCACCTGTTTCAGTTGAGGTAAAAATTACATATTTATTGTGTGCTAAAAAACATAAATCTTTTTAGTGCATTAGCCTCTTAAATTATTTAGAAAACAAGATATAGAACTAAAAACCAGTTACGATAATTCTAGCTTTTAGAATAATTACTTTCTAATGTAATAGTCTCATATCATGTAGAAAACAAAAGTGCAATTACATAGCATTGTTATAACACTTCTAGATTTTATAATTGCTCATGTATTTACCTTTATGGAGAGATCATTTTCTTCATTTGGCTTTGAGTTACTGTCCAATGTATCTTTTCCTGCAGGACATCCTTCAGCGTTTCTTGTAGGTCAGTTCTAGTGGTAGTGAACTTCTTCATGTTTTGTTTATCTGAAAATCTCTTAATTTTTCTTGCACTTTCTAAGAATGCTTTTGCTAGATGTTTGATTCTTGTTCGACAGGCTTTTTTATTTAGCACTTTGAATATATTGGATCACTGCCTTGTGGTTCTCCATAATTTCTTTCTAAAAATTTTTTAAAAAATTATTTTGAGACAGAGTCTTGTTCTGTCACCCAGGCTGGAGTGCAGTGGTGTGGTCTGGGCTCACCACAACCTCTACCTCCTGGGTTCAAGCGATTCTCATACCTCGGCCACCCAAGTAGCTGGGATTCCAGGTGTGGGCCACAATGTCCAGCTAAATTTTGTATTTTTAGTAGAGAGGGGGTTTCACCATGTTGGCCAGAATGGTCTCAACCTGACCTGATCCGCCCACCTTGGCCTCCCAAAAGTGCTGTGATTACAGGTGTGAGCCATCACCCCTGGTCCTGGTCTCCATAATTTCTGATGAAAAATTTGCTGATGATTTCATTGAGGATCCCTTGTATTTGACAAATTGCATTTTCTCTTGCTGTTTTCATGATTTTCCCTTTGGCTTTCAAAATTTTGATTCTAATGTGTTTTGAGGTGGGTCTCCTTGAGTTCATCTTACTTGGAGTTTCTGGAGCTTCTTGCAGGTTTATGTTTATGTCTCTCATCAAATGTGGCATGTTTTCAGCCATTATTTCTTTAAATATTCTGCCTTTTTCCTTCTCTCTTCTACTTCTGGGACCCCCGCAATCTGTATGTTGGTCCCCTTGATAGTGTCCCACAGGCACAAGTCTTTGAAGCTGTGCTCACTTTTCTTCAGTCTTTTTTCTCCCATCCCTTAGATTTGATAATTCCCATAATTCCCATTGCTCTATCTTCAAGTACATTGATCTACTCAAATCTGTTTTTTGAATGCTTCCAGTGCATTTTTCATTTTAGTTATTGTACTTTTCAGCTCAAGAATTTCCCTGTTTTTTTCTGTTTTAAAATCTCTTTATTGATATTTTCATTTTGTTCATACATTGTTTTCTTGACTTTCTCCACATGTTCTTTTAGTTTTTTGAGCATATTTAAGACAGTTATTTTAAAGTCTTTGTCTAGTAGATCTGCTACCAGCTCTTTTAAGGACAGTTTCTGTTAATTTACTTTTTTTCCCTTTGAATGGGTTATACTTTCCTGTTTCTTGGTATACTTTGTGTTTTTTTTTTGTTGTTGTTGTTGCTGTTGAAAACTGTGCATTTGAATGTAATAATCTGGTAACTCTGGGAATCAGATACTCTACCTTCCCTAGGGTTTGCTATTTTTTTTTTTTTAATTATTGTAGGCTGTCTCTGTGCTATGGATAAATAAGCCTAAGGCATAAACTTAAGGGTCTTCTCAAGTCTTTCTGAGCCTACACCTTTCCATGGGCATGTGTGTTCACTTTTTAATTTTCCCCATATATGCCATTGTGTTTGAATGTTCTGGTTTTTTTATGTCTGGCTCTCCAAAGGGAAAAACAAAAATAATAAAGGTAGGGAGGATGGGTACTATCCCTTTAAGTCACCCAGCAGTCACTTCATCCAGAGGAGAAGGAGCTTGCAACAATATGTGAAGGTGCAAACCCAATGGCCACTGCCTCTTTGTATCTCTGTGATTAGAAACACCAATTAGAAACTACAGATCCCCAACACTTGGAGGACAAGGTCCCTTTTTGCGCACTCTGGCTCCCACAGGCTGTGTACAAAGACTATTATTCATGTATCAAGCACTATTATAAATGCTTTATATGTATTAACTTATTTAATCTTCACAGAGAAGGCAGAAGACAGGTGCTGCTTGTTATACAGGAGACAGAGGGAAAACTGTTAGAATTTGCTATTTGTTTCAGATACTCTTTATCAAGTTAAGAAAATTTCTTTGTGTTATAAATGGGTGATGATTCTTTCAGAAACTTTGTGGCACCCATATAGATCATTATACTAATACAGTAAGTTATATGGAGATCTCCTTGTATTTCTGAAGAAAAGCCTGTTTGATCTTGGTATGGTAGTTGCTTAATTTTACCTTTATTCATTTGCATATTTTAGATACTTGTATAGTTTTTTTAAGGTGTACACTTTTGATCAACATTACACTAATATCAATGAGTAAGTGGGGTGGTGACTCTAATGATACTTTTATTATCTTTGTGTAGTGTCTTACATTTTGATAAATTTTTTTACTTTGCCTTATCAAGCTCCAGATGATACACAAATTAATGTATTAATAGGTTACTTAACAGATTACCCTGTACCTCTTATGAAAAACACCGCTATTAAGAAATTAATTAATTAAAGCACTTTGCATGGTGCCTTAAATTTTCATAATTTTTTTTACCTTGTCTTATCAAGCTCCAGATGATACACACGTTAATATATTATTAGGTTACTTAACAGATTACCTTGTACCTCTTATGAAAAACACCACTATTAAAACCTTGACCTTCTACTCTAATTTAACATAGCTTTAGGATATATTTTACCTCTTCCATCAAGCTTCTGGGACTTACAATAGGAACAGGACACTTTCTACTACAGTATTTTCCATTTGAAGACAAATACCATGTTCCTTTCATTCTTTGTTTTCTCCAGCTCCCGTAGAGATTTGATGAGTAGTCAAAACTTATTAAATATTTTTTGAATAGATGTAGTTACTGTGACTTGGGCGAGAAGATAGATTTGAGTTCTTATTATTGACTAGATCTTACACTGAGTGTTTCTATACCCCTTTTTATCTTCCCTTTTAATGACAACTAAACCCAGAAGGGAGGCAGAATTCTAACTGTAAAAAATTAGCCTCGTGGAAAACATGGTTATGAAACCACTGCTTTCCTGTTGCAGTGTTGGTACCAGTGATGCTTACTCCTAATTCTCTATCTTTGGACTAAAGTAAGAAATAAAGAGAAATTCATTGGAGATGCTGCTATCAGACACATCACCTAGTGGACTTCTTTGGGTGGCCTTTATTAAGGCAGATTTTTCAATGTCAAGTTGTAAAACAATAAGCATATGATTTTACTATTAGTTTCCTCTGAGATCCAGTCTCTCTATTTATGACAAAAATATGTTACTAGTATTTTTAATCCAGAGTTTCTGTAGTCTATAAATTTAAATCTGATCTTGAATATAATATATGCCTCCTGTAGATAGAAAAATGTTCCTATTCACACTGGTACAGTTACTTCAGATTATGATTTTCAGTGTCATATTTTTTTAAATAAAATGTTTTAATTTTCTTTCATCCGAGCACTGCAAGCTTTATTTTTAGGACTGAAGATTTAATTCCAACAGGATATGTTTAGAACTCTCTTGTACTGGCTTTCTGAAAACATTGCGTTTCATCTTATTATGAAAAGTGTAAACAGGTTATAGCTCAGAAACAGGTGCTGAAAGGCTCAGCTCTTGAACTTCATAGGGATGTCTTCCAGCTGAGCACAGCAGACTGTTCACATGTGATTTCAAATAACATTGAATTAGGATCCCACATCTTTCCATCATTTTTCTCTCTTCGTTTGTTAACTGGCAGTACACAGTGTAAGCTTCATTCATATGTTAAATAAAAAAGCATCCCTTCCCAATTCTGTCAACACATTTCCACAGGAAACCACATGTCTAATAAGCAAAAGAAATCTTCTAAATGAAATTTTCACAAATACAGTGTCAACTGAGATTTAGTACAAGTGCACCTTTAAAAAATCCAACAACGTTTACTGAGCATCTACTCTCTGTCATGTATTTCTTCAAGAATACAACTGTAAATATGACAGGTAAGATCCTACCTGTCGTCGGGATTACATTCTGGAGGAGGAAGATGGAAAACCAACCAGCCAGCCAGCCAGTCAACCAACCAACCAACCAACCAACCAACCAAAGTCTTTCCAGTTAATGATAATTGTCATGGAGAAAATACAATGTGAGCTAGAGAGTGGGATAGGGATTTCAGCATGGGAGCACATGGCAAAGTTGGAGAGAGGACATTTTGATTTTTCTTTAACTCTTGTTAAAAGGTTAAAAAGGGCTCTAAAGCACTTAAAGAAACTACTGATGTTACAGCATCTCACTAATAAAAAGTTAATATGCATTCCTAAAAGGAACATCTTACCATATAGACAAAATAACAGTATCATATTTAATAAAATCTATAATTCCTCAGTGTAATCTAATAGCTGATCCATATTTAAATTTCTTCCAATTATTCTCCAAATGTCCTTCACAGTTCATTTGTGCAAACATGACTGAATCCAGGGTCCTATATTGCAACTGATTGTCACATCCCTTACGTCTCTTTTGATCAAAAGCAATTCATAACATAGGGACTTGACCAATTGTCTTGTTGAATCGTCTACCTATTGGACCTTGTCTCACTGCTTTCTCATGATGTCATTTAACTTACAATTCGATACCTTGATTTTCTGTAACTTGAAACTTAGTTTGAAAGTCTTGATTAGGTTTAAACATTTTTAGATAGAATACATCATAAGTGATTCATATTTCATACCATATTATATCTATAAATATATATTAGTCATACAGCCATCACTGAAACTCAACATTGACCATCATATTAGAGCGATGATAGCCTTGTCCCTTCATTGTACATTAGAACTTCCATTTACAACCAGAAAATAGCCTGTGTGGCACACTTTGGCATCATATATGCATCTAGTTCCCAAATATTCATATAATGGTCTTAAAATCAATTTGTAATCACTGTCTGAATACACAATTTCACTAGCCATTGCAAAATAATTATATTTTTCCTAATTTTTTCCTTCCTTTTATGGGTTATTTTAGTTGGCAGACTTCTACAGTTTTCCCTCATAAACTGGGTTTATTTGGCTACTTGGAAAAACAATTTGTATTGGAAAGACAGAGATACAAGCATTTAGTTTTTTCCTTTGATTTCTAATTTTCAAAGAAAGATATTGATTTAATAGTGAAAAAGGTGAAAATGCATTTTTTTCCAATTGTTTTCCTTTTTTGATTATTAGGGATTCATAGATTTTTATTAATTTAATATTTCATTGAATGTTCAACAATCATATCATTAACCTATTTTTTTAATGCTCAAACAGTAACAATTTTGACTAGTGGAAGTCAACCTGGCCCTTGGTAATTCAACCTGGCCCTTGGTAATTTTGATGTCTGTTCCTTGAGGCATTGATTAGGAAAAGTTTTCCTGAAAAGGACACAAAATCACATCTCTAAAATTAAAAAGTTGGTAAAATGGACTCTATGAAGTCAAACAAACTCTTGCCTTTCCAAAGGCACTGTTAACATAATGAAAAAAGCACTTATAAAATAGTCCTAGGGTCAATAAACTACTTTGGCAGTCACAATTCCATCCCATTAGATGTTTTTATAAATAAATATAGTTTTACTGGAACACAGATACATTCATTCATTTAGGATTGTCTACAGTTGCTTCTGTTCTACAACAGGAGACTTGAGCACTCTTGAGAAAAACTTTGTGTCCTGTAAAGCCTGAAATATTTACTATCTGGCTTTTTGCCAAAAAAGTTTGCTGAATTGGGGTTGGGACCATAAAATTTAAAAGTTTATGAAATGTGATTTTTTTTTTTGTTTGATGTTGTTTCATGGGTTTGTTTTTTTTCCAACCAAATTATTAGCTTCTGTTAAGAGAAGGAATGTCAATATCTTTCACAATGCCCAGGCAGATAGCTAGCGTAGTACAGATTTTTAAAAAAATCTGTTAACAGCCGGGCACCGTGGCTCACGCCTGTAATCCCAGCACTTTGGGAGGCCGAGATGGGCGGATCACGAGGTCAGGAGATCGAGACCATCCTGGCTAACACGGTGAAACCCCATCTCTACTAAAAAATACAAAAAACTAGCCCAGCGAGGTGGCGGGCGCCTGTAGTCCCAGCTACTCGGGAGGCTGAGGCAGGAGAATGGCGTGAACACGGGAGGCGGAGCTTGCAGTGAGCTGAGATCGCGCCACTGCGCTCCAGCCTGGGCGACAGAGCGAGATTCCATCTAAAAATAAATAAATAAATAAATAAATAAATAAATAAATAAATAAAATAAACTTGAGAGTGCTAATATTCTTTCATGACCCTGATTTCATTTTTCTGGGTAAATACTTAGAGGTGAGATTGCTGGATCATAAAATATTTCTATTTTTAATTTTTTAAGGGCCTTCCATACAGTTTGCCATAGCCCATAGCTACTGTACCATCTTGCATTCCCACCAACGGTGAACAAGGGTTCCAGTTTTTTCCACATCCTTGCAAATACTTGTATCTTTTGGGATTTTTCTGATAATACCATCTTGTACACTTCAAAATTTAAGAGAGTACCTCTCATGTTAAGTGTTTTTACCTCAATAAAATAAGTATTTTTTTAAGTGACAGCAAAGGTGGGTGTCTATCACTGTGGTTAGTATTTTGCACATGCATTATAATTAATATCTGGCTCTGTGCAAATTACAACTCAGCTTCAGATTCTGAAACAGTGAAACCTGTATGGCAGTAAAATCTGTTAAATAAATACAATTTCTGTGCAATGAGCAAATTATTTCTTGTGCTATTGTTCATAAATAATGGAACACTGTGAAATGAATACTCAAAGAAATATAGATCTATTAAAATAATGCACCATTTGCCTAAGTTTATGCACTTAGCAAGATTTACTGTAACTGTAAATTATTTCAAAATTGACAGCAGTGTTTCATAAATTTACTGTGTGGATAATTTGGAAAGCAGTCTATTAACAAAGCAAAGCAGAAGAACTTAGTTTCATCTACTTTTCCTAAGTTAGAATTATAGACCAGTTAGTTTTGTTATGTTAAATACTTTTATAGACATTCTGTTTTACACATATTAATATTTCTTTAAAATTATAGCTGAGTGCTATTCACATCTGTGTGCACTTGTATGTATATGTGCAAGTGTAAAAGTCTTAGATTACAATAAAGTTCTTAGATTACAAAGAGGTTTTATTTTCCTTTTTATTTTTAAACTGTTGGTTTATAAGTCTTAAACCTTGGAAACTCAAAGTAGATAATGGTTTTTCTGCCCTGGGATTATGGCTACCGGGTTAGTTTCATTTTGATGAAATCTGTCATTGATAAAAGACAGTTCAAGCTTCTCCAAACCAATTAAAATGTTTTTGCCTCAGGAGGTAAATAAAAGCACATGATAGAACTAACACAGAGTGGAGAGTGGTAATCAGTATAGTAGTTCAGTATTGAACAATATTGAACACCATAACAATAACACCTAATAAATCATTCTGAAAGGTACATTGGATATATATTTTTTTTCAAGGACAAATAAAGTATACCCATGAGGATCAAAAGGATGCCTGTGTTACTTTTATGATCTATTTTGTAAAGTATTGGTTATTTCTTCTAAGGTAAACTTTAAATTTCCTTAATATATAAAATAGTCCTCAAAATATTAGAACATGTCATATTATGTTTAGATATAATATGAATTAAGATATATATTGATTTAGAGATGTATGTAAATCTATTTGGAATCCTATTTAAATCATTTTAGAGCCTTAATGCTTAAAAAATTTTTTGCACTGCTTTTATCACAAGACTTTTTAGTGTTTAATGCAAAGCCTTGCTAATGTTAATTTTACTCTTAGATATTTTTCATTTAGTTTCAGACAATAGAACAGTTAAAAATTTTTTTTTGTAATAAAATTAACAAATGTTTTGCTTCTGTCTTCCTTTTTTTTACTGCTTTTTTCTGGTGAGAATTTTCCAGCCATCAATGGTCTAATGATCATGTCACAATTGGAAGCTAATGAATTTGAGTGAGGATATGAGCACAGTGGTTTTAAAGAAACACGTTTGGTGCATTGGCTCATTTATTCATCCATCTGCCCATTAATCCATCCGTCCATTAATCCACCTGCCCATTAATCCATCCACCCACTCATCCATCTACCCACCCATTCATCCATCAGCCATCCAATGTTTTTGAGATCTACTATGTCAGACACGTTTATTTTCCTGGTGAATGACTTTGAAAACAGAAAACCGTAAAGCCCACCATAATTTTGGAAGTATGAAAACACATAGTATAAATGTTAATTATATTGTATTTGAGGGGCAGCATACCTGGAGAACAAGTATCTTCTGTAACCGGAGACAGCACTGTTAGTTAAAGGAAGCTGGTTAAAACCTCTGTAGTGGCTTTCTCTAATAGATTTTAATAGGTGTTTAAATAGTGTTAAGCATTTGATACGGAACACCACTCTGTAACTTGATTTAGTCATGTAACTGCACTAAAACTAGAAATAATGTCTTTTTCAGACAGATTAGGTCTAATAATGATTGTGAAAGTCTTGAACGTTAAGTTGGTATCATCAGTGTATGAGAATGATTATTTCCTTGGTGGGTATTATTCTTCTTACTATTATTCTTAGAGATGGGGTCTTACTATGTTGCCCAGGCTGGAGTGCAGTGGCCATTCACAGGCATGATCATAGCACACTGCAGCCTTAAACTCCTGTGCTCAAGATATCCTTTCACCTCAGCCTCCAGAGTAGCTGGGACTACTGGTGCACACCACTATGCCCGGCTTATTATCACTCTTTTTATCCTTGCTCATATAAGTGGAAAAATTTTTACTGCACTCCCTATTACATTCTTTAAATTTATGATGTTAATCTTTACAGTATACTTAGTGGTCACTTGTCTTTCTACTTCAGTAAGTAGTATATGTGTGTTCTAAAATTTGTCCACTTTTGTATGTGGAGGTGTCTTTTTAAAAAAACGGATTCATAAGAGCTCATCGTATATTAAAGAAACTCTTTGTCATTTATATGGTAAATATGTTCAGTCTGTTCATTGGAATTTCACATATATATTAGCATAATTTCTTATATGGTCAAACTTACGGCTATTTTATATATTCATTTTTTAATTGCTGTGATTGGTGTTATTTTTTGAAAATGTTTTCCCATATTTTACAAATATCCATGTATATTTTATCCAGTAAGTTTCAATCTTTACATTTAATTTGTGAATTTCCTGGAAACAATGCTAGTGTGTTTTGCAAGATGGAAAGCACACTTTAAAAAAATCATTTGTTCATCCAGCTTGTCTCAAACTGTGGGGACATTTTCTTCAAAAAAAAAAAAAAAAAAAAACCTTTTACTTTTAGAATAGTTTTAGGTTTATAGAAAACTTGCAACAATAATACAGAGAGTTCCCACGTACCTCATACCCAGTTTCTCCTGGTACTGACAGGTATGATGGTGTATATCTCACAATTAATGAAATGGTATTGATACATTATTAACTAAAATCCATAGTTTGTTAGATTTCCTGAGTTTTAAAAAAAATCTAATATATCCCCTTTCTGTTCCAGGATCTCATCAGAATACCACATTATATTTAGTTGTGTCTTCTTAGACTCTTGCTGGATGTGACAGTCCCTCAGACTTTCCTTGTTTTTGATGACTTTGATAGTTTTGAGGACGACTGGTCAATTGTTTTGTAGAACGTCACTCGACTGGGATTGTTTGTTGTTTTGCTTGTGATTGGACTGGGTTATGAGTTTTGGAGGGGGGAAGACTATAGAAGTAAAGAGACATTTCCATCCCATTATGTCAAGAACACATACTATCAACACAGCTTGCCACTGTCATTGCTGATATTTACCTCTGTCACCTGGCTGAGGTCCTGTTTGTCAGGTTTTTTCACTGTAAGGTTATTCTCCCCCGCCCCTCTTTTTTTCCTTACTTTGAGACAGACTCTTACTCTGCCATGTAGGCTGGAGTGTAGTGGCGTGATCTTGGCTCACTGCAACCTCTGCCTCTTGGGTTTAAGCAATTCTCCTGCCTCAGTCTCCCAAGTAGCTAGGATTACAAATGCAGGCCACCATGTCTGGCTAATTTTTGTGTTTTTTAGCCAAGACAGGGTTTCACCATGTTGGCCAGGCTGGTCTCAAACTCCTGAACTCAAATGATCCGCATGACTTGGCCTCCCACAGTGCTGGGATTGCATGAACCACTGTGCCCGGCCCTTTTTTTCCCTCTTTCCATATGGTGCTCTTGGAAGGAAGTCACTATGTTTAGCCCTTACTTAAGGAACAGGAGAATTGTATTCTCCCTACTTGAAGGCAGAATGTCTACATAAATTATTTGGAATTCGTCTGCACAGATTTTTCTACAACAAGCACTTCTGGTCCTTGCTCTTCACAGAAGATGAATTCCAGATAGCCAGTACCACTGTTGCTCCCTGAAACCAGTTGACCCTCAATCTTAGCCTCCAGTTACAACTTGGTGCTATTGGTTTTGGTCCAGATGTGTTTTTGAGGGTAACTACGTAATTTTAATTTTTAAAATATATACTTTATCTACCATTGCTATAAATTTTGATGGAAGCAATATTTCCATGTGAATTCTCTTCACCATCTTTAATAAAAGGCCTTCAGACAGATATTATGTATCCTTTCAAGAAATTATTGTTTTAATTCCAGTTTACTTAAAGTGTTTATTTTAAAAAGTAGAAAAGGGCTGGGCGCAGTGGCTCAAGCCTGGAATCCCAGCATTTTGGGAGGCCGAGACGGGCGGATCACGAGGTCAGGAGATCGAGACCATCCTGGCTAACATGGCGAAACCCCGTCTCTACTAAAAAATACAAAAAAACTAGCCGGGTGCGGTGGAGGGCGCCTGTAGTCCCAGCTACTTGGGAGGCTGAGGCAGGAGAATGGCGTAAACCCGGGAGGCGGAGCTTGCAGTGAGCTGAGATCCGGCCACTGCACTCCAGCCTGGGTGACAGAGCGAGACTCCGTCTCAAAAAAAAAAAAAAAAAAAAAAAAAGTAGAAATGAATCTTGATTTTTTATCCATTGCTTTTCGGCATCTATTGCATTAATTTTATTATTTTCCTTCACTCACATGTTTAATTATATTAATAGATTTCCTATGACTATATCTTCTTTGAATGAGAATAGTTCTGTATGACCAGGTTGCGTGTATATACTATATATATGATTTTTATACATTATATGTATTAAAATGTATTATATACTTACATAAATTTTGTATATATTTACATATAAATTTTTATATATACACATAAATGTGTACAATTATGGATCACTTTAATGACACGGATATATCTGAGAAACATGGCTAGGAGATTTTGTCAGTGTGCGGATATCACAGAGTGTACTTGACCGAAACCTAGATGGTACAGCCTACTGTACAGCTAGGCGAGAGGGTATAGCCATTGCTCCTAGACTACAAAGCTGTACAGCAGGTTACTTTACTGAATACTGTAGGTAATTGTGAACACAACAGTATTTGTGTATCTAAATATATCTAAGCATAAAAAAGGTACAGTAAAAATACAGTATTATAATCTTTTGGGATCACCATCATACACGTGGTCTATCATTGACCAAAACATTATGCCACAGCTGAGTGTATACACATTCATGAAAAACACATGTTTTCATTTAACTTCTAATATTTTACTTAAGATTTTGCATATATATCCACAGGTGACACTTATTCATTTATCGTTTCTACCTTTGTCTGATTTTTTTTTAAAGCAAGGTTATTCTTGTTTTGTATAAGAAATTGTGATGCCGTCCATCTTTTTCTCTGTTACAATGAGGTCCTCACTCATCTATTCAGGAGATCCCAATCCTCCCAAATCCAACATTAATAGTTTCACCTCAGAACATCACAAATGTTTCATAGTACGTATAGAACGCAGCTGCATTAAAATAAATATTTTTGTGCTTACCCACATCTAGAAATACATAATTCTGCCTCATTAAGACTCGTAATATCAGGCAAACTGTATTGCCAAGCTTGCAATGCCAGATGGTCCCTGCGAATTTCAAGTCTCCACTCTAAGGCTACCTGAGGTCTGGTTGACACCATGGTGGCGGGCCTTGGTATTCCGACCTGTGCGCTAGGGTTTGCTTTTTAGATACCTCCTGGCCAACATCTGTGAAGCCTCATTGTGTCCAGCACCTTTGCTGTGACCCACGTTGCTTCTAGAGCCTACACGTCAGGTAAGGGCTTTGGTATTGCATAAGGCAGGTCATGGCCACCAGTTGTGTATTTATAGTCTGGTAAATGCAGCCCTGCCTCAGTAAAGTAGCCACTGTCTGGATAAAGCTGCCTTAAGATTCAGTGATCATCAAATGCACAACTTCATAGTACTGTGCTAAAGACAGAATAAAATCTAAAATCGTGACTGTATTAGTCTTTTCTCATACTGCTAATAAAGACGTACCGAGACCGGGTAATTTATAAAGAAAAAGAGGTTTAATGGACTCACAGTTCCACACGGCTGCGGAGGCCTCACAATCATGACGGAAGGCAAAGGAAGAGCGAAGGTTCGTCTTACATGGCGGCAGGCAAGAGCGTGTGTGCAGGGGAACTGCGTTTTATAAAACCACCAGATCTTGTGAGTCTTATTTACTATCACGAGAACCGCACGGGAAAAACCCAACCCCATGATTCAATTACCTCCTGCTGGGTCCCTCCCATGACACGTGGGGATTATGGGAGCTACAATTCAAGATGATATTTCAGTAGGAACACAGCCAAACCGTATCAATGACTGTAAAAACTCAGACCCATGGCTCAGTGAGGTCTCTACAGACTGCTAAGCCTGTTTCACTAAAGCCTAAAAACGAAACTGTGTTCCCTGGCTCCATTTGTCCTGTCCATCTTGCTACTTTAGTTCCTGCATTCAAATCCTTACCTATTTCTCAGAGTTCCCTGCCCAAGGCATTAAATGATAATACCACTCTGAAATGAATTTACTATCCCTTTCATCTGGGAAGGAGGAGGGACCCCAGGGTGCTCTGTGAGTGGAGCTCTTCCTTGCAGGGGACATCAGCAGGGAGAAGGAGTCCTCTCTCTTCTGCCTTCTATTCGTTGGGTTGCCTATGTCTGTTATTAAAATATACTGCATTTCCACCCCCTCCCCATTATACTAACTTTTTTTTCCTTTTGCATTTGGGATAACTATTCTCTATATAATTGTTTTGATTGTTTGCAACCTGAGTTTTGCTTTTTACTTTTATTTAATTTTGATTATCCTTGTAGTATTCATTTGTTTCTGCTGTATAAAAAATCAGATTTTTTTATTCCTAGACAGTTATGACATTCAATTCTAGTTTATTAATGAATATATCATCCCACATTCTATGGGGCTTCCAAACAGTTTTTTCACTTGTTCTTTTTTGTTCAATCCACAGGTTTTCCCTTGTCTCCCATGTTACTTTACCGCCTACTCATGCTCAAAGTAGGAGCATGAGTAGGAATGTTCCAATATAGAGAAAAGATAAATGTGTATCCTAATTTTATTCCCCAATTATCCTGATTTTATCATTACATATTATATACATATATCAACATATCATAGGCACCCCATAAATGTGTAAAACTACTATATATCAATAAAATTAATAAAGCAAAAGAATAAGATAAAAATTGTTGGGATTTGAAGTACTTCAACAAGAATGTAGGAGAATTTAAGTAAAATTGAAGTAAATTGTTCTGATTTTCAGTTTGCATTGCACTGAAGAGGAGTAAAGGACATTCAGGTGGTAAAATTCTTTTATGGCTTTGAACTTTAAAAGTTAAATAAAATAAATAAAACTGAAAATAAGAATTCCTTTGTAGCTCTTGCCCTTTGACCTCCCCAAAACAAGCAGCTCTGAAATATAAGCCATGTAGTAAGATTAACAATTCTTTTGATAATATTTTTTGGACAGTGAGATCTTTTTAAGAAGTTGCTTTCTATGTCATTTAAATGAGGGAAGAGCCAGCGTGCACAACTCAAGATTTTAAGCTGCCAAAATTACTCCCTGATTTGTTTCCCATATTCCGCATTTATTTTATTAAGTTAATGTAGCCTGGGGTTATTTCCTAACACCATGTAGTTGAATGTACAAGCCCAGTCTTTATTATGTACAGGTGGGAAATTATTTTCTTGGCCTGAGATGGAGCCCTAATTTCATCTCTGCAGAGGAACTGAAGAAATGTGTTGAGTGTTGTTAGACACCCGAGCTGCAGCAAAACTCCTTGCCAACACCAACACACTTGGCAGACAAACTGACTCTGGAGACCTTGGATGGTTGTGACCCAAGCTGAGGCTTCAGCAACAAATCGGGAAGTCAAGGGAACACAGAAGGTTATCTAAAGAGTCAGTACTTCCAAGAGAAAATACCCTGTTAGTTTTTACTGTTGTGTAGCACATCGTCACAAATTCAGCAACTTCAAACAACACACATCTATGATCTCAGAGTTTCTGTGGGGCAGGTGTTTGGGCACAGTGGAGGTAGGCTCTCCGCTCGGGGCCTCATAAGGTTGCCATCCAGACAGCACTGAGAGGGCTGCATGGCTGGGCGATGCAGAAAACTTGAAAACACTTCCCAGCATGGTGTCAGTGCAGGGAAATGATATTTCTGCACTGGAGGTGGCTTGGCACAGCAGCTCCTGGAGTTTTCTGCCTCCAGTCTGACCTGGGGATGACATGTTGAATCCTCAGGGCACTAAGCTGTTACAGAAAGCCAGATCCAGAGGGGTTTTGTTAGTGGGATGCAGGAACAACACAGAAATAACTTGCGTGGATTGAGAGATTTTGTTAGTGTCTTTTTTCCCCCCAAGAAAGCCTCATTCATACTTACAGTCCCTGAGATCTTGAATAATTGACATTGTTTGCTTTTAACAGCTTTGTTGAGATACAATTCATATACCATACAATTCACACATTTAAAATAGATGGTTAATTGGATTTAAGTAATTCAGAGTTCTGTAACCATCTCCACAATCAGTTTTAGAACATTTTCATCACCCCAAAAAATACGGAACACTCCAAGCTGCCACCCCCTCAATCCCTCCAGCACCCCAGCCCTAGGAAATCACTAATCTACACTTTGTTTCTATAGATTTACCTCTCCCGGATATTTTGTATATATGGAAGCATATGATCTGTGGGCTCCTTTCAGCGTTACTTAGCATAATGCTTTCAACATTCATCCATGTTGCAGCATGAATCAGCATCTTGTTTATATTTATTGTCTAATTATATTCCATTGTCTGGATATATCACATTTCATTCATCCATTCATCAGTTGATGCACATTTGAGTTGTTGCAATATTTTGATTATTATAAATAATGCTGCCTTGAACATTCACGTACACGTTTTTGTGTGGACATAGTTTTTACTTTTCTTGGGTATATTCCTAGGAGTGGCATTGCTGGATCATATGGAAACTCTGTGTAGATAGAGAACCTCTTGAAATGCCAGGCTGTTTTCCAAAGCGATTGCACCATTTTTGCATTCCCATCAAGTGCATGAAGGTTCTGACTTCGCCGTACTCTGCCCAACACTCATTCTCTCTCTCTCTTTTAATTATAATCATCCTAGTGGACGTGAGGTGGGATCTCACTGTGGGTTTGATTTCAATTTTTCTCATGGCGAATGATGTTGAGCACATTTTCATGAGCTTAGTAGCCATTTGTATATCTTTTTTTTGGAGAAATGTCTACTTAGATCCTTTGCATGCTTTTTTGTGTTTACCATTTAAATTAGTTTTATTTATTAATACTTCCAGTTATTCAGTTAAAAGCAAGGCATATGAAATACATCCTCTTATTGCTCTATAAATGCATGCAGTTCATTGTGTATATCATAAAGAATAAATTATGCAAACAAACACCACCTTCTCTTCACTCTGTTGATTGTTTCTTTTGCTCTGTAGAATCCTTTTAGTTTAACTGTTGTTTGTCTATTTCTGGTTTTGTTGCCCATGCTTTTGAGGTCTTAGGCATAAAAATCTTTGCCTAGATCAATGTCTCAAAGAGTCTTCTCTATGTTTTCTGTTGGTAGTTTTATAGTTTCAGGTCTTATTTTTAAGTCTTTAATCCATCTTAAGTTGATTTTCGTATACGGTGGGCGGTAGGAGTCATTCTTCTGCATACGGTTATACGATTTCCCCAGCACAATTTATTGAATAGTGTGTCCTTTCCTCAGTGTATGTTGTTGACAGCTTTGTTGAAGATCAATTGGCTATAAATATGTAGATGTCTTTTTCTATTGTTTTTAAATGTGCATGGCATCTTGGCTTGGTATTAAATTTGTGCATCATGCCTTCTTTAAGGATTTTGTACATGTTTCTTTCATATGAAACACGTGTGAAATTTTTCTCTCAATCTTGCCTTTTCTGGCATTTTGCAGTATTGAACACAGTTCATTCTTATTTCCCATGTCTTTCTGGAGGAAAAAAATAATTTCTCTTCAGACAATACCACTTCTAATAAAAGATTTTGGCAAGCAAGACACATATGATGTTGAAAGTTTATGACGATACAACGTTTTCCTCACTTAAAATGTTACTGTCTGATAGCTACTCTTCAGAGTTGTGGATTAGTGTTGTGGCTATTTCCTATTCTATTGAGGTTAGAATTTTATTTGCTGTTATTATTGTTTGCACTTCGGTTTCACAGAGGAGAATGAGGTAGAAATGCTTTTAATGCACCATCTTATATTTTGACTAAAAATGATTGAGAAGAGGCTGACAGAGCTTCAACAGAACTGTTAAAGTTGAAGAACTGAGTGAATATGTATTTTATATAAACCGTATGACAGGTATTGTCCCGTAGTTGTCCTAGTTAACCTATCGGAGGCTGGTATTAATATCCACCTTTTTGGCGGGGTGCAGTGGCTCATGCCTGTAATCCCAGCACTTTGGGAAGCCAACGTGGGTGGATCACCTGAGGTCAGGAGTTTGAGATCAGTCTGACCAACATGATGAAACCCCGTCTCTACTAAAAATACAAAAATTAGCCAGGTGTGGTGGCAGGCACCTGTAGTCCAGCTACTCAGGAGGCTGAGGCAGGAGAATCGCACACAGGAGGTGGAGGTTGCAGTGAGCCAAGATCCCGCCATTGCACTCCAGCCTGAGTGACAGAGCGAGACTCCATCTCAAAATTAAATAAATAAATAAATAATAAAAAATTCCACATTTTTATAGATGAGTAAACGGTGGTGCTGGCTGGGAGGAAAAGTGTACAAAAGAACTGGAAGACTCCTACAAGAGCAAAAATTATCTGCATTTAGAAATGGGATGGATATTCCTAGAGCTGATAGGAGACGGATGATCTGAAAGAAAAGAAAAGATTGGAGGAGCTTAGGCAGAGATCCTGGTGTGCAGAAGCCGGAACTCTATAAAGATGCCTAGGAGAGGAGAGAGTTGGTGCAGACATTTGAGGAGAGGAAGATATGCTCAAAGAGCATTTGGGGAAGAAATTGTACCATGTGTTGTATAGTGTAATTCATGTTTCATTGTCCTCATTGTTCAGTGAAACATACATTGCTTTTCATGATGTTTTGAATGCATCTGTGTTTCAAATTTGACACTGGGATGAGTCTGTCATTGAGTGGTCCAATTTTTTTTTCTTTTAATTTTTATTTAGGATCAGAGGTACATGTGACAGTTTGTTGTATGGGTAAACTTGTGTCACAGGGACTTGATGTACAGATTAATTGGTCATCCAGGTACTAAGCATAGTACTCAATGGATATTTTTTCTGATGCTCTTCTCCCTCCTCTCACCTTCTATCCTCAAGTAGACCCCAGTGTGTGTTTTTCCCCTCTTTGTGTCCGTGTGCTCTCATCATTTAACTCCCACTTGTAAGTGAGAAGATGTGGTATTTGGTTTTCCGTCCTTGTGTTAGTTTGTTAAGGATAATGGCCTCCAGCTCTATCTATGTCCCTGTAAAGGATATGATCTCATTCTTTTTTATGGCTGCATAGTATTCCGTGGTGTATATGTCCTACACTTTCTTAATCCAGTCTACTGATGGACATTTAGGTTCATGTCTTTGCTACTGTGCATAGTGCTGCAATGCACACATATGCGTGCATGCGTCTTTATGACAGAAAAACTTACATTCCTTTGGGCATATACCCAGTAATGGGATTGCTGGATTGAATGGTTATTCTGTTTTGAGCTCTGTGAGGAACTGCCACACTGCTTTCCACACTGGCTGAACTAATGTGCTCTCCCACCAGCAGTGGATATGTGTTCCCTTTTCTCAGCCTCATCAGTATGTGTTACTTTTTGATTTTTAATGGCCATTCTGACTGGTGTGAGATGGTATCTCACTGTGGTTTTGACTTGCATTTCTCTAATGATTAATAATGTTGAGTATTATTTCATGTGCTTGCTGACCACATATATGTCTTCTTTTGAAAAGTGTCTATTCATGTGAGTGTGCCAAATTTTTAAAATCTGGGTTATGGTATCAATGTTTACCTTAAAAAATAATGATTGATTTTGTATTTCCCAGAGGTTCTGTGATTTCTTTAAGACAGGAGAAATGCTTTAATATACCTCCCATAATACTTAATTTTTCCTATAGGCATTCTTTAAAGTATTAAGCGTTAATATTGACAATAATGGTAGGAAGAGCCAAAAGTTTAGTTAGCACATATTTAAGCTTGCTAATAAATTCAAGAGAAACCCATAATTTAATCTAGTATTGAGTTGTAAAAATAAGTTTTAAATTCTACACATTAAAAAATCATCTTCTAATTAATATTTTAGTGTGCCTTTTAAGTGACTGTTTTTCTGACAAAGTAATACATTTATTGCAGAAAATCTGGGTAACACAAAAATGTATAAAAAAGAAAATTAAAATCACCCATAATCTTGTCATCCAGTAAGTATGTTGTAGCATATTGTTTCATTCATACATATATATATGTTTTTCTGTATATGTATACATTGTTTTAAAAATCTCTTTTTAATCTCCACCTTTCAAGTATACTTCTAAAGCATGATTTCAAATGTTTTCATAGCTATAGTTACTTTTAGATAATTTCAGATAATTCTTTATAATTTCTCTTTCATTTAATTAATTTCTTATTTTATAAATAATAATGAGATGAATATCCTTGAATGTACACATTTCCCTCTAGCTCAATTTATTTCATTAGGATAACTTCTCAGAAGAGTAATCATTGGGAAAAATGTAAACAACTTTTCAGTAACCAAATTTTTATGTGAAGGGTGATAGGTACACATTTTTTAAAAAATCAAAGAGTGCAAAAGAGAGAGAGAAAAACCTAAGGTTTTTCTTTATATCTTCCAAACTCCTGGCCTCCTTTCCTAATCCCAGAATCAAACTCCATTACTCCATTTGTGTGTGCATAAAATTTGCACCTCCCTCTCTCTTCCATAGAGGTAGATTACACATATACTGTGTTCTACAGTTTATTACTTTCCAATATATCCTGAGTATATACACTCATTATCAGCACATGCAAACATACTGCCTTAAAAGAATACATCATGGTGTTCTATTATATATACTACAATTCCTTTGACCTGTTTACTTCTATATGAATTCCTTACCATCCTCCCAGTCTTTTGCTATTCTGAAGATTCTACAAGGAATGGTCTTCACCATAGTTTTTGTGAATAGGACCAAATATATACTAATGTTCTTTAGTTTTGGATACAGACACATGCATCTATCCATATCTGCATCCTCACCTCCTCTCTTTGCTTTCATGCTTAGAACCTGTAATAAACATTTGTCATTTCTTATCTTCTGTGTCCATGTCCACTTCATACAGCATCCCAGCTTTCTTTTGGAAAAGTTTTTCGCCAGGTGCTGTGCAGCCTTAATGTGATAATACATTCAAGTGTCAGCACTCACATAACAGGATCCAAACATGTCCTTGGAGATTCTTCTATTAGATTCTTCCTCTAACTGACTGGGTTCTGCCATGACAAAGCATATATATGATCTCTTGACTAGTCAGATTCCTGGGACTTTGAAATCTTGAGCTGTGGACACTAGAAACAAACATCAATGCTTAGAGTTCTTTCAGACTTCTCAAGTGGAGTCTGGATAGGACTGCCAAACAGTGTCTTCTTGGGAGACCTTTTGTCGTGACCTGATCTTGTCTGCCTCTACCTGGTCCTTCGGCCCTTCCTTCCAACCAGAGAAACTCCCAGAGACTCTTCTTTTGAAAACTTCTCTTCTTACCTTTCCTTGAGTTAGCCAGAACTGGCTTCTGTTGCAACCAAATAAATCTAGTGAATACAAAGAGTATCCTTCCATTTGCTCCTAGTTGACTTATCCTTTCTCTTATTGTGTCTTTGCTACTTGCTTTGTTTTGTGTCTCTACTGTTTGCTTTGTTTTAAGACGTAGAGAATTCTCTAAAAATTTTAAGCAAGTGGATATGTGTTATTAAGGACAAATTAATAACCATTTAATTATTTTCTAAAAAACATTAGCTCGATGTTGCTTTTATCTCACTATGCAAGTATCTCATGGCAGCACTGTTTCCTCTCTGATGGGTGTAATTCTGTGTAAGTCCCAGGGCTCTGCTTACAGACACAGGGACCTTCAGACTATCCAAGGAATTCCCTTTGGTGTGATCCTCACAGGGACTGCTGCCATCACAGTCAGATCAAACTTCTCCACATCAATGGATGTTACTTATGTTCCTCAAGAATGTCCTGGAAGAAACTCATTTCCTTAAAATACTGCTCTGATTTCTCTTGTTGAGCAGGGGACAGTATTCGAGCCCTGGGCAAGGTCTCACATTAATCCAGCCCAATTGGCTCTAAATCTGTCAGTTATTCCTCAACCTTTCTCTGATGCAGATAGTCCTTTTCTCTTGCTTCTAGTATAAATGTAGGGTTTCCCCCTCGTATTATAGAACTCTATCATTTCAACAGATACCTGGTAGTCTAATATTCTTAAAGGGATAAGAAGTGGATTTTATCAACCACATATTATAGAGAAGAAAATGGTATTGAAAAATTATCGCTGGGATTAGTTCCATTTTAATTAGAGACAAAGCCAGGAATAGAAGTCAGGTGTTGCATGGTTCCTTTACATATGTCATTAACTCTATCATGTTTCTTATATAAACCCATCTAGAGGCAAAAATTGGTTGCTAAGATTTTTCAATCTTGTATTTTAAAACATGCTCATGACTAATTTCTCACTACATGTAAAAAAATCGTATACAATAACTTCAAGGGAAAAGTGAGTCTATATTATGAAAAGAGCTCTGAGAGTCAACTACTCTGCAGAAAACAAATAAATGAATGGATACCAGCGCTCCAGATCTCCTTTTGGAGGATAAAGTTTTAACCCATGTGTTATCCTCACTTCAACTTCTGTCTCCTGACCCTTCTCAGCTTCTGGATTTGTAAGAAAATAATAATAAATGACATCTTACATGTCTTTAGATTTTTGTTGTTGTTTTTGAGATGGAGTCTTACTCTGTTGCGCAAGCTGGAGTACAATGACGCGATCTTGGCTCACTGCAACCTCCACCTCCCGAGTTCGAGCGATTCTCCTGCCTCAGCCTTCTGAGTAGCCAGAATTACAGGTGTGCACCACCACACCTGGCTAATTTTTGTATTTGTTTTTCAGTCGAGATGAGGTTTCACCATGTTGGCCAGGCTTGTCTCGAACTCTTGACGTCAAGTGACCCACCCACCCTGGGCCTCCCAAAGTGCTGGGATTACAGGCGTCAGCCACTGTGCCTGGCCATGTCTTTAGATTTAGGACAGCACTTTCCTATACCTCTCTTACTGAATTCTCACAATACCAGATGGCAGGTATTTATCCCACTTTAATAGATAAGGAAACAGAAACTGTGCAATGATAATACCCAAGGTCACACATTAACAAATGGATGTACTGGACTTAAATTCAGCTCAGAGTCTATCCTGGTTTCCTGATGCCATGCCACATTAGTTATTTTATTTTGTTTCATTTTGGTTGTCTGGTGTTTGGAGGTAGTATTTATTTGTACATTTGGGGTTGTTTGATGAAAATGGAAAGGTCATTAATAGCTTGACAGATATAAGAAGTCATATTACCGTCTCCCATTTGTATATAGTTTTAGAAGAGTTGTATCTACTTTTTAAAAGATTTCTCTAAAATTTAATATGACCTCAAATTCTTTTGGGGGAGGTATGTTTTCTGAGGGAAGGATCAGAGTTTTGCCCTGATGATGTCATTGTTCTCTTCAGTATTTCTAGGTTTATTCTTTCCACTCTAACCATTCCATCCACCAACATAAACAACTGTGATGCTTTGCTTTGCTTTTTGCCTCTTATTTGCTTTCTTAGACAAGAGGCTGTTGTCTGACTCCCCATCTTTCTAAGTCTTATGAACTGAAATCAGGCCTTAGTGTAGTCTCTTGCACATAGTAGGTGCTCTAAAAATTTTCCTGGTCTTTTACAAGCTACTTGTTGAATGGATAAAATTTTAATTTTACTTGAACTATGAGGATACAGGGCCTATTTATGTTAGAATCATGAAAATGACTTGATTGGCTTTCCTTTGGTTCTTATTGCTCTGTGTGTGTGTTGCCCCTAAGTTTGAGAAACAGGTTCTAAAAAAGTTGCCCTTCCCTTCTATTATCTTAGCATGTAGCAATTTTTAAAATTCACGTATTTATTTGCAGCATACTTGAATTTCATGTAGATGTAGATTTGTAATAGAAGAAAGATTGGTGAAATTACAGAAATAATTTAAAACTATGTAGGACACCATAGGGGTTTAACATGCTTCATTATGATACAAACTTAACTATATCCACTGAGAGAAGGTTGGCTGATAAATTATTAGTATTTATTTACAACGCTCATTCTTGAATTTCAAAGCTTTCAAAACTAAAACTAATTCTACATGCAAAAGCCTCCAGAAGAAGAATGCAAAAGTAAAGAATTAAAGAATTTTACTCTAATATCAAAACTATATTATGCTAATATGATAAAAAAATTAGGCACTATAACATTTCAGGATGTAAAAGGATGGATATTCTTGAAAAGGTTTGGGTTTTACTATTAGCTATATTATTTTCCAATTAATAGTGGAAACACATTGATATATTTTCCATCAGCATAAAGTTATAAGTATTTCCTCACTAATAATAATAAATGGTAGCATTTAGCATATAAATGGTGCAAACTCTTAAATTACCTTTACTTTTGCTATATGAGTGCAGCTGAGGAGAATTTAATGCATTTTTTTACATGGTATAATTTTATTTTGCTCATACAATGTGAGGTGAGTAATAATGATATTCTAATATTAATATAAGTACAAAATATACATATTGATGAGTAATAGCCATGTTTTTCAGACCTCCTTGCCAAGTCATATTAAAATGACAAATAATTGCAATTGCTTAACAGAGAAATGGTGCAGGATCTGTAGTCAAAAGCACATTAGGGACCAAGAGTATCCATTTGTTATCCTTTGTCAGAAAAACATGGCTCCTAATGAAAGTGAATGTAGAAATACTGATTGAGGACCGCGACACTAAACCTTTTTCTCGACAAGAGTCATGATGTGGGTATTAATAAGAGGACTGAAAGGCGAAGTCAAAGCTTTGATTCTTAAAATGTGTATAACCTGGATTTGGTTTTTGTTTGATTTCTTTAAAATTAAGACCTGTTAATTTTGAAGGATGGGGGGATCATGGCTATGCGGGAAGAAAGTACAGTATAAAATGTGGTAGAGACATGCCAATGATATTCCACGGTCAGAGTGTTCAAGCAGGATTCCTATGGTAACTTGGGCAAATGTTATTTAAAATCTGGACAGCTCTCAAATCAGAATCTGAATACCTCTTAAAAAAGAAAAAAAAAAAACCTCTGCTATTTCTCCTCTCCACCTGTTAAACATTCTCTTCCCTCTTAATTGCCTTATCTTTTTGAAGATTATGGTCTGTCTATGCAAAATATTGCTGTAAGAAGAATTTTTTGACCAGGAAAATGAGTAACCTGTTAAAAGGAAACAAGAAAACAGAATTCCAGTTCAGGGATGCCTCTGCACAATTTTCAGAAATTACGATGACTTTGTTATAAGCCCAGGCATATATAGTTTCATAGCATTTTGAACCCACTGATTCCTGTTCCAACAAGATTTAATATTAGTGGTTCCTTCTGAAATGGAGTAAACCTGCATGTATATTTCTATGAACATACAGAAAAATTACGTTCTAGTTTCTAGCAATTTATTCAAGATTTAGGTATAGAATATCATGGAGCAAGAACTGTGCTAGGCATTAGGAATACCATTGTTCACAGCTCAGCAGGAAGAAAAACAAGCAAACAATATTGTCACTAATTGAACACACTGAATACCAGGAACCTTGCCGAGTTTCGCATAGATTATCTCATTTAATACTCACAACAGCTATCTGCTATAGACACATTATTTTACAGATATGAACCTAAAGCACAGGGAAATTTAATGCATTGCCCAAGATCATACAGTTAGTAGGTGCTGACGTCAGGGTTTGAACCCAGATTCCAGCCTGTGCTCTTAATTGTGATATTTTGCTACACAATATAATACAGCTGGAATATAAGCACATGGAAACTACAAGGGCATGAAGGAGGTTGTGTCTAATTGTCAGGGATATGGGGTAGGAGCTGAGAAGCAGGCTATAGAATAGAGAGAATTACTCAGCAAAGGAAAACTTGTAAGGGGTTCCAAGTATCAAGTGGTACACCAGGTTAAATACCATTAGCAACTGTAATAGAACTTGGCATGTTAGTTTTTCCCTTCATATTTGTTTTTATTTTAGTTGTTCTTTGCTTCTTTCTACATGCTTACTAAATGGGCAAAATAAAAATTGGTGTTGGGGGAAGGGAAGTAGGGTGGAAGATGAGATTAGAAAATAAAAATGTAGAGTTTTCATTCCAAATTAAGTGAGAAAATATGCTTTATATTCCCTAAGTTAATAAAGGTACTTCATAAAGTAGAAGAAATTACAGCTTATTGATAGAAAAATATAATCTAGGATCAGAAAAAATTTGAATAAAATTGAACCATTCTTGAACTGTTCAACTTAAAAGTGTATGTATGTGTGTGTGTGCATGTGTGTACATGTGTGTGTTTGTGTACATATATACATATATATACACACACATTAAAACCTCACTTATCCTACTGTCTTAGTCCATTTGTGCTGTTAAAACAAATTTTTAAAAGAACAGAAATTTATTTTCTTACAATTCTGTAGCCTGAGAAGAACAAGATTAAGGTACTGGCATCTGGTGAGGGCCTTCTTGTTATGTCCTTACATAGCAAAAGCTTGAAGGGCAAAAAAGACAATATCCCTCCATCAAGCTCTTTTATTAGAGCGTTAATCCATTCATGAGTAGAGCCCTCCTAACCTAACCTTTCAAAAGATTCCGTCTACCATCACTCTTGCATTAGGAATTAAGTTTCCAACACATGAAATTTGGGGGACACATATAGACCATAGAACCTAAATACTTTAAAGCCTAACTTATCTTCAGTTCAATTACCGGACAACCTCAATTATCTTTAATAGAGCAAAGAATCAGAAAGTGAGTAAATAAGACTTCTGAGTACAATATCCTAAATAACTTTAATTCCTTCAATAAAATATGTGAGCCCCTTTGTGCTCATACACAATTGTGATCAAGACTGACTTAGCCTGACCCAGAGCTTTTGTACTGAAGTTAGGCTATTTTCCTTATGGAGGAACTCCTTGGGTTTTTCACTTAGGACAAACTGTCTCTTATATCCTGAATAACTTGTCTACTATAAGTGGCAGATTTCAGGGATGGGAGAGCTGGAGTGGAAAAAGCTAGAGATGGGTGGAGTAGTATCAAGAAAAAGGAGAAACTAAGAAAGAAATACATAAGAAATTAAGATAATGTCATTAAAATCCAATAGCCATAGACCTTTCATAGACCATAAGTATATTAGAATATGGCATAACAGAGGTTCCTAATAACTCTGAAGGAATAATAACATACAAGATGATATGGTTATCATTTAAGATATAATATACATTAGTATAATTTTAATCAAAATTCTACATTTAAAATCATAAATCATTGTGACATTTAAAGCTGTTTAAAAGAGTGGACTATAATTAGGATGAACACATCCTTCTTAGTGATTGCAATGTAAGAAGCAACTAGACTTCACATATTATGAAAAGATGGAGTGGATATTTGCCATTGCTATTCTCTCTTCTTCTGGAAGAAGCCATGATATTTTTGGGAAGCTGTTCCTCTCCTCCTCAGTCTCGTGGAGGCTCCACCTCTAATACTAAAGTGGAACATATGATCCAGACTTAAGCCAATCAAGGAGTCATATTTTCCCAACAACACAGTGTAATGTTCAAAGATGCATGCAGTTGATCCAGTAGGAGTACATCTCAGAATGATTTCTGAGAATGGTAAGAGAAAGGCTACGCCTCTTTCTTTCTGGTTGTCATGCTGAAAGAATATGGCTCTAGGAGTTGCTAGACACCATCTTGTGACAGGAAGGGGAGAGCCGATCTGGGAATGAGCCAATCATGGAAGCTGAGAGGGAAAGGGGATAAACCAAATATTGGTAATATTGCAGAACTTTGTGAGCAAATCCATTCCCATTTTGGTTAAGCAGCCTAGTAGCTTTCTTTCTAAATTTATAATGACTAGAATCTTAACCAAATACGTGGCAAAAATAATAAAGAACCACAACCCTCCTATTGGTGAGGATGTGGGAAAAGTATATATATACATTGAGGTAAAAATATAAAGTATTGCAGTCTTTCTGGCAACATCCATTAGCATTCATCTTGCTCCTGAGAATTTATATCTTAGAAGCAACAACAAACACAGATCATAAATTTCTAAGAATTGAAGTTTTTTATTGCAGCATTTTTCATAGCAGCAAAAAGGTGGAAACAAAACGAATGCCCAAAAGTGGGGTAATGGTGAATGTGTGACAGCCCAGTCACACCACAGAGAGCTAAGACTATTATCTAGTTTTAAGAGAATGAGTAAAGCCATATTACATGACCAATTTTCACAAGGTATTTTAGAGTGAATATCAAAATACAGAGAAGTAACACACCATGACCTCATATTAAAAAACCAAGACAAGCTCCAACATATAACTATGCATAACTATATAGGTTTACAGGAGTACATAGAAAAATATGAATAGTATTAGATTTTTAATGTGGATTATTTGGGGGGGTATCTGATGTCAATTAAGAGAAAAGCATAAGAAAAGGAGAAAAGCTGAAAAGAAAAAAAATACTGTCTTAGCTGATGCTTGCACATTTATGTAAAATTATGTGTACCTGAAGTATATGTATATATGTTAGGCATGCTAAGTATGTACAAAGAAATTAAATATGAAAGAGTATTTTAGGTAGACTCCAGGTTTACTGTTATATCTCATTAAAAAAGAAAAGAGAAGAATAATAGCTGATTGAGTTCAAAGGTGTCGTGTCCATTTTGTTATAGGTAAATCCGTGAGACTGATTGTACCAGGGCTGGAAGGCAGTCCGAGGTCCATCCTTCCAGTCCACCATGTTCAGCTTCTTAAGACCTGGGCTCTTACAGAGAAATGGCTGGTAGTTCTGCATATATTCATCACATGATAACACCAAGGGAGAGAAGCAGAGTAGTGCAGAAGACAAACTTAGACATCTGTTCTCACACTTCTGACTGACAGGCCACTGGTCATGGGCTTTACTTCCCAGTGGACTGGTGGTATTCTTTCCAGCTATATTTTCAATAGCCACTCTAGAGTCATTTTGTATCAGATTATATTGTATTATACTCTAGTCTACTCAAGCCATATTTTATTATAGTATTCTAATGATTCATGTTGTGTTATGTTGTTTTGTGTTATGATTTTACTATTAATATATTATTTTGGGGGTGATATATGCTTTTCATAAACATTTCAAATTGCCCATTGCCCAATTTATTTTTCGTTTTGTTCATTCAGGTCCTAGGTTTGGGGTGTAATTTTTAAAAATCATTTTTAATTTTTTTAATAACCATTTTTTTAAGAGACAGATTCTCACTTTGTCATCCTGGCTGGATTGCAGTGGCATAGTTACAGCTCACTATAACCCTCAACTCCTGGGCTCAAGCGATCCTCCTACCTTGGCCTCCCAAAGTTCTGGGATTGCAAACATCAGCTACTGTATCTAGCTTAAATCCTTTTTTTTTTCTTAATAATAACTTTGTTGAAATAGAATTCACTTGCCATCAAAGTAATCATTTAAAAATGTACAATTTGGTGTTTTTTTTTTTTAAATAAGTACATTCACAGAGTTTTACAACTCTTACCACTGTCTAATTTAAAAATATCTTCATCACCTTCTCCTCAAAAAAAACTTCGTAACCATTGGCAGTCACTCCTCAATTGTCCTGGATAAAACTTGAATTACAATATTGGATGGAAGTGACAACAGCAGACATCCTTGTCTTTTTCTTAATCTTAGGAGGAGGAAAATGTTCCATCCTTCAGGATTAAGTAAAATGCTAGTTGTGTGTGTGTGTTTTTTTTTTTTTTTTTTTTTTTTTTCCTTTTCAATTGATCCCTATTCCTAGTTTGTTGAGAGTTATTTTTATGAGATGGTATTACATTTTGCCATTTCAGCATCTATTGAGATGATCATGGTTTTTTCCCTTTATTCTATTAACATGGTATAGTGCATTAATTGAATTTTGGACATTAAACCTGCCTTACATTCCTGGGATAAATGCCACTTGGTCACAGTGTATAAAACTTGTTATATGTTGTTGGATTCATTTTGTTAGTATTTTGTTGTAAAATTTTGCATCTGTTTTCCCAAGGGATATTGGTTTGTGATATCTTTGTGATGTCTTTCATTTCAGTGTCAGAGTAATAACATCTTTATAGCATTAGTTAGGAAACATTCTCTATTCTACTTTTTGGAGGAGTTTGTGAAGAGTTGTTAGGAATTCTTTCGTGTTTGGTAGCATTCAGCAGTAAACCATTTGACCATGAGCTTTTCTTAGTAGGAAGTTTCAAATTCATAATTCAACATCTTTACTTGTTATAGATCTATTCAGATTTTCTATTTCTTCTAGAGTCAGTTTCAGCAGTTTGTGTCTCTAGGATTTCTTCATTCATCTGCATTATAAAATTTAATGACAAAGTTGTTTATGGCATTTTAAATAATCATTTATATTTCTTTAAGTTTAACTAAGGGTTTATAATTTTTATTGATCTTTATAAAGAACCAACTTTTGGCTTTGTAAATTTTCTGTATTGCTTTTCATTATTTCATTTATTTCTGCTCTCTTCTTCATTAGCTTATTTTAAAATAATTTTTGGTATACAATTAAGGTATGCAATGTATTGTTATAATATACATAGTAAAATCACTACAATTTGAAGCAAATTAACATATCCATCATCTCACATAGTTACCTGTTTTGTTTTTACAGCAAAAGCAGCAAAAATCTACTCATTTTGCATGAACCCCATATGCAGTAAAATTTTATTACTTATGGTCCTCATGTTGCACATTAGACCTCTAGATTTGATCATCCTACATATCTGCTACTTTATATTCTTTTACCTTCATCTCCCCTTTGCCTCTTACCTACCTCCTTCCCTCCCATTCCTGGTAACACCTGTTTTCTATCTACCTGTATTAAATTGTTTTCTTTTAGATTCCACATATAAGTGAGATCATGCAATATTTTTATTTCTGTATCTGGCTTATTTCACGTAGCATAATATCATCTGGTCTCATTGATGCTCCAGCAAATGCAAGACCTTGTTCTTTTTTAGGGTTGAATTATTTATTATCTTATTTCTTCTGTTTGTTTTGGATTTGGTTTAATTTTTAAGTTGGAAGGCTAGATTATTATTTGAGATGTTTCCTATTTTTTTATTACTTGCATTGACAGGTATAAATTTCCCTCTAGTTACTGCTTTAGCTATGGATGCATAGGTTTTTGTTTGCTGCATCTTCATTTCATTCATCTGAAAGTATTTTCTAATTTTCACTGTGATTTCTTATTTGATCCATTGGTTATTAAAGAGGATTAAGTCCCACATATTTGTGAACTCCCCAAATTTCCTGTTGTTATTGAATTCTAATTTCATTCCTTTGTTGTTGCAGAATATATATGCTTTCGATCCTTATACATTTAATGAGGCTTATTTCATGGACAAACTTAGAGTTAATCCTAGAGAAAGTTCCAAGGACACTTTAGGAAAATGCTCATTCTTTTGTCGTGAGGTGGTGACATCTGTTACATCCAGTTGGTATATAGTTTTGTAAAATCCTAGAAAGTTTGTTCATACATGCAAAAGCTGATGTTGGGTTTTATCGTATTTTCTACCAACTGGTAAATTTTATAAATTACATATTTTTAAAATGATTTATTTTATAATTGACACAGATTATCTTCTCAGGTATGCTATTTCTCGAAGTCTTAAGACAATTTTTTTTTTGTTTGTTTTTCGAGACAGATTTTTACTCTGTCACCCAGGCTGGAGTGCAGTGGTGTGATCTCGGCTCACTGCAACCTCCACATCTCAGTTTCAACCAATTCTCCTGCCTCAACCTCCTGAGTAGCTGGGATTACAGGCACCTACCACCACGCCCGGCTGATTTTTTGTATTTTTAGTAGAGATGGGGTTTCACCATGTTGGCCAGTCTGGTCTCGAACTCCTGACCTCAAATGATCCACCCACCTCGGCCTCCCAAAGTGCTGGGATTACAGGTGTGAGCCGCTGCACCCAGCCGAGACTAATATATTAAATCAAGCCAAAAATCAATTAAAATTACATTTGCCTTTTAATAAACTGAAATATATACATACTAGTAAGTTCTACATGAGAATATTTACACCAGAGAGAAGCAAATCTTTTCTTCCTCCAGTGTAAAGGGGTTTCTACATGTCATTTTTTTGTGCCAGAAATAACATTCGTTTCCTTCCAGGGATGTACTCACCTTCTAGAGTATGTCTATATTGTGGTTCCAGAAAGACAAATCCTTCACTGATATATTGTGATCTGGGCTTTTCAACCTCGTTTTTGGAGTGGGTTTTGCATGGTGGGAGGGATAAGAAAACCACAATGTAAAGTAGCGTATGTTACATAATGCAGGGACACTTTTATCGTTTTTGCCTAAACTATTATGCATAGTTTGGTTATAGATGACCTCAGAACCACTTTTCTTGTAAAATATGAAGGATTCATATACTAAGTAGAGAAAGCTTGGGATTCTAGTTCTGGCTATACAGTGATTTATTTGTGTGATATTTGTTTTTATTTTATTTTTGGAGATGGGGGTCTTGCCCAGCTGGAGTGCAGTGGGGCAATCATAGCTCACTGCAGCCCTGACCTCCAGGGATTGCACCATCTTCCTGCCTCAGCCCCCCAAGTAGCCAGAACTGCGGGTGCTCACCACTATACTAGGCCAATTTTTAAATCTTTTGTAGAGCCAGAGTCTCCATTTGTTGCCCAGGCTGGTCTCAAACTCCTGGGCTCAAGTAAGTCTACTGCTTCAGCCTCCCAAAGTGCTGGGATTAAACATGTGAGCCACCATGCCTGGCCTTATTTGTGTGATCTTTGAACAAATCATCTGATTTTTGTCTGCCTTATTTCATTTTACTATCAAAAGGAAGAGGGTAGATAAGAGTACTTAGTGGCTTCCTTTCAATTTTTGCATTTTTGCACTACATTTAAATGTGGAAGAATCACTCCCAACAAAAATGGGTAATTAAAATGTCAGAGTTAGAGTGGGTATGAAGAACTGTTTTGCAAATGAAAGAAATAATGGAGAATTTAGATTTTTTTCCAGTAATGTAAAGACATCTAAATCCTGTTGTATGAAGGACAAACTCATAGAATCGGACGTAGCTCTATGCTTTTGTTTCTGGGACCACTTAAAACTAACACATTCTAACCAGGTGGCTGCCTAATCTCTATCTGTATCCTTAGAGATCTCATGATTTCTTTAGATGACATGTTGAAAAACCATGCTATGCTTTTGGCTTCACCATTATGACCTGTTCCTTATCTAAGCAAGAATTATTAAATGTGTGGTTAGCAAATGCTCCACGAAATCAAATTTCTTGCTTCTTTGTTTCATATTTTTCTAGAAAAGTGAAACTTTGAAGGAAATACTCAATAAACAAGAGTATTTTCTCAATATTGTTTTTAAAAAGTCAGAAAGCACATCATCGATAGCAATAATACTAGGCTTTGATTAAATAGTCAACTCCTTAAGGATGTTCTAAGTCTACTCACATTAAATGCAGTCGTTTATACTTTTCCCCCTCTACATCTACACAGTTTGACAGTAATATTTGATGTACCCAATGAGCTTCTGCAAGACCTTAAATCACCATATAGAACTCTACTACTCACTATACCACGTACTAAAACAAAAGCCATCTTATGTTGGAAACATTTTGAAAGGTAAAGACTGAAATAAAAAGGTCTTTCTTGTAATTGTTCTAAAAATGCAACAGAAAATATATCGTTTGCTGAGAATTCTATAATAATTCTGCATATTATTAACTGAGAATAATGCTACTATTTTCTCCCTAGCGTCTTCCGGTGCATTGGAGTTAAAGTTGTCAGGCCATCAATACTCTGCTATTCCTTCTCCCCTGGGTACTACAATCTTTTTCACTTCCCTGTCGTTTGCTATCCTTCGTGTGTCTCTAAATCAACCTCTCGAGTACCCTTGCCAATTTCTTAAGTACACACACTTATGCAAGTTGTAAAATGAGTATCATCAAGCCCTGATTTGGGATCATCTGATATATGTCCCCTTGGGCACTAAGCAGCCAAAAGATCCCTCCAAGAAAATCTCCAAAGAAAAAGAAAACCTCCCAAAGCATAAACTTAACCAATCACACAAACACATACAAAAGAACAGAGAGCAATTAATTTTTGAACCATGACAACCTGCTTATTTCTTCACACATAAAAGTTATTACCCTTTTCTAAGCAACATTCCTGCTCAAGTAATTATTGGCCATAAAATTATCCATAAAAGCTGTTGAGGAATCTGAATAATTAAAACTGCCTTTGGCCATAGCTGGATTAAATACTCAAAGGTGATATGTTAATATTTTTTCTAACTTTGTGTTTGTCTTCGACTTGAAAAACTAGCTTAAAATGAACTTTTTGAAAGTGATATAATTAAATGACATTTATATATTTAGCGGAATTATTTTATTTTTAAATAATGGGTATTTAAAAATAATTAAGTGCTTTCATATAATGTATACATTAATTTTTATATTACAGTACAACACGTCCTTAAATGTTTCTTCCTTTTGTCCTATTCTAATCTTGTCATTTCTCTACTTTAATAGAAAAATCATGCAAGGAGGCCATGCCGACAAATGTACAGCAGTCCCGTTAGCATTTAATCTCCGTTTAAAGAAATGCAAATATTGCTGCTGATGGTATTGAAGCCTTGTCCAGTAATCATTTGGGGAGCTCGCCCGTTCATTTTTCAAGCTGTGTCTATTACAATCAGTCACTGAAAATTGTGATCTAGGATATTCGTTCTTCACGAAAACAATGAAATTAAACTACAGGGCATTGGAAAATTGCTTTCATATTCAAGCTGGGCTACACATACACAGACACCTTGTTGATGATTTTACTGCTTCGAAGAAAATGTATTGCTACTGCCACAAGCCTGTCTTTTGGTACTTTATCACTTACAAGTGATGATAAAATTGCGACAACGAGACTTCTTTTTAATCTTATAGGTCACTGCTGGTAGTCTGGACTCTCCACCCTTTTGTCCTCTCATTTAGGGTAGATAAGGTGGAAAATTCCCTTTAGCTGTCTCTAAATTTCATTTAAACAATGGCAAACACTGACTTTGTCTTCTGATTTTCAAGTCCCCAGATCTTTTAATGTATCAGTTTTATTTCTTCATATTTTAAAATTAATTTTTAGAAAGAGTTCTGAGTCTATTTGAAATTGTTTTTATAAAACTAATTTACTAGATGTATTCTGAAGGGTGCAAATACTTTTATGAATCATAAATATGAGAATGCTGACTATAAAGCGATTTTGTTGCTGAGTTTCTTTTCATTATTATAACATGAGTTTTTACTAACTACTCAGATAGGGATATTTAGACAGATATTGCATCTGGCAACATACAACTGCCAAAAAATAGTATTTCTCAATAAGTTTCTCGAATCCTTGAGTCCTATATAACAAACAGTGAAGCAAATAATCAAATACTTATTTAAAGCTCCTATTTTTGAGGGTTTTTTTTCTCTTTGATTTGTGAACTTTTTCACAGGTTTTCTTCAGGGAATCCTTCTCTAAAGCCACGGATGCATAGTGCCATGCTCTATTTCTTTGATGCGGATTTTGTATGTTATTTTAACAGTCTCTCAGCAATAAAGGGAGCCTTTGTTGCTTCCATAATACACTACGTCTTACAGAAGAATGCTTTATATTATATGAATGAGGAGTAACGGACTCTCAAAGTAGCATTTCCACTAAAGTATCAAGGGTGCAATTCAGAATGTCTTCTCTCAAAAGGTTCCAAATAAACAGTTTACAAATGTATTTTTAATTTCTGATTTAAATATGTACTCCGCCTGGCTAGCTTCATTCTATAGGTATATAAACCATCAAAAAAGGAAAGTTAGAGTGTTTTTACATGTTTATTTAGTCGGGATGCATTTTTTAGATAGCAAAAACAGGCTGGGGATGAAGTCTCACTAAAAGGTTATTCGTGACCATTTTCATGTATGGTGAACCTACTGTCTGTCAGGGACTTTGCTGGGTGCTTTATAATATCTCCAGTACTGCCTGTCACCCAGGAGGTTATGTCTTATTATACCCATTTAAAAGATGAGAAAAGTGATGCATGGGAAGTTGGTGCCCAGGTAGTGAAGGACTGAGCCAGGATTCAAGTAGTGCTTTATTCACCATTAAAAATGATCCGGCCAGGCGCGGTGTCTCACGCCTGTAATCACAGCACTTTGAGGAGCTGAGATGGGCAGATCACGAGGTCAAGAGATTGAGACCATCCTGGCTAACATGGTGAAACCCCATCTCTACTACAAAAAATTTAGCTGGGCATGGTGGTGCACACCTGTAGTCCCAGACACTCAGGAGGCTGAGCTAGGAGAATCACTTGAACCCAGGAGGTGGAGGTTGCAGTGAACCGAGATTGTGGCACTGCACTCCAGCCTGGCGACAGAGGGACACTGTCTGAAAAAAACAAAAACAAAACAAAACAAAAGATCTGAGCAAAACATACTGTACTGTCTATAGTTGTCAAACAAGAGTTTGACAAATGAGCAAAACTAACGAAAACTCAAAGGGACACTGACATTGGGTTTCCATCCTTTTGCAACCCTGTGCAGGGCTGCCATGGGCTATCAGTCTCTAGATCTACAACTCAGCACTGTGTCCACAGGACTCATTTAGATTATTACACATGAGATTATTCTCTAAGCATGTCTCCTGATGAGTGAACTTTTTGTAGGGAGGAGGGTTTGTTGGAAGAGGCAGTTAAACCTACTTGATTTTCTTTCTGATTAGCTTTTATTTCAGCTTAAGTGCAGGGCTTACAGCTTATGTAGTTGTCTATGCAGGCGTGTTTTCTCACGCTGTGATTCTATATACTTGCATTCAGAGAATGACACCCACTCTTTGCTTCTTATCATGTGTGGCTCTGTGCAATCCTACCTTTGTGGACTGACTTGCAGACCCAAATGTAAAAACAGCAAGGAGTTTACTCATCAAGTTACTCCCCTTTTCTTTCTTGCTAACATCACCATGAAGTCTTGTATGATCAATGGGAAAAGAGAAAATCACTTCCTACTGGACTGACTTTATATGAAAATACAGCTCTCTGGAAGCCATTGTTCTAAGGGAATGAACACAGGAACAGAAAACCAAAACCAAATACTGCATGTTCTCATTTATAAGTGAGAGCTAAACATTGAGTACACATGGACACAAAGAAGCAAACAGTAGACACTGGGGGTGGAGGGTGGGATGTGGGTTAGGACTGAAAAACTATAATACCTATCAGGTATTATACTCATTACCTGGGTGACAAAATTATCTGTACACCAAACTTCCATGACACGCAATTTATACTCACGTAACAAACCTGTGCATGTACCCTGTATTAGTCTGTTCCTATGCTGCTCGTAAAGACATACCCGAGACTGGGTAATTTATAAAGGAAAAGAGGTTTAATGGACTCACAGTTCCACTTGGCTGGGGAGGCCTCACAGTCATGGCAGAAGGTGAAAGGCACGTCTTACATGGTGGCAGGCAAGAGAGAGAGCTTTTGCGGGGAAACTCCCTCGATAAAACCATCAGATCTCATGAGACTTATTCAGCATGGGAAAGATCCGCCCTTATGATTCAATTACCTCCCACTGGGTCCCTTCCATGACATATGGGAATGGTGGGAGCTACAATTCAAGATGAGATTTGAGTGGGGACACAGCCAAAGAATATCACACCCCATTGAACCTGAAATAAAAGTATAAAAGTTGGAAAGAAAAAAAAATGCAGCTCTCGTAAGTACAGAGATAAATAAGACAAGCATTTGCCCTCTTGGCCTCTCTGCAGGCTTGTTTTTGTTAAATGTGATTGCGGTTGTAAACTATCTCTTCAGTGATGAGGAAGGACCATGATGATTTAATATAACTTTGCATAGTGCCTAGAACTGTGCCCTGAATGAGAAATCATGAAAGTGCATTTACTAATATTCATGAAGCCAGAAGATGACCAGAACCTCAACCTCGGCTGATGTCTGTTTACACATACAGGTTGCAGGTCCAGTTTTATTCTGGAAAGAGCACCTTCAATACTGCCTCAGAATTTTAACTCCACCACATTGCCTGAAAATCCATAAAAGTACATGGAAATCCTAAATAATTTTATTTCTGCTTCAAACTAAAAGTCTTATTTTTGCTTCTAAAAGCTGTTTTTGGAGTGTTCTCCATAATTATAAAAAATGTCTGTATGTGTGACCAGAAATTCTTTAATGGTGAATGCTTAAAGATTCTAAAAGAGAAGTAATTGGGTCATTTGTAAAAATATCACAGCCTGTGCTTTACTACAGAATGTTTTTCGCTTATGCAAATGGAGAAAGACTCTTAGGATTTTCTTAAGAAAATGATTAGTTTCTTGAAGAAATATAGCAAAAGCTTTTAAATCAGAATCTTCTTGCTGAAGCTTTGCCTGAAGAGGAATTATTGTTGTAGTGGGGGTTATGGGAGAAGGCTGTACTCAGAAGCACAGGTGGTGGCACAGCTTAATAATTTCACTAGAAAGTAAGGTTTGTTTCTTTAAACTTGCAGGTCTGGAATCTGGATTTCATTAGTAAAATCAAAGAAGATTTGATGGATAATGAACTTATATTATGTGAGACTGATACATAAATCAAGAAGTCAATTTATTAATTTTAATGTGGGAATTTAAAATTCTAGTGACTGGGATGCATACATTTCCTATTAAGGTCATATTTTTTCCCCTGTCAAGATTCCTGGGAAGCCAGGCAGAAGTTTCCTTAGTGAGCACGGATTTGTGCAAACCTTCAGGCATGTTTCATGGTGAAAGTTTATGGTAATATATATTCTCTACAGAAGAAGTAAGTTCTCTTTTATAGGAATACTTGCACGTGTCAGATTCAGCCTCTTTCCCACCTATACTATGCTAGACCAAAAGTTCACATTTTTATTTGCCAAATACACTTTTTCTATGTAAGCCAACCTCATTAGTTGGACATTGGTTCTTTACATGTGTGTTTAGAATAGACAAAGTTGAAAGTCCCATTCAATTTCTAATGGAACTGGAAACTGGAACTTCAATGAAAAAGAGTTTTGTTTAGGTATAACTGACTTACAATAAACTGTACTTATTTAAAATACACAATCTGGTAAGTTTTGACATATGATACACTCATGAAACCACTACCATGATCAAGATAGTGAACACACCCCCCATCCGTCAAGTGAGACCTCTTTTTTCCCTGCCATGCCTCACTTTACAGGAGACTACTAGTGTGCTTTCTATTGCTGTAGGTGAGTTTGCATTTTCTAGAGTTTTATATAAATGAAATCATATGGTATCCATTTATTTGTCTGTTTTTTTTTTCACATGGCACAATTATTTTGAGGTTCATCCATTTTGTTGCAAGTAACAAAAGTTCATTCTTTTTATCACTGAGTAGTATTCCATCATATGGATGTACCACAATTTGCTATTCTTCACTTATGGATAGATGTTGGGCTATTGCCAATTTTTGGCTATTACAAATACAGCTGCTATGAATATCAGGTACAAGTCATTTCTGAGGACATGTGCTTTCTTTCCTCTTGGGTAAAAATATGTAGGAGTAGAATGTCTAGATCATTAAACGTTGTAAGAAATTGCCAACCTGTTTTCCAAGGTGGTGGTACCATTACACAGTTTGATTAATAGTATGTGAGAGTTCTAGTTCCTCCACACTTGTCAACACTTGGTATTGTCAATCTTTTAAATTTTAGCCATTCTAGTGGGGGTGTCATTGTGGATTTAATGTACATATCCTTAGTGATACTGAGTATGTTTTCATCTGCTAATTTGCCATCCATTTATTTCCTTTGATGTAGTGTCTGTCCAAATTGCTTGCTCATATATATATATATTTTATTAAGTTTTAAGCATTCTTACATACATTTTAGATATTAAGTCTTTGTCGGATATATGCTTTGCAAAGATTTTTCTCCCAGTCTGTGACTTGGTGTTTCATTTGCTTCATAAGTGTCTTCTGAAGAGCAGAAGTTTTTAGTTCTTATAAAGTTCAATTTATCACTTTGCTCTTTTATGGATTCTGCTTTAGGTATTGCATTTAAGAAATCTTTGCCTAATCCAAGCCTGTAAAAGTTTTCTCCTGATTTTTTTCAACATGTTCAAGAGTTGTAGGTCTTATATTTAGGTCAGTGACCCATTTTGAGTTAATTTTTATATATGGTGCAAGAAAAGGATCCAAGTTAATTTCATTTTTGCATATTACTATCCAGTGTTACAGCACCATCTGTTAAAAAGGCTATCCTTTCTCTACCACATTGCCTTTGCTCTGCTGTTAAAATCAGTTGTCATATAAGCCAGAGTTTATTTATGGATCTTCTATGCTGCTCCATTGATCTATTTGGCTGTCTTTATGCCAATACCACACGATTTAGCTTATCGTATCTTTATAATAATTCTTGAAACCATGTAGTGTTAGCCCTCTAACTTTTCTTTCTCTCTCACAGTTGTTTCGGCTATTCAAGGCCCCTTGCATTTCCATGTGAATTTTAGAAAGAGTCAGTTTCAGCTGGGTGCACTGGGGCACGCCTATAGTCCCAGCACTTTGGGAGGCCAAGGTGGGTGGATCACCAGAGGTCAGGAGTTCGAGACCAGGTTGCCCAACATGGCAAAACCCCATCTCTACTAAAAAATGCAAAAATCAGCCAGGGATGGTGGTGCACGCCTATAATCTTAGCTACTCAGGAGGTTGAGGCGGGAGAATCGCTTGAACCCGGGAGGCGGAGTTTGCAGTGAGCTGAGATGGTGCCATTGCACTCCAGCCTGGGCAACAAGAGCAAGACTACATCTCAAAAAATAAAATAAAATAAAATAAAATAAAATAAAATAAAATAAAGAATAAAAAAAGTCAGTTTCTACAAAAAAACAACCTATGAGGGTTTTGATTTGGTATTGATACTGCAGATCAATTTGGGAAGCACTGACATCTCAGCTATCTTCCAACCTATGAACGTGGCTTACCTCTGCATTTACTTATGTCTTCTTTAATTTGTCTCAGCAATAACTTTGTAGCTTTCAGGGTGCAGATCTTTCGTGTCTTTTGTCAGATTTACCTCTAGGGAGTTCCTATATTGTGACACCATTTTAAATGACACTTTAAAATTTTTCAATTTCTGATGACTTTACAGAATAAAGCCCAAACTTTGTATTGATATTCATGGCCCTTTGTTCTCTGCCTCCAGCTTTGTTTCCGAGTAATTCACTTTACTCCACATTTGCTGCACTGCAGCTTCACGGAGTTTCTTGTCATTCCGTGATGAGAAGTCTGTTCAGCCTCCTGGTCTAGATGCATCGCATGTTCTCCACGTGAAATAGACTTGGCTGTTTCTAGGCCTGAAGACACCCTTTCAGACCTTAGCACATGTATTCCTTCTTTTTTGACAACTTACTTTTTCCCCTAAGAAGATGAACATGACCCTCCTTTATGCTTAATATTTTTTCTTCTACAAGACATATCACATTTATAAATTATTCTTATTTGTTTACCTGGCTGGCTGATTTCCCTATTAGAGTATATGTTCTTTCAGGGCAGAAACGATGTCTTGTTCACTTTGGTGTCCTTAGTATCTGGCAAAGTTTCTGCACTATATAGGAGCCCAGTAAATTGTTAAGGAAATAAATCAAAACAAAAAAGTCAACCAGTAACAAATTTATGGGAAGCTTAATTTTAGTATATGAATGTTATAGTTAGCAAGTATTAATCTTTAAAAATCATTTTTCATATTATAGAACTTATCTATGTTTATCATAAAAAATTGCTATGTATTGCTATGATACATGGTGAGTTCTGACCCTAGTGGCCTCAGTAGAATGTGTCAAGTTAATCTACATAGTAAATGGGTTTCTATTAAAACTAAGTGTACATTACATTTTCTTTAGGGGTGGCGCACCAAAAAGAAATGATTTTTCAAGACACCTTAACCTAATAGTACTCTAACTTAGTTCAGAACTGAAGCCTACAGCCATTTAAGCTTTAAGTTATAGCTTTCACCTAAGAAAAATATACTACTCATTTTGAAATATCTCAAAATATTGCAAAATATCCATCAATCAGGGTCTTAAAATATTTGTGATTTGTATCCTTTGGAAACTTTTGCCATAATTTTGTGTTACTATTTAAAATAGAGCAGTTTAGGCAGTCAACTTGCTATTGGTTTTTTTTTTTCCGCCACCAAGATAGCAGCTACAATTTTATACATCCTCATAAAACTTTATCATATAATCAGCATAAGGTCAGGAGAAGTTGAATCGAGTAATGAAACAGTTCTCAGGAGATGACTTATTTCAAAGGAAACACTCCCAATGCTATTTTTTTTGTAGATCTTTCTTATTCATAGAACGATTCAGAAAGTTTTCTGTTCAGTAACATTCAAGACTCCTATGGGGTATTTATTCTCTTACATTAAGAGACTTTTTTTTTTTTTTTTTTTTTTTTTTTTTTTAGAGACAGAATCTTACTTTGTCATTTGTGTTGGAGTGCAGTGGTGCTATCATAGCTCACTGCAGCCTTGAACTCCTGAGTCCAAGCAATCCTCCTGCTTCAGTTCCCTGAGTAGCTAGGACTATAGTTATACACCACCACGTTTGGCTTATTTTCTAATATTTTTTGAAGAGTCAAGGTCTTGCTATGTTACATTGCCCAGGCTGGTCTCAATCTCCTGGCCTCAAACAATCCTCCTGCCTCAACCTCCCCAAAAGCTAGGATTATAGCATAAGCCATCATGCTTGGCCAAGATATTTTGTTACAATGAGGACATAATTTATAATAAATTCCTGTGGTGATGGTATATACATAATACATTCTGATGTCAGTGATTTACAAATATATGATTTTTATTTTATTCCTCAAAGTTAACTGAAAAAGAATTATTCTCCCTCTTTTAAGTCAAATTTACCTTTAACTTATATTCTATAATGTAATTCTTGAATAGAGACTCTGGATTAATTCAATGTGTAGTTTTCTAGAGGGAAAAAGTGAACACAGTAATGACAAATGATGCGTTTCAAAGAAATCATGTGAATTATGGTGAAATCAAGACTTCATTTAACTTTGAAACCCTTTAACTATATTATTAAAGAGTAGCATAGAAACATCTTCCCCACTTTGCTCTAAAATACCATCATACTTTAAAGCTATGTGTATTTATCTATAGACATTCCTTAGCATTGTATAAAATGGCTAAAAACATTAAACTTCTGATTTTTTACAATATTTCCTAAGTTCATTTACAAATCTTAACCACATACTAATTTTTTCTTATAAAAATAATTGCAAACACACAAAAAATTCAAGTGGTATACAAGTGCGTGAAGTAAAAACACCTAAGGTTCCTTGTCTCCTTAAATCCCACAATGTCTCAGTGTTTGATGGATATATTGATAGTGAAAGAAGTCTTAGTATAAAACTTTTTGCATAAGCAGAGGATAATGAACTTGCTTTTCCACCAAAGAGCAAAATGCTAGACTTGTACCTGGATGTCATCAAACTCGAGCAAATAGAAGCATTTGAAATTTGTGCCTTGGAGCTGAAAAACAAGTACGCCTGAATGCTAGAGGCTAAGGAATGAGGGGAAAAAAAGCATTAGAGAAATGACCTAGAGAAATATAATATGATTTGTATCTTAGTGCATCTGCCATTGTTTAGGGATATCTATTTTCCCTATCTGTCTTTCTAATCTAGTGTTCTCTTTTTCTTTTAATAATATGAAATCGTATTTTTCTTTTCTCATGTGTTTCATTTATTATTCTTTGCTGTTTATAGAGATACATATCAGAGTATGCAAGGAGTCGCTTTAAAAAAATGCTAGAAGATAAGGACGGCTACGGAATGTTAGGACCCCGAAGTTCATAATCAGATTTCATTTGTTCTGATGAGGGAAATGCTGCACAAGGCTGGAAATGGGGTATTGATCTACTCATATGTGGTTGTTCCAACAAAGCTCTTGAAAATTTCCCTGTTCAAAATTGCTGTAACTACACTTAAAAGGCAAAGAGAAAATCTATGAAAACAATGCGCAACATTTATGATAGAAAAAGCCTCTTAGTAACTGTAAATGTCCACATATTGAAACCAGTAAGAAAATAACAGGCCGGGCACAGTGGCTCATGCCTGTAATCCCAGTACTTTGGGAGGCCAAGGCAGGTGGATCATTGGAGGTCAGGACTTCTAGACCAGCCTGGCCAATGTGATGAAAACCCATCTCTACTAAAAATACAAAAATTCGCTGGGTATGGTGGCAGACACCTGTAATTCCAGCTACTCCGGAGGCTGAGGCAGGAGAATTGCTTGAACCTGGGAGGCAGAATTTGCAGTGAGCCGAGATCACACCACTGTACTCTAGCCTGGGTGACAGAGTGAGACTGAAAAGAAAAAAAAATAGGAGCTGCCCCCAGTAGAAGATATATATAACAGCTCTGTGTTAAAAGAGTGAAAGATTAGCACCAGCGTTCACATGATAGGGGCAGACTGATAGGGGATTATTTAATGAATAACGAACAGAATAGTGATAGTATGGAATACTATGCAACTTTTTTTTTTTTTTTTTTTTTGTAAGACAGTCTTGTTCTTTCGCCAGGCTGGAGTGTAGTGGCATGACCTCAGCTCACTGCAACCTCCAACTCCCTGGTTCAAGCGATTCTCTTGCCTCAGCCTCTCAAGCAGCTGTGATTACAGGCACATGCTACCACACCCAGCTAATTTTTTGCATTTTTAGTAGAGACAGGGTTTCACCATGTTGGCCAGAATGGTCTCAACCTGACCTGATCTGCCCACCTCGGCCTCCCAAAGTGCTGGGATTACAGGTATGAGCAACCATGCCCAGCCACAACCTTTTAAATAAGGTTATAGAAGCAGATTCACTATTGTAAAACATATTATGGTCATCAGGATTTAACCATAGGAATCTTATAGTTCCTAGCTAAATGGAATGCGTCTTCTAACAACAACAACAACAACAAAAAAATCAGTCAAACCAGCAATCTCTTCTTTCCCCCTACCTGACGACGGGCAACATTTCAGAGGGTGACTGTTCCTTCAGCCTGGGTTTCAGAATGAAGACAGCACAGTGCAGGCCCATAGCTGATCCAGAATGGATATGTAACATACGTGAAAAATCTTTATGATGTCAAGTCACTGAGATTTGGGGGTTGCATGTTACTGGTACGTAATCCTGCTTCTCCCGGCTGATTACACCCTCCTTCTGAAGTAACAAGCTTAGTGTCCACTGGGATACACCCATCTAAGTCGTTATCTTGGCTATACCACTAAAAAGCTCTGTGATTTTAAGTAAATGATCTAAATGTAATTATAAACCTCAGCCTCCTTACCTGCATACAATAAGGTTAATAATACTATTTTATAGGGTTATCACAATGATCAGTAACTAGAACATAGTTAATAACATGGTTCTAGTTAATAGCATAATACTTGGTACATGGAATACTTTCATTGGACATCAGCTATAATATTATTACTACCCCAGCTGGAGTTGGTGGAAGCTCAGGCAATTCATGCACTCACTTTCCTTTACTTTTTGCCCAATATACCAGGAAATGTGGTTATTTCATTTTTTTAAAATCAGTGTAATACCAGGAGTCCCCACACCATTTATCCTCTGTGGGTAACCTGGGGAATGACTGTAAAGGTATCTTGTCTCTAAGCCCAGCTTGCCTTAAAGACATCTCAAACAGCTCCAAAACATTAGCAGGCATTCTCTGCAAACTACTGTTGGGCCTCATTTCCTGTTTCCATGGGAGAAGTGTCTGTGCTCTTACCGAAAGCCAACACCTCCACTTGTTTTCTAGATCCTATCTTCTCTTGCCTACCCAAGGACATCACCACCACCACAAGCTCTTTTTTCTCCATTTAAAAAAGAGACCTTTCCCATGCTTCTATATGTCTCATTGCAAATACCATTTCTCTATTCCTCTTTGCAACAGAAAACAGGTGGAACTATGTGGGTGGGGAAAATTCTGAGAGACCGGAAGCTCGATCCTAAGATGATGTATTTGGAAGTTGAGACCAGATTTCATTCTATCACTTTCTCTTTAGAACAAGTAACTAAAGTCATTATTCAAAAGGACAAAAACATTGTATCCATCTCCAAGCATGCCCAACTCAAAGAAGATCTTCAGAATATTTTAGTTTGGCCGTGTGGCAGGAGATCAGGAAGCATGAGCAATTTGTGGTCTTGCTTTCCTTCACTTTTCTTTTTGCCCAGTATACCAGGAAATAGAATAATTTCATCGTTTTTTTTTAAATCAGTGTGATACCACAAGTGTCTATATCATATATTCCCTGTGAATAACCTAGGAGGGTGACTATAGAAGGTACCTTGTTTATAAGTCTACAAGTCTAGCTTGCCTAGAGAAGACAGCTCCATCAGCACCAAAACATCATCAGGGATTCTCTCCAATATACTGTTGAGCCTCATTCTTTTCAGATTCCATATTTGCGAAATTGCCTACTCACTAAAATTTAGTTGTAACCCCCAAATCAACAGTTGTGGTGCTTTCACAGTCTTTCACGCACATTGCAGGGTAGCAGAAAATGTGAGTCGTCAGATGCACACATTACCAGCTGAGATTAACAAGGCGACGCTCCATCTTCCTGTTTTAGCTCTGTGAACAAGTGTCCTTTTGCAGTCTATTTGTGCCATAGTTTTTGCATTTTTGTGCTTTTTGTTGGTGATTTTGCTGCTTAGAATGGCCACCAAGCAGAGCACTGAAGTGCCGTCTAGCGTTCCTAAGTGCAAGAAGGCTGCGAAGTGCTTTACAGAAAAAATGTGTTAGATGAGCTTTCTTCAGGCTTTAGTTATAGTGCTGGTGGCTGTGAGTTCAATGATAACTAATCAACAACATAGACTAAATAAAATGTCTTTAAACAGAGATACACACAAACCAATGTTATGTACCAATCAGTTTATAAAAAGGTCAAGATGACAATGTTAAGACCGGAGGCTCACTGGAACCTATCCTGTATTTCCCTTAGGAAAATGGCTCAGTATTCAGTAATTCAGTATTCTTGGAGACTTTATAGAACATAACTAGTATGAATAATGAGAATTAACTGTAGCTTCTTTCAAGTTTCTGTTAAATCATCTGGGAAGACATATAAAATGAGAAAAAACCACACTAACAGAATATGGAATTAAGGCTAACATTTAACCCTTTTCTAGGGGATGGTAGGAATTTCCATGAACTACAGGGTAGATAGAGCCAGATTTTACTGACTTCACTGAACAGAAATAAAATCTTTTCATACTCTATCAGTATTCTTACTGTCGATGGCCACAGAGAGCCCAAAACATTGGTTTGAAAATATGTACCGATACATGTATTTATTTGAATATATGAACATATATCCGAATATATTTTTATATGGAGATTTGCTATGAAGAATTGGTGATTATGGAGGCTGAGAAGTCCTATGAGCTGCTGTCTGCAAGCTGGAAACCCAAGAAAACTAGTGGTATAATTCAGTCCAAGTCCAAAGGCCTGTGAACTAGGGCAGCTGATGGTATAAAGCCCTGTCCAGAGATGAGATGAGATGAGATGAGATGAGATGAGATGAGATGAGATGAGATGAGATGAGATGAGATGAGATGAGATGTCCCAGCTCAAGAAGTGAAGCAGGAATAAAAGGGGCAAATTTCTTCTCTGCCTTTTGTTCTGTTCAGGCTCTCACTTGGTGCCCACCCACATTGGCAAGGGTGATCTACTTCATTGATTCCACCAATTCAAATGCTAAGCTTATCTGGAAACAGCTGCTCGAACACACCCAGAATGATGTTTAATCTGGGCACTCCATGGCCATTCAAGTTGACACATAAAATTAACTATCAGAAGTAGCAAGTTATAGGTAATATATCTTTGCATTTCAGAGTCCCCGAGGATCTGATCCGATAAATACCACTTACTCCTAACACTAAGCATGCCCGATGGAGGGCAGATGGAGAAGCTCCCACTGCATGAAGCACAGTTCAATTTGCACAGATACCAGGTATCTCGTGAGCAGTAATTCCATTTCTAACAGAGCCTGGTCATGAGCAAGAACTGTTTCTCCAAAGGATGGTAGCAATGCATTGAAGAAGTCTTAGTGTTTTCCTTTCAAATCCAGTGGCCCCATTGTAATTATTTTCTTGGGGTTTACCATAGCACACACGCTATACCTGGTCTACTTCAAAGAGATCACACACTCTAAGGCTTCTTGAGTCACGGGGAGTGGGTAGCAACCTGGGTTACCTAGAGAGCTTTCTGCTCCTCCTGGCCTCCAGGAATAAGGAGTCAGGTGAGTCACAGAGCCCTTCGTGCTATCAGAGAGGCCACTTCTGCTCCTTTAGCTCTGAAGTTCTCGCTAGAGAACACGTGCATAGCCACTGCCATCATGCACCTCAGCCACTTACACCAGGCACAACAGGGACTCAAGGTTCCCACATCTTTCCTTGTTATTTGGACCTTTATCCCCAGTATGGTTCTGCACACCCTCTGGTATGCTTTGGCTGTGTCCCTACCCAAATCTCATCTTGAATTGTAGTTCCCATAATCCCCACGTGTCATAGGAGGGACCCAGTAGGAGGTAACTGAATCATGGGAGCAGTTTCCCCCATCCTATTCTCATGATAGTGAGTTAGTTCTCATGAGATCTGATGGTTTTACAAGAGCCTTTTTCCCCCACTTTGCTCTGCACTTCTCTGTCCTGCTGCCATGTGAAGAAGGATGTGTTTGCTTCCCCTTCTGCCAGGATTGTAAGTTTCCTGAGGCCTCCCCAGCCATGCAGAACTGCGAGTCAATTAAACTTCTTTCCATTAGAAATTATGCAGTCTCTAGTATGTCTTTATTAGCAGCGTGAGAATGGACTAACATACCCTCTAATCTGACCATATGTCTATACATTCCTGACATTCAAAGCCCTTCCACTGCGTTCTCTGGAATTCACAGTCATCACCCACAAAATCCCACATGACTTCAGCTGTGTTTCTGAATGTTCCATTTAGCTTCTCACCTTCAGTGAAATCTGGCTATTGCCCCAGACACTGTTTCTCTGGTCCCTCAGAAGATGGCTGTTTTCTCTTTCACATTCTTTGTACTCCTGGGCCTCCCTGACTTTTCTTAAGCCTTTCCCTCTCCATCCTCCCTAATGCTTCATACCCACCATTTTCAAACACATGCCATAACCTGAGTTCATTTCCTAAATCCGACCCTCCTTGGTTTGCCCAGTTACAGACTTCCTTTTCTATACCCTTCTTTCTTGAGGATTTTAGCTTCTGGATATCTGCTGTTGTCTCTATCACTACTCCTTTAATAATTCATAGTGACTTCAGTATATACATAGATGATCCTTCTGATACTCTGACATCTCTGAGCCTTCATCTTCTTTCTGTGAATGACCTCACCATTCCCCTCACCCACCATAGTCCTATCCTAAACTTTGTCATTAGCAATAAATGTATAGCTTCTATAATTGTAGTTTCAAGGATTTCATTGTTTTACCACAACCTTAAAAATTTTGCAGTCCACATTCTTCAGGTCCCTGTGTTTATCAAATCCTTCAACCCTCTGAGTCCCACAGTTCATTGACCCTACTAACCCCTTAATGTCCCTTAACCCTTTATGTTATGCACCTTCCTCCTTAGTGGGTCTGGATCCTGTGATACATCATTAACACTCCGCTGCTTACACTTTCGGCTGTCACAGTCTCCTTCCCTCCTCTGATCCCATGGTCCTTGCTAGTAAAACCTCAGGACCTGTTTAAACCTATACTTGTACTATTCAAGGGTTGTACTTGTGCTGTTGGAACTAGCTGGAGAAACATACCCAGCCATGCTAACTGGACCAACCTCAAATGTTGCCTGGAAATGCCGCATTTCCCTATCCATGACTTTCCTTTGCATCTGTCTTGTCTTCCTCTCTGCTGATTTTGTATTTAGTCATCTCTTGTAAAACCTTCAACACCCGCTTAACAATTCCCACTTTTCAGATAATCTTGCTGCTTCTCTCATTGCCAAAATAGCAATAATCTGAAGAGAGCTTCCACAAGCTCCCACCCAGCCTCACCTCTTGTTCCCATGGAAAAATTGTCTATGCTCTTGCCTAAAACCAACACTTCCACTTGTATTCTGGATCTAATCTCCTTTGCCTCCTGAAGGACATCATCACTGCCACAGTCTCTTTTTTTCTTTTTTTTTTTTTTTGAGACGGAGTCTCGCTCTGTGGCCCAGGCCGGAGTGCAGTGGTGCAATCTCTGCTCACTGCAAGCTGCTCCTCCCGGGTTCACGCCATTCTCCTGCCTCAGCCTCATGAGTAGCTGGGATTACAGGCGCCTGCCACCACGCCCGGCTAATTTTTTTTTTTTTTTTTTAAGTAGAGACGGGGTTTCACCATGTTAGCCAGGATGGTCTCGATCTCCTGACCTCGTGATCTGCCTGCCTCGGCCTCCCAAAGTGTTGGGATTATAGGCGTGAGCCACCGTGCCAGGCCTTTTTGCTCTTTTTAAGAAAGAGACCCATCCCATACTTCTATATGCCTCATTGCAAATGCCCATTTATCTATTCTTCTTTGCGGCAAGCTCCTTGCAACTCCTTGCTACATTCACTTCCTCTCTTCCTTTTTCTTTTGGTAATGCTTGAAAAACCCTCCAAGGCTAAAAGTCAGTTGCAGCAAAAGGGAAAGTGGATGAGAAAATAAAAGACATACACAAAGAATATTTGAATCACACTTTCATTGGGTCCCTGTTCTTTAAATTCCATCCTAATAACTGACCAGATGCCTGTTTTACCCCTACCCACAGCTTCCTTTCCCCTTTTCCTACCATTGAGAGAATCCTTATGTCAATGCCTGAGTCAGAGTTTTAAGGCTGCAAACCTAAACCTTTCTCCTAGGACAAAACCAGAAGTACACTCTTTAAGCAAAGATAAATCCCACATAACATATTTCTCCAACGTTCTGTGTATGTGTGTGTGTGTGTGTGTGTGTGTGTGTGTTCACAAAATTATGAAGTCATACAAATTCAGTTTGAGGCAAATAACAATGATTTACCCTACAAAATTAAGCAAGCATAGAATAGAACTAAAAATACAAACTGTCCTCTACTTTGTTTTTGAGATTTTAGGATTGCGCTGCTTCTTACCTACAAAGGGCTATGAGAAATTCAATGGGTCGTTCAGCAGGGTGTGTTTGAAGATTAAAGACTAAAAAATATTTTGCCAAAGCTGTCTTTGTGTGCTTAAATACTTTTACAGTTTAAGGTGAATGGACCATACAGGTAGTTGTATTCTTTAAACAGCATACATTTTTATGTGCATTTTAGCCACAGCTAGACATCAAAGTAAACACACACTTTCTCAAACTAGAAACACTTCTACACTAATTTCTAACATTCTAAGGTTTAATGATATAATTTGCAAATTACTTTGTCTAATGAATAATGTATCCTCTCTATGAAACCTATGAGCAACAAACAGATCCTCTTTTCAAGGTCCTTTAAGATGACGCTGAAGCCACCCTTGAATACTTACTTTTGGTCTCTCTAATCTTGAATGGTGAAATACTTGAAACTATCTGATCATAACATACAGAAAACTTTCTGAGATGAATTTGCCAAGTCATGTAGTTTGCTTTCCCTGGTCCCCAAAATTTCAACTCATGTGTCCTGGCTTTTCTTTGGAGGAGAAGGGGAACCAATTAGTCATATACTAATCAGAATTCTTGGTTTGAATGTGTAATTAATCTTTTTTTGATCAATCATTAATTTTTATCAAACAGCCAACTCTGATACAAATTGGGATGGCTCATTTCAGATGGAATAGCATGAAGCAGTCTTGACCAAAAATGAAAGAAGATCTGTATGTTTTCCAGATGCTACCTGTTTGAAAGGCCCTTATCTTATTAATTCTTCTTCTTCTATGTCTGAATTTCTAGGCTCACATCCCAGAGTTTGTCCCATCACAGAAGAGATAGTTATTACCGTTAAATATTTCAAAACGTCTTTTTGAGGCTCACTCTTTGCTCAGGGCGAGGAAACTTCATAGAGAAATTAGTTTAACATCAGGTCACACTAGGCCTATTATTCTTTCTTTTAATAGGTAATTACCTGCTATCCTTCTAACAAATAAGTAGTTAGATATCATCAGGCCATACCAGACATACTGCCACTGTGAAGTAAAAGTGCTCAGTTATGTTATTCATTAACTAATTCGTTCATTTTTCTCTTTACTTAACAAATATTTGTTGAGAATATCAGACTGTACCAAGCACTAATAACCCACATGTGGTTAGGACATAGTAGATGCCCTCAAAGAGCTCACATTTAGTGGAGGAAATAATAAAATGATACAATTTGATAAGAGGCTATTGTGACTCTGTATCTGGATGTCTTGTCCCAGTCCTGGCCTGAATCCTTTTGGAGTGAATATTTGCCATTCCTTTTTAAAACCCAGTATCTGAAATCCATCTCTCACAAGTCTCAGGAGGAGGGAGAGCCCTTCTTCCACTATAGATGTTAAACCTGTGGATCTTTCCTTTTCCAGCCTCCCTTGCAGCTAAATTGTAAGTGCATGACTTAGGCTCCTCTAGTTGAATGCCTCTGTTATTTATTTTGCGACAGGAGCCTCGTAGGATAGCAGTTGGTAGAGGTGGTAGTTGAAGCATAGTGTTTAGCACTAGGGGCATTGAGAGTGCAGCAGCCCTGTCCTCACCAAATATGTTTGGTAGTGTTCCTGGCTGCATAGACAGGAGCTTAGATCTTCAGTCTTCTTAGCTATTCTGTGGACTACCTACTATTCTTCTAAATGACTTCTTTTTCTGCTTATATCATGTGAATGTCTGAAAATTAAATGTGTTGGCAAGTCAAAAATTTTAGCAGGTGGGAAGGAGATTGCTTGTTTTGTTGTGGAAGGGAATTATTTAGGTGCCAAGTCAAGAGGAGGGGATTACATGATAACAATATTTAGAACTTGGTTTAATTGGATTTTGTCCAGAGACTCATGTGGATCTTTTACCCTAAGGTGCTAGCTCTTATAACCCTGAAATTTTAAGTCATAATCTGAAATGTTATAGGCTTCAAAACTAGTAGTTCTGTTGCTCAAATGAATTTCATTGTCTCAAAAATATCCATTGTATTTACTATTGTTTTCAGATATTTTTTGAAAGTCCAATTCGATACTCTTTATTATAAACTGGGTTTATTATTTTGTCCTTTTTTGTTCTATCTTTTGAGTATTTAAAAAAATATTTGGTTTTAGCTCATTTTATTTTTACTTTTTAGAGAAAGGGTCTTGCTTGGTTGCCCTGGTTGGAGTGCAGTGGCACTATCATGGCTGACTGCAGCCTCAACTTCCCAGGTTTAGGTGATTCTCCCATCTCAGCCTCCTGAGTAGCTGGGACTACAGACACATGCCACCATGTCTGGCTATTTTTTGAATTTTTTGTAGCCATATTGCCCAGGCTGGTCTCAAACTCTTGGCCTCAAGCAATCCTTCCATCTTGGCCTGCCCAAGTGCTAGGATTACAGGCCATTGTTTTTTAAAAAGTATACTTTCAATGACTGTTTTTATCACTTTACGTAATGTTTTAAGATAATCACAGCAGAGCATCAATGTTGCACAGAATGTAGCACAGATGATAAAGGCCCACTTAAAAATCATTTTCAATAATTTAAGATGATTCTAAAAAAGTTCCCCAAAATACTGAAAATGACTTTTTCCATAAATTATATCTAAAACTCCAAATGACCATCTAATCTGGGCAGCTATGAGTTAAATGATGGCACCATGCTTTTCTACTTAACAATACATTTTGGGGATCTCTTCATAATAATATAGAGGATCATCGCCCTTCCTCTTTACAGCTACATAGTATTCCAATTCGTGAATGTCTCACAGTTTATTTAAAAAATCCTCTATTTTTTAACATTAGGGTTTTTTCTAGTCTTCTGCTTTTATAAATAAGACCACAGTGAATATCCTCAGACAGATGCCATTTTTACCCGTGTATCTTTGGGATAGTCCTAAACATAGGATTGCTGGGTCAAATAATAAATATGTATAATCATTCTGTAACTTTTTATTTTTAAATATCACGTTCTAGTCCTTGTCCATATGTGTCTATATTTTACAGAATGTCACTCAAATTTATGAGGCTTTCTAAATTTCATATTTACTTTTTTTTGACATGAGATCTTATTCTGTTGCTCAGGCTGAAGTGCCGTGACACAATCATAGCTCACTGAAGCCTCAAACTCTGGGGCTCAAGTGATCCTCCTGCTTCAGCCTCCTGACTAGCTGGGGACTAGAGGCCCACATAACTGGTGACTAGCTAATTTTTAACTTTTTTGTAGAGACAGGATTTTGCTTTGTTGCCCAGGTTGGTCTCAAATCCTGGCTTCAAACAATCTTCCCACCTTGGCCTCCCAAAGCGCTGGGATTACAGGTATAAACCACCACACTTATCCTGTATTTATATTTAATATAATGTTTGTGTTTTCATACAGCTTCATAATTATTTTTTATTACTCTATAATAGTTCATCATTGAAGAATGTCTCAAAATCATTTTTATCTTTTGTTTCTTTCCTTCCTGAGTTACTATTTAATGTTAAACTGAAGGGCATCTATAATACTTCTGTTTTTGCCACGTGTAAGGCACACTAGGAAGTATATTTGTGTGTGTATGTGTGTGTTCATATGCATAAACATTTCTGTCTCTCTCAGAACATCTAATGCCTATACATTTTCAATTTTTTAATTTGTACGTGCAAATTTTTGAAAAAACTGGATTTTAGATTAGACCATCGCATCTTGTACTAAATCCATTAGGTGACAGAGAGGCAGGCTTGATCCAAGGCAGGCATTTCTATATACTTGGAGCAAAAAGACTGAGCATGACCAGCATTCACAAATTGTATTAGTTTTAAATATTTAAAAAGTTCTGCAATCACAGCCCTTTGGGAGGCCGAGGCAGGCAGATCACTTGAGGTCAGGAGTTAGAGACTAGCCTGGCCAACATGGCGAAACCCCATCTGTGCCAAAAATACAAAAATTAGCTGGGCGTGCTGGCACAGGCCTGGAATCCTAGCTACGAGGGTGGCCGTGGCATTCATCTCTCCTTGCCTACATTCCACTATTTCCTTTTCCCCTTGTTGAGGGGTCGTGCTGTGGGTCAAGAGGAAGAATTGCTTCCCGAACCCAGGCTTAGGAGTTCCGTACCTCCTTGTGAGTCCTCCTAAACTGGATTTGTACCTGGGCACTCCCTTCTGCTTTCACAGCTTGTTACAGAAACTATTTAAAATTACAAAGCAAATTACTGAAAAGTGTGTATTTAGACAGTCTCGTTGGTTTGGCATCGGAATCTCCCTGCAACTTAGGAGGTGAATTTTGCTCAGTTTTCTACTTTATATAGTGGGAATCCTTAAATTTAAATAATTTAAAAGAATTGTGAGAATTAAACACAACTTAATATAAAAATATTTTAGCTATTAAACTTTAGTTTCTTTTAAAAATTATATTCTAAATAAAATTATGGTCACTTTGGATATTTCTTTTCTTTCTTTCTTTTTCTTTTTTTTTTGCAACGGAGTCTCACTGTATCGCCCAGGCTGGAGTGTAGTGGGGCGATCTCAGCTCGCTGCAACTTCTACCTCCTGGGTTCAAGTGATTCTCCTGCCTCAGCCTCCCAAGTAGCTGGGACTACAGGCGCCTGCCACCATGCCTGGCTATTTTTTTGTGTTTTTAGCAGAGACGGGGTTTCACTGTGTTAGCCAGGATGGTCTTCATCCCCTGACCTTGTGATCCACGCGTCTTGGCCTCCCAAAGTGATAGGATTACATGTATGAGCCACCGCGCCTGGTCTGATTTTATATTTCTTAATCCAACTCAGAACCTCTGTGACTTCTCATGGAAAAAATAGAAACTTAACATGGTTAAGCCTAATATAATCATTCAGCTATTCACAAACAGATGATTTATGTGGTACAGAAAGTCAGATATCATATTTCTTAACTGTTTTCATATCAGAAATTTATTGTCATAAAAATCTAGTTTTTCTCTTAAAATATACAGAGAAGTAAAAATATTTTAATTGCTAAAGTCACACTTTAATGGTAAAATGCAAAATTATTAAGATGTGTAACAAATGCCAAATGTGTTTGTTAAATGAAGAAATCCATGAAAAATCATATGAAAGTGGACATGAGAATCACTTAAGATTATTTACGGTACGATTACCTAGGAGATTTGAACAGGAAAGGAAACAAAAAGAACATAAACGATGAAAAAAATAAATAATGAAAGAACACCTGATTTTCTTTTTCTTAAAGAGAAGCCAGAAAGAAAGGGAATCAGGGGCATTTAAAATGTGATATAACTGTGTGCGATTTTCTTCCAGGACCAAGAGCCACACTGTTATCCAGTGAAAAATGAATATGAGACATTTATTGCTGCCAGGGGATTCCCTGGACTGCCCGTGATAGGCTTGAACTGAGGCTTTGCTTGAAGGTTATGTGAAGACTTTGTCATTCAAAGTCGGCACCACTGACAAGAACTATCCTCAGTAGGGTTACGCGGAGCTCCAGTGGATAAACAAAGGGGCAAGATATATTAGAAAGCACGTGAATGCCCTCTGCCTCCACACCATTACTCATTCAGATTTATGGTGTGTGATTTTTGACTCACTCTGGCCAGGGTCACTGGTCATGCTATAAGGCGGTCTATCATCAATAAATACACAATGATCACAGGTGCCAAAATATGCACAAGCCACTGTGGACATCTCAAAAGAAAACCAGTTATTAAATTATGGTCATACTCATTTTAGAAGTAAACAATAATTCCCTGGTTTGATCAACCACCATTTTCAATGGACCCAGTACTAAATAATTTCTCGGCTGTTTCTAAAAATCAAATTAACCCTCATGGGCCAGAGATTTACTGCTCCAGAGGATATTAAGAAAAAATATTCTACAGGTTTTGATAGCAGTCTCTAAAAAAGGAGTCCCAAAGCTATTTTGAAATGCCACCATCATTGAAATAAATGAAAGAATTCCCAAGATGATTATTTCGTACTAGACAACTCTAATTTGTGTTGCATATGCTTGCATTAGTAAGTTCTGAAATTTTCATCAAATATTAGATGTTTTACCTTATACAACCTTAACTCTTGATTTTGCACTCACTCCCTACAAATAGAATTATTCATCTGTTAATCTTCACCATGTCAGTAAATGGCTACTAGTAGTCTGTCAGTCCAAAAACCTGATAGTTGCCAGTAGGGTGAACCACACCTGTAATCCCAGAATTCTGGGTGGCCGAGGCAAGTGGATCACTTGAGGCCAGGAGTTCGAGACCAGCCTGGACAACATGGTGAAACCCCATCTCTACCAAAAATACAAATATTAGTGTAGTGTGGTGGTGCCCCTCTGTAATCCCAGCTACTCAGGAGGCTGAGGCAGGAGAATTTCTTGAACTTGGGAGGCGGAGGTTGCAGTGAGCCAACACTGTGCCACTGCCCTCTGGCTTAGGTAACAGAGTGAAACTCTGTCTCAAACAAACAAACAAAAATCCAAAAACCTAATAGTTATCTCTGACTCCTTTTAATTTTTCACATTCTACAGCAACTTTAACAGCAAATCTCTCCAGTACAATGTAGCACTTCAGACATTTATGGGAATTTCTCCATTATATCTAAATTAAAGCTAACATGTAATTTTTTATTTGTACACATTTATGGGGTACATGAGACATTTTGCTACATAATATAATACATATTAAGTCAGGAAATTTAGGATGTCCATCACCTGAGTACAAAATATTTTTTTCTGAGTGTAGTCATCCTTCTCTGCTGTCAAACACTACATTTATTCCATCTTACTGTATGTTTGTATCCTTCAACCCACTTTCCTTCATGCTTCCCCCAACTCCCACTCGCCCTTCCCAGTCTCTGAAAATATATATTTTTAAATGTAGAGTAGAGCTGATGAAAAGTAAATCAATTCTTTATAGGCCAATAATGAAAGGTATACACAAATTCTGAGTGTGAAGTTTGTCCCTGGGTAAGTGTCTATATGCTCACTGGCTGAGAGCTTGCATTTTAAGCGACTATAAAAGCAGTGGAGAAAAGTCAAATGAGAAACCTCCGAATGGCGAGAGACTGGACTGAAGACTTGGCTCATGAGATGCCCCACATTCTTACAGGGCAGGAATCTAGGTGAAGAAGGAGAACATAAAGAATTTCTTAGGAATTCTTCAGCCGGGCACCATGGGTCACACCTGTAATACAACACTTTTGGAGTCCAAGGCAGGCGGATCACCTGAGGTCAGGAGTTCGAGACCCGACTGGCCAACATGGTGAAACCCTGTCTCTACTAAAAATACAAAAACTAGCTGGGTGAGGTAGCAGACATTTGTAATCCCAGCTACTGGGGGAGGCTGAGGCAGGAGAATTGTTTGAACCCAGGAGGCAGAGGTTGCAATGAGCCGAGATTGCACCATTGCACTTCAGCCTGAGTGAAGTGGGACTCCATCTCAAAAAAAAAAAAAAAAAAAAAAAAAAAAAAATTAAATTAACAAAAATTTCTTAGGAATTCTTTACTGTGAGCTCGTATTCAGAGGGGTTTGGGGTCTGAAATCATATTACATGTATGGTCGCCCCAGAAAAATCAAGCAAAATTTTTGTCACTGCTCAGTGCCTTTTATTGATTCACCCTCCTCCTTTTATTGTTCACCTCTCCTCCCTGGACACTTAATGTTGCAGAATCTGGGCGCTTAGATCTTTTTCCCTACATTCACTCCCTGGTGCAGATTCACTCATAGACTTATGTTTCCCTCTGGCCTAAACTCCAGACTCACATATCCACCTGCCACTACACATCTTCACTTGATATCTTGGGGTGCTTCATACCTGAGTTTCATGACTGCATTTCTCACTTCTCCTCACTCCCCACCAAACCAGCTACACCTCAGTTTTTCCCACCTCGGTTGCTCAGACCAAAACCTTGGATCATCCTTCACTCCTGTCTTCTTCTCACATCCATATCCAATCTTCTAGAAAATTCTGTTGGGATCTACCCTTAAAAATATCTATTATTGGCCGGTGTGGTGACTCACGCCTGTAATCCCAGCACTGTGGGATGCCAAGTTGGGCGGATCACCTGAGGTCGGGAGTTTGAGACCAGCCTGACCAACATGGAGAAACCCTGTCTCTGTTAAAAATACAAAATTAGCTGGGCATGGTGGCGTATGTCTGTAATCCCAGCTACTCGGGAGGCTGAGGCAAGAGAATCATTTGAACCTGGGAGGCTGAGATTGCAATGAGCTGAGATCACGCCATTGCACTCCAGCCTGGGCAACAAGAGTGAAACTCTGTCTCACACACAAATATATATATACACACACACACACACACACACACATATGCATATATACATATAATATATAATATATATACATGCATATATACATATAATATATAATATTGTATGTATATCTGGATTCTTGCAATAGTATTCTACTAGGTTTTTGTTTTTGCCTGTGCCTCTCTGTAGTCTATTCTCAGCACAGTAAGTTGCTGGAGTGATCCCCTTAAAATGTAAATTAGATCATTTTTCTACTCACATCTTACAGTCATTCCTGGTTTCACTCAGAGTCAAGTCAAGTTCTGATGTAAAGGCTGTGTCATTCAAAGTCGGCACCACTGACAAGAACTATCCTCAGTAGATCCTATGGGATTCAACTAGACCACCTCTCTCACTGCATGTCTTTCCCTCACTTATCCCTTCTAGCCACCATCAACCCCAATGTTTCTGGAACACATTAATAGACAACCCCACCTTATGATGTTTTCAGTAACTTTTCTTTCTCTCTGAAACACTCTTGTCCCAGATACCCACATGACTCACTTCCTCACCTTCTTCAAGGTTTTCCTCACAAGCCACCTTTTCAATGACAACTACCGTAACCTCTCTATTTGAAATTGTGACTTGCCTTTCAGTTACATCCCTGATCGTTTTTTTTTTCCCTGTGCTTCTTCTTTCCATAGGATATATCCCTTTTAATATACTACACAGTTCATTTATTACATTTATTTTCTGTTTTGCTATGTTAAAAGGTAAGCTCAACAAGCGTGAAGATTCTGACTGTTTTGTTTGTTGATTTCACCAAAGCACCAGAACAATGCTTAACATAACAAAGCCACTCAAAAAAATCTGGTAAGTTAAATTAATATAGAACAATCATGATGCCCAAATAAAAAAATGGACAGTATGAGAAAAAAATCACTGGTCCTTTTCATTTATAAAAATAGATGTAAAAATTCCAAAGAAAATTACGTCAATTTAAATTCTCCAATATGTAAAAATCTGAAGTGTAAAAATCTAAAGTTTTTAATACATCTCCAATGTGTAAAAATCTTTAGTGTAGTATCTGAAGTTGTTTCAATACTAATAAGTTTATTAATTTACTACATGATTATCTCACTTAGACAAGAAAAATTACTTTATAAAATTCAAATATTATATAAGTATCTCAGAAAACTAGGAATAGAAGAAAATATTCTCAACCTTGTCAAAGACCAGGTTAACATCACACTTACAGGTGAAATTGTTAAAGCATTTTCTTAAAACTGAAAAATATAGATAAGGATGCCTGCTATCACCACTTATAGGCTATTTTTTCCAGGAAGCATTATTCAGTGATCTAAGACAGGAAGAATAAATTAAAATCATAAGGATTGGAAACAAATGTCATTATTGGTAGGTGATACAATTTTTTTTTTTTTTTTTTTTTTTTTGAGATGGAGTTTTGCTCTTATTGCCCAGGCTAGAGTGCAATGGTGCGATCTCAGCTCACTGTAACCTCTACTTCCTGGGTTCAAGCTATCTACTTCCTGGGTTCAAGCTGGGTTCCTTCTGCAGCCTCCCGAGTAGCTGGGATTACAGCTGCATGCCACCACATCCAGCTAATTTTTGTATTTGTAGTAGAGAAAGGATTTCATCATGTTCATGTTGGCCAGGCTGGTCTCGAACTCCTGACCTCGTGATCTGCCTGCCTCAGCCTCTCAAAGTGCTGGGATTACAGGTGTGACCCACCACACCCAGCCAGTGATACAATTTTTTACATCAAAATCTAAAATAATTGATCAATTATTAGAATAAATAAGATAGTTTAACATCATCAATATAACACAAAGTTCAATGTACTCCTATACTACAGCAACAAGCAATTAGAAAACACACTTTAGAAAGCAAACTCCATTTGTAACAGTAATGACACCATAAAAAATAAATACCTGATGTAAAGCTAATGACCTGCAAGATATTTTTGGTTACTTCTAAATAAATAAGAGGAGAAAAATAACCCGTTAATGGTTTGAAACACTCCATAGTGTAAACATGGCAATTTTCTTTAAACTGAAGTCTGAGTAATATATTTCTAGTTGAAATCTGATTGAAATGGTTGCTTTTCTTTGTGAACTTTAAGGCTAATTCTAAAATGTGTTTAGAAAAGCAAATACATATTTGACAAAGAACTAGGGATTTAAATCTTCCATACCACCTAACAAGTCTTATTGTAATGCTATAGCAATTAAGTAAATAGTAATGTATAGTAATTAGCATTGGGGTGGGAAGTAGCAAACAAACTAGTGGAACATGACAGCCTAGAAACAGGCTTTATCTCTATGTCAAAGTCTACTATCTGATAGAACAGGCATTGTAGGTCAGTGGAGAAAGGATGGACAATTTAATTAATTGTACTCTGTCAATTTTTTATGTACATAGTAATAAATGAAGTGAATTCTACCCCATGCCATACATAGAAATCAACTCTGGAGGTTCAAAGACTTAAGTGTTAAACACAAAAAACTTTAAATTTCAAAAGACAATATACAAAAATGTTTTTACCATATTGTGAGTAGGGAATGATTCTTAAATAAGATCCCAAAGCACAAAGAAAAAAGAAAAACAATAAGCTTTACTTTGTATCTGGGGAACCCACACCCAATATTTCAATGTAGGTTCTTTCTATTTTCCCTAAGTGTTGGCCAGTCTGAGAAATAAAGATAAAGAGTACAAAGAGAGGAATTCTACAGCTGGGCCACCAGGGGTGACATCACATATTGGTAGGTCTGTGACGCCCACCTGAGCCACATAACCAGCAAGTTTTATTAAGCATTTCAAAAGGTGTGGGGGTGTAAGAACAGGGAGTAAGTCACAAAGATCACATGCTTCAAAGGACAAAAGGAGAACAAATATCATATGCTTCTGAGGAAACAGGGCAAGGACAAAAGCAAAGATCACAAGGCAAAGGGCAAAATTAGAATTACTGATGAGGGTCTATGCTCAGCTGTGCACATATTGTCTTGATAAACATCTTAAACAACAGAAAACAGGGTTCAAGGGCAGAGAACTGGTCTGACCTCAAATTCACCAGGGTGGGTTTTTTTCCCCACCCTAATAAGCCTGAGGGTACTGCAGGAGACCAGGGCATATTTCAGTCCTTATCTCAACCACATAAGACAGACACTGCCAGAGCGGTCATTTATAGACCTCCCCCGAGGAATGCAATTCTTTTCCCAGAGTATTAATTATCAATATTCCTTGCTAGGAAAAGAATTTAGTGATATCTCTCCTACTTGCACGTCTGTTTATAGGCTCTCTGCAAGAAGAAAAATATGGCTCTTTTTGCCGGACCCTGCAGGCAGTCAGACCTTATGGTTTTCTTCCTTTGCTCCCTAAAATCGCTGTTCTTCTGTTCATTTTCAAGGTGCACTGATTTCATATTGTTCAAACACACATTTTACAATCAATCTGTACAGTTAACGCAGTTATCACAGTGGCCCTGAGGTGACGTACATCCTCAGCTTAAAAAGAAAACAGGATTAAGAGATTAAAGTAAGACAGGCATAAGAAATTATAAAAGTATTAATTTGGGGAACTGATAAATGTCCATATTAAAATGAAATCTTCACAATTATGTACAGAGATTGCAGTAAAGACAGGTGTAAGAAATTATAAAAGTATTAATTTTAGGAACTGATATATGTACATATTAAAATGAAATCTTCACAATTTATGTTCCTCTGTCATGGCTCCAGCTGGTCCCTCCATTCGGGGTCCCTGACTTCCCACAACAACTTTGATAAAATTTCTAATTATCTATCAGCAAATATTATAAAGAAATAAAAGTAAAACTGGGGGAAAACTAGTAAATACTTTGATTACAGATGTATATGTTAGTTGCACTCCATGTAACTAATAAATGACTAGACCCCACATTATGTAACAAACTCCTAGAAATTAACTAAACAATCAACTCAATAGAACCATGAAACAAAATCACAAACTGGTCTCTCTTGGAAGAGGAAAATATAATATCTTCTCTTTAATAATAAAATAATTAATAATTATCAAATATTAATAATTAAATTAACAATTATTAAATTATTTTATTTTTAAATATTGTATTTATTAAATTTTATATAATTATATTATAGAGAAATTACACTTATAAAATTTCTCATTTGTATTTTATCAGTAGATTGCCTATTAAAACTATAATAAGATACCATTTCACATCAAATGGATTAAGAAAAATTTAATAAGCTGAAAATGTCTTGTATTAGTGAAGATAGAGAACCAAAAACTGAGAGCCAAAGACTGAGAGCCAAGCAAAAGGGGTTTCCCCTTATAAAACCATCAGATCTCGTGAGACTTACTCACTACCATGATAATAGTATGAGGGAAACCACTCTCAATGATTCAATCATCTCCCACCGGGTCCCTCCCACAACACATGGGAATTATGGGAGTTACAATTCAAGATGAGATTTGGGTGGGGACACAGCCAAACTATATAATTGTATAACAAATTATCCCTAATCTTAGTGACATAAAACAAGAAATGGTTATTATCTCATCATTTCTGTGGCCCACGAATTCAGGAGCAGCTTAGTTGCATGGCCTCGTTCGAGTTCCCTCATGAGACTGTAATCAGGATGCTAGCAGGGCCACAGTCATGCAAAGCCTTGACTGGGAATAAATGATCCACTTCCCATTGTATGTGTGTGGCTGTTGACAACAGGCCTTAGTTTCCTACTGGATCTTCACTGTGGCCTCAGTTCCTTACCACATGAGCCTCTGCATAGGGCTGCCAGCGTATCCTTAAGACTGGCAACTGATTCCAGAGAGAGAGAGAGAAAGTGCAAGATGGAAGTTATGATGTCTTCCATGACCTGGCCTTGGAAGTGACGTACTATCACTTCTGCTACGTTCCATTGGTCACATCGACCAACCTGATAAGATATGGAAGTGGGAAGTTCTCACACCAGGAGTCAGGGACTGCTGGGGGTCAGCTTGCAGATTGGCTACCCCAAGAGGTTACACCAATTCTTTAAGCCAAAAATGATCAGGCCCTAATAAAAAGAAATCACAATGAGAGGAACAAAGTAGAGAATGACTTGATAAATATGTAGGAAATGAAATTAATAGTGATTGCTAAGGTGTGGGGAAGAGAGAAGAGGGAGAACAGAGACAACTCCGGATTCTCAGCTTGCATACTTAAGTAGAGGCCAATACCTCAAAATCAGGAGAAAGAACAGTGAAAACAAGTTTTCTCTTATTCTTTATCATATTTATCAGTGACTTTTCTGAGCACTTCTTACTGTCTTCAACCCTCATTATATCCTAAGGTCAAACTATTCTCAACTGACAACATAGTTTCCTTACAGAGAACATCAAGGCAATCTGATACTGAATTTCATCAACTTTTAATCTTATCATCACACAATACTGTGCTTCTTTGGTCCTGAGACACTTTTTTTCGTGGTTTAATGTATTTTAAGTTGGAATATGTGTTCCAATCAATTAGGCTTTAGATTCAATGAAAAATGGCTTATTAGTAACTTGATTCCTTTTTTTCCCCCTATACATTGTTTCCTCAGAGAAAGATGAAGTACTTTGTTTGTCTGTTTAAAAAAAAAATGCTTGATTATCTGATGGAGTCTGTGTGTCTTGGAAGAGTCAAATTTTAACCCCTTTATTTCAGCCTGCTTTCTGAAAAGTGTAAACTTTGTATCGTCCCTAGATTCATCACGGATCTTGATGGTTCAGATTAAAAGTAGGGAGGCAAATATGAGTGAATATAAATTATGTTGGGGTTTTTTTTTTTTAAACTAGTCTTAAGTTCCCAGTAAATCCTGTGATGCTGATACTCCATGCTTCAGCCAGTATATGGCTGTTAGAAGGCTTCTTTAACATCATGGTGGTTGGGTCTCCATCAAAACACTATGGTCTTTTCAAGGGTTAAGTGCTTGCTTGGTCCAAAGACAGGACTTTTGGTCCCTGACAGCCAGACCAGATAGTCCAAACCTCCAGCTGGGCTCTCAGCTGACTGTCTTATTCTACTTGGCATGATGCCTCTCTCATATCCTGTTAGAAAGAGAAAACCCAGCAAGAGAACCTTGCTGTCCAATTAAACGTAATAGACCAGGAACCATGATCTAACCCTTAAGAGCCATTTTTGGATGGGAGGAAGCATTAATGATTTTCATCGACTTAAAAAAACCCCTCACCTATAGAATTATTTTTCTATCCCTAGAGCATTAAATACCCCTGGCTGAAGATACTTTCTTTTAGAAGTGGGAGGCCCTAAAAAGTTATTTTGGCTTCTATCTAACACCAAGGTCTGAGGTTAAACAAATCTTGTATGTCATGGATTTCTCATCAAATTCTATTTTTCTTTTTCTTTCTTTTTTTGAAATGGAGTCTTGCTCTGTCACCCAGGCTGGAATGCAGTGGCACGATCTCGGTTCACTGCAAGCTCCGCCTCTCAGGTTCACATGATTCTCCTGCCTCAGCCTCCCAACTGGGACTACAGGCGCCTGCCGCCATGCACGACTAATTTTTTGTATTTTTTTAGGAGAGACAGGGTTTCACCATGTTAGCCAGGATGGTCTTGATCTCCTAACCTCGTGATCCACTCACCTTGGCCTCCCAAAGTGTTGGGATTACAGGTGTGAGCCACCGTGCTCAGCCATCAAGTTCTTTATTTACATCATGACTTTCTGAAAAAAATACTTTGTACTTATTGAATTTACTCTAAATGAGCATGGGTCATCATGATAGGGGTCGTTTAGCTCAGGACCAAGGTTTTGGTGTCTTAATTGCACATTGACCCCATCCTTTCCTCACTCTGTCTGGTATTTCTTTCACCTCCCTTGCATTTCCAATCTGTTCTTTGAATTCCTCCCATTCTTGTGATAAAATTTTCATGTCTCTCAACTACTCTATGAACAAAGAAAAACCCTTTCCTAGATCCTGCTACTTCTTTTACAACAATTTAATCCATCTCCCCGCCTTTGGTTTTCTAACTTCTTAAAAAATGTGACACCAACTGTCTTCCTTTTTCTTCTTAAATTCTTTGCAATCAGGCTTCTCTCTCAGTGGTTACACTGAAACTGCTGTCCCAAAAATCCTGAGTGCTGGCCGGGTGCAGTGGCTCATGTCTGTAATCCCAGCACTTTGGGAAGCTGAGGCGGGCAGATCACTTGAGGTCAGGATTTCGAGACTGGCCTGGCCAACATGGTGAACCAGCATCTCTACTAAAAATACAAATTAGCCAAGATAGCACCATTGCATTCCAGCCTGGGTGACAGAACAAGATCTTGTGGAAAAAAAAATCATGAGTACTTAATTGCTAAATTCTTTGAGATTTCATGCTTTTCTCAATATCATTGACTTTCCAACTTTCTACTTTTCTTCCTTGTGTTTTGTAAAAATTCTACCCACTCATCCACTTTGGGATCTTTCTAAAGTGCAACTAGTTTGTGTCGTTTCCCTGCTGTCTCCTTCGGCCTCAATATCGAGTAGAGACTCTCGAGGTCATTTATAGGGTCTGCCATGATCTGACTCCTGTTCTGTCATCTCCAACCTTATCTCTTTCTACCTGCTACCTTACACTCCATGCCTCAGCCAAGCTGAACTACCTGTAGTTCCTCAAACATACTAGGCTTATTCTGTTTCACCTCTGACCTTTGCATATGCTTTTCTCACTTGCTGTGACATTCTTCCATATTTATTCTTATTATTCATACTTACGTTGAATATGTTATTCTTACATATTTGTGTAGCCTGTAAGCTTTTAGAAGAAAAGATTATGTATCATTTTACTGTTGTATGTTCATCACTTACTACAGTGCCTCTCACTTAGCAGTTTCTCAATGAGTATTTGCTGATTGACTGTATGCATTATTCATGAATGAATGCAGCATTTGATCCACAAGGCTACTCACACTGTCAACACTCCTTTCTTTTCCTGTTGGCCTTTACCTTGTTGAGTCTTCTTTGATCTCTTAGTGCTTGGTTATCTTCTCTGGTTTAATCTGTTTCAGGGTCTTTTCCTTCCATTGTCTCCCACACACCTGCAGAATGTTGTTCATTCGGCCCAGCTCTGATCATGTCACTCCTTTGCTATCGCTAAGTAATTTTCAATGATTCCTCACTGTTCATATTATAAAGGTCAAAGTCCTTTGTACCCTCCTAGCAAATTTCTGCAGGCAGTGATTATATAGTTTCCTGGTTTTATCTCTCATTAGTCTTATTCTACTAATCTCCACTCCAGTAACCAGACTACCTTGCCCATGATTTTCTGTTTATGCCGTTCTCCTCCTTCAGAATATACTTCTTCTACTTCTAATAAAAGTTTAGCTGTGCTTCAAGGCTCAGTTCAATTGCCACTGTTCCATAAATATTGCCCTGGCTCCCCAGGGGAACAAAATAGTTTCCTTCCCCTGTGTTCCCAAAGCACTTTGTTTGCGCCTTCTTAGGCACTTGTTATATCTTACCTTCTGTTAAGGATATTCTTGCATTTGCAATTCAGTGATAAGGTGAGAATAGATCTTATTCATTTTTGTATTCTCATGAGTGCCTTGCCCATATGTGTTCGATAAATGTTTGTTGAATTGAATGCTAATAAATCAAAGATATAAAGCCTTAGTGTTAAGCATTAAATCACGGTGAGTTATACATTTTATTCTTTATCCAAAAATACATGGATGGTGAGCACACCAGAAAGCTAGTGGCCATTTTGCTGATGCTTTTCTTCTTCAGGAATAGGAACTTCTTTAACTTATATAAAAGGAAGATTAGCTTAATTGAACAGGGCATGAAATTTATGCAGTCCTTAAAATATTGTAATAAATAAGAATCATGAATATTAAACATGTTTCCTATGTTCAAAATTGATTTTAAAATACAGTGGCTAAAGCATTTCGAAAACAAATGAGGGTTGTTTAGTATTTCAGAAATTTGTCCTCAGTTTCAAACTCTCCATATACCATAAGGTTTTCAAAGGAAAGAACTATTTCATCTTGTTCACAATAATGACTATTTCTGTTGGATTCTGCGCTCGAGAAAATATTTGTTGCTTAAATAAACAAGCACCTGTGTTACAGTGTAACAATCAAGAGTCTGTATATTTTTTTCCCACTTATTCATTTTGTATGTGACCTAGGAAAAGTCATCTCACCTCTTGAGAAGGCAGCCACCTCATTGGTAATATGGAGGTATCAGTACCTTATCTGAATGAGGGCAAAAAGTTACCTGAGACAGCCTAAGACACTCTTATTTTTCACCCCTTCTGAAGTTCTCTTTTACTCATGTGTACCCTGATCTTTCTTAATGAACCCTTCCCACATTATCAATGACATAATGATCACAAATGCTTCCATGAAGTTCAATGGTGTAGCTCTACATTGCAAGGAGTTTTTTGGTAGACTTCAGTCTTTACGTAATAGAAGCACTCTCCGGATAAGACAGAGAAACCTGATGACTCTGCAGAAGAGGCTGCAGGCAAGGCAAAGCTATCTATGCCCTTGCCATGTCTAAGAATGGTCAAACATCACAAGTGATTAGTCTCTCAGATAAGGGATTTGCTTTTATGAAAAACCCCCAAGGAGGGACGGAGGCCAATCTGGCATCTGCTGCAGCATACACGCATCCTGGCAAACTACTTCAGGTCAGTAGTCAGGAACCATTTCTTCTGCTAGGATGAGCTTCATGTGGAAGTATTGTCTGAAATATGAGCCCAAAGCCACACTGAGTATCATCTGCAAGTGACAAAAACTATATTTGTTCATTAGCAGGGTTAATAGGCATATTCCAGCAGGTCTTATTTCAAATTGTGCTTTCCCAGGCATGAATGAAATGGCCTTTGAAATTTAATCAGGCATAAAAAAATTACACACATTATTCGTATGATAACTGTTCACCTGATAGAAACATCATAGACAAACTATGTTTTAGCGACCTCAACATCTTTTCACAGACATCTGTGGCAACCCACAAATGGAATTCAGCAACCAAACTGGCATTTCATGAGTGGCCTTCCTGGCTAACCCCAAACAGTTCACAGAAGCCAGGTAATATGATTTGCTTCCTCTCAGGGGGCACTAAATTATTTGATGAGATGACACTGAGATTCAGCAATACTCTTCTTTACAATAGGACTGACAGTTACTCTCTCCTGAGTAGATGGAGACTTTGACAAGTACTGAGTCAAAGCAAAATTTGCTTGGGACATCCAGGTAGAAATTTCTGGCTGATGCTTGGGTAGACGGTTATGGTATTTATGTCAAATCATAGATTAGTAAAGGATTTTTTTTCTTATTCAGTCATGGATGAGTATGAAAACAAAGCTGTATACACTTCTTTCCCATTTAAAAACACTGTGATATGAACACTTAACATGAAATTTACCCTCTTAACAAACTTTTAAGTGCACCATACAATATGTTAACTATAATCATTCTATTGTATGGCAGATATGTAGAACTCATTCAACTTGCATAACTGAAATTATATGCCCATTGGAAGCCACTCCCCATTCTCCCACTCTCTCAGCCCCTGGAACCCACCATTCTACTGTTTGTTTCTGTGAGTATGACTATTATAGATACTTCATATAAGTGGAATCATGCAGTATTTGTCCTTCCATGACTGGCTTATTTCACTGAGCCTAACGTCCTCCAGGTTTCTCCATGTTGTTGCATATGGCAGAATTTCCTTCTTTTTGAAGGCCATAGAATGTATACATACATACATTCATTGTATGTATACACCACATTTTCCGTGTCTATTCATCTGTGAATAGACAGTTAAGTTGTTTCTACATCTCGGCTACTGTGAATAATGCTGCAAAAATATGGTATGCAGATATCCCTTTGAGATCCTTTCAGTTCTTTTGGATGTATACTCAGAAATGGAATTACTGGATCATATGGTAGTTCTATTTTTAATTTTTTGAGGAACTTCAATACTGTTTTCTATGGTGGCTGCGCCATTTTGCATTTCCACTAAAAGTGTTCCATACCAGTTCAATTTCTCCTCTTTCAATCCTCACCGACACTTACTATTGTTTGTGTTTTGAATAACAGTCATCTTAACAGGTGTGCATGGACATCTCATTATGGGTTTGATTTGTATTTCCCTAATGATTAGTGATGTTGATCATGTTTATAAACGCCTGTTGTCCATTTGTTTATGTTCTTTGGAGAAATGTCTAAGTCCTCTGCCAACCTTTTAATCCAGTAAAGTTTTTTGCTATTGTGCTGTAGAAATTTCTTATATATTTTATATACTAACACCTTATCAGATATATGGCTTTCATATATTTTCTCCCGTTCAGTAGGTTGCCTTTTCACTTGGATAACTGTTTCCTTTGCTATGAGTGGCAAAGGAAGGGGCTATGAGTTTGCTATAAATGCCTGGGTGATTAAATAATCTGTACAACAAACCCCTATGACACAAGTTTACCTATGTAACAAACCTGCAACAAATCCCTGAACTTAAAATAAAAATAAAATAAACATAGCCACCTTTTCAAATAAAAATGAAGCTTTTTAGTTTTATATAGTCCCACTTGTCTTTTTTTTTTTTTTTTTTTTTGAGACAGAGTTCCGCTCTTGTTGCCCAGGCTGGAGTGCAATGGTGCGATCTCGGCTCACTGCAAGCTCCGCCTCCTGGGTTCAAGCGATTCTCCTGCCTCAGCCTCCTGACTAGCTGGAGATGCATGCCACCATGCCCTGCTAATTTTTGTAATTTTAGTAGAGATGGGGTTTCACCATGTTGGCCAGGCTGGTTTCAAACTTCTAACCCCAGGTGATCCACCTGCCTCGGCCTCCCAAAGTGCTGGAATTACAGGTGTGAGTCACTGTGCCAGGCCCCTCCCACTTGTCTTTATTTGCTATCATTGCTAATGTTTTTGATGTCATATCCAAGAAGTCAGTGCCAAGATCAAAGTTATAAAGCTTTTCCCCTGTGTTTCTTCTACAAGTTTTACTGTTTCAGTTCTTATGTTTAAGACATTCATTCATTTCGAGTTGATTTTGCATATGGTGTAGGGTAAGGTTCCAATTTCATTCTTTTACATATGGATACCCACTGTTTTCAGTGCCATTTTTTTTAAGAGACCATCCTTCCCTCATTGTGTATTCTGGCACTTTATTGAAGATCAGTTGACTGTACATGTGTTGGTTTATTTCTGGGCTCTGTATTCTGTTCCATTTGTGTATGTATCTGTGTTTATGCCAGGACCATACTGTTTTAATTACTGTAGCTTTGTAATAAATTTAAAAATCAGCAAGTGTGATGCCTCCAGCTTTGTTGTTCCTTGTCAGGATCTCTTTGGCTTTTCAGGGTCTTTTGTGGTTGTATACGAATTTTAGGTTTGTTTCCCTATTTATGTAAAATATGTCATTGGGATTTTGATAAGGATTGCATTGAATCTGTACATTGCTTTGGGCCATGTGGACATCTTAACAAGATTAAGTCTTCCAATCCTGGAACATAGGATGTCTATTTATTTGTGTCTTTTTAAAATTTTTTTCATCAGTGTTTTATAACTTTCAGTGTACAAGTCTTTCACCTGCTTGGTAAAATGGATTCCTAAGTATTTCGTTTTTTCATGGTATTGTAAATATTATTGTTTTCTTAATAGATTCATCTGTGTTTCATTGCTTTGTCTGAGCAATCTGTATCAGTAGAACTCACCCCGACCCATAAGAAATATGTTGGGTGACTAGTCACGTAAACGAAGTGCCTATTTTCAACATATTAATCTTTAACTCTCTTAAGAGGAATTAGCATTTATTGTCTACTGAATGCCAGGCACAGCCTTAGACTCCACATACATTATTCCATTTGATCCTAGCATCTGTCTGAAATAGATATTATTAAACTCCCTTTTCATAAGGAAACTCATATTTAGAGAGGTTGAGTAGCTTGTTAAAATTCACATGGTTAAGAAATGGGAGGGCCAGGTCTATTTGATTCCAAAGTCCGAGCTCTTTTTACAAATATACACTGTCCTAAAATTAAAACATAGGCCTTGCTTAATTAGTTCTAGTATGTTGTGCATCAGAAACGGCTCCTAACCTATGCTAAAAATTATCACATAAGGGGTAATTGAAATTATTTTCAGTGTTTTCTGCAGAAGTCTGCAGAGTTAAGATTTTCTGTAATTAAGTTCTGTATTTTAGCAGTCTTCATAAGCTTCTTGGAAAGTAGAAAAGCATTCTTCCTTTGGTTGGAGGGTCAATTCTTATCCAAAGGATTCTCTGAGTTTCCTTTCTCCTTAGATCGTGGAGTTGGACATGACTTTGGAGGTCACAAGAGTCAACCACTCATTTTATGCATAAGCAACCCATAAAAAGCTTTGGAAAGGTCAACCAGGTTGATTAACATCACTCAGCACTTACTGGCAGAGTTAGGAATTACATCTAAGCTTCCTTACTCTAAATCCCATGCCTTATTATCAGTGAAATTATTAGTTTCTAAACTAGGACTCATGCTTTTGTTGCATAAAGTAAATTTGGCCACTTTTTTAAATGAATTGATTACTTCCAGTATGACTGTGACTTACTCTGTTTTTCTCACACATATAGTACATATCCTTTGTACATAGTCTAGCCAAAATTCTGACATGACTTTGCAGCAACATGGATGCAGCTGGAGGCCATTATCCTAAGCAAATCAATGCAGGAACAGAAAACCAAATACCACATGTTCTCACTTATAAACGGGAGCTAAACATTGGGTACTCATGGACATAAAGATGGGAAAAATAAACACTGGGGACTACTGTAAGAGGGAGGCAGGGTGGGAGGTGAGGGTTGAAAAACTGACTGTTGGCTACTGTGCTCAGTACATGGGTGACAGGATCATTTGTATTGCAAACCTCAGCTTCATGCACTATACTCAGGTAATAAACCTGCACATGTATCTCAAATCTAAAATTTTTAAAAAATGAAATTATAAAAAAATTCAGGCATGAATTGTATATTTGAGCTATCCAAACTCATATTCCATCCCTGAACATCTGCTTGGACTCTTTACACCAGAAACTAAATTTCTTGAGAAAGTCCATCTTAATTACTCTGTATTTATAGAGGCTCAAATGGTCCTAATATTTATAAATGCTTATTAAATATGATTGGATTATGCCATTTGCTTGATATTCTTTATTAATGCTAATGTGCATTAGGAGCAAATTTTTAAACTTTTATTTTATGTTCAGGTGTACGTAAGTGCAGGTTTATCACATAGGTAAACTTGTGTCATGGAAAAGCAATTTGTAACAAGCAACCCATTATCAATGTGTCCAATACTCGTGGCTTTACTGGTATCCTTGGGACACAGAAAAAAAACAGAGACACTAGTTTGTACAGCTACTAAAATATTACCGATGCCTTTGCTAATAGAACATAAGGTTTTTCTATTTAAAGCCAAAAAAAAAAAAAAAAAAAAAAAAAAAAACTTTGGTTAATGGGTACAAAAAAATAGAAAGAATAAGACCTACTATTTGATAGAATAAGAGGGTGACTATAGTCAATAAGAACTTAATTATACATTTAAAAATAACTAAAAGAGTTTAACTGAATTATTTGTAACACAAAGGATAAATGCTCAAAGGGATGGATACCCAATTCTCTTGGGTATGATCTGCTTGTTTTATTATATTAGTGTATTGCATGCCAGGATCAAAACATCTCATGTACCCATGAACATAGATACCTACCATTTACCCACAAAAATTACAAATAAAAAAATTTTTTAAAGTTCTTATAATCCCTTAAAATTATCTTAACAATAAGGCTTAGTTGAACGGGTAAAAAAACCACACACACAAAATGGTAGCCAGAATGATGAGTCTACTAAGTAGTGGAGTTGTATTATGATGTATGATCTTTGATTCCAACTTCAGAGAATCTGTTAAGAAAGAAAATACAGATGTAGGATTCCAGAAGGCATGAACAATCTTGAACTGTTAAGTTCTTTTGAAAAATGAGCTGAGCAGAGCTGAGCTATAGAGTGAAAGCAAGTTGAGTTATGTCGAAATAAATTACAGGGTGCCATTTCTATAGACCCAAAGGATTCTGCAGGTTGAATATTTGCAGGTTTATATCTAATTTTAGGGATCGGGACATTTCTGTTCTCTTCACCATTTTTCTTGCCATACAGAAGGAGATCGAAATAAGTGCCAGTTACTGAGAACTAACCGATGGCTTCCCGAGGTTGCAATGTTTTAATTAGAGAGATAATAGGGCCAGATTCTGCTGTTCAGTGAAGGGAATCTTTTATAAAAAGGCTTATAACAGCATGAGACAGATTTTTGTTTGATAATGAGAAACAAAATGTGTAAAAATGAAATTGTAAAAAGGACTAAGCAATGGAGTGGTACTAGATGAATATTCTTTTTTTCTAAATAACTTTAGAGACAATTGGCACATTTGGTAACTATATTGACTTTTTCTATATGGAAAAGTATCAAAACTTCTTGGAAGTGACTAGATTGAGAAACAGGGGTACAGAAACTGGCCCCTCTGTAGTTTGTAACCTATGCTTCTTTTGCTTTTCTTTTCCGGTTTGCTCCTCACTGTTTTCCCACAAGAAAGGACTGCATAAAAAGATGTCAAGCCGTGTAGTTCATAAGGAGGAACACATTGCTTTTATATCTGGATTTGTAAAAGACACTAACTTAATGTGTTTTAGTTGTATTATTTTAATTATGGCAACAAAAGAAATTGGAAGCTATAAAGAGCCATTTTCTTAAGCCAATTATGTGCACGTTATGTTTATAAACAAAATCCATTGAAACTTTATAAAAATAAGAAATTTGCATTTATATTAAATCCTAACTCAGTTTTAATAATGCACTTGCTAAATTTTTTAACCACAGATCTGATTGCCTACAAAAAAGGAAAACAATCATCTCATGACATGCCTAAAGAAAGGTCAGGAAATTTTACATTTTCTCAGATACTCACTGAAATTAAAGCAAACTAAAAAGAAAAATTGGCCTTTACTTCTTCTAGTCTCCATTGCAAATATAAAACATCAGGTCAATATTATTTCAATAAGGAGCATTTTAAAAAGCAAACCAAGTAAACAAAACATCAATTGTACTTATTCAGCTGATGGTCTTAGACCATAGTCCTGGACTGAGATCTGAATGTTTTGGAACAAGAAGCCCAGCCTGCTTTGCCTTTCTATCTAATTTTACAGAAAACTAGGACAATGGCAACATGTCATCACTGAGGGCATGCTATGAAAGATTTATCTTCCTGTGTTCAAACAAATCATTAGATTTATCGCTTTTGGTATCATAGGTCTTCATTGAGTCAAATAAAACATATTTTGTTTACTACACTGGAAAGATATAAATGCTAAATACTGTTTAACTTTATTTTATGAGAGTGAATATTATATTCTTCTTTCCAGTGACCTTTTATTGCTTCGTGAATAAAGAAATAATTTGCTAGACAGAAATAGCAGCAAGAGACTCATGGAATTTATGACCAGACAAACTCTCCTAAAACTGAAAGATAAACATGATAGTTTCAGATAAAAATAGAGAATTTTTCTGTACTCCAGTCTCAAAACTTTCACAAACTTTATATCATACAGGAAATAATATATGATTTAAATGGTAGACAACTCATCAATCTTTTGTAACGAAAAATAAAATCAAAACCAGTGACAGATATGAGACTTTGCCAAACTCTTAAGCATTTGCTCCTTTAAAAAATATCACAAAAGGAACAGATAAAAATGAGTTTACCCTTCACAAGAGAAAAACTATCCTGATAGCACCAGAAGGAAACAGTACAACATAGCGGTCAAGACTAGGACCCGTGGAACCTGAGAGAACACTTCATGGTTCTGTGACTTCGGGCAGGTCTCCTGCTTTCTGAACCTCAGTTTCCTCTTGTAGAAGGTAGAGATCATATCACTTGCTATCCTATAGTGATGGTAAGAAAACTAAATGGGATAGACATAAGACCCCTTGCTTTGTGCCTAGCACATGTTAAGCACTTGATACACATTAGACGTTATTATCACTTTTTGTTAACAGCTGATTTTTTTTGGTCAGATCTCCGTAAATCATGGTGGCATATTAGAGTTATGGCCATTCAACAAAAAGTTGTAAAAATACAGGCCATCAATCCATTCTGCCATCTCTCTTGAAGCACTCTGAACAATCTTTTCTTGACATTTTTTTTTGTACTTGATATTGTATCAGAATATCATAGTTTGAAAGAAACTGAAAAACCAAGTATTCAGGGATTTTGCTTAAGATGTAGAAAGCTAAAAAGAGTATGTTCAGCACCCTTACAATAACAAGATGGAATGTATATGAAATTTTAAACTTTCCTGAATGCATTAGAGAGCTTAAGTCACAGGGAAAGTCTAAAGCTGAGAGTAGTAAAATAACAGAAAAAAAATAAACAAAAAAAACATTGCATCAGTGCAGCCACAACCCTAAACACAAAGTGTCACTAGAGGAATTTTAATTCTAGGGTGCACTCATGGTGACCACAGCAAAAAGAAAACTAAAATCCAGGTCAAGTCATGGCTACACTGACTCAACCCCCATGCTGATTATCTACCAAATTAACATTTTCTGGCCATTTGCAGGCCCAAATGCTATTTATATCAGGCACTGTTGTTTTATGCAACGTGTCTGACATTCAAACAAGAATTATGAGAAATATTAAGAGGCAAGAAAATACATGCTGTCAATAAAACCAACAAAACCAGACTCTAATATGCTCCAGATGTTGGAAGTCACATAGGGAATTAAAAATAGCTATGATTAATGTGTTAATATGATTAATAGTGAATAAGATACACCACATATGTGACTAGATAGGGAGTTCCAGCAAACAAAATAAAACCATAAGAAAACAATCAAATGGCAATGCAGAAATAAAAAACATAACAGAAATAATGTCTTTGCTGGGCTCAGCAGTAGAAAAAACTGACACAGGTGACAGCTGACTGAGATCATTAAAGTGTTGAAATTTAAAAAGAAATTGTCAACTCCAATGTATATATGCAATGAAAATATCTTTCAATAACAGCAGGAAAATAAAGACGTCTTCAAATAAAAACTGAGAAGCCTTCAAACAAATAAAACTCACAAAATTTACAACAAGAATATCTGTGTTTCAAGAAATGTTAAAGAAATTTCTTCAAGCAGAAAAAATATGATACTAGATAGAAACTGTGATCTATGAAGAGTGCTAGAAATGGCAAGAGTAAAGGTATGTATAAAATTTATTTTCTCATTTAAATTGCTCTAATAGAAAATTATTTCTTTAAAACAAATAAGTAGCAATTCATTGTGTTTTAGCTTTCTGTATATTGTGTGTAGTGAACTTCTTTTAAAAAGCCTTATGTACTACGGTTGCTATGGCAAAAGATGTACATGAGCAATTGGGAGTATATGGTTGTGAAGTTATTACATGACATGTGAAATTACATAATATTATTTGAAGATAGGCTGTGATTAATCACAAATGTATATTATGAACTCTAAGGAAATGACTGTCTTTTTTTTACAGAGCTATAAATAATAAGTTAATAGTGAACATAAAAATGGAATCATAAAGTACTCAATATATTAGGATGCAGAAAAAGACAGACTAACAGCAGATATCTCAGCAGAAACTCTACAAGCCAGAAGAGAGTGGGGGCCAATATTCAACATTCTTAAAGAAAATAATTTTCAACCCAGAATTTCATATCCAGCCAAACTAAGTTTCATAAGTGAAGGAGAAATAAAATCCTTTACAGACAAGCAAATACTTAGAGATTTTGTCACCACCAGGCCTGCCCTACAAGAGATCCTGAAGGAAGCACTAAACATGGAAAGTAACAACTGGTACCAGCCATTGCAAAAACATGCCAAAATGTAAAGATAATCAATGCTAGGAAGAAACTGCATCAACTAACGAGCAAAATAACCAGCTAATATCATAATGACAGGATCAAGTTCACACATAACAATATTAACCTTAAATATAAATGGACTAAATGGTCTAATTAAAAGACACAGACTGGCAAATTGGATAAAGAGTCAAGACCCATCAGTTTGCTGTATTCAGGAGACCCATCTCACATGCAAAGGAGGGGTTGCAATCCTAGTCTCTGATAAAACAGATTTTAAACCATCAGAGATCAAGAGAGACAAAGAAGGCCATTACATAATGGTAAAGGGATCAATTCATAAGGAAGAGCTAACTATCCTATATATATATATGCACCCAATACAGGAGCACCCAGATTAATAAAGCATGTCCTTAGAGACTTACAAAGAGACTCAGACTCCCATACAATAATAATGGGAGACTTTAACACCCCACTGTCAACATTACACAGATCAACGAGACAGGAAGTTAACAAAAATATCCAGGAATTGAACTCAACTCTGCACCAAGCAGACCTAATAGACATCTATAGAACTCTCCACCCCAAAGCAACAGGATATACATTCTTCTCAGCACCACATCGCACTTATTCCAAAACTGACCACATAGTTGGAAGTAAAGCACTCCTCAGCAAATGTAAAAGAACAGAAATTATAACTGTCTCTCAGAACACAGTGCAATCAAACTAGAACTCAGGACTAAGAAACTCAATCAAAACGGCTCAACTGCAGGGAACCTGAACAACCTGCTCCTGAATGACTACTGGGTACATAACGAAATGAAGGCAGAAATAAAGATGTTCTTTGAAACCAATGAGAACAAAGATACAACATACCAGAACCTCTGGGACACATTTAAAGCAGTGTGTAGAGGGAAATTTATAGCACTAAATGTCCACAAGAGAAAGCTGGAAAGATCTGAAATTGACATCCTAACATCACAATCCAAATAACTAGAGAAGCAAGAGCAAACACATTCAAAAGCTAGCAGAAGGCAAGAAATAACTAAGATCAGAGCAGAACTGAAGGAGATAGAGACACAAAAAACCCACCAAAAAATCAATGAATCCAGGAGCTGGTTTTTTGAAAAGATCAACAAAACTGATAGACCGCTAGCAAGACTAATAAAGAAGAAAAGAGAGAAGAATCAAATAGACGCAATAAAAAATGATAAAGAGGATATCACCACCGACCCCACAGAAATACAAACTACCATCAGAGAATACTATAAACACCTCTATGCAAATAAACTAGAAAACCTAGAAGAAATGGATAATTTCCTGGACACTTACACTCTCCCAAGACTCAACCAGGAAGAAGTTGAATCCCTAAATAGACCAATAGCAGGCTCTGACATTGAGGCAATAATTAATAGCCTACCAACGAAAAAAAGTCCAGGACCAGAAGGATTCACAGCTGAATACTACCAGAGGTACAAGGAGGAGCTGGTACCATTCCTTCTGAAACTATTCCAATCAATAGAAAAAGAGGGAATCCTCCCTAACTCATTTTATGAGGCCAACATCATCCTGATACCAAAGCCTGACAGAGATACAACAAAAAAAGAGAATTTTAGACCAATATCCCTGATGAACATCGATGCAAAAATCCTCAATAAAATACTGGCAAACCAAATCCAGCAGCACATCCAAAAGCTTATCCACCATGATCAGGTGGGCTTCATCCCTGGGATGCAAGGCTGGTTCAACACACGCAAATCAATAAATGTAATTCAGCATATAAACAGAACCAAAGACAAAAACCACATGATTATCTCAATAGATGCAGAAAAGGCCTTTGACAAAATTCAACAGCCCTTCATGCTAAAAACGCTCAATAAATTTGGTATTGACAGAACGTATCTCAAAATAATAAGAGCTATTTATGACAAACCCACAGCATCAGAGAAATACACAGGCATCAGAGAAATGCAGATCAAAACCACAATGAGATACCGTCTCACACCAGTTAGAATGACAATCATTAAAAAGTCAGGAAACAACAGGTGCTGGAGAGGATGTGTAGAAATAGGAACACTTTTACATTGTTGGTGGGACTGTAAACTAGTTCAACCACTGTGGAAGACAATGTGGCGATTCCTCAAGGATCTAGAACTAGAAATACCATTTGACCCAGCCATCCCATTACTGGGGATATACCCAAAGGATTATAAATCATGCTGCTATAAGACACATGCACACATATGTTTATTGCGGCACTATTCACAATAGCAAATACTTGGAACCAACCCAAATGTCCATCAGTGACAGACTGGATTAAGAAAATGTGGCACACATACACCATGGAATACTATGCAGCCATAAAAAGGATAAGTTCATGTCCTTTGTAGGGATATGGATGCAGCTGGAAACCATCATTCTCAGCAAACTATCACAAGAACAGAAAACCAAACACCGCATGTTCTCACCCATAGGTGGGAATTGAACAATGAGAATACTTGGACACAGGAAGGGGAACATCACACACCGGGGCCTGTTGTGGGGTGGGGGGAGTGGGGAGGGATTGCACTAGGAGATATACCTAATGTAAATGACGAGTTAATGGGTGCAGCACACCAACATGGCACATGTGTACATATGTAACAAACCTGCATGTTGTGCACATGTACCCTAGAACTTAAAGTATAATAATAATAAAAAAAAATTCAAATAAAAATATAACTAAAGTGACTATATTTTTATCAGACAGAGTTTATTTCATAACAAGGAATGTGAGAGATAAAGAATAATATTATCTAACAATTAAGGGTCAAGGTACCAAGAAGATACAATGATCCAAAATATGTATTCAACTAACAATGCTTCAAAATATACAAGGCAAAAACTTACAAAATTTATAAGAGAAATAGACAAGACTTCAATCATAACAAAATTTATGCTTCTCTTTCAGTAATAAAACAAGCAGTCAGAAAGTCAGCAAAGATACAGAAGATGTGAATAACACTATGAAACAACTTTATCTAATTGACACTTATACAACACTCCATTTAATAATATCAGACTAACCATTCTTCTCAAGCACATATCCAAGATATTCTGAGCCATAAAAGAAAAAAGCAAATTTAAAAGAATTATAATCATTTGAAGTAATTTTTAAAAACATAACAAATTAAAAATTAATAGCAGAAAGACATCATAAAATACCTAATACTTGATTTCAAGACTAACTATAAGGATACAAATATATAGACAGCCTGGGATTGATGAAAGGATAGACATATAGCTCAGTGGAACAGGAAATCCAGATATAGAATCACACATGTATAGTCAGTGGGTTTTCAACAAAGGGGAAAGGGGAATTCAACAGAGAAAAGGTATTTAGTGTAATAAATGGTGCTGAAATAATGGGCTATTCATATGGGAAAAAGTAAATCCTGGTTCTTATCCTGTACCATATACAAAAATTAGCTATAAAAGAGATCATAAACATACATGTAAAATGTGAATTTAAAACTCATAGAAGAACAAGTAGAAATTTTGTGATCTTGGATTGACCATGATTCCTTAGGCATGATAACAAAACACAATACATAAAGAAAAAAAATTATAAGTGGTTTTCATCAAATTAAGAGTTCTCTTCTTTAAAGGTCACTGTTACAGAATGAAAAGATAAGCCAGAAATGGGAAGAAAATATTGCAAAATACATATCTGATAAAGATCTTCCATCCAGCATAAAAAGGAATTCCCAAAACTCAATAATAAGAAAACAATAAACTCAATTAAATAAAAAAGCAAAGGCTTTTGGAGGAAAAAACTCCATTTCACCAAAAACTTATATAAAGGATAAAATTAGTAAACTAAAAGAGAAGTCAGTAAAAATATGCCTACTGGGGTCCAAAAAGAAAAAGGCAAGGAGAGTAAGATATGTGAAGAGTAGTAAAAATTCTTTAAAATTGGATGAAGTCCCCAAAAGAGAGAAAAGAGAGAATAAGGATGAAATAATATTTGAAGATACAGCCAGGTATTTTTCAGAGCTGATAAAAAACATCAACCCACAGAATCAAGATGCTCCTAAAGCCTCAGTCAGAACCAATATAAAGAAAACCACACCAAAGACCGCATTTAAACTGCTGAAAATGAAAGACTAAAAGAAATCTTAAATGACTGTGCAGAAAAGGGGCATATTAACTTTAGAAAGTAAGTACAAAACTGGAAGCTGATTTTACCATACACTAAGAAGCTGGAGGAAAATATCATGATATTTTTTATAAATTTTTATACATTGAAGGAGTACAAGTGCATTTTTGTTACATGGATGTAGTGTGTGATGATGAAGTCTGGGCTTTTAGGGTAACCATCACCCAAATAGTGTACATTGTATCTATTAAGTAATTTCGTATCCCTCACTCCCTTCCCAATGTCTATTATAGAACCATATCATTCTTTCAGTAATGATCACATTTTTAAACAAAGGTGAGGTCTTTCACCAGCTGACCTACACTAAATTGTAAGAGGAGTTCAGTGGAAGGAAAATTAATTCCAGAGAGAAATGTAACAATATATGAAGACCCACGGAAAGGAAAGATGTTTGTAAATTTAAATGATTGCTGACTGTAGAAAACAATAGATAATGTTGGGTGTTTAAAATATGTGTGGGATTAAATTGTATGATGATAATAATACAAAGGTGTGAGAGAGTAAATAAAGTTGGTGTGCTCTAAAACTCTAGCACTGGCTGAGTGGGGTGGCTGACTCTTACAATCCCAGAACTTTGAGAAGCTGAGGCAGGAGGATCACTTGAAGCCCAGAGTTCGAGACCAGCCCGGGCAGCATAGTCAAACCTTGACTCTGCTAAATTAATTAATAACTCTAGCATTAACTGCAAAGTGGTCAGGTAATTTGCACAACGTTTTTAAAGTAAAATATCATGTTATAAGTTATAAAGTAGCCATTAATGGAAACAGGAAAAGAATGTAGAACTTGCTAGCTAACAGAGGGAAAAGGTGAATAATACAGACCTTTATTAGTCAAGAAGACAGAAGAGGAAAAAAAAAGAAGAATATAAAATGGGAGGAGGTGAAAATAGAGAACATTTTAGATTGTAGTTTTAAACACAAACAGAATTGTAATTACATGAAGTGCACACAGGCTATATAATCCAATTTGAAGACTGAAATTAACAGATTGGTTACAAAAGCCAAATTCAATGATAAGCTGCTTACAAGAAACATATTTTAAATAAAAGAACCAGAAATGTTATAAAGAAAAAAATGGAAAAAGATGAACCATAGAAACACTAACTAAAGGATGGCTTATGTAGCCTTACTAATAATTGTCACAGATGATTAAGGCTTAATTGGAAGTAAATATGAATATTTCATAATTATGAGTTTAATCCACAGTGAATACAATACAATTCTAAATCTATATATACTCAATAACATAGTTTTAAAAATAAATTACATAACTAAAAGGACAAGTATTAAATTCATAATTATAATTTAAGACTTTTCTATATCTCTCTCTATAGTTCATAGAAGAAACAGACAAAAACATCAAATATATCTGAGAGACCTAGTACAGTTACTGTCTGCTGCTGAGGTTTACACTACAGATGCAAGAAAAAGGGTCCTGTGCTTTCTGTCTTTCTGATTGACTACTGAAGTTTGTAAAATGGTTTTTCTTCATCCATCAGGCTCATTATATGATTTTTCTTCTTTTGTCAGTTAAGGTAATCAACTAAATTAATTTTCAACTAAATGAAATAATTATCAATGAACCACTTTGCACTGCTGAAATGAGACTCACGTGGTAATATTGTATTATCCTTATCTGCCTGTATGTAATATTCTAGTGCTGTGTTTCAGATTTTTATATCTAATGCCATGACAGGGATTAGCCTCTACTTTAACAAAGAATAAAAGGAAAATCTCTCATTCAATAAAGAGTAACCACAAATAAAACATGTAAAGAACTTCATATTTAAGTATGGGTTATTGAAAGCTTTTCTCCTGAAATAAAAAAATCAATGATATAGTCTACTAGTTTATTTAAATATTATACTGGAAATCTTAGCCAGTACAGTAAGACAAGAAAAATATTGTATTAGAAAAGAAGAGGAAAAAAAAGGTCGTTTGCAGATGACATTTTTGTGTTTACAGAAGAACTGTTGGAATTAATAAGCCAATCTAATTTTAAACCCAGAATTTCATATCCAGCCAAACTAAGTTTCATAAGTGAAGGAGAAATAAAATCCTTTACAGATAAGCAAATGCTTAGAGATTTTGTCACCACTAGGCCTGCCTTACAAGAGACCCTGAAGGAAGCACTAAACATGGAAAGGAACAACCGGTACCAGTCACTGCAAAAACATGCCAAAATGTAAAGACCATTTAGGCTAGGAAGAAACTGCATCAACTAACGAGCAAAATAACCTGTTAATATCATAATGGCAGGATCAAGTTCACACATAACAATATTAACCTTAAATGTAAATGGATTAAATGCTCCAATTAAAAGACACAGACTGGCAAACTGGATAAAGAGTCAAGACCCATCAGTCTGCTGTATTCAGGAGACCCATCTCACATGCAGAGACATACATAGGCTCAAAATAAAGGGATGGAGGAAGATTTACCAAGCAAATGGAGAACAAAAAAAAGCAGGGGTTGCAATACTAGTCTCTGATAAAACAGACTTTAAACCATCAAAGATCAAAAGAGACAAAGAAGGCCATTACATAATGGTAAAAGGATCAATTCAACAGGAAGAGCTAACTATCCTATATATATATGCACCCAATACAGGAGCACCCAGATTCATAAAGCAAGTCCTTAGAGACTTACAAAGAGACTCAGACTCCCATACAATAATAATGGGAGACTTCAACACTCCACTGTCAACATTAGACAGATCAACGAGACAGAAAGTTAACAAGGATATCCAGGAATTGAACTCATCTCTGCAGCAAGCAGACCTAATAGACATCTATAGAACTCTCCACCCCAAAGCAACAGAATATACATTCTTCTCAGCACCACATAGCACTTATTCAAAAATTGACCACATAATTGGAAGTAAAGCACTCCTCAGCAAATGTACAAGAACAGAAATTATAACAAACTGTCTCTCAGACCACAGTGCAATCAAACTAGAACTCAGGACTAAGAAACTCAATCAAAACCGCTCAACTACATGGAAACTGAACAACCTGCTCCTGAATGACTACTGGGTACATAACGAAATGAAGGCAGAAATAAAGATGTTCTTTGAAACCAATGAGAACAAAGATACAACATACCAGAATCTCTGGGACACATTTAAAGCAGTGTGTAGAGGGAAATTTATAGCACTAAATGCCCACAAGAGAAAGCAGGAAAGATCTAAAATTGACACTCTAACATCACAATTAAAAGAACTAGAGAAGCAAGAGCAAACACATTCAAAAGCTAGCAGAAGGCAAGAAATAACTAAGATCAGAGCAGAACTGAAGGAGATAGAGACACAAAAAACCCTCTAAAAAATTAATGAATCTAGGAGTTGGTTTTTTGAAAAGATCAACAAAATTGACAGACCGCTAGCAAGACTAATAAAGAAGAAAAGAGAGAAGAATCAAATAGACGCAATAAAAAATGATAAAGGGGATATCACCACCGACCCCACAGAAATACAAACTACCATCAGAGAATACTATAAACACCTCTTCGCAAATAAAGTAGAAAATCTAGAAGAAATGGATAATTTCCTGGACACTTACACTCTCCCAAGACTAAACCAGGAAGAAGTTGAATCCCTGAATAGACCAATAGCAGGCTCTGACATTGAGGCAATAATTAATAGCCTACCAACCAAAAAAGTCCAGGACCAGAAGGATTCACAGCTGAATACTACCAGAGGTACAAGGAGGAGCTGGTACCATTCCTTCTGAAACTATTCCAATCAATAGAAAAAGAGGGAATCCTCCCTAACTCATTTTATGAGGCCAACATCATCCTGATACCAAAGCCTGGCAGAGACACAACAAAAAAAGAGAATTTTAGACCAATATCCCTGATGAACATCGATGCAAAAATCCTCAATAAAATACTGGCAAACCGGATTCAGCAATACATCAAAAAGCTTATCCACCATGATCAGGTGGGCTTCATCCCTGGGATGCAAGGCTGGTTCAACATTCGCAAATCAATAAACATAATCCAGCATATAAACAGAACCAAAGACAAGAACCACATGATTATCTCAATAGATGCAGAAAAGTCTTTTGACAAAATTCAACAGCCCTTCATGCTAAAAACGCTCAATAAATTTGGTATTGACGGAACGTATCTCAAAACAATAAGAGCTATTTATGACAAACCCACAGCCAATATCATACTGAATGGGCAAAAACTGGAAAAATTCCCTTTGAAAACTGGCACAAGACAGGGATGCCCTCTCTCACCACTCCTATTCAACATAGTGTTGGAAGTTCTGGCTAGGGCAATCAGGCAAGAGAAAGAAATCAAGGGTATTCAGTTAGGAAAAGAAGAAGTCAAACTGTCCCTGTTTGCAGATGACATGATTGTATATTTAGAAAATCCCATTGTCTCAGCCCAAAATCTCCTTAAGCTGATAAGCAACTTCAGCAAAGTCTCAGGATACAAAATTAATGTGCAAAAATCACAAGCATTCGTATACACCAGTAACAGCCAAACAGAGAGCCAAATCATGAATGAACTTCCATTCACAATTGCTTCAAAGAGAATAAAATACCTAGGAATCCAACTTACAAGGGATGTAAAGGACCTCTTCAAGGAGAACTACAAACCACAGCTCAGTGAAATAAAAGAGGACACAAACAAATGGAAGAACATACCATGCTCATGGATAGGAAGAATCAGTATCGTGAAAATGGCCATACTGCCCAAGGTTATTTATAGATTCAATGCCATCCCCATCAGGCTACCAATGAGTTTCTTCACAGAATTGGAAAAAACTGCTTTAAAGTTCATATGGAACCAAAAAAGAGCCTGCATCTCCAAGACAATCCTAAGTCTAAAGAACAAAGCTGGAGGCATCACGCTACCTGACTTCAAACTATACTACAAGGCTACAGTAACCAAAACAGCATGGTACTGGTACCAAAACAGAGATATAGACCAATGGAACAGAACAGAGTCCTCAGAAATAATACCACACATCTACAGCCATCTGATCTTTGACAAACCTGAGAGAAACAAGAAATGGGGAAAGGATTCCCTATTTAATAAATGGTGCTGGGAAAATTGGCTAGCCATAAGTAGAAAGCTGAAACCGGATCCTTTCCTTACTCCTTATACGAAAATTAATTCAAGATGGATTAGAGACTTAAATGTTAGACCTAATACCATAAAAACCCTAGAGGAAAACCTAGGTAGTACCATTCAGGACATAGGCATGGGCAAAGACTTCATGTCTAAAACACCAAAAGCAACGGCAGCAAAAGCCAAAATTGACAAATGGGATCTCATTAAACTAAAGAGCTTCTGCACAGCAAAAGAAACTACCATCAGAGTGAACAGGCAACCTACAGAATGGGAGAACATTTTTGCCATCTACTCATCTGACAAAGGGCTAATATCCAGAACCTACAAAGAACTCAAACAAATTTACAAGAAAAAACCAAACAGCCCCATCAAAAAGTGGGCAAAGGATATGAACAGACATTTCTCAAAAGAAGACATTCATACAGCCAACAGACACATGAAAAAATGCTCATGATCACTGGCCATCAGAGAAATGCAAATCAAAACCACAATGAGATACCATCTCACACCAGTTAGAATGGCGATCATTAAAAAGTCAGGAAACAACAGGTGCTGGAGAGGATGTGGAGAAATAGGAACACTTTTACACTGTTGGTGGGATTGTAAACTAGTTCAACCATTATGGAAAACAGTATGGCGATTCCTCAAGGATCTAGAACTTGATGTACCATATGACCCAGCCATCCCATTACTGGGTATATACCCAAAGAATTATAAATCATGCTGCTATAAAGACACATGCACACGTATGTTTATTGCAGCACTATTCACAATAGCAAAGACTTGGAATCAACCCCAATGTCCATCAGTGACAGACTGGATTCAGAAAATGTGGCACATATACACCATGGAATACTATGCAGCCATCAAAAAGGATGAGTTTGTGTCCTTTGTAGGGACATGGATGCAGCTGGAAACCATCATTCTTAGCAAACTATCACAAGAACAGAAAACCAAACACCGCATGTTCTCACTCATAGGTGGGAACTGAACAATGAGATCACTTGGACTCGGGAAGGTGAACATCACACACCGGGGCCTATCATGGGGAGGGGGGAGGGGGGAGGGATTTCATTGGGAGTTATACCTGATGTAAATGACAAGTTGATGGGTGCTGACGAGTTGATGGGTGCAGCACAGTAACATGGCACAAGTATACATATGTAACAAACCTGCATGTTATACACATGTACCCTAGAACTTAAAGTATAATAATAATAATTAGAAAAATAAATAAATAAGCCAATCTACAGAAGTCTCTCAATATGAGGTTAAAATACAATAATTGGTTGTATTTGTATCAGTGACAAAATTTACAAAAGTGATATTATTTACAGTAGAATCTAAAATATCAAATAGGAATTCATGTAACAAGTGGTATCAAAAACATTCCTGTACTACACTGAAAACTACAAAATACTACTGTGAGAAATTAAAGAAGGCCTAATTAAATGGAGAAATATTCATGCTCATAGAAATGAAGACTGATATTGATTATCCCTGAAATACCACAAAAATTTAATGCAATACCAGTAAGAATTTCAACCAGTTTGCTTGTGGAAATTTACAAAATAATTCTAAGGTTTACATTTTATAGTCAGAGAAAGCTGAGTTAACCAAAAGGTCCAAGGATATGCAGGGAAACCTTGACAAATAAACTATAACTGAAGGATCCACATTACTAGGTATCAACCCCTATCATACCCATATATGTCATGTGACAAAGGTGGCATTATAAAGTTGTGTTGAAAGAATGGGAAAACATGAAAAATTGTTTACAAAGTAGAGAAGAATATGTTTAGATAGAGAAATATTCTTAAACGAGAACCAAAACTCTAAAAATAAAGTTTGGAAACCTGACCTCATTAAAAATATTTTCCATGCAACAAAAGAGATTATATGTCATTTAAAAAATGAGATAAACTGTAGGAATGTATTTGTATACAACCAAAAGAATACTATGTTGAACATTCGAAATGTTCAAGAAATCCTACAAATTCGTGAGTATAACACAAAACAACTAAATAGAAAAAAAGAAATCAAGTCATATTTATGGGTGGTAAGTTAAAAAAAAAACTATAAATATTCAATCAATATATGAAAGAGTGTTTAATCTTGCCAGGATCCATACAAATGCAATTTGAAGCAGCAATCAGATACAGTTTTGTATTCATTAAATCAGTAAAAATTAAAAATCCTGATAATATTAAGCGTTGACAAGCCTATGGAAGAATAAGCTGTCTTATACATTGGTGGTGGTGCTCCTTAGGAGCAGTTGGGTAATACAGATGGCCCCCAACATATAATAGTTTGACTTAAAATTTTTTGGCATTATAATGGTGCAAAAGTGATACACCTTCAGTAGAAACAATGCGTCAAGAACCCATACAACCATTCTGTTTTTCACTTTTAGGTCAGTAATCAATGAATTACATGAGATAGTCAATACTTTATTATAAAATAGGCTTTCTATTAGATGATTTTGCCAACTATAGGCTGATGTGAGTGTTTTGAGCATCTTTAAGGTAGACCAGGTGTATTCAATGCATTTTTGACTTATGTTATTTTCAACTTAAAATGGGTTTATCAGGTGATAACCCAACTGTAAGTTGAGGAACATTTGTAATTTCCAGTAAAGTTGAGGAAACATATGCCCAGCAATTCCACTTCTGGATATACAACTTCAAAAAAAAATTAACAAGTGTACAAATAATTGCATTGTTCAATGTGACCTTGTATTAATGTAAAACTGAGAACAATATCAATATCATCCACCGAGGATTAAATTGTGGTATAAGCATTCGATGAAACTGATACATCAATTAAAATGAATGAATCATTATGGATTAATCTCAAAAGCATAATTTAAGTGATTAAGAAAACAAGTTAAAGGATATGGGCAATATATAATTCATAAAATTTTTAAAAATCCACACAATCATCTTCTATGTTATTAACACATCCATATTTGTTAACGGTGTAAAATTAGCCAGGAAGGAAATTTTCTAATTTAAGAATTATGGTTACTTCTGGGGAAGAGGAAAGAGATGTATAGTAGAGATGATAGAAGAGATGAGGGGATAATCTTGAAAACTTTATGTCTCTTTAAAAAAGGGATCTCTGGTGACATAGTAAAACATTAATATTTGTAACATCTGGCCATTTTTACAGATATGTCTTACATTTATATGTATATTTTTCTTTAAGTTTGAACTATTTCATAATAAAATCATTAGAAAGTTAGTGACCCTGACTGGGGATGGTAGCAATGGAAATAGAGATAGAAAACAAGTAAGAAATCTGAACTGATAAAATTGTCATCTTGGCACCTGGTTAGCCAATGGGGTTGGGGAGAGGGAGAGAGGGCAGGGAAAGGAGGCAGATAACAGAGAGATCAAAGATGAAACAAAAGTGTTAATCTTAGGTGGGGCAGATGTTGGAGTGGGTGGGGGGTGGGGGCTGGATTTGAGGAATATGGGGAGATACGGGGCAGGAGGCTCGAGAAGAAGAGGATGAGTTTAATTTTTAAAAATAGTGAGTTGGAGATGTTGATAAGACATGCAGTTACAGATGTCAACAGAGAATTGAAACCAGCAAAAGTCAGGAGAGAAATTAGGGATGAAGCTCTACTGTTTGAAACCAATAGAACTGATAACTAAAACTGTGAGTTCAATAAGTTCCCAGGAAGTGAAGGTCAAGAGAGAAAGGAGAACCACAGCAAAGTTTGTGGTACAACATCTACATTGTGGTATAAGCCTGCGAGGAGGAGCCACAGAAGAAAATGTAAAAGGCTCCAGAGAATCAAAAGCCAGCCTGGCCTAGAAGCCACGTGGAAAAGAGAACCTCATGAAGGAGTTGCGGTCTTGATGGTCAGTGTTGTGGAGAAGGGAGGGAAGGTGAGAATGGAGGTAAAAACGGCTGTGTTTGCTGTTGGTGGGAATGTAAATTAGTTCAATTCTTATGAAAACTGTATAGTGAGCTAAAAGCAGAACCACCGTTCAACCCAGAAATCCCATTACTGGATGTATACCCATAGGGAATAGAAATCTTTCTATCAGAAAGACACATGCACGTGAATGTGCATTGCAGCACTACTCACAATAGCAAAGACTTGGAATCAACCTAAATGCCTATCAATGACAGACTGAGTAAAGAAAATATGGTACATATGCACCATGAAATACTGTGCAGCCATAAAAAAGAATGAGATTATGTCTTTTGCAGGAACATGGATGGAGGTGGAGGCCACCATCCACAGCAAACTAATGCAGGAACAGAAAACCAAATACCATATATTCTCACTCATGAGTGGGAGCTAAATGATGAGAATTTATGAATACAAAGAAGTGAACAACAGACACTGGGGTCTACTTGAGGGTGGAGGGTAGGAGGAGGGAGAGGAGCAGAAAAGGTAACTACAGAGCACTGGGCTTAATACCTAGTGATGAAATAATCTGTAAAGCAAACCCCCATGACACGAGTTTGCCTATGTAATAAACCCTCACCTGTACTCCCGAAACTAACATACAAGTTAAACACACACACACACACACACACAACTGTTGTGTTTGGCAACTAGGGGGCCTCTGATGACCTTAGGAAGAAGTAGAGAAGATGGTGGCCACCAGGATACTTGTCTGGCTAATAAATGTGTACAGAAAGAATTGGGAGCAAAAATGAATCACTGCATCCTGGACCGTGTGAGCTGCTGTCACTGTTTCCACCCATTCCGGTGGCTCCCCTGAGCCTGGCATTGCTCCAGACTCGGTGGGTACCCACCCAGCTGCTGCCATCCCCTCACCTTCCTCCTGTGGCTCTTAGCTGAAGACAGTTGGGGAAGTGACTCAAAAATAAAGCTGTTTATCCCGGCCCGGCATAAATAAATGTCACTTCACTCTTCCCTGCCTCTGAATCATGGATATCCTGTATTTCGCTGATCTTGTTTATCCTTGAAGTTGTCTTCAAACATTTCCCAGTCTCCTGAATTGCATACAAAAATAACGAATATTTTTAAAAGTGTAATTGCTGTTGTTTGTTATTTTGTCCTGCCACTGTGCTGCCTTAGACCATCTGGACTGGAGGTGGACTTGTTAAAAAAACACCCAGAAAGGACACTCTCACTAATTTGAGCCTTAAAGAGAGAAGGAAGTCCTTAGTCTCTCTCCCTAGCAAACAGATCTTTATAGAGTTTCCTGGCCGCACAGGCAGCCAAGATGTGGCTAAATCTGGGAAGCTTCTCGAGAGCAGTCTGAGACTTCTCTCCACAACTGTGCTCAGCTACACATGGTCTGTTTGTTGCTTTAAATGAACATCACAGGCATAATCATAACATACACCTGTATGGAACTGCGCACTTTTCGAATTAGTTTCACACACATGAGGGAATTTCATCATCCCCAAAACTCTGAAGTCCTGAGACTCAGAGAGGCTGCAAGATCAAGGAGAAAATCATGTCAAGTCGGATGGTGCCGGGACTTCCACTTCCCCATCCAGTGTTCTGCACCAGTGTGGATCATCTTCAGCAGACTTCACCACTGAGACGTGAGATATGACTTTGCCTACAACAGCAATTAGGAGGGGGGAAATGAAAAGGTCAATTTCCATTCCACATTGATAGATACATGATTGAGTCATTATTTCTCTATGCCAAAGCTGGAACAAAATGTATCCAGCAGAGTTCCTTTTAAGGAGAGCATTGTGTGTGTGTGGACGATGTTACTTAACAAGCCAGCCTTGGGAGAATCCTAGATCACAACTGGTTTGAGTTTGCCCTCTACCAGACAAGCAGAGGAACTTCTTGATTTAATTGGGAGGAGAAGGAAAGAAAGAAGGAAACATAATATGGGAGCAGACCCAGGGAAAGACTGAAGTCTTTACGTTCCGTAGTATTGGTATTATTGAGACAGAGTCTCACTCTGTCACCCTGGCTGGAGTGCAGTGGTGCAATCTTGGCTCGCTGCAACCTCAGGTTCAAATGATTCTCTTGCCTCAGCCTCCTGAGTAGCTGGGATTACAGGTAGGTACCACCATACCTGGCTAATTTTTTGTACTTTTAGTGGAGATGGGGTTTCACCACGTTGGCCAGGCTGATCTTGAGCTCCTTACCTCAAGTGATCCGCCCGCCCTGGCCTCCCAAAGTGCTGGAATTATAGGTGTGAGCAACCGTGCCTGGCTATGTTCTGTATTATAAATATCTCCCTGATCCACCAAATCTGCAGGCAAATAATGAAGCACATGGAACGGCTGGGTCAGGTGCATGTCTTTTGGACAATGTATGGATTCCCCCAAATCTGCAGGTAAAGAATGAAGCACATGGAACAACTGGAGTGGGTGCATGTCTTTTGGACAACAGGTGGATATTTTGTGTCCCTATTTAAAAGGGTAGAAACATCTAGGGGCTGAGCGATGACTAAATATTCAATTAGGCCAGGTGTAGTTGTTCATGCCTGTAATCCCAGTACTTTGGGAGGCCAAGACAGGTGGATGGCTTCAGTCCAGGAGTTTGGGACCAGCCTGGGCAACATAGCAAGACCCTATCTCTAAAAAAAAAAAAAAAAAATGCAAAAATTAGCCAGGTATGGTGGCATGCACCTGTAGTCCCAGACACTTGGGAGGCTGAGGTGGGAACATCGCTAGATCTCAGGAGGTTGAGGCTGCAGTGAGCTGTGATCATGCCATTGCACTCTAGCCGGGGTAATGGAGCAAGACCCGTTTTTTTGTTTTTTTGTTTTTTTTTTCTAAGAAAAAAAGAGAACTCAATCGAGGATGCCAGAAAAGTTGTGGGAGTTCTCTGAACTGTCACAGGTTGTGGGTTTGGGATTTAAGCCAAGTTCCACCACATTTATGAAGGGCAGGAGGTATCAGCAGGCATCTGAGTTACTTTAGAAATCAGAGAGCATTTTCAAAGTACTTATTTGCATATCTTTGATCCAGTGTCTAATTAAATACACAAAAAAACCATGTGTGTATATATATATACAAATACACACACATTTCCTTAGAATAATTGATTAATCCAAGAAAAATGTGTCATTGTGATATAGAATTTTAGTTTAAGTGGGGAAGAACATTATTGTTTCACGTGCACTCTCTTGAAAAGGGAGCTTTAGCTAATAATGAGTGCATGCTCACTGGAGATGTTTAAGAAGATACTGATAAGATCTGTGGAGGATGATACAAAGGCAGTCCCTTCACTGGCTAGAACATTGATTCCCATCAACTCTAAAACCTGTCCTTTATTATTTAATTACGAGAGAAAAACAAAGGGCATGAAGCCTTCAGAAATGCCACCTAAGGTAATTTCTAATCTTAATAACACAAAAGACAAGCATAGCAAAGAATTTAAGTATAATTTGGCCTTAACCTTCAATTTCTGACAGGGTTAGATATTTTCTCCACTGAGTCGTCTGATAGTTTGATGCTGAGGCTCTTTATCCTTTAACTCAGATGACTGGATTCTGAATGAAAGGGCTGGAGAAAGTTTTATCCACCCATAGTAGCGGTTTCAGTTCTTTCCTATTCCTTATTACTGCTGATGATACGTAAGAGAGGCAGGGAAGTGCTCAGAGAAAAGAGACGCATGTCTATTTTTCATTGCAAGAGAGATACCGTAGAAAAGTTTTTTACAAAGTGGAAAACTCAAGGATAAATACAACACCCAAGCAACAACAAAACTCCTCCTTCAGTTTTGTCTAACACTAAACCATGAGACTGAGCCCAGCCAAGAGATTGCGATTCCAGGTGAAGACTGCAGGCATGCACAACTGGTACCATGCAGCCTGTGGAAATTGTGAAATGTAGAGTAAAACTGCGGAATGTAAATGTCACACATTGATAATATCACAAGCTGGAACTCTTTGAGATGGGAAGAAAGCAAGCTTAGGTAGAACTGACCTCTGAAATAAAGGAAGAGAAGGGAAGAGAAACTCTGGAAACATGAAGGGGGCATCACAGGTGGTCAAGAAATAGGATAAGTGTATTTGCTTCCTTTTGCTGCTGTGACAAATAACCACAAACTTAGGGGTTTAGAGCGACGCAAGTTTACAATCCTACAGTTTTGAAGGTCAAAATTCCAAAATCACTCTCAGTGGGCTAAGGTCAAACTATTGGCTGGCCTGTGTTCCTTTTGGAGGCTCTAATGGAGAAAACATTCCTTGCCTTTTTCAGCTTGTAGAGGCTGCTGATATTCCTTGGCTCATGGGGTGCCATGGTTTGGCTCTGTGTCCCCACCCCAATCTAATCTTGAATTGTAGCTCCCATAATTCCCACACGTTGTGGGAGGGACCCAGTGGAAGGTAGTTGAAGCAAGGGGGCAGTTTCCCCCATACTGTTCTTGGGGTAGTGAATAAGACTCATGAGATCTGATGGTTTTATAGGGGAAACCCCTTTCATTTGGTTCTTATTCTGTCTTGTCTGCTGCCACGTAAGACATGTCTTTTGTCTTCCACCATGATTGTGAGGCCTCCCCAGTAAGGTGGAACTGTGAGTCCATTAAACCTTTTTTCCTTATAAATTACCCAAGTCTCAGGTATGTCTTTATCAGCAGTATGAAAACGGACTAATACATGAGGGCATCACTCTAACTTCTGCTTCCATGGTCACATTGTCTTTTCTCATCTTTATCCTCCCATATGCCTCTTAAAAGGATCCTTGTGATCACGTGGACTGCCCCTGTATCATCCAGGAAAACCTCTCCATTTCAGCCTCTTTAATCACATCCACAAAGTCCCTTTTACTATATGAGGTATCTATTAGGTTGGTACAAACATTATTGTGTTTTTTGCCATTGGCAAAAACTTTGGATTACTAAAAATTTTACTATATTTTTAGTACATTTTTAGTTTCATATCCAACTCAAAGCTCTTCTTCTCCCTTCTCCCTAGAGAAGGGGATAGGATAGGATAGGATAGGATAGGATAGGATAGGATAGGATAGGAGAAGGAGATAATTTACTAAAACTACTAAAAACTACTTTGGATTTTATCCAAAGTAATGGCAAAACCACAATAATGTTTGCACCAACCTAATATTAACAAGTTTCTTGCATTAGAAGGTGGACATCTTTTGAGGGTGGGGTTGGGGAGGTAAAATGCAGACCACCACAGAAGGTGACCACAAAAATATCATCAGGAATATCCGTGATCATAGCAAAGTATATGAATGAACATTTTAGTAAACAGGGAACAACCAGCCCTATCATCCAGGAAATCTCCCTGTGGGGTGAAGAGTTCATGTCAATGTACATTGATACGGTGCCATCTGCATGCCAGGATTTGGAGGGTGAGAGACTTTTGATCCTAGCTATGGGAAAAAATAGCTTGTGTTCGCGCTCATCTCCTTGCTACTTTGTCATTCCTTTCCCTCTCCTGGAAAATTATTTAGCTTTCAATTCTCTACTTAGGCATTCAAGGACATTTTATATAAGCCACTACATCCTCTTGAGACAGGGAACTCCCTGACCTCGCCTCTTTCAGGATGGAAGAAGAATTTTCTCCATGAAGCCAAGGGAGGCAGATTCTAAGAAAATCACTTGTAAAGTTGATGAGCCTCTCAACTGGATTCCCACTCAAATGGGTCCAGGGCTACCTGTTCTGAAACTGTAATGTATCTAATTCTGTGGAGCTCTCTTGGAGTGGAGGAAAGAGAAAGATGCCAATGACGATTGCAGAAGCATTATTAAAGCAGCCTGCCTTCCCACTACTTAGCATGGTAAAGCTATGGAATTCCCATGGCTCAAGTGGACACTGAGGGCTGTGACTTGGGTCAACTCGCTGGAATTCCATTGAAAAGCAAGAAGATCTAAGCAGTTGGAAGCTGTGGGACAATCCACCTGTGCTGTGAGCTATGGAATGGAGGGAGGATGATGGAATTGGTCAAGTCAGAACTAATCTCCTATGTCTAGCAACTGAGTAGTGGTGAGGTTCCCATAGGTCCTGCCTCTAGAACTTGCAGGGGTGCTACACGTGAGCACCCATTTATACAACCTGAACACACAGCCCCTAACCACAGCCCGCACACAGTGGTCATCAACAATGTGCCAGCCACTCAGAGCACACCCACAATCAGGCAGCCTTAGGTGGAGCAGTGGCATCCACAAGCCCCGAGAAGCAAACACTTATTTACCCTTTTCTCTCTCTTCCCTCTCACTAATTCCCCACAGAGAAGGAGCAAAAGACCTCAAAGAGGAAGGGAGAAAAATGTTTGAGAGCCACACCACCCCCTATACCCTTCTCTAGGGAGAAGGGAGAAGAAAAGCTTTGAGTTGGATGTGAAACCGAAACAATTTTAAATAAATCAGACTGAATCTTAAATACTGGAATGAGAAATTTCAAATAACTACTATGTGTCTGAAGAACCATAGAATCTGGCCAATATGATATTAAAGGAGCCTGTTATTGGAATAAACCATTTCATTTTTATACCCCAGGAAGTTGGGTCCAGTGCATAAATTAGTTACAGAAGCATTTAGGTACAGGATTATATTTAATTTTTTACTTTCACTGTCAGCTCCTTGAGGGTAGGGAACTACCGTGTCATAGAAAATATTAATTGAAAGGAACTTAAACCTACTCAAATTACATCACAAAGAATGTGTTTATTAGAAGCACAGTGGGCTGAAACAGAAGAGGAGCTGAAAAAGCAAGCCTTGGAACAAAGTAACTGAGTACCTTGTCTACTGGGAGTTCAAGTTCATGGACCTTCAAATGAATGCTTCCCCAATAATGAGATTCAGCCAACATTTGGCTCAGTATGTCTATATTTTACTTCAAAATGAGGAGAAAGAAAGGCTTAGTAAAGGGAGATAGGGAGGAAGAGAGGGAGGAAGGGAGGAACGAAGGTAAGGACTGGGAGAAGGGGAGAGGGTGAGGCAGGGGTGACGGTGGGGAAGGAGAAGGGAGAGAGAGGGAGGATGGGAAAGAGGGTAGAGAGAGAGAGACTTAGCCAAGCCCATGGATCTGTTCAGTTGAGGTTAGATGAGGGATTGGTGTGGTTACAAATAGCGTGTTCAAGTTGTATAAACATTATTGGATCATTTAATAAATGGAATGTGTTTTCCATCAATTCATGATCACCATAGTGCCTCAATATCTAGGGTGTCCATGTCTCCCATTTAGTTCAAAGGGCTGTATTTTAACTAGAGATATATACATAAAATCCTATATCCCACTTGTTGTCTCATTGAAAGTTTTTCAATACTTTCTTGGTTTTAGCATTTTATTACAAAAGCCAGCTGCATTGTCAGGGACAAGTCAGCCTGCCACTGTAATTTTTCCACCCACTTTTGAGATGTTTATCCTGAGCAGCCTCTTCCTCTCCTCTTTTCATGACATTTAAATATCTGGTAAAAATCAGTTTGTTGTTTTGGCATATCATATAAAACATCAAGAGAGTAAGAAAACAACCCAAACTTGGTTAGCCATCGAGTCAGGGGTAAGAATGGTAAGTGGAAGAGTTCATCCCATCACATCAGAAAAAATGTCAATTTTTCAAACTACCAACCTCCTTGACTCCAGAAATTCTTATCTACGCCCAGTGTGATATAATTCCACCTCCCACATGCCCCCGGCCTCTCCAGAGCACTTCAGTGAGGTACAGCAAAACTGAGAACATCTGAGCTGAGTCAGTTATTACCTGTGAACAACTAAGGGAATATGATATGTCAGAGAACTGTAATGACATCATGAAAGGGACAAATTGACAGGAGATATTAACCAGGGTGGCTTTGAGTCTAGACCTTCTCAACTTAGGAAAATTCTAGACTTAGCTTTTACAAGACTGTCCTTACCTGATTATGCTCCAGTTAATGGCTTTGTCTTTAAACGTTATTTATAGACAATTTCAAGTTCACATTAGTTATTCGTGTTTTTAAATTCATAAAGACGTCTACATCAACCTGGATAGAGATGGGAGGAGAGGAAGCATATGGACGTGTCACAAGGAAGGTTCTGCTGTAGAGAAGGCAGATAAAAACTTCAGATGTCAGAAAATGACGGAAAAATACAGCACAGTGAACATTTCCTCGTCTGGCACGGGGCCAGCTTGTGACTGGTTTAGTTTGATGCACAAGCTCTGATCTTTGAGCTTCTGAAAAGTTTCTTGCTTTTTCTTTCCCATGCGTCAGATTCAAAATTGCATTGCCTTCAGTTATTCTGTCAAGGGAGCTATAAGAGATTATGAAGGAAAAAATAAAAGATATAGAAATAAGTAAACTTAGAAAGTACCATCAAAAAATCATCATAATGCAGAGCTTACAGAGGAGGAAAGATTCCACAGCTTTCCAGTAAGATCAGGGAGAATTTCGTCAGGATGGAGAAAACACTGTAATGTTGGAAACTAAATGTTCATCAAAAGCAGTATTTATAGGTGGGATTAAATCAGTGCAGATTGAAAATACAAGTGAAAAGGTTGATTAGCATTACGTCAGTGCTTTCCTAGAGCATAACCATAGCTGTGTTCCAATAAAACTTTATTGGAAAAAAACAGCTGATAGGCCAGATTTAGCCTGTGGGTGTAATGTACCAACCTTTGTGGTAGAGAATTCAGAGGGATATCAGATAAAATGCAGAGGAAGAAGGATGAGAAAAGAGGCCTTGTATTCTAGGTGCTCTTTTACCATGCGCAAAAGGCTTTTCCCATGCTTCTCAAAGCACCCCATGAAACTTTCAGAATAAGTACATACTCAGAGAAAAAAAGGCATTATAATGATGTAAGTGGTCAGCCAAGTCCAATATTGGGGTTTAGCCCAGGAGGGTTCTTAGCTCTGCCTAAGAAAGAATTCAAGAGTGAGCCAGTGGTGTTAGACAGCAACTTTCATTAAACCAGATCTGCTCTTTGCAGAGCAGGTCAGCCTCATAGCCAGTGCACCCAAAAGTCAGCACATGTATGCTATTTTCTAGCTGTATTTATACCCACCTTTAATTATATGCAAATTAAGGGACTGGTTATTCAAAAATCTCTAGAAAAGTGGCAGTAACTTCCAGGTTGTTGCCATGGAATGGGGCAGTAACTTCTAGGTTGTTGCCACGGCATTTGTAAACTGTCATGGCGCTGCTGGGAATATCTTATGCTTATGAGCAGCAAAGCCAACTACAGGATGCTTTTGGCATCATTTGCTGGTTACGACCAACTTCTTCACTTCATCTTCTCTGGACAGGAAAATAAGTCCTGCCAGTCTCCTACCTCAATAAGGCAAATATGGATACATAATACACACACACATATTTCTATGTAAATTACAACTGATTGATAACAAAAATAGCTCCTCTAGCTCCTGAAGATGGAGTAAGGCAAGGAAGTGTACCTTCTTCATAGGACACTGCAGTCGCTCTGTACTATATGTGAATCCATGCATGTATTATCCTCATGCATGCTGTCACCCCCAAAGCCCGACACCCACTCTTCTTCTCTCATGTAACTCAAGCTTGAACACTCGGATTTAGGGAAGTCCAAGGCACTAATCGATTAATTATAAACCAAACTCTCTCTCACCTTCGTCTGGCTATTGCAGAAATAAAAACATTAGGTAACATGAGAAAATGTGATTTTCCTGGAATTAGCAAAATGATGACGTAGATATGGTTTTCTCTTATTCTGTAGGTAAGCAGTTTTTTAAGTATTTATTTATTTAAAGAACTGCTGTGGTGGATAAACTGTCACAGGGAAACCTAATCACGTATAACCTGGATCAATAGGGAGCAGACCCTGTGCGTCCCCCGAGAATGTCAAGGCAATTTCTTGGGAACCTTCAGGTCTACTGAGCATATCTCAAATCAACTTCCCCAAGGAAGTTGAAGCATTTGAAGAAAACGTCTCCACAGTTGTTCATCTAAAAATACCTGTGTCAGTTCATGTGGAAAATGGTCTTATAGAGCTGGGGAATATCATGATCTAGCTGGTGAGGCCTCTCTATGGTATTGTCACCACAGTGCAAAGTAGAATTAGTGGTATTACATTTTCCTCATCTGTGAAATGGGAATAACAAGACATATCTTGTGACTTCATAGAAATGACTGAAGATCATTCACTAAAATGAATAAAAAAGAACACTGCAAACGATGAAATGTTACATCACCTTTGTTCTTTCTCCTTTCTATTTTGGACAACAGAAGTCAAAAAGGGAGGCCTATTGATTTAGATGAAATGTAACTTTAATAGAAGTAGCAGAAAGTAACCACAGATACATTTTTTTTTCTTCTTTTCAAATGATTAGGGACATGGAAAAAAAAATGTTCATAAGATGTCTGCAAAAGTCAGTTCAATGTTTTTTCTCTTTTCCTGGAAGTCACCAAAAACCTAATGTAAGATGAAAGCAAAGAAGGTAAAATCTATCTTCAGTAATCTTTGGAAACATATCCACATATCCAATCAACAGTTGGCAAAATACAGGTGAAAGCCACCAAAAGCAGGTGAGATCAGTTGAAAGCTGTGCAGGAGAAAGTGACAATAACTGTGAAACCAGCAAGAGGGCTCAGCATCAGCACCTTAAGAAAAGCAGCAGCAAAAGCACACGTCTTAAAATTAAGGAGTGATGTTAAAATATGGAAACTGTATTTCTTGCTTGCAAAAATGAGTGTGAGAACTTGGATGAGAAGAGCTGGTGGTAGAAACCATTTGGCATCTGGCTCGATTCAGAAAATGTAGGCAGAGCTACACAAAGAATCATCCAGAGAAACCACGTCAGGAGTCAGCAGTCACAGAGATGTAAAGAATCTCTGGAATGGGAAACTTGTTTAGTTCAGAGACTGTTCTGGGCCCTCTCCTTTGTCTACCCTGTCATCCCCACTCCACACATGTGTAAATATCTGCTCCAGAAAAATTCATCTGATTCTATGACAAATAAGAAAAAAAAAAAAAAAAACTAGCCCAGAATCAACTCCAAGATACCATAAGAAAAAAAAAACCTAGGGGAAGGAGGAGGGAAGCAATATTTATTAATAGAAAAAGAAAATGCATAAAAAGTAATCATGGTACAGAATAAAATGGTAACAAAATATTTTTTTCCATAAATTTAAACCAATTGAAGTCAGTTCCTAGGAAGGAAGAACAAAAGCAGCAATATGAGAACTCAGATGATGAAACAATAAAAATCAGCAGAGTACAGGAAAGAAATAGGAAAAAAATGTCACTTCAGAAGGGAAGACAAAACTGGAAGGAATACAAGAGACAACAGGTGCAAGGAAACAGTAAGAAAATAAGATGTCTTTAAAATGAAAATAAAGAAGCTTAAAAAAGTATTAGGAAAGAGTGATAAATAAAACAGACAAGCAAAGAAGGCTCAATATACACATAATTGCAGTCACTGATGAGAACCAAAATATTGACCAAAACAAAAGACTAGGAAAAAAAATTTAAAGGTACAATCTTAAAAACTGCATGAAATAAAGACGACTTGGGCTTACAGTTTAGATGGCTACATTGTACTGTAAAATTGTCTCAGAACTTTCAATGTTAATACATACCATAAGGCCAGGCACAATGGCTCATGCCTATAATCTCAGAACTTTAGGAGGCTGAGGTGGGCGACTTGCTTGAGCTTAGGAGTTCAAGACCAGCCTGAGAAACATGGCAAAACCCCATATCTACAAAAAATGTAAAAATTAGCCGGGTGTGGTAGCTCATGCTTGGAGTCCCAGCTACTTGGAAGACTGAGGTGGGAGGATTGCTTGAGGCCAGGAAGTCAAGGCTGCAGTGAGCCATGATCATGCCACTGCACTCCAGCCTGGGCAATAGAGCAAGACTCTGTCTCAAAACAAAACAAAACAAAACAAAAAACAAACAAAAAACTCAAAACAACAACAACAAAAAAACCAGAGAATTATTCAACTCTAAGGGCAGGGAAAGGACCACATCACTACGAGGTAGGATGGCTACTTAATTTATCATCCAGACTAGGACATTTTGAGAGTAAAAGGGACAAGGAAAATGCTAAATAGAGTGAGATGCTGAGACACGCATATGGCAAGACTGTCTAGGAAAAACCAGGGCCTGCAACCATACTACTTTAAGAGAAGAGCATCGGGTCACATCAGGTTTCTCAACAGAAAGGTAGTAGAGCGACATTCTAGATTTTCAAACTAAAAAGTCAGAAATTTGATACCTAGAATGTTCTTCAAGTATGTAAGACAAAGAACATGAAACACACCAGAACTGAAAGGATAAAGTACATCCCAAGATGCACTAGAATAAGGTATTAGAGGATGTCTTCGGCCAAGCCAAGGACGATGGCAGAAATTATGGTGAAAGTACTGTTGGTACACATGAAAAATACTTAATTGATGAGCAGATCAACAGATGTGGAGATTGGGGTGACAGGAAGGAAAGGAAATATTGTTTGCTCTGCCAATGCAGAGGTACCACAAACGCTAAAAATTAGGAAAAGAGAAAAAAGTGGCAGGTAGAGTTCACTGACTATATCATCTATGATAGCAAGGAGTTAAAGGATATCATTTAAAGACAACAAGCGTGGTAATAAAAGTTCTTTTTCTTTAAATAGAAGTATTTAAGAATACAAAAATAAGCACTAAAAAATACTACTGACAAAAACCAGAATGGTGGAAGAGAGAAGGGAGGGAGAGTAACACGAAATTTAGTGATCCAATCAATGGTTTAGGAGACTAAAGGTATTATATAATAGTATAAAAAAGGAACTTTTAATACCAATTAAAATCCTTATACATAAAAGGATTCAACTTCAACAAAGCAAAGCAAAACATAATGAAACTCTTTTAAAATACTATTAAAGAACTCTTCAAAATGGGTAAGAAAAAAACTAGCAACCCCATAGAAAGAACACAGGTTGTCAATGGAGTTCACAGAAAAATAAACTCCTTCCTTTATAGTAAGAGAAATAAAAATGACAACTACCCCAAGATACTATTTTCACCTACCATAAGGATAGAAATCTAAAGGTTTCATAATCTATTCTGTGGGTGAGGTTTTGGGGAAAGGCTATTTTAAATAGACTTTATTTTTTAAGAGCAGTTTTAGGTTCACAGCAAAACTAAATGGCAAGTACAGAGATTTGCCATCTAATTCTGTCCCCACACATGCATGGCCTCCCCCATGACCAACATCCCACACCAGAGCGATCCATTTGTTACAATCTGTGAACTGACACTGACACATCATTATCACACAATGGTGAGTGTTTATATTAGGGTAAACTCCTGGTGTGTACATTCTATGGATTTGGACGCATGTATAATGACATGTATCTACCATTAAAGTATTATACACAGCAGCTTCATATCCCTGAAATCCTCTGTGCTATGCCTATTCCTACCTCCCTAACCCCTAGCAACTGCTTATGTTTCTCCTATCTCCACAGTTCTGCCTTTTCCAGAATGTCACATAGTTAGAATCATACAGTATATAGCCTTTTCAGATTGGCTTCTTTCACTGAGCAATATGTATTAAGTTTGTTCCATGTTTTTTAATAGCTTGATAGCTCATTTCTTTTGGGGAGACACTTTTTAAATGGGAGTATTGCCGCAACACTTATAAAGAATCATTTTGCACACCTACCGCAATTGACAAATGCATCAACCATTTGATCTAGCTTTAGTGGTGAGCTCACACTGGGGAGGGCAATGTGTAGGTTATGTCCTCTAAGTACCGGGGAGATAAGGAGATTTATCAGTATGCAAGTGATATAATTAAATTTGCATTTTGGAAGCACCAAGTGGTAAAAATATGTAGGCTCTTTTGGACCAAGGAGAAATAAAGTCAGAGTAACTTGATTAGAAGACTGTCTTAGGCATAAGATGATAAAGGTAAGAACTAAAAGGGTGATGATGGGAACTAAAAAGAGATGGTTAATAATTTAGAAAATTCCCAGGAGGCCTGGCATAGTGGCTCACACCTATTATCCCAGCAGTTTGGAAGGCCAAAGCAAGAGGACCGCTTGAGCCCAGAAATTCAAGACCAGCCTGGGTAACATGGCAAAATCCTGTCTCTACAAAACATGCAAAACAATTAGCCGGGTGTGGTGGTGCATGCCTGTAATTCCAGCTACTTAGGAGGCTGAGGTAGGAGGGTTGCTTGAGCCTAGGCGGTCGAGGCCACAGTGAGCCATGGACCCCACCACTGCACTCCAGCCTGGGCAATGGAGCGAGAACCTGTTTCAAAACAAACAAACAAAATAATCTAAAAACCTTTGTGCATCTCTTAATAAGGATTCATTTATTCATTCATTCATTTAACAAAAATTTATCTAACTGTAACATGTGCCAGTCTTTAAAACTGATATTTACACATTGGGTTTGGCATAAAGAAAAAAAAAAACAAGGGTAAATATGTTACAACATGTTGGAGATAGGAGTCTAAAGCTCAGATGAGGGCTTGTGCTTAAGATAGGCTTAATGTTCGAAAGTCACCTCAAGGAGCTAATGGTTAGAGCAAGGAAGCAGGAGTGGTTCACTCTTTTGTACACTTAAGGAGAAGCTGAGAGGCAGAGAGTATCTAAGAACTGGATGTGTTTAAAATTATAGGGTAGTAGAAGTGATAGAACTCAAAAAAAAAAAAAAAAAAAAACCAGATACAAATAGGAAGAGACTCAGTCATGTTCACAGCCAGGGAAATAAAATGTAGAGAACGTCCAAGAACTAGAAGATGATCAACAATATCCAAGTTCATAGACAAATCTCCAAGAAGAGGTCACTGAATTTGACATGAAATGTTTCCTTAGTGATTTTAGAGTATAGAAGCAGAATTTCAAAGACCTAGTAAGTAACAGATGTTGAGAAAACGTAGGTAGTGGATAGGAATTATGAATTCGAGAGCTAAAAGTAAGGCAGACCATAAGGAGGTTAACAGAGGAGGAAGGAACTTCAAAATATTTTTAAGGTAAGTGGGAAACTGTGCATGTATAAAGACACTGTGGAAGGTATCAGTGAAAAAGCAGATATTTAAGAATCAAGAGAGGGCAAGATACAATCATGGCACTAAGCTCTGGGAGACCAAGTACGTTTTGATAAAAGATTATGAGAGAAATCGTTTACCATCCTCCTAGGGATGGAACTAGCCCTGGAAATAACAAGATAGAAGAAAAATATCGATTCTAAATCATTGGATCAAGGCCTACTTATTTAAGAGAATCAGATGAAATCAGAAACAAAGTTGTAAAACAGAATACTGTTACTGTAAGTTTTGTCCTCTGTATCCCCAAAGATTCTGGAACATAAAGATATTTAAACTCGAAGGGTACAAAGTCATGTAGCTCTACTTAAAATCATGGAGAAGCATCCCACCAAACCAATACCTCCTCCAATGTAGACCCAATTGAACCAGGCAATGTTGTGGATTTCAGTGATAAGAAAGTGGCAAGTATATCCAATATGCATTATACAGTAGATAAAATGTTAAGAGCTATTCCTACATAGAATGACAGAGCAATTCCATCATCCAGTGAAGCATAAATACTGTGCTATCTAATCCTCTTGGTTGGAAAATCAGCATTCTCTATTTGTTTCTCTTTCCATGTATACAATGGGTGAAGCATGTTAAGAAGCATCTATGGATATGGTAGACAAATTATGCATATGCCTACTAGATGTTCAAAAACTTTTATTTCCTAAGCAGGAGTGTATCCAGTTGTCATCCTGACTCTCATTATTAATAATAATTCACGGAGTGCCATCCATCCATTAGAGATGAGAACCTGGGCATCTAGAAAATGTCAGTGTGATGTTTATACTTTACATTCCAAAGTGGTCAAGGAAAAGTAATTGAAAACCTCATCTGTACTGTTTCATATTCTTCTACTCTTCTACTGGGGAAAATGGTCCCAAGCCTGAAATCACTATCATAACCAAGGGATTCGCTCGGCCAGTGAAGGATTCATGTGAACAGAAGGCCTTTCCGGCAGGGTGGCAGTGGATGGCCACCTACATAAATTTGCCACATATGTCCAATAATGTCACATAATGTCAGATGCCATTATTTTCTTTTACAAGAGTCACAAATGCAAATCTCTATTTTTAAATGGATACAAACTTTTTTAGCCATTAAGTCTAGATATTAAGATTTTTGTTTATTTCCTTGTGCTTTATTAATGAAAGCCTTCTAACTAATTTCAAAGACTCCAAATCAACTTATTTTGTAGGATTGTAATCTACCTATAGTTGTAGATTTAGTTTGCTGAGTTATAAAGTGTGTCATTTTAATCACTAATGGATAATTTCAATAAGCATTAAATATCAATTTTACTAGAAGTATGTCGTTATACTGTGAGTAGCAACCTTACCTTCACATCTGAAGTAAAACGAAAATCAGATATTATAAGTTATCTTAACCAAAGTTGAGACTCATGGAGAATTTTACTTATTAATCATCTGCTATCCCTATCTCAAACTTATATACATATATGAACTTTCTTCAAGATTAATTCTTGTATATTTATATGTCTTCCATATTTTTAAGTAAAAATCATCTATTTCTACTTTGATATAAACACCTGTGACATATACCCATCTAGTTTGAAAGATGGCATATTAAATCTATTAAGTACACATATGGTGGTCTATTCATTTTTTTTTAACTTGTTCTAGTCTTTCATGATCATCAGCTGATATTATTTAGCTCTTGCTATGAGAGAGATGTCCTGCTAGGCAGTTGAGCTACGTTGAAGCATAAAACCAAGTCCTTTCCAAGCATTTTCAAAATAGGTGGGGAAACAAACTTAAACTAAAAAATACTTTAATTGATAGAAGGGATATACATAAAGTCCCCTGAAGGAGGTAAATGAAGAAGAGAGCCATTTAAACATGTGAAGACAGAACAGCATGAATGAATTAATTCATTCACACTCCAATTATCACACACCATTGTATGCCAAACTAATTAATTCAGTATCAGTAACAATATGCAAACAACAAAACACAAAGGAACATCATCCCTTATGACAGTAGGATCTTTTCAACCTGATTCTTAAGAAAAGTTACACTAAGTGCCTGACACTGTACACATGCTATCTCAGCCGTTCGATTCCCCAGGTAAACCTGCGGAGTGAACTCAGAAGGTCAACAACTTCCTGAAGGTCATTCATCTAGTAAGTGAGCCCAAGTCCAAACCCAGTTGTATGACATCAAAGCCAATGTTTCTTCCATTATATGTCTCTGTCTCCTTTAAAACATAAATCACATAGGACCCCTTTTCATCAAGGCTTATTTCTTCACTGAATAGACCCATCCTGGGTCAGATCAATGTCTTTTGAATGTTACTAATTACATTTAGTAAAGGTTGATATAAATAATGAGACTTTGAAACAGCTTATAAAACTTTCCATCTCCAGGCCGGGCATGGTGGCTCATGCCTGTAATCCCAGCACTTTGGAAGACCGAGGCAGGTGGATCATGAGGTCAAGAGATGGAGACCATCCTGGCCAACATGGTGAAACCCCGTCTCTACTAAAAATACAAAAGTTAGTTGGGCGTGGTGCCGCATGCCTGTAGTCCCAGCTACTCAGGAGGCTGAGGCAGAAGAATTGCTTGAACCCAGGAGGCGGAGGTTGCAATGAGCCGAGATCACGCTACTGCACTCCAGCCTGGGTGACAGAGCAAGACTCCATCTCAAAAAAAACAAAACAAAACAAAACAAAAACCTGTCCATCTGCAATACTATCACAGGCATTTTATGGAGTCCTGGGTACGTGCACTTTCCTACCTCTCCTCCCTCGAATCAGTCCAGCTTAGTTACACAATGCTCACCACTCAAATTAACCAATGCTTACACCAGGAAGCCCCTCACAATCCTCCTAGGTAGGTCAAATGTTCTTCTTAAACACCCAGCAGTTTTCCTTGGACTTCTTGTTTCCAGTCCAGCACATAAGAAGCTGGGGTTTGGTTGCTCCATCCTAACGACAAGTAAAAAGCTTAACAAATTGAAAAACCAACAACTCTTCTTAAAAGTGAAGTGAAAGGCAAACCACTGCCCCCAAAACTTAAGAGACCAACAGGCAAATACAGAGAATCACAACTTACCAGAGCCCAAACGGCCCAGGAAGCAGCGCTGGGAGGGGACAGCAGAGCTGTAATTAACCAGTTCCTGGAGGCTCCGAGTGGAGGAGTCTCAGAGGTGAAAACTTTAGGGAGACCCAGTCATTGAGAAGGCCCCACACTTTTGGGAGTTTTATGTCCTGGATCTCTACCAGGTCCTCACTGTGAATACTGTAGAAACATCCCGTCAGTCTCCAGCAGCAGCAGGAGAAAGCAAGCCATTTTGAAATGCACCAGAGCATTCTGTGCGCTTAACAAGGTCGGCCCTCAGGTGAAACTATTTAACCAGAGCCTAACCTGCTAGTTTTATCAGAGACAAGTGACCTGGGGAAAGGAGTGCACAGGCATACGTTGTTTTCATGTGCTTGACTTTATTACACTTTGCAGATATTGTGGTTTTGACAGATAAAAGGTTTAGGGCAACTCTTCATCAACCAAGTCTGTTGGTGCCAGTGTTCCAACAACGCATGCTCACTTTGTCACATTCTGTTAATTCTCGCACTGTTTCCCACTGTTTCATCATTATTATAGCTGTTATGGTGTATTCAGTGATCTTTGACACTAATATTGTAATTATTTTGGGGGACCATGAACCATGCCCATATAAGATGGTGAACTTAATAAAACTTATGTTTTGACCAACTGGCCATTTCCCCATCTCTTTCTCCCTTTCCTCCAGCCTCCCTTTCCCTTAGACAACAATATTGGAATCTGGCCAATTATTAACCCCACAATTGCCTCTAAGTGTTCCAGTGGAAGGATAAATTGCATGTTTCGTACTTTAAATCAAAAGCTACAAATAACAAAGCAAAATAGCCTTATTGCTGATATACAGTTTTAGTGGTTTGGATAGAAGATCGAACCAGCCACAATATTTCCTTAAGCCAATGCCTAATCAAGAGCAAGGCACTACCTCCCTTCAATTCCATGAAGACTGAGAGAGGTGAAGAAGCTGCAGAAGAAAAGTTGGAAACTAGCACAGGTTGGTTCCTGAGGTTGAAGGAAAGAAGCCGTCTTCATCACATAAAAGTGCACAGTGAAGCAGCAAGTGCTGATGGAGCAGCTGCAGCCCGTGTGGAGAGTGATGATGAGATCATGACTTTAGTTTGGGACATGTTCAATGTGGGGCACCTGCGAGGTATCCAAGAGGAAAGCATAGTTGACAAATGAAAAAAATTAAGTCTGAAGCTTAGTAGAAAAGATCATGTGAGGGATATGAATCACAAGTCATTAAAGACATGGAAGTGGGTGGGATTGTGGGAAAGAGGGTATAAATTAGGCAAGACTAGACCCAAAGATTGTACAATGCAATATGCTTAATTGAACTCCAAGCAAGCAGGGACCACATGAATTTTGTTCACTACTCAATTTCTGATATAGTTTGTTTCTGTGTCCCCACCCAAATCTCATGTATGATTGTAATCCCCATGTGTCAGAGGAGGGGCCTGGCGGTAGGTGATTGGATCATGGGGGCAGGCTTCCCCCATGCTGTTTTCATGATAGAGAGTGAGTTCTTATGAGAGCTGATGGTTTAAAAGTGTGGCATTTCCCCCCCTCGCTGTCTCTCTCCTGCCACCATGTGAAGAAAGTCCTTGCTTCTCCTCTGCCTTCTGCCATGATTGTAAGTTTCCTGAGGCCTTCCAGTCACGCTTCCTGTTAAACCATCAGAACTGTGAGTCAATTAAGCCTCTTTTCTTCATAAATTAGCCAGTCTCAGGTAGTTATTTATAGCAGTGTGAAAACAGACTAATACAAATCCCAATACCAAGTGTTGTGTCTGCTCATAGTAGACAATATTTGTCTTAAGTGAACCGATAATGAACAATGAAGGAATGAAAGGAAGAGCAGAAGTCAATAGAAAGTCTGAGGGTAAAAAAAGGACAAAGACAAAACAGTTGGAGGTGAAGAAGGAAAGTGCAGTGTTGCTGGACCAAAGGAGGAGAAAATTTCAGGATGGGGATTCTTTTCCTCAATGTATCAAATGCTCATGTGATATTATTTTTACTAAATTAGCTATCATAGGCACACATGTCAGATTAATTTTTCCTAAGCTTTATTTTTACAATCATGTCATTATCTTTCCCAAAAAATCTCAAACTTTTTCAAGAAAGATAAAATTTAAACTCATTTGTGACAATTAAAATCCTCTATAATTTGGCACTAACTTGTGTTACCAGCCTTACTGCTCACTGGCTGGAACCCTTCCTTCTATTCTTGTTCCTCTCCTCAGTCTTTCCTGAACAAGTTAAGTTTCTACCTGATCCCCAAGACGTTGTCCCTCCTCCTTTCCTTTGCCTTTGAAAATTTACCTTTCATAACTCCACTAAAGTCCCATTTCATTCATGACAGCCTCTTGACTGTTGTAGCATGCACTTGTGTGTCCTTTCACTGAGTTCACTCTTGCCTAGGCTGTGCTCATGATGTCAGACTTTTGAACATTTGTAAAAGCAAAGCACAACTATGGATTTATCTTAACAATATGGCAGAGCTTCTTTCCCTGGGTTCTAAAGCAATGTGTCAACTCACAGCTGCTCATCTGACTTTGAAGGTCCTCCCCCAGTGTTCAAGCTATACTGACACTAGAAACAAACAAACAAAAATGATAGCTGAATGGGGACTGACTTATCCAAAATGTCTTGTCCTATTTCTACCAGTTGCTATGGAGGCTAAGAAAGCATGCTACCTTTTTTTGTTTGTTTGTTTTAATCTTTCTATTGACTTATCAGGTTAGAGTCAGACCTGATCCATGATAGGAGAATATCGATAAAGGTGTCTAGATGGCAATGCCACAGAAGCTGATTTGGTGACAGTTGAAATTTTCTCTTCCCATTTTCACCCAACAGGCCCCTTAGAACAATATTGTATTAGTCTGTTTTGCATTGTCATCAGGAATATCTAAGACTGGGTAATTTATGAAGAAAAGAGGTTTATTTTGGCTTATGGTTTTGCAGGCTGTCCAGGAAGCATGGCACTGGCATCTGTCCCTGGTGAGGCCTAAAGAAGCTTCCAGTCACGGCAGAAGGCACAAGGGGAGCTGGTATCTCACATGGAGAGAGAGGAAGCTAGACACAGAGAGAGGGGAGAGGTACCACATTCTTTTAAAGAGACAGGTCTTGAGTGAACTCAGAGTGAGAACACGCTCCTTATCATGAGAACAGCAACAAGACATTCGTGAAGGATTCACCTCTGTGACCCGACACCTCCTGCTAGGCCCAACCTCCAATATTGGAGGTCACATTTTAACATGAGTTTCAGAGCGGACACAACATCCAAACCATATCAAACATCTACTTATTTTTTTTAATCTACTCATTTAGTTTTCTGGGAAATCCATTCCAATCTGCATGATAATAATGATATTTAGGGTTACCATCCTTGGGTGTTCCAGTCAGATCTTTTGTTGCTCTTAACATACTAAATCATAACTGTTTAATTATTGTCTGCCTCATATGACATTTTAATGGAGGAGGACATTTAAAACTATGATTCCTTGTGCTCAGCATGGAACTTAAATAGTTGGTGTTCTGTACATGTTTGCTACATGAATAAATGAATAAAAATGAATGAATATGATTGTTAGACCTTCCATAATTATTGCAGCAATTGCTCTAGTAGTATAAGCTGCTTAGTTTCTGAAGTTACCATACTTTGCTTTTAAGTCTCTGGAGGAATTTTAGTTTGCTCAGAAAGTTTAAAAAAAAGGAAAAGAAAGGGAAAGGAAATACATTAGCAGTTGGAAGCTGAAGGTGATGTTCAACACTAGTGTTAATAGGAAAAATTTATGGCAATGGAGTGAGCAGAAAATAGACCTTTTTAATGGCCACCTTCTAGATTCCCATTGAAACAACTAACTAAATAGAACAGAATATATATAGACAGCTAACTTGAAAATATTTCTTATAAAAAAGAGCAGAATCCCAAGAAAATAAGCGAGAAGATATTGGCAAAACCCAACTAACAACACATTAGTCAGATAGGTGACAGAGGAGGGAAGCAAAGGTGGGTCTGTTGGGGACTCTTTGCAAACATTATGTGGATTAGCACGCTGTGATGCCAGCTACCACTGTGGCTGATTCAGGGATTTGTGTTTGCAAGAGTGAGCTATAATAAACTGAATGACAGCATTGTGTGGGAGAGGGACACTGGGCTTGCCAGGTACTGCTGCAGCTCATACCTGGCACTGAATTTGCCAAACAGAAATTGATTATCATGAGAGCTGGAACCCAGCATGGCAGTTCACTAAATACAGAGAATAAATAACACGGAGACTCAGATCTTTGCTGGGACTGTGCAGGGTTTCAGCTTCCACTCCACTTCTGCAGGCTGCTTGCATTGTGAATCGAGAATGATAATTTACAGTAGATTTATGTTTTCCCTTTCCCTATTGTCTAAACATGAAAGAACTGGGCACAATTCCACATCTGTCTTTGACAGACTCCATTTCAATGCTGAATTCAGCTATAAGCCAATGGATCTCTTGCCGTAAGGATAAGCAAGCAGAAGTCTTATATACTAGACCTGGAGGAAAATAATCCAGACTCAAATAACAGGGAGACCACAAAGAATCAGAGCAGCCACGTGCCCCTGAAATTGACAGGGGGAAATGTTCTGATTCATGGTGTCTCTGGATTCAAGCAAATATAGCATCTAAAACAAAAGAGAAAAAACTGAGGTCAAGAGATACTGCATGAAGTTGAAAATGTAGAACAAAAATCAGATTGAGGGCAGTGTACATGAGCTTGGATGTTGCAGAAAAAACAAACTTGTAAAGCAAAAGACAAAACTTTAAAATTCTTCAATAATTGAGGAAAAAAGAGTGAGGAATAATGAAAGACATGGAGTGTAGGTCCAGGAGATTTTAGTGGTTTCTGAGCTGGGCTACAGATGCACCTACAACACTACTACCAACATCCCCAACACATACACACACACGCACACACACACACACACACACACGATTTTCATTATTTGCATGCACAGCGTGATGCATTCTCCTTTTTCCTTTGTCCAGAGACACGATATCTGTCCTTGTCTCACAGAAATAGTGTGGAGATGTCATGGAAGGCAATAAAGAACTGGGATTTATTCTCCCTGGATTCCTATTATTGAGAAGATATTGTACAGGATCCCAATTCTGAGAAGTCTTTTTATTTCAGCAGTAAAATGGCAATTGCGTTTGTAAAACCAGCAACTTTTCTTACCACACAACATCTTTGATTTATCTCTTATTTCCTGGCAACTTCCTTTTAGGGTGAACTTGTATCATATGCTCTGACTGGCCAAAGAGGAAGTATCCATAGACATCCTAAAGTAGCAGACTTCACACTTCCAGTTGTACAGTAGTTATAAAATTGACCCTCACAAAGAAATTCTCTCAACTTTTTTTTTCATCACATTAAAGAATAAAAATTTGGAATATATGTCTTTCAGTGGTGGGCTTTGATATGATTGTATGATATCTTTTGCACCATGGCTATAGAAGACCCTGATCCTCTCTGGACAGATAGAAAACATGTACCAAGGGAGTCTAGAAAAATCCTCACAGCAAGAGAGAGAAAAGCTTAGCAATCTGTATGATCAAAGGTCAGCCTCCTAGTCCCAGTGGGATAGCTGTGTACAGCAACCACTGAAACTTACAAAACGTGTTTGGAGATCAGTGCAGAGAGACCAGAAGAAGTAACCACTTGCATATTTATTAAACACAAACTTTCCAGACCAGGGAAAAGATTCAAAGTTCTGAATCAAAAATGTTAACTAAGTAGCAAAAAATATAAAAGAAAACTATAGGTAATCTTATCTGTGGATAATTGTGCAATCTAAATTCAGAAAATTTCTACATGCATTAGGTAGACAAAACTTGTGGTCCTAAGACAATAATCAGGTGAGTTTCAGAAAATAATGGAAAAGCATGGTCAGAGAATTGAGAGAAAATGTGAAGTCCAAGAATTTTTCACAGACATATGGTATATATAATAAAGGAAACAGAAAGGTATTTTTGGATATTTAAAAACTGAGAAGTTAAACAATTCTTATATCTTTCCTAAAAATATTACTCAAATCTTACTTTCTAGTAGACCAAGAATAAGTCAAAGATAAATAGTTTTAAAAGGGGGAAGTTGTGAAACCATGTCAGTAAGCATCAAAATCAGATACACATAGATTTAAGCTTAAATATATGTGGGAAACACAGCTAAAAACTAATATTTTTAGAAGAGAAAAAATACAATATATTAAAAAATCCCAGTAGGTTTCTGCTTCCAGGAAGATGCAATAGGTGTAATTTTTCCTATTTCTTCTATTATGTGCAACTAAAATTGTAGACATTCAATATAAAGCAAATATAAGCCAGATGTGGTGGCTCACGCCTGTAATCCCAACACTTTGCAAGGCTGAGATGGGTGGATCACTTGAGTCCAAGAGGTCAAGACCAGCCTGGGAAACATAGTGAAACCCGATCTCTACTAAAAATACAAAAATTTAGCCAAGCATAGTGGTGCACACCTGTGGTCCTAGCTACTTGGGAGGTAGAGGCGGGAGGATGGCTTGAGCCTGGGAGGCGCAGGCTGCAGTTAGCTGAGATCGAGATAATGCCACTGCACTCCAGCCTGGGTGACAGAGCGAGACTCTATCTTGAAAAACAAAACAAATAACAACAACAACAACAGAAACAAACATAAGAAGACTCTGTAAAGCAGAGAGAAGTCAGGCTGGCTAGGGAGCTTAAAACCCAGAAACAATAAGGCAATAGGATCCGTGGGTTTGTCTGATTCATATTTCCCAGAACCTGGGGACCTAGGAATGCCCACAGGTGTGGGCAAAGAAAAAGCCCAATGACCTCTTATTCTGTCCAGCCAAAGGACCAGAGGCAGCCTAGCAAAACAGAAAATGCCTCAACAGTAACTGCTCTAATCTACACAAACACCACGGAAAAACCCGTGGCTCTACCCCAACCCATGCTGGCAAAGACTTACCCTGAAGCCTAGACTTCCACCCTTGCTAGAATGTAATGAGGCACCCAAGTCCCCTTGCTGGGTGGTATCAGAGTAGGCTTCTGGAAGTTAGGCCTTTTACCACGACCCACATGTGCCAAGAACATCTCTCCTCCCGTGGCATGAGTGAAAGCCTTTTGAGGGGGAGTAGCAAGGCACTCCTACTTCTCCCAGCCAAGGTGGCATCAATGAGGCCTGGTGAGGAGCCCAGCAATAGCACAGAGCCCCTTCCCTGTCACAGCTTAACAGAGACCAAGAGAAAAACCTGGACGTCTCTCATTTTGCAGTAATCAGGCCACTGGCCCCTTTTCATTCCCCCAGGACTTTACCTATGAGAGCTATGTCAGAGACATAGCTATGACAGCTACCACAAAAGGTTTAAAAAAGACACAGAGTGTTATAATTTACTACCCAAGATGTCTAGTTGTCAATTAAAAAAACAGATAAATCTCAACTAAAATGAAAAAAAAAGGCAATAGACACCAACATCAACATGACAGATGTTAGATAATTCTAACATCTGTCTAAAGATATTTTAAAGCAGCCATCATAAAAATGCTTCAAGGCTGGCTGAAGTGCCACATGCTTGTAATCCCAGCATTTTGGGAGGATGAGGTGGGCAGATCACTTGAGCCCAGGAGTTCGACACCAGTCTGGGTAACATGGTGAAACTCCATCTCTACAAAAAAATATAAAAATTAGCTGGGCATGTGCCTGTAGCCCCAGCGATGTAGGATGAGGTGGGAGGATCACTTTGACCTAGAAGGTTGAGGCTACAGTAAGCTGCGAGCATACCACTGCATTCCAGCCTGGGCAACAGAGCAAGACCCAGACTCAAAAAATAAAGTTGCAATGTGCAATTATCAACGTGCTTGGAAAGAATGAAAAGTAGGAAGGCTCAGCAAAGATACTGAAGAGAGGCCAAGCATAGTGGTTCATGCCTGTAATCCCAGCACTTTGGGAGGCTAGGGCAGAAGGATCACTTGAACCCAGGAGTTCGAGACCAGATTGTGCAACACAGACCACATCTCTCCAAAAAAAAAAAATTAGCCAAGCATGTTGGCACAGGCCTGTGGTCCCAGCTACTTGGAGGATGAGGTAAGAAGATCACTTGAGCCTGGGAGTCTGAGGCTATAGTGAGCTGAAATCATGCCACTGCACTGCAGTCTGGGCAACAGAGTGAGACCCTGTCTCAAAAACAAGACAAAAAACACACAGAAACTGAAGAGATAACGAAGAACCCAATGGAGTTTTAGAACTGAAAAATATAATAATTGAAATAAAAAACTAAATGGATGGCTGAAGAGCAGAATGAAGCGGGCAGAGGAAAGAATTGGTGAACTTGAAGTTAGAACAACAAATTACAGCAAATTTGCACATCACAGGGAAAATAGACTGAAAAGAAAAATGAACAGAACCTCAGGGATCTGTGGTATTCTACAGAAAGATCAAACATTCCTGTCATCAGAGCCTTTGGAAAGAGAAAAGAAAGAGAACAGGACTTAAATGGCTTACCTTTCAAATTTGGTAAATGATTCCAAACAGGATAAACCCAAAGGAATGAAGAAACCACCAAGACACCAAGACACATTGTAGTCAAACTTCTGAAAATAAAAAGAAGAGAAAAATCTTGAAAGCAGAAAGCAGCAAGAAAGAAATGACACAGGATCCCTAGGGGAAAAATAGTTTGAATAATGGTGGACTTCTCATTAGAAACCATGAAGGCCAGAGGGAAGCGATACAAATTAAAGTGCTAGATGGAAAGAGCAATCAATCCACAATCCCATATTCAGTGAAAGCAACCTTCACCAATGAAGGGGACATTAAGAATTTTCGGCCCGGCATGGTGGCTCACGCCTGTAATCCCAGCACTTTGGAAGGCCGAGGCAGGTGGATCACGCAGTCAAGAGATAGAGACCATCCTGGCTAACACGGTGAAACCCCGTCTCTACTAAAAAGTGCAAAAAATTAGCTGGGCATGGTGGCAGGCGCCTGTAGTCCCAGCTACTCAGGAGGCTGAGGCAGGAGAATGGCGTGAACCTGGGAGGTGGAGCTTGCAGTGAGCCAAGATCGTGTCACTGCACTCCAGCCTGGGCAACAGAGTGAGACTCCGTCTTAAAAACAAACAAACAAACAAACAAACAAACAAACAAACAAAGAATTTTCACGAGAAAAAAAGTAAGAGAAATTGTAGGCCGGAGAACTACCCTAAAGTAACAGCTAAATGGAGTTTTCTAAACAAAAAGGAAATGATAAATGAAGGACCATGAAACATCAGGAAATAAAAAAGAAAAACAGAAAGAGTAAAATATAATCATACATCTTTTAATCACAGGGATATGTTCCGAGAAATGTATCATTAGGCGAATTTGCCATTGCATGAGCATCATAGAGTGTACTTACACAAACCTAGTGGTCTAGCCTACTATACATCTGGGCTGCATGGTATAGCCTGTTGCTCCTAGGCTTCAACCATGTATAGCATGTCATTGTACTGGATACTGTAGGCAACTGTAACACAGTGATAAAAATTCACTTATCAAAACCTAGAAAAGATACAGTAAAAATATGGTATTATATTCTTAGGGGACCATCATATATGCAGTCCATCATTGACCAAAGCATCATCTTGCAGCACATGACTGTATAATACATTTTCCTTGTCTTGGGTTTTCTAGAGTATATTTGAGTGTTGAAGCAAAAATTACAACAGTCTTAAGTGCTTCTAAATCTACATGAAAGGAACATTTAAACCATTTACAAATAGGAGGTAATATTCTACACTATGGGTCAAACTAGTAAAATGTTAACGCCAGTAGATTGTGTAGTAGTTCCTCCAGCAGACTCATTTGTGCCCCCAAAAGTCTGACCTATGTGGATTATCCAAATGGACTCACTTCCTCTCTGGATTCGGGTTGACTTCAATCAACAGGGAGCACCAGCAGACTGCTGGAAACAGGAGAAAAATGGAGTGTGAGATACAGGTATTTATTTTCCTTTTTCGCTCCCTGTGAATAGACCAACAGCTTGCTGCATCTTCTTATCCGAAATGTCTCAGAGTCATTTGCTGAATCAGGTGCATCTGTTTGGCAGAGAGGACGAGAGGGTGAAGCTCATATAGAGAAAGTTATAAAAACCTTTAAAAACATGACAAAAACATACAAGGCCAATTTTGGAACTGGCGCTACACCTAGTTGTAAGGGATGCTGGGAAACAGTCTAAGCTATGACATCATTGCAAGTTTTAGTCTCATATAAAACATGTGTTCCTTAATTCAAATTTATGTGCCTCAATAAAGTTTTGTATTCCACATACTCCCTCCTTTGGAACCCGCAGGAAGACTAGATGGCACAAATTCTGGACTGCGTGTGGGAACCCACACCCCAGTCCCATCCCCTAAAGACAATAAAAACCCAAGCCATTTTCAGATTAAACAGAGTGTCCATCCTGCTTTCCCCAGAAAGCTTCGACGTGTAATAAATTGCTTCATTGTGTCTTGGTGTATGTGTGGCACATCAGTCTCAGCCTCTCAACAGCTTTTGGATGAAGGATGGTGGGTCCTGTCCTCCGTGGGGCAATCAGAATACAGTCCATTTTCATATTAGGTTATTTGCATTTTGTGGAATGATTTGAAATAATTCTTCATATATATTTTTTTGCCTCCCAAATTTGTGGATGGTCTTTTACATTGTCAATATCAAATTTGGAGTTATGGTTATTCTAGCTTCAGGAAATGAACTGATGAGTGTTCTACTTTTTTCTATACCCTGGAATAGCCTGTTTACAATGGAAACTGTTCATTGAAGTTTGGTAGAACTTGAAGTGGAGATACTTGAGCCTGAACTTTCCTTTTGTGGAAAAATGTTTGATGATGGTCTCACTTTTTAAAATTCCTTGAGACTACTTATATTAAAATTATGTATTTTAATAAATTTATTCCAAGTAAGTTTTCATGTTTGGGGCATAAAATTGTCCATAATATCCAACTATTACCTTTTAAACTGTCTGCAGACTTACAATTTGACAGATTTGTGAGGAAAAAATCTGCAGAATCCATAGTTATGTTTTCCTTTTTGTTATTGTTATTGTTAATCTTTGCCTTACTTTTTCTTAAAAAACCTTACCAGGATTGTGTAAATTTTATTAGCCCTTTCAATGAACAACTTTATCTTTGTTAACCTTTCCTTTTTTCCCTCTAGCCTCTATATCTTTTACCTTCTCTTTTATGTTTTTCATCTCTTTGTATCTCTGCACTGAATTCTGGATAATTTCTTCAAATATAACTTCCAACTTTCTATTTTTCTCTTTTGCTGTGTTTAATCTGTTGTTAAATCATCCATAGAATTTTAAATTTCAATTATTATATTTTTTTGATTTCTGTTTGGTTCCGTTTTAAATTCTGCTTGGACATTTTTTATAGTTTCTTTTCAAGCTTGTATTGCATACATATGCTTAATATTTTTTTCATGGTCTCAATTTGATATGACAGTATCAAAAGTACTTCCATATTTATTCTTGCTGTCTCTGATTTCTACCAGTTCTCTTCTATGGGGGTGTTTCCATATGTGTTTGGCTATTCTTTTTTTACTGTAATCTCAATTTTCTTGCAACTTTCTTTTAAAGAATTATTTTAGGGTGAGATCAGGATTATAATTAAAAATATTTAACAACTGCTATGGTATAGGCACTATGAAATCAAAACAGATGCTATAAACAGTTGTGTAACTGACATTGAAGACTCAGGAGAGGAAGGGTGGGAGCAGGGTGAGGATGGAAAAATTACCTATTGGGTACAATTTACACTATTTGGGTGACAGGTACACTAAAAGCCCAGACTTTACCACTATACCATTCATGCATGTAACCAAAACCATTCGTATGCCTAAATGTATTGAAATTTAAAAGTAAAAATTAAAGTAATTAACTAAATTGATTAAAAAATGATGCCTGAATACGAGTTAAATAACATGAGATAGAAATTGCAAAACCATTCCATGAAATTTTACAATCTAACTTATGTAAGCTTAAATCTATTTAAATATATATCACCATTTCAACAGTTAATATTTAAAATATTTGCTCACAATCATTTTGGTTTCCAGGAAAAAGAAAAAATGTTTTCTATTTGGATGTTTCTCTACATTAAACAAACTTTAGAGGCATTTAATACATGCCTATTAGATAAACTGATGAATTCAGGGAAAAGAAAGATGCCAATTTCAACAGATTCATATTTAAAATATTTAACAACCGGTATAGCATGAATATTAAGCAATTTAAAGAGATATTGGTTCAATAAGAATCAACACCAGTTGCAAAAAGCTCATGTGAATGTACTCGTGTGTTCTGGATAAGCAACAGCATTTTCTGGAACGAAGGTAAATTCATCAAGAGAGAATTTGCATTTGGTTTTTCTAGGCATCTGGGGACATTTACTGTCCAGGATCACTTCAAATTACATTTTTCCTTGAGATGTTTTGGAATCTAAACTCATGTGAATTTCATTTATCAACTCTCCTAATGGTTACCTTTGGGGGCTAGACTCCACATTCCTAAGCTCTGCTTAGCACACGGTTTAAAATAAGTTTCCTCTTTTTGAAAATTCTTGCAGAGAATAGGTTTATTTCTGCTTTTCTTTTACAAGGGGACTCTTTGGGGTCCCAGCCTGAAAGGAGGAAAGTCTCCTAGTAGACTTAGTGTGCTGGGTGGTTCTTAGGATTTGCAGGGAATAGGTTTATTTCTGGTTTTCTCTTACAAACGACACTTTGGTGTCCCAACTTTAAAGGAGAAAACTCGGCTGGGCATTGTGGCTTACGCCTGTAACTCCAGCACTCTGGGAGGCCGAGGTGGGAGGATCATGAAGTTAGGAGATTGAGACCAGTCTGGCTAACATGGTGAAGTCCCGTCTCTACTAAAAATACAAAAATTAGCCAGGCGTGTAATTAGCCCACACCTGTAATCCCAGCTACTCGGGAGGCTGAGGCAGGAGAATCACTTGAACCTGGGAGGCAGAGGTTGCAGTGAGCTGACATTGAGCCACTGCACTCCAGCCTGGGTGACAGAGCAAGACTCCATCTCAAAAACATAAATTTAAAAAAAAAAAAAAAAAAGGAGAAAAATCTAGCAGACATAGTGCTGTATGTGGACCATGGATTCTGACTCCTAGGTCCTGTATCACTGGAGTCCTGGAAAATTGAAGTTCCAATTTATCTCAGGCAAAGGACCGTAAGACCAAAGCCAGTTACAGAGAAGGGCACCAATAACCCCATAGACCTTATGGCCTGAGGATTTCTTACTTTCCTGTGAGCTCATCAATGAATTAAATATATTTTTAAAAGCTTTATCCAGAATTGTTGATTGTTTGTAATCTGTGGGGAAACTGACCCAGGTATTTCTTCTTCCTATTATGGAACAGAAATTCCTATGTTAATATTTTATCTAATGCAAAGCTCGTTAAACTATATACGGATTGAACCTGACATCATAACATTGTTTTGACAGGACTTAATCAACAAAATTAACTAGATGAGGCATATTAGTTTAAATATAATTTGGTATTTGGTGCAATTATGGCAAAAACAGAAAAATAAATTACCTTAAAGGGCTTTGTTTTCTAGGAAGGAAAATACAAAGTTTGTCTCTAAATTAGATGTAATTTTTAAAAATGTTGACCAGTGTACATGTGGTTGTGAAAATAGCAGGCATTGAAACAACAATACATCCTAAATGTAACAACATCAAAACATTGACACAACATATCTTAAATGTAAATGATCATAGTTGGAATTGCTGCATTGATTATACCATCTAAAAAATTTTCAAACATTGACTTTGAAGCTTATTGGTTCATTCATCATGACATATGAGTAATTTGTAGATAATCAATGGAATTGTCATTAAGTCTCCCAAAAGATGTAGTATTATATTCATAAGAGGTATAGAACCAATTCCCAGGAAAATCTATCACAGACATAAGGCTTCATTACATGCAGACTAAAGAATGAACGCTAAGCCAAAAGTGTCCAATAAAGTGTGAGCTCGAATGTCTTCAAACTAGAAAAGTGAAGTCACTATTGCTATATTTTTCACAGTCAGTAATAAGCAGTCTGATTCTAAAAGTACATTCTACCAGAAGAACTTGCCCCAACCAACACTGGGGAAACAAAATTAGCTCTGAACACAAAGGAATGTGAATGAAAGATAGTCCTTGCTTTCCAATTTTGTGAGCAAGTTACAACTCAGGAGAGAATTAGAAGAATATGTGAATTATTCTGAGGGAAAAAAATTAAATTTCCATTCATATTGAGAGGAATTTGAAGGAATTAGCAATAAAAGTGCTTTGTTTTGTGCTCTGATTAAAAGAGAAAGCAGGCTGGGAGTGGTGGCTCACGCCTGTAATCCCAGCACTTTGGGAGGCCGAGGTGGGAGGATCACTAGCTCTGGAGTTCGAGACCAGCCTGACCAACATGGTGAAACCTCGTTTCTACTAAAAATACAAAAATTAGCCAGGCATGGTGGTGGGTGCCTGTAATCGCAGCTACTCAGGAGGCTGAGGCAGGAGAATTGCTTGAACCCGGGAGGCGGAGGTTGCAGTGAGCTGAGATCGCACCACAGCACTCCAGCCTGGGCCATGGAGTGAGAATCTGTCTAGAAAAAAAAAAAAAGACAGAAAGCAAAAACTAAATACGTAATTCCAACCTTTGGAAAAATTTGTATTTAATACAAATCTAGTGCTCAGGGCAAGAGTCTATATACACAATGTATTTATATGTATTATATATATAAATCTATATTATATATATATAATATGATATATATCTATTTTATTCAAATCAAATGAGACATCTCGCTTTCTGACATACCAGCATATGGTATGTAAATGTGATATGTATTTCCTAAAATAAAGAACTTTTTTATAAACCTCAATTTGGATGACTTGCATTGAGAAATAAGATATTTGATTAATATATTGTATGTAATTATTGAATTTGCTTTATTTTATATCCATGACACTTAATATGACTAACAAAGACGTAGCACACAATATTGTCTTTTTGTACAGTTGTTGTGAAATCACATTGATAATTGATGACTGACCATTCATTCAGTTGTTTTGAAATATTTTTCTTGAAGCTCTTTGGTGGCTTAAGTTTTCCCCCGACTACTGGTTCTAGAATAGGATTAAGTGAAATAGCCAGAGTGTACCTCTCCATCTTCAGATTCAAGTGCATTTTTAAACACTTGCACTAAGCCCATTTTTAAAAGAAATGGGACAAAATGCCGAGATTAGTCATACATAAGGTCAGAAAAAAATCTGTTTATTACGGATTGGCTAGGTATTCGATTTCTTTATATTGGACTCTAATCAATTTCAAATTGTAGTTGCTTTCATTCCTGAAATGGGGACTGAGTTGAGCAGTGTCCCTTGCAAAGTCTGAATTCCCGGTTCCTCAAACGGTTCTCAATCTGAGCATGGTGGACATCTCCTCGGAATTATCAGCAGGTCGGTCATAAATCATAGAGCCTTCTGTTTACACCTATGACTGATCTCTAGGAACAGGATCAATGCACTTCATTCCTGAAACCTGAAAACAAGCATCTGTGAGAGAGGGTGTCAACAAAGACAATATTTTAAAAGGTCAAACCTTAATTCACCTTGGTTCCCAGAAATATTCCTTATAGCTTTTTGATGAAAACAATTTCCTAGCCTTTGATGATTGCATTCTAACAGCCCTGCAGTCAGGAACATTAAAAGTAGTTATATGCTCATTTTTATTCCAAAAATTCTTAGCATTGCTAAATCAACATCCCCATTTTCAAGCCCAGAAACAAAGGTAACAACTGACCGATTTCTAGAATATAAGTTCTCATATAAATTCTGATATAAAAGTATATTCAGGAGGTAGCTTTTGTTGAAAATAAGAGTAATGTCATTTCTAAGCTGCATGTGTAGTATGTAAAATATATGCAGTGAAAGAAACTAAAAGAAGCATATTTTTATTCTATTTTATCATTTTGCTTGATGCTTCAATGACAATTATGTTGAAAATTTTCTCTTGTAATTCATCTCGTAAGATATCAGTAAGATTACACCTTCAAGATGAAATCAGGAGAAAAAATCTTTTCATTTTTGCTACTTTAAGATCTATTCCTTGTCCCAGAGCCCACCATGTTTCAAGGTATGTAGCTTGAAGAAATAGCATTAACAACTTTTTACATAAAATACTTTTATGAATGCAAACTTTGAGTGATTTTCTGGCAAATCTAATTTATTTAAATTAGGTTTATTTAATTACTCATACAGCTGTTCTGTGCCCTGAATATAGCCCAAGGGACTATTTAAAGTGCTTAAGTCTAAATGTCATGTTTTATCACTATGTAACGTGTAGCAAACTACAACAAAAAATTTTTGTTGCTCACTGGGTAGTACTTCAAGAATATGCCATTCCTTTCTTTTTTTCTGTGATATGATAGTAGTTATGAAGCTCCAAGCTAAATATAAGTAGGACTGACTTTTTTTTGAACACCATCATGTCATCATTCAAGTTACAGCTATATCCTTGCTGAGAGAAGACTCTTCCACTCCAATAGTTTTAATTACCGTCTACACCCAGAGTTTTCAAGATCCATATCACAGCCCACTTTTCTTTCTCGTTCTCTAGACCTACCTCCAATGTCTACTGAATATCTGCTCTTAAATAGTCCACATGTCCAAACTGGAATTTACCATCTTTATTTCAAACAGATCATCTTGTTTTATTCTAACATCAACAAATGGGTCTTCATTTACCATTTAGATGACTGCTTCTAAGATGATTTAGGGCATAAAATGGCTTAGAGCTGACATCGCCTCTATCCTTACACGGAACAAACTGTAGACAATATCACTACTTAGCATACTAGAAAGGGCTTAGTCTCTGAAGTCAGATGACCTGGGTTTGAATCGCAGCCCTACTGTTATTTACAATATAATCTTGGGCAAATTATTTCTAGAAGCCTTGGTTTCCTCATCTATGACAAAAATACAATCAAACGTCTCAGCGATATCTAGAGAATTTAAGGAGAAAATATATGTGTAAGTGTTGAATGTAAGACATAAGACAATGTAAATACTAATTATTTCTATTTAGTATATTTCTAAAAGAAGAAGCCAGTGAGGATGATAGGCTTAAAAATAGAATAAGTCATCTTAATTTATAAGATGATAGTATTCAAGCCACTACTACTGAAGTCACATAATGCAACTTAGTTCTCTGAAGTTTTATTAGAACTTGCCCAATTCTAGTACCAACTAAACATGTGGAAGGCAAAAGTACTTGTCATCCAAGTAAAGCGACATATTTTGGAAATACTTGATCTATGTACACATATCGTTAGGAAAAGAAGGTTGAATTTACTGACCATATTATGGATCCTTTTAGATCAATCGAAATTAGTGAACACTTGACTCGCGTTAGAGCAGAAGTTAGAGGCAGCATTTCCCTACGTTACCATTAGGAAATGGGTAAATCAGGTCAAAGATGTGATTGTCCTCCAAACTTAGGGTTTCTTAAATCCCAAAGGATCTTGCAATACAATTAAATTTAAATGAGATTCTGTCATAAGTTCCATTGTATTACACACCACCCTGTCAGCCCAGAAGGCTCAGCTCTTCCTGTTCCAAGCTATTGTGTGAGCAGTTTGGGTGGCACTTGTACCACAGAGCATGGTTTACTGTCATGACTATCTTTAAAGTGGAAGATGCAGGGGTTGCCCTGATGACCTGGTCAATAGAAATGAATGAACACTTGACTTGCATTTGAGCACAAGTTAGAGGGAGTGTTTCCCTAACAACAATTAGGAAACGGAAAAACCAAGGATGGTCTCAATATGTTTCAATATCCCTAAAACTGTTGAAAAACCTCTATATTCAAATGGCATTACTACAATGAGAGCATCACTCCAATAAATAAGTTTCCCAACCATATATACAGTTGTTGAGTCTTTTTTGCTTGAAAGAAGTAGCAAATGGCAATATCTGAAAGGGACATTTTACTTTTTTTTCTTTTAATAAAGCAATTCAAGGTTGCTGATGCCATATATTCAAATGCTTAAACCACGCGCACACCCAAAACATCCACAATGGCTTAGATGACATATTCACCAACAACATCACAATCTCCAATTTTCATCACATTGTCATTGAACTTGTTCATACAGGTAGGTTCGTCTCATGTTCCAGCCTTTATTCCCAAAGCATTTGAGGGCTGACAGTTTTATCTCCTTATCACATTATTTCAGTTATTTGCAAGCAACATGTAGCAGGAACCGGAACATCTTGGGGATAATTACTCTTCCAATAATTTGCAACACTAATGATACTTTTCTAGTTTTTTATGGTGCAAGTGTTTTATGCTTTATTAATTTGCACTGGGTCTTTTCTTTGATATTTTTCCTACCATCTGAGAGTTTTACAGGTCTATTGCTTGTACGATGCCTATGAAGAATGTTTTTGACTACAAAATAAGGAAAATGATTATGATAATACTGAAAAGGCCAGACGCTGGCCTTTATAAGAAAAAACATACATTATAAAACTTGTTTTTCTTTGTCTTCCCTAAATAGGAGGTTAAGTTATAAAGTTGAGTGAGGCTAGTTAAGGAGTAGGTGCCTCAGGGCTATATATCAGCCATGATCATCCTAGTAGGCTAGCGTATCATTAAGAGACCATGTCAGAGCAGATCAAAGCCCCTTCATACTAAACCTTGAGATCTGGTCCTATAGCATGATTGAAATTCTCTAGGAAAAGAGAGTAGATGGGGCAGGTTAATATAGCAACATAAGATGAAGCTGTTATAACCATTTTTTGACCCTACAGTTTTGCCTTTTCCGGAATATCATATAAACGAAATTATGCAATCTATTGCCTTTGCAGTCTGGCTTATTTTACGTACAAAAATGTGCTTGAGAGTCATCCATTTTGTGGCATGACTCAGAAGTTTGTTCCTTTTTATTGCTGAGGAGTACTCCATTCTATAGATACACCACAGTTTGTTTATCCATTCACTTGTTAAGGGGCATATTGACTGTTTCCAGCTTTTTTGCAATTATGAAAAATGCTGATATAAAATTTTATCTACAGGTTTTTGTATAAACATGAGTTTTCGTTTCACTTAGGTAAATACTAAACCTAGGATCACTGGGTCATATCGTAAATGTATGTTTAACCTAATAAGAAATTGCCAAAATATTGTCCAAAGTGGCTGTACTATTTGGCATTCCAACAGCAACGAATGAGCATTTTTATTGCTCTGCATTCTCACCAGTATTTGTTACTGTCAGTTTCCTTTTCTAAAAAAAAGTTTAGCATATGGTTTTTTGCCATCTCAATGTCTTGCTTGGTGAAATATCTGGATATTTTGCTCATTATTTATTGATTGTTTACTTATTGTTGAATTCTAGTGGTTCATTATATATTCTGAGTACATCCATTGAAAGTTATACGATTTGCAATATTTCTCTGTCTGTGGTTTGTCTTTTCATTCTCTTAACAGTATCTTTCACAGAACAATACTTTCAGTTTTGATACAGTCCAATTTACCTACTTTTTTGATTGTTTGTGATTGTTGAGTAGTACCTAAAATTCATGACTAAAGTCATTGTCATCCAGATTTTTATCCCACCTAGGAGTTTTATTGTTTTATGCTTTATATTTAGGTCTATGATCAATTTTGAGTTAATTTTTGAATACCCTGTGAGATTTCTGTCAACTTATTTTTCTACTTATGGATATTGTTGTTCTAGCACTAGATGTTTTAAGAACTACCCTTTCTCTATTAAATTGCCTTTGCACCTTTGTAAAAAGTCAGTTGATTATTCTGTGTGGGTTTAATTCTGGGCTATTTTATTTCATAAATTAACACGTTTATCATTTTTCCAAAGCTACACTGTTTTGATTACTGCACTTTATAGTAAGTCTTAAAATCAGGCCACAAGTGCAGGTTCTGCCTTCAGGCAGTGTGCGTCTTCTGACTTTATTCTTTCAATAATTATTTTGGCTTTGTTCTTCTTTCAAGAATTATTTTGGCATTCTAGTTCCTTTGCCTTTTCATGTAAATTTTAGAATCGGCTTATTATTATTTTCTAAAAAGGTTTCTGGGATTTTGATTACCATTGGGTTGAATCAGTAGATCAAATTGGGGGAAATCAACAGCTTAACAATATTGTTTCCAGTTCATGAACATGGTATATCTCTCCATTTGTATACATCTTTGATTTCTTTCATTAGTGTTCCATAGTTTTCAGCATACAGATTCTGCACATGTTTTGTTAGATAGATCATTGTTCTGGTTTTATTATAAAGGGTATTGTTTTTAAAACTATAAATTCCAAATATTCATTTCTGGTATATAGGTATACAATTGATGTTTGTATATTCTCTTGGTATCCCATAACCTTTTAAACCTCATTTCTTTAGTCCCAAAAATTTTTTTGTAGATTCTTCGGAATTTTCTACACAGATAGTCATATTGTCTGCAAATTCTGTTATTAGCCCGACAGAATCATACTCAAACTCCAAGTTATACTCTGTGTAGAGGAAAACAGTTCCTTCAGTCATGTCACCTAAAACATCTTGCCCACACCTATGTTCCACACTCATCAAACTATAACGTAATTAGTATTTACATGTTTTTCTACACTAGGAAGGACCTGGAATGACAGGAAGGACCTGCCATTTTTGCCTTTTCATTCCAAGCATCTAATAAAGTGGCAAACACCTAAGAGGAAGGCATTATTTAGTAAAGGACAGGCCAAAAATAGAAGAAGAGAAGTCAAGGAAGAAAGGAAGAGAAGAGAGAAAGGAAAAATGAGACAAATTTACACACTACTGGCCAGGCACTGGGGCTCATGCCTGTAATCCCAGCACTTTGGGAAGCCTAGGCGGGTGGATCATCTGATACCAGCCTGGCCAACATGGTGAAATCACATCTCTACTAAAAATACAAAAATTAGCAGGGTGTGGTGGCAGCTGCCTGTGATCCCAGCTACTGGAGAGGCTGAGGCAGGAGAATCGCTTGAACTCAGGAGGTGGAGGTTGCAGTGAGCCAAGATCACACCACTGCACTCCAGCATGGGTGATAGAGCAAAACTCTGTATCAAAAAAAAAAAAAAAAAAAAAAATTACACACTACTAATCATATATTCAAAGAAATATACAGTTTACTTATTTTCTATTACTGATCTATTAATCTTCCTTGTAAGTATCACCCTACTAGCACTGGAAAGAGAGCACTGAGCTTGCCAATTCTTTATCTTCATCTCTTCTAGTTTAAGTCATTTTATTCAGGCAACTTAGTATGTTTGGGGAAATGTTCAATTTTTCAGTTGTTTCTCTCCATCGTCCTCTTCTCCAAGATGGCATCTGGTCAATGGCATTATACACATGACTTCACACTGGCCTGGAGAGGAGCCTGGGATCTAAGCACTGTTACCTTATGCTGTTATTGTTCACCTCTTCCTGACTCCTCTGTTATCTCTTAGTTTTCTTGTGGTGACTTCTCTGCTAGCATCAACTACTGAAGTCTTGACTGAAGTTTGCAGCTGATAGTCTAAAGTTTATATTTTCTCTTGGCATGGTCAGGGTCTACGGCTCTCCTTTTATTCAGTTCTAGCTGGGCTCTTGCTGGCCCTGAAGTCAACTCGAATTCTCATCCAAATTCTCTTTCTATCCTCTGGCTTAGGAATTGTGCACTCCACAATTCCTGCAGAGGTTACCCTTGCCCGAGCTGCCTTCATGAAGTTCCAGCATCTCACTTCTCACTTTCCCCTACTCCACAGGGTGACTAGATGAACATGTGGATTCTTTCTGTACTAGCTGGGAGCCAAAGTAGACTCAGGAGGCCCACTCTCTGTCTAACCATGCTAAGGCATACATTCATCCATCGTGGTAGGCTCCTCTTGGTGTTGAGTGAAAGCACAACATTGGAACAGTTTTATTTGATCTTTCATATGACATTTTGGAATTAGGAGAGTAGATTTCAGAATGAAATCAATGTACACTTCCTAAAGGACGTGATATTTAAAAATACTTTTTTGGCAATATGAACCACCTCTTTAACTCAGTCTGGCACACAGTAGTAAAACCAAATGAAAATACAACTGGACAAAGACCCAGTAGGGTAGTTGTCCAAATAATCAAGTCACTGAAAAATTCAGCTGTAATGTCCCATCATAGTGTGAATATGGTTGAAGCTATAAATATGAGAGAACTTATTGAGAAATGTACTTTTTTTTTCTTTCACTTCTTATATTGGATTTTAAGTTGGCCCACTTTAGCAGTTATATGAAACACTGTACCTTTGCTGTCTGTTCTCATAGCTAATGCCTTCGCTGTGTGTACACCAGTTTCTAAAAGTTCATGGTCCTCAATCTCTGGGTTTAACTCACAAATTTCTTTTTCAAATCAAAGGCATCCAAGAGTATCATTTAAAGTACCCATGATTATATATATGTATATATACATATTATATATGTGATATATTATGTGTAATATTATATTATGTATGTAATATATTACATAAAATATATTAAAAATACCCAGGCAGCTCTTAGTCACCTCATTTCTCATTACACTGTATGATGAATGACAATGATTCCTATATTTACACATAAGTCTCTGGATTCTTTTATTCTAAACTCAAAATCCATGAAAAAGTTTCCCAAAACACATTCATCAATCCTTCAGTTTTTCAGGCACAGTTTTTCAGTCCTTAAGCCTCATGTTTCTTACTGTATAATTGCTCGAGGTGGCGCTCCTCCCTCATCAACTCTTTCCAATGGTACATGTCACTCCCTTTAAGTATAGCTTGATATTAAATTTGTATTTCTGTGAAATTAACTTTCCCAAATTGCCCTGGCACCATTTAATTAGGCCACTGGCCTATTCCAGTGGACACAGACTCCTTTCCATAAGTTCCCTTCCTTTCCTGCAAACACACAAATGCCCTCATTCCATGTAAGTGTTGCCACAGAAGTTCACAGTCACACTGTGGGAGACAGCGTGATCACAATTGAAAAGGATCCCATAGAAAGCTCAAGAACTGCAGTGGGTTCAACACTGTCAGTTAGATTCAGGCCACAAAGTAATCGTCCAACTGGTTCCAATTGCAAGGAAGTCTTAATGTGATTATTCAGAGAAGATTGATGAGTAGGTGGCTGACTTGGCCCATTTTAGGCCTTGTTATTTTAAAACTGAAAAGAGCCATATACACAAAATATTGCAGCACTTCTAAAAGTGGAGGGTGTGTGCTGCCTGTAGTTGGTGAGGTAATTTTAGGTGGCGCAGGATCAAACATCTTGATCTTGGTGTTTATATTTTCCCATCATTGCATAATTACCATGCATGACTCAAAGACTAGAAAGGAGGAGAGGAAAGAGAAGGTGAGCCAGAGGAAGAAGGAACCGAAGCCAGGAAATCTGTCTATAGCTGAGGCGGAGGTGTTTGAGTCCCAAGACCGGACTGTGGTGCTTGTCAGCTGTGTGGGTGAGAAAGAGTGTGTGTGTGACACATGTCTAGAGAAGCAGACTGATGAGCAAAGTGCCCAAGGGAAAGGTGGACTCAGATGATCATACTGACTCCTCAATCCTTCCTTGACACCCAAGATGTCCAGATGGAGAACTCAGCCTCAGCATGGAGAAATCCCACCGGCAGTAGAAGAAAAGAATGCTTGGGAAGACATGTGGAGTAGAAAATGAGCAAGAAAGCTTTCAGAGAAGGAAAAATGGGTAATGCAACTAACAGTAGGGGAGGTGGAATTTCCAGTAAATAGAGGCCTCCTGGGGAATAAGAAGATAGTTGAACTGCTAGTGATGTAAGAAAGAATAGGGATGGTGAATAGAACCTTGAACTGGAGGTTGGAACACTGAGATTGCCTTCCGGATGTGCAAAAAAATCACTCTGAAATCTGGGGTAAATCTCTTCTGCTATAATTAGAAATAGATTTATTATTACTTCTTTGTTTATTTTAAAATAACCTTATTATTATTATTGTTTGAGACAGGGTCTCACTGTGTCACCCAAGCTGGAATGCAGTGGCATGATCTTACCTCACTGCAAATCTTTAACTCCAGGGTATGAGCAACCCTCCCACCTCAGCCTCCCAAGTAGCTGGGACTGTAGGCACATGACCATGACCAGCTAATTTTTCATTTTTGGTAGCCATGGGGTCTTGCTTTGTTGCTAGGCTGGTCTCAAACTCTTGGACAAGCAATCCTCCTGCCTTGACCTCCCAAAATGCTGGGATTATAGGGGTGAGTCACCATGTTTGGCCCTTATTTAATTTTTTAAATAATGTTTACAGTAACCTGTGTGTGGTGATAATGTTTTTCCATTTATGGTTGAAACATAAGTCTTCCTTCAAAGTAATGTTATTAAAATAAAAGAGAAAAAAAATGTATGGATGAGCACTGGTATCAAAGAAAGTTAAATTGTGGTACAATAGAGTCAATAACCATATGAATCCTGGAACCGGCCTGTCTGGGTTGAAATTGAGGCTGTACCACTTACTGATTGTAATCTTAGTTAAACTATTCGACTTCTCTCTGCCTCCATTTTTGCATCTGTATAATGGGGATAATGATGGTTCCAATATCACAATGTTGATGTGAAGATCAAATGAGTTAATATATCTAAAGTTCTCAGAAAACTGTCTGGCATATCTGTACGTCTTGTTTTGTATGTGTATATAGATACAATAAAAGCTGATTTAAAAGTTACAGAATGTACAAGTACAAAACACTCGTCTAGTCTAACATCCCTATTCCACAGAGATTTAGAAGTTATATGTTTGTAAATCTCAACTTCTGGGTGGCAGGACATGGATCAGAATCCAGTTTTTTGGGCCAGGCGCAGTGGCTCACACCTGTAATCCCAGCACTTTGGGAGGCTGAGGTGGGTGGATCACTTGAGGTCAGGAGTTCGAGAGTAGCCTGGCCAACATGGTGAAACTCTGTTTCTACTTAAAAAAATGCAAAAATAGGCAGGGCATCATGGTGTATGCCTGTAGTCCCAGCTACTCAAGAGGCTGAGGCAGGAGAATTACTTGAACCTGGCAGGCGGAGGTTGTAGTGAGCCAAGACCCGCTACTGCACTCCAGGCTGGGCAAGAGAGTGAGACTCCATCTAAAAAAAAAAACAAAAACCAAAATGGAATCTAATTTTTCTGCATCATCTTCTAATTCTACCTGTTTGTTTTCCATCAGTGTTTACCTTGCCAATACTGCCTGAGCAAGCAAAATAAAGCCTTATGGCAAATAAGCTTCTTTGTAAAAGGAGGATCATACCCTATTAGCATAAATACATCACAGACAGCATTGAGAGATTTGCAAAAATCATCATTTTACTTAAGAATCTCATATCTATCTCGTAAAACATGAGGATTATTACTGTTTCTGGTTAATAGAGGAAATAAAAAGTGAATGAGCGGCTGGCCATTAAGAAAAACAGACAACAATGGCATGTGTCTCTTCTAGCAGCAGATAACTTAGAAGCACGGATAACCTAAAATTGTCTGCAATGGATTCACTGATAAGACCTCACAATTCTCATGAATTCATCCCTTAATTCTTATGAATTTACAATTCTGACTCTTCATTTGCCATACTAATTATTGGACCATAGAGTCTTTAACCCTTCATTGTTTACTAATTAAGTCAATTAACTACATTCCATTCATTTTAAATGAGTATCATTTTGGTTACTACACACACACACGTAACAAGAAGCCATATAACAGTAAAAATTAATCTTTCTTTAGACTCTCTCCTAACAATTCACTTCTTTTAAGGCAACCAGAATAGGAACCTCTGTCTTGTGGGGCTGGGTGTTTCATTAAGTGAGCACAGTAATTGTGCCCTCATTAGGAGCTTTTTAAAAGCTTTCAGGAAAATACAATGTGAAATAAATAATGCTGATTAAACACCCTTTCATGGAAGAAATAATAGAAAGAGATCAAGTGATAAATGAAATGAATGTTGCGCTATCAAAGCAAATGGTGATTAATGGAAGGCCAGTTCTTTGCTTGCACTGGGACCTCTGTAAGCTGGTCAGTACCATTTATAATTGTGTTTCAGTGTTTTGCAGCCCAGTCATTTATACTAACGGTAACATTGAAGTGATAAATTAGGAAGAAGCAGGTTGTCTAATCAGCAGATAGGCAGATTGCAGCTCCAGTCAAAAGGAGAGTCATTCCTTTTCTTTTCTGTGTTAATAATGAAGGAATAGAAGGATGGTTTGATTTGAAGGGAAATTTGCCAAATACGCAGGCATTCACATACTTAAATTATTTTCATATTTCCTTTTCTTTCTTTTTAAAGTACGTTTTTCATTTACTTTAGTCCTCTTTCAAATGATCTACCTTTTCTTTTAACCACCTAAAAGAGAGAATTGCAGTAAGCCAGTGCTGTAAAAAGGTCATTTCTTGTACCTTAACTATTAGCTGTTTCAAAAAATTTAGTATTAACTGCAGACCATCCTGCTGTGACTTGTTACTCTGCAAGGAAAGCATAGCCAGCAACGCTGTACTATCTGTTGGACTTTGTATCTCTTAAGTATATTCTTTTTAAAAATTTTTTTACTTTAAGTTCTGGGATACAAGTGCAGAATCTGGAGATTAGTTACATAGGTATACATGTGCCATGGTGGTCTGCTGCACCTATCAACTCGTCATCTAGGTTTTAAGCCCCGCATCAGTTAGCTATTTGTCCTAATGCTCTCCCTCCCTTCACCCACCCACCGACTGGCCCGGTGTGTGATGTTCCCCTCCTTGTGTCCATGTGTTCTCATTGTTCAACTCCTACTTGTGAGTGATAATGTGCAGTGTTCGGTTTTCTCTTCCCGTGTTAGTTTGCTGAGAATGATGGTTTCCAGCTTCATCCATGTCCCTGCAAAGGACATGATCTCATTTCTTTTTATAGTTGCATAGTATTCCATGCTGTATATGTACCACATTTTCTTCCTCTAGTCTATCATTGATGGACATTTGGGTTGGTTCCATGTCTTTGCTATTGTAAATAGTGCTGCAGTAAACATATGTGTGCATGTCTTTATAGTTGATGACTTATATTCCTTTGAGTATATGCCCAGTAGTGGGATTGCTGGGTCAAATGGCAGTTCTGGTTCTAGATCTTTGAGGAATCACCAAACTGTCTTCCACAATAGTTGAACTAATTTACATTCCCACCAACAGGGTAAAGCGTTCCTATTTCTCCACAGCCTCGCCAACATCTGTGGTTTCTTGACTTTTTAATAATTGTCATTCTCATTGGTGTGAGATGGTATCTCCTTGTGGTTTTGGTTTGCATTTCTCTAATGATCAGTGATGATGAGCTTTTATTCATATGTTTGTTGGCCACATAAATGTCTTTTGAGAAGTGTCTATTCATATCCTTTGCCCACTTTTCGATGGGTTTGTTTTTTTCTTGTAAATTTGTTTAAATTCCTTGTAGATTCTGGATATTAGATCTTTGTCAAATGGTAGACTGCCAAAATATTCTCCTATTCTGTAGGTTGCCTGTTCACTCTGATGATGGTTTCTTTTGCTGTGCAGAAGCTCTTTAGTTTAATTAGATTATATTTGTCAATTTCAGCTTTTGTTGCAATTGCTTTTAGTGTTTTCCTCATGAAGTCTTTGCCTTTAAGTACATTCCTGATTAAGGTTATGCATGTCTCATAAGTGATGAAAAAATATTTCCGGGAATATATGCACATACATTTTAGCTTAAAAACGTATATTCACTAATAAAAATAAAGATTCACTAATAAAATTACCCACCACTAATGCAGATTCCATTTTGTATAGAATTTTTATAAAATGTATAGAATTCTATATAAAATTATATTGTATTAATGACTAAATATTAAAGTTTATTCACTTTTAAGCAGCAAAATTGTATTTTGTTAACTCTTTGATATCCTGAAGTGATTTTGTTCCGGTTTAGAAAATAATTTTCCTTTTCCTCAAAGTTAACAGACTTACTTTACACTTTGTACATTTTCATTTGCCCATATTGCCAGCCAAATTTCAATACTAGGTACTATTAAGTGTTACTTATCTTTCCATTAATGTCTATATACCAGATGTGTGATACCAAATGCCACTGGTTCTGCTGTGCAACTTGGGTTAAATTTCTTTTTTGAAGGTGTTGCACAATGTGTTGCTTTTGATTTACTTGTCTTTCTCTCTCTTTTCACGGATTTGGCCAGAGTTTCTTTAGAACTCCATTACAAGCCACAGTGTTTGTCTGAAACATTGCTTTTTTATGATGAATTTTAGAACAATCCTGAAATCTCTCACATGCACTGGAGACTCAGTGTCAGTATACATAATCAGGGATGCCTATGGCACAAGAGGGACTCATCTCTTTGTATAAGTTAAATGCCAGCATTTTAGGTTCATTCATGGACACATATAAGGAGAATGTGAAAAAAACAGGACAGAGAAAAATGTAACAAGAGAACTTAAAAATTTGGAATATAATTATTGCTTTGAATAACTTAATTCCACTTATTTTCTTTCTTTTATAACTCATTGGTTTCTATTTGTCTTCCAGTCTTCAGCTTGGAAACCACTCCCACATATAACCTTCTTGATGCATCAGGAATGAGTCGGGTGCCCCACTAGCACACCCAAACAGTACTAGGTCACAGCCCCTGTTCAGCACTTAGCACCCTCCTCATCAGGGCCTATATGCTTATCTGTCTTCCCATATAATATTACCACCTTGACGCAGGGACAGTGCTATGTTCATTTTTGTATCCTCAACACTTATCATAGAGAAAGCACTCAGTACAAGGGCATGCTTTGCATATTTTGACATGACTGCAATTTTGTCGAGAATGTAACCTCACTATGGTATACAATGGAGTGCTCTGCTAAATCAGCCTTGAAGACTACTGATTTGGAAGATCACAAATCATAAACCCTTAGGTTTATGGCTAAGATTATTTGGTGATCTCTCTCGTTCCTTTTTGCTTTTTACAGGAGGTAAGAGGAAAGCTCTGATTTTTTCTGTGTCAAAATTTGCAAGGCCTGAACAATGAAGTTTTGTCACTCTTGTTATTGATGTAGTTTTTATTTTAAATGGTAGAGAATTCCAACGAGTTATCCTGTAACTTAAAAACAAAAATTCTTCTCAAATGTTCCTCTTCCAGCAAAACACAAGAAGAGAATCAGACATATTTTCCCATTTGTTGATTTGCAAGTATGAACTGCTTTCATTGACAGGAAGGAGGACATTTGAGCTAAGGTGATGATTTTCACCTGGCCTCTTCCCAAAAGTTAATATTTAACTTGTGCAAAGCCCAGATTATGAGTTGGGGGCTGGAGAAGATGCCTGGTGGTGACTGCAGTGGGAAAGCATGCACTCATTTGTGTCTGCTTTTGCAAAAATAAAACAAAACAAAAAGAATAGCTTGAATCAATTTTAATGTTAAATGCATAGAAATGAACTCATGACCCATTTTTTCTGTGACATGAACAATGCACGGATGATAGCTAAGTTCTTTCCTTTTGAGTATTTCTCCTCTTAAAAACCTTCATAATGACTTGAACTGGCAGCCTTCATGACTTTGATGGACCATTCATGTGTCTCACAAATTTCTATTTTTGTTACTTTACATGTTGAACAAATATTTAGTGAATGAATATTTGAATATTTATTTGTTGAGCAAATATTTACCATAGCACCCTTGGTAAAACACAGGCTCAGTCATCACATGGACTTACCTTATGCTAGTTATTGCAATCATTCCTTAGTTGTTACAAATATTTTTAAGCAAGCTACTGGTGTGATAGGAAGGTTCTGGGTTCAGTTAGGTATATAGAAAATGAGGCTGGAGTTGTAAATTGGAAAGGATCAAACTTTGAGTTTTAAATTGGAAACAATTTGGCTCTTCTTACATCTGGAAGTCAAAAGGAACGGCCATGTCAAGAGTTCTTTACAAAATCCTGTGGGAAAAAAACTAAATACATCTGGAGGGTTTATCTTGTTTGGAGGTGAGCAGATTCAGTTTTCCTCTTTATCTAATTAATAAAATTAAGTGTATTTCTTTGTTTCATGATCGGGTTTATTTTGCATGTATTTTCTGAACAATGACTGTTAGTAATAAATATCAAATGGATTGGAATCACCTCTTTCTTTGCTCAGGTTTATTTTTATCAGCTCTGCTGTTACCCTGGGCTACACCTGAAAAAATGATGGGAGCTAAAATATAGGGCCATGAAATATGACAATAGCACTTTTCCAAGGGCAACAAGTAGGCTGTACTTAGCATTTGAAAACATGTTCATTATTTCAGTGAGATTAAAAACATATAGGAATCCAAAAATATAATTAAGAAGAGCACAGAGCAAAGCATTTATAAATATGGGGGGTGAGAATGAAGATGACTTTGAGACACCTGATCTAGTTGGTCTCTCTCTCTCCAAAATATTAATTTTTTTTAAAAAGACCGACTTCATAAAGTGAAGTATTTTACTTTCTGCAGCATACCCTCAGTGAATAGCACTAAGCACTGGAGATACTCAACATCTGAATAATGCAGCCTTTTATTATTTGTGGTTTCCTTGATAAGGGGCAAAAATTACATTTCAGATTCTGCTCTCTTACATCTTTGTTATAAATTGTCTCCCGATTAGTGTCATTAATCATATTTCATAGACAAAGAAATGAGATATACAGTAAGAAGCGATCTTTTAAGATTTTAAAAGTTTGAGAGATAAAATTAAGATTTTACTTTACCAAATTCTAGTTCATACCAATCTTTCAAGAAAACAAACTCAGTAATTTACAAACAATTTGAGGAAAAACAATGGTAAGATAGAAAAACAGTTTCCTCAGGTAGCTTTTCTTTATTCATAATGAGATTGCTAAAATAATTTATCATAATTATTTACTGCTATCTAAGTTAATGCTCCTATTAAAAAAGTGTTTTTATTTTAAGGAGCAAATTATATACAGCTGACTTGAAGGTATACTCAAAAACTTTGGTTACAGTGAAATAGTAGTTCCATATTTTTATTTTATATTCATTTACTATTAAACATCCTCTACTATGGAGACTTTATCTAAAGTCAGATTCGATGCTTCAAATACTGAAGACATAAGCAAAATGCTCTCTTACCTACAAGAAGTTGGCTTTTCTCTCTTCCTTAAGGATTATCTAATGGAGGTGGGAATAAGTTTTGGACTCTAACTCTCCACTAACCTGAAATTACATGTGATGTGAATGGGCCTATTGATCTGAACTAATGACCTTTTTGCTACACCACTTAAAAATTATAGCTTTAAAAAAATGACATAAGTAAGCTTGCAAGATAGAAAGAAAATTACTCAGGGCCAAGAAATTAAGAAAGAATGATAAGCCAAGGAGCAAGTCCATGAACTGATACTGAGTGATGTGAGCTTTATGCATATTTGGGGGCTGAATTTATACTACCTGCAGGCTTGGGAATTAAAAGGTAGAAACAAAACATTAAAAACTGGTCTCAGGTGGTACACTAAAGAAGGGTACACTAAACCTAAAGCTAGCAGAATATAAAAAGTAGCGTGAAAATTAATGAAATAGAGACAGAAAAGCAAAAAAGAGAAGCAATGAACTGAAAGCTCTTTGAAAGGTCAACAAAATTTAGCTAAATGGACAAAAAAGAAGAAATAAACACTAAAACATATAAAATGAGATTTGAAAAATGGGACATTACTACCGATCTCACAGAAATAAAAAGAGTTATAAAGGAATACTGTAAACAACTGTATGCTCACAAATTAATTTAGGTGAAACAAATTTCTAGAAAAACATAAACTACTATAGTTGACTCAGGGAGAAATAGAAAATCTGACTAGCCATGTGACAGGTAAAGAGAATGAATTCTACCAAACATAAAAAATAATACCAGTGATGCACAAATGCTTCCAAAATAAAAACTAAGGAAACACTTCCCATTTCATTCTATAAGACCAATATTATCCTGGTACAAAAACCAAAGACATCACAACCAAAGAAAACTAGCTACCAACATCTCTTATGAATGTAGGTGAAAAACTCTTCAACAGAATACTAGCAAACTAATTCCAGCAACATATAACGAGGATTATACACCATGACAAATTGCAAAATATCTTCGGAATGCAAGATTGGCTTAGTCTCAGAAAATCAATTAATACAATAACTTATATCTAACACTACATCACAAAGAACTAGAAAAAAATAACAAACTAAGCCCGAAGTTAGCAGAGAAAGGAAATAACGAAGATTCCAGCAGAAATAGAGAAAATGGCAAATAGAAGAAAATAAAAAAAAAAAAAACAATGAAACTGAGTTGGTTTTCTGGAAAAGATCAACAAAATTAACAAAAATCTAGCTAGATTAAAAAAAAAAGAGACAACTCAGATAAAATCAGAAATGAAAGAGGAGAAATTACAACTGATGTTGTATATACACCAACTTATATTGATATATTTATAGATATAAATACTGATATATATATCAGTATATTATAGCCTGCTATATAGATAATATCTATATATAATATATATACTATATATATAGCAGGCTATAATATATAGTATCTATATGTATAGATATCATATATAGTATATAGCATGTATAGATATAGAGATATAGCATATAGATACTATATATATATAGTATCACATATGCTATGACAAAAGCAAGTATCCAGAAAGCTGTTGTATTAGGCACAAAGCAATGATGAAACTCCTCTCACGTCCAGTGGCTAGTAAATAGTGGAGCATGACTGAACCAGATAATTTAGCTCTAGAAATCCTGTTCTTAACAACCAGGTCATATTGAATATAAGAAGCTACATTAACTTGACAAAGGATGTCTACCAGCAACCTCTAAAAACATCATAATTAATGGTGAAGTATTAGTGATAATCCCCTTAAACCAGGCAGATGACAAAGTGTTTGCTTTCACAATTTCTACTCAAATAATAGCAACATAGGGATAAGAAAATTGAAGGAAGTATAAGGATGAAAAACAAAGTCACAAAACTAACCTCAAATTTAAATTATGCAACTATTTACATACAACTTTTCCATAGAAAATCTCAGAAAAACCAATAAAGCTAGTAAGACAAATCAGTGAAGTTAAGAAACAAATTCGATGTACAAAACCAGTAACATCCTAAGCTGTAAGTATTCCAAAATAGAATTTTAAAATACAATTTATAATAGATGTGAGAACTCTCATGTAACTAAAAAATAAATCTCTTAAAAGATGAGTAAGACCATAATGTAGGAAACTACAAAATTTGAATTAAAAAACTAAAAGATCACAGTAAATTTAGATATTTATTGTATTTGTGTGTTTGGCCATTCAATATTATAATGCTAACAATCAAGATTAGTTCAAGCAAAATCTCAACAGCTTTTACATAGAACTAGACAAGCTGATTCTAAAATTATATAAAAAAAATAGAGCCAAGATATGCAAGAGAAGTTTGATAAAAAAGAGAAAGGGCAGAAACTCATCCTAACAAAGCAAAAATAAACCATGATCACACAATATAATATTGATACGGGAATACCCATAAATACTGAAATAGACAAATGGAACAAACACTTAAAAATTTTAGAATAAAGACATATCAATAGGGAAGATTTTTTAAGAAGCCACAGTCAACCACAAATAAAAGAGGAAAAGAGTAAATTTCTATTTAAAGAAACACTAGAAACACAAGGTATAGACACTTGAAGAATACGAAAGGTATTAGTATCTAATATACATGTGTAAATCTATACATCAATGTTTCTACATTACATAACCAAGTAAGAAAAATAGGAAAAAGATATATGAGTAAGAAATAAAAGAAAAATCTAAATAGCTAAATTCTATATTTTAAAAATGCTTTACCACACTAGCAATTAGGGATATCAAAACAATACCAAAAATGAGATATCACTTCAAATCCGCAGGTTGGCAAAAATTATTAAATTATTTTTAAAACTTTGGTTTGACATTTATTTGTAAAATATTTTTGCAGATTAAGAACACTAAACCTTTAACCAGTTATGTTGTAAATATTTTCTTCATTTTAATATTTTGACCATATACCTTTTTCCATGATAAATATTAAATTTTTACGAAGTAAAATTTTCTAATACTTTTCTTTTTTCCCTTTTTTTAAAATCAAAGTTTTTATTACATAACATTTAATTCAACCATATTTAAAAGGTGATAAAACTGCTTTTTATTACTCAACAAATGAAGAAAGGTAACCGCTTCTAGAAAGGTTGCTGACTTCGCCATTTGATAGCAAACAGCAATTTAGAAAGCTTCAGTTGAAGATGTTGAATTCACTTGCCCCATTTTCATTCCTCTCCATGAGCGCGGTGGACTGAAGCTGCTTATCGGCCATCTTGCCGCAATAGAAAAAACCTCATGCTTTTCTAATACAGTTTCATTCTTTTGTTTTGTATTTAAGCTTTATTGAGGTATAACTGGCAAATAAAATTGTATATATTCAAGGTGTATAATGTGAGGATATATGTATGCCTTTTGAAATGATTACCACAATCAAGTTAATTAATACATCCATCACTTCAGTTACCAATATTGTGAGTGTGTGTGTGTGGTCAGGAAACTTAAGATATACTCTTGCTGGGCATGGTGGCTCATGCTTGTAATTGCAGCTATTGGGAGGGTGAGCATGAGGAAGGCTTGAGGCCAGGAGTTTGAGACCAGCCTAGGCAGCATAACAATATCCCACCTCTAAAATACTTTAAAAAGAGATAAACTCTCTTAAGAAATTTTTAAGTATACATTTTCTTGTCAGATTGCACTGATCAGAATGCCAACTATAATGCTGAATAGAAATATTAATAGTAAGCACTTTTGTTTTTTAGAACTAATGACAAACAGAATATTTTCAATACTTTACAATACAATCTAACATTTCTTGTAGGTTTTTTTAGGCATTGTTCATCGGATTTAAATATTTCTTTTATTTCTAGTTTGTTGAGAGTTTTTAAAAATTGGTTTAGTTTTGCTGTTACCATGAATAGATGGTGAAATTTGTCATATGCTTTTACTACTTTTAGAAGTGTGCTGTGTAATCTCCAAGTATTTGAGAATGTTCCAGCTATTCTTCTTTAATTGGTTTCAAGTTTAGTTCCATTGTGGTGTGAGAAAAGACACTGTACAATTTATATTGTTTTAAATTCATTAAGGTTTGCTTTATGATCCAGAAATGTTCATTGTGAGCTTGAAAAGAATGTTTATTCTGCTGTTGTCAGATGAAGTCGTTTATGGATGTCCATTATATACAGTTGATTGATTGTATTCTTGAGTTTAATGATGTCCTTACTGATTTTCTGCCTGCTAAAACTATTTCTGATAGTGAGGTGTTGAAATCTCCAACTATAATAGTGAATTCGTCTACTTCTTGCACTTACATCAGTTTTTGCCTCTGTATTTTGAAGCTCTGTTGTTAGGTGCATACGTATTAAAATTGTTATGTATTTGTGGATAATTGACCCCTTTATCATTACATAATGCCCTTCTTTATTCCTGATAACATTCCTTGCTCTGAGATCTATTCTATCTGCAATTAATATAGTTATTCCTGCTTTTCTTTAAAAAAAAATTTGATGTTAGCATCGTACTGGGACAAAGAAAGACATACCATGCTCATATATTTTTTCTCTGGCTTCTTTCAGAATTTTTCATTTATCTTTGGTTTTCTGTAGCTTGAAAATGATATGCATAAGTGTAGGTTTTTGGCGTTTGTCTTTTTTGGTGTTCCCTAAGCTACTTAAATCTGTGGTTTAATGTATGACATTAATTTGAGGAAATAGTTATTATTGTTCCACGTATTTCATTTGTTCCTTTCTTTCTTTCCTTTCTTCTCAACATTCTCATCACACATAGGATGTGATACCATTTGGAGTTGTCCCACAATTCTTGGATATTCTGTTCTGGGTTTTTTTCCAGCTTTTTTTTCTCTTTACTTTTCTATTTTGAAGGTTACTACTTAGATATCCTTAACCTCAGTTCTGTCTAATCTAGTAATAAGCCTGTCAAAGTCAGTCTTCATGCCTCTTCCAGTGTTTTTGATCTATAGCATTTCTTTTTGTTTTTTCTTACAACTTCCATCTCTCTGCTTGCATTGCCCACTTGTTCTTGCATACTATCTACTTTATCCATTAAAGCCCTTAACATATTAACCATAGTTGTTTTAAATTCCTGCTCTTATAATTAATTCCAACATCCCTGTCATATCTGTGTCTGGTTTGAATGCTTTCTCTGTTCTTTCAACTTGTTTTTTTTCCTTTTAGTATGTCTTGTGATTTTTTTCTTAAGAGCTGGACATTATGTGCTGGGTAAAAGGAACTGCTGAAAATAGTCCTTTATTTTTTAATCCAAGAATCACAAGGACAAGCATGAAAATAGGCCTTTAGTAAGTGGTGGTAAGGTTAAGAGGGTAGAGAAGCTCTCTATAGTCCTATAATTAGTTCTCGGTCTTTCAGTGAGCTTGTGCCTCTGGACTGTGAACTTCACACATGCTTCTCAGTTTTTTTTTTTTTTTCTCTCCTTAAGTGGAACAGGATGGCTAAAGTGGCCTGGAATTGGTTATTTCCCTTCCTCCACATGGAAGACAAGAACCTGCTGGAGTCAGGTATTTCTCTTCCTCAAGGTCAGTCAGGCTTTCATAAAACCCTAGCAGTTTCTCCTGAAGGCATATTTTATTAAAATGAACAGAATGCTCCGGTGTATTTCAAAATGGTTCCTTCTCCTGCAGGAAGCACAAAGGGATTTTTCTAGCATATTCACCTATGAACCTGGTAGAACTCCAGGAGATAAAACACAAAATGGTGCCCCTCTTCCACAATGACTTGGTTACCCTCAAGTTTTTCTCTCTCAGACTTGTCTACATAATGCCTCCAACAGTTTCTTAATTATAGTTCAGCACTGGTAGCCACAGAGGTTTCAGCTCCTGAATTTCTCTTCCAGTACGTTGTGGTTCTCTGCATCTGCCTATCAATTGCTTCAATTTGGGAGGGACCAGTTTGCCCTAAGACTTCATTTTTCTTACTGATTGTTAGTTTTTCAGTTGGTTCAGCTTTTTAGTTGTTAGTTTTCAGTTGGTTCAGCTTTTTTCTTGTTAGGATGGTGTGGCCACTTTCAAGCTTCTGACATGCTAGAGCAAAATCCGGAAGTCAATATGTCTTAGAGAAACCCTTCATGGCATACCCCACAGGGCCACAAGGAAGATATCCAGGTGGTCATTGATACACAATTCAGACACCATTCAACCATTTCAAGTGTACAATTCAGTGGATGTTAGTATAATATATTCATGTATTTGTGCAACAATTATAAAACCAATTTTAGTAGATATCACCACTCTTCAGCTGTCACCTATAAATTTACCCTGACAGCCCTAGACAGACACTAAGCTTCTTTCTGTCTATTTAGATATACCTGTTTTGAACATTTCATATGAATGGAATGAAGTAAGATTTTTTGAAATTGGCTTATTTCACTCACAATGTTTTCAAGGATTATCTCTGTTGTAGCATATATTTGTACTTCATTATGTTTTATTGCTGCGTGCTATTTTATTTTATGGATTTACCCCCATTTTCTTTATCTGTTCCTCAGTTGATGGACATTTAGGTAGTTTTCACCTTTTGGCTATTATGAATAACACTTCTATGATCCTTCCTGTACACATTTTGTGTGGTCATGTCTTCATTGCTTTCAGATACATATGTAGGAGTGGAATTGCCGGGCCATAAGATACATTATTCAGAGAGGAACTGTAAGACTGATTTTCAAAGTGCCTATATCATTTTATATTCCCACTAGTAGTGTAGAAGAATGCCAATTTCTCCACATCCTGGCCAACACTTGTTGTTATACACCCTTTATAGCATTCTAGAGGGTTTGAAGTGATATCTTACTGTGGCTTTGATGTGCATTTCCATGATGATTAATGATGTTGAGAATCTTTTCATATCCTTAGTGGCTATTTGTATATATTCTTTGGAGAAATGTCTATTCAGAACCTTTGCCTATTTTTAAATTGTGTTTCTCTTCATTATAGAATTGTAAGGGTTCTTTATTTTTCTAGATAAAATTTTCATTGAGATGTATGATTTGCAAATATATTCTCTGATTCTATTGTTTATATTTTCATTTTGATGTTGTTGTTTTACTTTAAAATGTGTAAGTTTTAAACTTTGATGATAGCCAATAAATATTATTTGTGTTGCTTGGGTTTTTATCATATTTTAAAAACCAGTTGCATAATATAAAGTTATATTTACCCCTATGTTTTTTCAAAGAATTTCATAGTTTTAAATCTACATTTAAGTATTTGATCCATTTTGAGTTAATTTGTGTATTATGGTGTGAGGCAGAGGGTCTGATTTCATTTTCTTTCATGTGAATATCCAGTGGTCTCAGAACTATTTGTTGAAAAGACTATTCCTTCTTCATTGAACTGTGTTGGCACACTTCTCAAGGATCAATTTATCATTAATACAATTTTTAAATGTATTTTCCATTCTATTCTATTGATCTCTATGTCTATACTTTTGCCAGTACCACAGTGTTCTGATTGCTTTAACTTTGTAGTAAGTTTTGAAATTGGGAAGTATGAGTCTTTCAACTTTTTTCTTCTTTTCCAATACTTTTTTTTGGCTGTTTGTCACTTGAGATTCCACGTAAATTTTAGGTTCAGCTTGTTAATTTCTGGAAATAAGCCAGCTGGGACTTTGATAAGAATTGTGTTAAATTTATAGATCAATTTGAAGAGTATCGCCATCCTAAAAATATTGTCTTCAGATCCATGAATGCATATGTCTTTCCATTTATTTAGATCTTTAATTTTTCCAGCAGATTTCTAGTTTTCACAGTATATATTTTATACTTCTTTAAAATTTGTTCCTTATTATTTTTGATGCTATTGAATTGACAATAAAATTGCTTTGAGGATTTCATTTTCAGGTTGTTCATGCAAGTTGTAAATGTTATTTCTTTATTTCAACTTTTATTTTAGAAACAGGGTATATGTGCAGGTTTGTTACATGGGTATTTTGCATGATGCTGAGGTTTGAGGTATGGATCCTGCGACCTAGGTAATGAGCATAACACCCAATGGTTAGTTTTTTCACCCATGAGACCCCTCCCCACATGTATTGCTGCTGTCATGCTGTTAATAAGGACATACCCAAGACTTGTTAATTTATAAAGGAAAGAGATTTAATTGACTCACAGTCCCACATGGCTGGGGAGGCCTCACAATCATGGTGGAAAGCAAAGGAGGAGCAAAGTCACATCTTATATGGCAGAAGGCAAGATGGCATGTGCAGAGAAACCCCTCTTTATAAAACCATCAGATCTTGTGAGACTTATTCACTATCAGGAGAACAGCATGGGAAGGACCCACCCCCCATGATTCAATTACCTCCCATGACATGTCAGAATTATGGGAGCTACAATGGAAGATGAGATTTGGGTGGGGACACAGCCAAACTATGTCACTGCACTAGCAGTCTGCAATGTCTATTGTTCCCATGTTTATGCCCCTGTGTACCCAATGTTTAGCTCCAACTTATAAGTGAGGACATGTCTTATTTGGTTTTCTGTTTCTGCAATAATTTGCTTAGGATTATGGCCTCCAGCTGCATCCATGTTGCTGCAAAGAAATGATATTGCTCTTTTTATAGCTCTGTAGTATTCCATGGTGGCTATATACCACATTTTCTTGATCTAATCCACCACTGATGGGCACCTAGGTTGATTCTATGTCTTTGCTATTATAAATAGTGGAGTGATGAACATACAGGTGCATGTGTCTTTTTGGTTGAATGATTTATTTTCCTTTGGGTATATACCCAATAATGGGATTGCTGGGTCGAATGGTTTTCTATTTTAAGTTTTTTCAGAAATCTCCAAACTGATTTCCACAGTGAACTAATTTACATTTCCATGAACATCATATAAGCGTTCCCTTTTTTCTGCAGCCTTGACAGCATCTGTTGTTTTTTGACCTTTTACTAATAGTCAGTGAATGTTAATTTTATATGTCAATGCCAATGAACCATAGGATGCCTAGCTATTAGGTTAAATATTAATTAGGGTATATCTGTGAGAGTGTTTCTGGATGAGATTGATATTTCAATTGGTACACTGAGTAAAGAAGATTGCCCTCCCCATTTGGGTGGTCCTCATCAAATCCACTGGACGCCTGAATAGAATTTTAAAAGACTGAGTAAGGGAGAATTCGCTGTCTTTGCCTAACTGGCTTTGAGCTGAAACATTGGTCTCCTTCATGCCTTCAGACCCAGTTCAACTCTGGTCTTTGGATTAAGACTGGTACTATACCACTGGCTCTTCTGGGTCTCAAAGTTCTTGACTACAGATCTTTAGACTTTGCAGCTTCCACAATTCCATATTTTATATCTATCTCATGTATATGTAATATATCTCACGTGGTTCTGTTTCTCTAGGAATCCAAACTAATACAGATTTTAATGCCAATAATTTTTCTAAAAGATAATTTTAAGGATAAATGGTTCTGGGGTGTCTGGAATTGATTCTCTAATCTAATTAGATATATAAATGTTAATAACTTTATTTCTAGTAATTATGAAGGCACTGATAGTCCATGGAATGACCAGGCAATAGAGACAGACAAAGTATCCCCATTAGATATCCTAATCAACCTCTTATAAAAAGCACGGAGGTGGGTGACTGTCTATATAATAGTTCTAAATATTTTTGGAAAACTAATTAATATAATAAGGTTGGTTGGTTGCTCCTAATGTCACTGGATAAAGTGGGGAAAGAAAAGAATGAGCTCAGTGATTTGTATTCCAAGCTCAAGTGCTGCACAAATGAACTGAAGGTTTGTATGTGTGCCCTGAATGAGACCTTTATCTCTGGTAGCTACAACACTGAGACTGGTGAAAATCAAATTCAGAATCTCATTCTTCACCTGTTTGAAAACAATGCAAGTTGAACTTCCAGCCAAAGAATATCTACTTTTATAGTGAGAATATTGATTGGGAAAGAATGAGATCCTTTAAGTTGGAAGGGGGAAATGTGGGAAGACTCTGATGAATCAGGGAATATTGAGTCTCTAAATCTGATGAATCTTCTTTGCCAGTGGAATTAGCCTCTCCACTCTTAGTAATGTTGGCTTACCCATCCTCAGTGAGAGCAGCCTTTCCATTCCTTTCTGAGGAAATTAGTCCTGCAGTGCCCAAGGAAACTCTAATGCTTCCTCTGCATCTATTGAGATGATCATGTGGGGTTTTTTTGTCTTTTATGATATTGACATGGTGTTAAGAATCAGGTTCTTATATAGCCATGATAAAGAATGAGATAATGTCCTTTGCAGGGACATGGATGGATCTGGAGGCCATTATCCTTAGCAAACTAACACAGGAATTGAAAACCAAATACCACATGTTCTCACTTATAAGTGGGAGCTAAATGGTGAGAACACATGGACACATCGAGGGGAACAACACACACTGTGGCCCTTTTGGAGGGTGGAGGAGGGAGAAGATCAGGAAAAATAACCAATGGGCACTAGAATTAATACCTGGGTAATCAAATAATCTTTACAACAAACCCCCGTGACATCAATTTACCTATGTAACAAACCTGCACATGTATCCCTGAACTTAAAATAAGCATTAAAAAAAAACCTGGTTTTGATTTCATTTTCTGTATTTTTAGTTTTATATTTCATTGACTTTTGCTCTGTTATTATTTCTTTCTTATAATCTACTTTGCATTTATTTGACCTTTTCATTTTCTTAAGGTGGGAACAGAAGTCCCACCTTAAGATTTGAGACTTTTCTTTTCTTTACAATATAATTGTTTAATCCTCTAAATTAGCTCCTAGAACTTCTTAGTGACATCTACAAGTTTTGATATGTCATGTGTCTATTTTTATTCATTTCAAAATACTTTCTAATTTCCCTTTAATTTTTTATTTTATCTGTGGTTTTTATTTAGTTTCCAAATATGTGCAGAATTTTTTATGTCTTCCTGTTGATTTTCATCTTTATTTGAATATGATTAGAGAATACACTTTATATGACTAGGAGCCTTTATATTTACTTACACTTGTTTTCTGCCTCAGAATGTGATTTATCTTTATATATTTTCCAGGTTCACAAGAAAAGTCTGAGAATTCTTCTGTTTTTGTGTGGGAGTTCTATATGTCAGTTAGGTCGATATACTGATAATGTTGTCCAGATTTTTATATCCTTACTAATTTTCTATTTGTCAGTTATTGAAAAAAGGGTATGAAAATCTGACTATAATTGCAGATTTATCTATTTCTCCTTTCATTCCTATTAGGTTTCTGTTTCAAGTGTTTCGAAGCACTGTTGTAACCGACATAAATATTTACATTTATTTTATCTTAACAAGTTACTACCCCTTAACCGATTAATAAAAGTAGTTTTTTAAATAACTGGAAATGTCCTTTGCTCTCAAGTTCACTTCATACAGTAGTAATATAACCATACCAGCTTTATTTTGGCTAGTGTTAGCATGGTACATCACTTTCTACTTTTTTAGTTTCAATCCATTTGTATCTTTGTATTTAAAGTATATTTTATAGGCAGCATGTAGTTGGTTGTCTACAACAAGCAAGAATATATTAAACATGTTTTGGTATTGACTAAGACGTACAAAAACTTTCATAAGCCTATGATAATCTTCCTTTTTTCTTGATAATTTAAAAAAGTTAAGTGTTATCAGAATGATGTGATCCTAGAAGTTAGCTAGTGGTTTGCCTATTCTCTACCATCCCCAACCCAGGAAAACAGTTGAATTTATTTATTCTAGTGTTTTGGGCTTTTCGTTTGTTTGCATGTTTGTGCCTATATTTGTAATGGCTTTTTTTGAGGTATAATTGATATACAAAGAACTGTGATGTGTTTTGTGTGTACAATTTGATGAGTTTGGACACATGCAAACATCCATAATACCAGCACTGCAACAGAGGGTAATAAACAAATACAACTCTTTCCAAAGTTTCCTTGTATTCCCCCTTTTGTGTGTGTATAGTAAGAACACTTAACATGAGATATATCTTATTAACAAGTTTTGAAGTGCTGTTGTTTGCTCTTATTTTTCTTTATTATTTTTTTCTGTAAATTTACTTGTTCCTTTTCTAATATCTTGTGTTAGATATTTAATTATTTTTATTCTTTCTCTAGTTTTTAGTAACTATTAAAAGGCTATTAAGTTTGCTCAAAGCACTGCTTTAGACACTATTCCATTTGCCTTGAATTATGTTGTTTGCAATTGCATTTTTGTTTCCTCTTTTAATCCAAAGCTATTTAAAATTTAGAAATTATTCAGCATTCCAGGATGGGGTTTTCTTATATTTTTGTGATTGATTTCTATATTTTATTCTCTTATTTTTTGCTGCAAAAGGTTTATTTCCATTTGGTCCAAGGCTTGGGAGAGGGCTCCAAGATTGTTAAAAAGCTGGCTAGTGGCTCAATGAAGAAGCTCAGGCAGAAAGAAGCTCAGCCCTGATTCTTTGAGAAGGGCCCTTCAGAAGTCACTGGGCTCAGAAGGCTCCTAGTTGTGCTTTGAAAGTGAGATTTTTGAAGACATACTTGCCCAGTCTGGCCTGGGGGCCAGACAGCCTGCAGAGGTTAGTCAGGTCCACCCATCTCCTTGATGAATCTTACTTCTTCACTTCCTCGTCTGGGAATTCACTCTCCAGGAAGTCACAGAGATGGCAGTCTGTGCGGGCAGAACCCAGGGCATGGAAAACCAAAAAGGCCTGGTTCGGTGCTTCTCTAGAACCATGGTGGTTTTCATGGGGTCCAGAGATTTACCCCACTCATCTTAAGACAGCTTCTGCCCTTCCTGGAATGCAGTGTGGTTGCTGCCCTGGTTTTGCGTGTTCAAGATAGAAGCCCAGAGAGAGGTAGGAAGCCTCAGATGCAAATTGACCAGGCCATTGACAGCTACTTCCACCTCAGTGGAATAATCCTGAGAAATCTGGAAGTTCATAGTTGGTCACCAAGAAGGAGCTTACATCAAAACCGATGTTGGGTGGTCCTAGACCAGGAGACGGCCAAGAAGATGGTCCTGGAGGTTGCAAGTTAAGAAGAGATGGGAGGGTGGTTGGAGGCTGGAAGAGAGAGAGTCTATTCCTTCCAAACACTGTTGAAGCAAGAGACACATTCACAGGACTGGTGAATGCACTGCCAATCTGTGTTAAAAAGAATGTGATTGGTTATATTCCTCTTTTTTTTGAATTTGCTTACTTTATTGCACAATATATAAATATGTTTAATGAATGTTCAAATAACACTTTAATGAAAGTTTTGGGGGTCTTCTCTATATGAAGTTCTATATAATATATTAAACGTTTTTATGTAATTTCCAGGTAGTTGGGAATTTTACTTATGTATTTGTTATTATTTCTAGCTTAATTCAACTGCAAATTAGGGAAAATATTCTGTGTCATGCTAATCATTGAAATGTATTGAGTCTATCTTTATGGTCCAGTGTGTGATCTGTTCTGGAAAATATTCCATACACATTTGTAAAAAATGATTACTGAGTTGTGTGTTCTATGTATGTCTATTAGGTGAAAGCTAGTAATTTTGTTGTTCAGATCTTCTATATCCTTTCTGATCTTTTCTGCTTATTATGCCAGCTATCAAGAAAAATGAATTAAAGTTTCCAACTACAGTAAGTCCTCATGTAATGTCATGGATAGTTTCTTGAAAACTGACTTAAAGCACAAAGACGTATAATGAAATTACTTTTATCAACTGTGGATCTTTTCTTTCTCATCAAAGTTATGACAAAATGACACTGAATGAAATATTTTTCGAGGACCTGTGCATCATTTGATTGGAAATTAGTCCATTTCTCTTTTTAGTTCTATCAACTTTTGTTTTCCATGGTATCAATGTAAGTTTTTATACGAATGTCTTATTTTGTCTTCAATCCATTCATGACTTTTTTGTGCCCCCAAAATTAAATACTAGTTGAGTCTTTTATGAACGTATCATTTACTTTTAGCAATATCTACATTTGCATTTACATCACTTCGTATATCACTCCTGTTTGTTCTAAATTGCACTAAATTTCAAAAATACTATTTTTTCTCTGTGCCAGCTCTATTCTACTTTCATTGAAGATGGTGTTTTCTTTCTAATTTTATTTTAAAGAGTTTCAGTTAGTTCAGTAGATGGCTATGCTCCATTTCATTATTACTTGTAGTCTCAACAACATGGGCTTTAGAGTTACACAGATGTGAGTTTGAATTGTTATTCTTCCACTTAGTAGCTATGTATATGAGTCACTTAATCACTTTGCATCCCAGTTCCCTCTTTACAACTCTATCTGGAATTTTTGTGAAGAACAAGGAAGATGATTTATTTAAAGATCTTAGCAACTCAATAAATAGTAGACAATTTTAAGGTTTACATATTTTACTCTCTCAACCAAGCTGGAGTGCAGTGACACGTTCACAGCTCACTGCAGCCTCGACCTCCTTTACTCAAGTGATCCTCCCACCTCAGCCTCCCCAGTAGCTGAGACTATAGGCACAAACCACCATACCTGACTAATTTTTGTATTTGTTTGTAGAGACAGGATTTCAACATGTTGCCCATGCTGGTCTTGAACCCCTGGTCTCAAGTGATCTTCCCGCCTCAGGCTCCTAAAGCACTGGGATTACAGGCATGAGCCTCCATGCCCGGCACATCTTTTCTTTTCTTTTTTTTTTAAATTTTATTTATTTTTTATTATCATACTTTAAGTTCTAGGGTACATGTGCACAACGTGCAGGTTTGTTACATATGTATACTCAAAACCTGAAAAATCTTAGCTTGGGAAGAGTAGGGATGACTGGAAATAGAAACTCTACCATTATCAGAACTCTCATCACCCCTGTCTGTGTCAACTTCGTTCATTCACACCACCTCCCTCCATTTGGCAGAGGTCACAGCTGATATTGCTTCTAAGATTGCAGACATTCTGCTTTATAACCAGTGAGGATGGAAGCTTCTCTAGACCAGCTGCAAGGGGGAGAGTCTTGTTGTCCTGGACTGGGTGTTTGTCCTTCCCTTGGACCAATTACTGTGGCCAGAAAAGAGGGATGGATACTGGAAAATCTAAAGTTATGTGTTTGACACCTGTTTTCTTTGTCTTTGTGCTAGAATGGTTTTGATCCAAATTTGGAACAGAAGACTTGCTTTGTACCTAATTCTGAATGCTCTGAAGGTATTCAATAATCCCTTTAACTGTGTGCTTGGCTTCAATCAGGAATTCAACCAGACCTTTTTAAGGTCAAGGGTAAGTATTCTTCCTCATGACAGTCATGCCTCCTCCTCTTCAGAGCCTCCAGTTTTAATTCAACACAAGTATAGTAATCCCATGTGCCGCACTGGGAAATTTCCCCTAACGTTGACTTGTTTCTGCACCTTTTCTTCATCTTCTCGCCTATACCAGACCTTCCATCTGAATTGGCATGGAAAAGATGACACGCTACTCTTCCCACTGATGACAAACAAACAAGGGTAGACAGGTGGCTCAATGCTACATAACTCTTTGTGTAATAATGGGAGAACCACAACTACTAAGAAAAGATAAAACGTGCTGGGTACTTAGTATGTGCTTGACACTTTGCATGACAACCTCTTTCAAATTTCACAAGAAACCTACGAGAAGACACGTTTTACAGACAGGAGTCCAGCAGGGTTGAGTGAGATACACAAGATTGCCAAGTCCTTGTATTAGCATGAAAGAAAGAGCAAGCAGTTTGACACCTGTGCCTATGGTCTTTAGCAGTGCCTTATAATCTGCCTCTCTGAGGTTGGCAAAGAGGAAGCTTTCACTATTTAAAATAAATGGCATCACATAGGAGGTTAATATTTAAGTGTTTGTTGTTTTTTGTTTGATTGGTTTTGTTTTGGTTTTCTTTATAGATGGTGTCTCACTCTGTCACCCAGGCTGGAGTGCTGTGGTGCGATCTTAGCTCACTGCAAACTCTGCCTCTCGGGTTCAAGCAATTCTCCTGCCTCAGCCTCCCAAGTAGCTGGGACTACGGGTGCCCACCACCACATCTGGCTAATTTTTATTGTATTTTTAGTAGTAATCTTATTGTATTTTTATATTGGCCAGGCTGGTCTCAAGCTCCTGACCTTGTGATCCGCCCACCTCAGTCTCCCAAAGTGCTGGGACTACAGGTGTGAGCCACTGTGCCTGGCTGTGTTTTGTGTTTTAAGCAAACAATTTGTTATGCAAATACAGGTGTTTTTGGATGTGATTGTGTAATCTTTTTTGATAGTTTAAATTCTCTGTCAACCTCGTCCCTTTCCTTTGGATAATTTAGTAGCCCAGGGAATGTTCCTTTTGAATTTCTTCTTAAAGGTAGAACTGCTGAACAGTAAGAGGAGACTAGAACATTATTGGCTATTGTTAAAGTCCTAGTTTGTTAAAGTCCTAGTTCTCCAAAATGTAAAACTGTCCTTCTTTGAGCTGTCTCTACCATTGCTTTTGAAGTGAATGTGTCACTTGGCGTTTGAGACATTTACAAGTGATATTTCATTCATTACTTTAATGAAAAGGTAATAATGGAACATCATTTAGATATTTCCATTTTAACAAATTTATAAATTATGTATGTGTGTATTTACATGCCTAAAAAACAGTAGAAATCATTAATGTATTCGGTTGATATACACTGCATGATTCCTTGTGGAATTCCAGCAGCAGAGTGCTCTAGCAGCACATTTGAAAGAATTTTGAGTTTTTATTCACCTGCTCCGGGAAGAAACTAAAATTTTCATTATTAGAGTTGCAATAGTTGCTTCTCAAAAGATAAGTATACAATTTTGCTGAGTTGGATCAACAGTGGAAGGTATATAACATCCATCTTGTAACCAACTTTAATTTTGCCAACTTTAGTCAGATCCTTTAATTAATGGCTAGGGAATTGGCTTCATCTTTTAAAAGAATAAAATCTAATTGTGGTTCAGATTAAACAGTCTAATGAAAGTGACCACAAAGCAATTGATCAAAACTAATGGGTAAGTAGTTTTGCTTTTGTTAAGTAATCCTCTTGTTTGTTTAACATAAATACCTTAAGGGGCTTAACTGAAGCTATTGATGTATTGGAACTTCTAGAGGAAGTATAGCCGATTATTGTTGAAACTACTTTTAAAAGAGGAATTGAGCTTAAGAAAATGTATATTTTCTTATTTTCCTAGTCAACAAATATTTATAATATTTCTAATACATGCTTTACTCAGGAGACTAAGAAGATCTACCCTCACCAATGTGGATGGTACCACACATGGTTATGAGAGTAGAAATTATGGATTCATAGATCACAACAACACTGAGAAATGGTAGGTGACAACATCTTATTAATACGGGATATCATTCAAAGTTGGAGAGGTGGGAGGAAGAATGGTCTGGAAGCTGCATTGTAGAGCAAGGGATACTTAATTCCCCTCCACACCCACTCATATCAAGGCTGTAGGAGAAAACCAGAGTCCCCACTTTAGAGCAGAGTCAGGCTTGCCTCAGAACAAGAGGGGAAAAGAACGTGCAGAGACAAGGTGAAGGACTAAGGGGAGTTTGCTGATAACGAGCTCTGATTTCAGAGGACACATTGGAAGGGTTGCAGGAATTAGAGGTGACAGAAAGAAACAGATGGTGGAGGTAAGGATGAGTCTGGGAATGTTTGGGGAGTCAGAGGAAAAGGTTTTAGGGTTCTCTGTTTTCCCCAAATAACTAGGGTACAAAGGATTAAGAAGGCAGGGTCTTCATGTACAGGTTCACTCCTGATTCTCTATGACAGAGGTGAGTTTTGTGCTTAGCAGGCATGCCTGTACCGATCCAGTTGAAGAAATAAGACTTCACAGACTCTAGGGATTACACCAAGTGTGAGGCTCCTTCTTCACCTCTGATTGGTTTTGTCTCTAATACAGTCAATAAAGTGAAACAAGAAGTCTTTCTCTTCTCATCTGACATTGAATTATGTCCATGTTTTCGTGATTTTATTAAATCTAGATCATCAGGTCAGCAGCACACATGACCCAAGATAGAAAAATGCACCAAGGCCAAGCGCGGTGGCTCACGTGTATAATCCCAGCACTCTGAGAGGCTGAGGTGGGAGGATCACTTGAGGTCAGAAGTTCGAGACCAGACTGTGCAACATGGTGAAACCCCATCTCTACTAAAAATATGAAATCAGCTGGGCATGGTGGTGGGTACCTGTAATCCCAGCTACTTGGGAGGCTGAGGCAGGAGAATAGCTTGAACCCAAGAGAGGGAGGTTGCAATGAGCTGAGATCATACCACTGCACCCAAGCCTGGGCAACAGAGTAAGACTCCATCTCAAGAAAAAAAAAATGCAGCTTGGTCTCTTTAAACTGTCATTTGGTTTGTTTTAGGGGTATTGAGCACTGCTTACATTTCTCTGCAGTGCTTCAAAGTGAATTTCAAAAAAGCAATTATGGCCAAAGGAGTAGTAAGATATCTAGTAAAACAATAGTGACAATGTATTTTTGGCAGACAGTTTTCACAAATACCATCTTTCCTGATACTGTGGACTTCTGGAATTAATTGGGCTTTAGATTCTCCATCAAATGTACTTAGAGAACTTTCATCATGTTCTTCGGTGGTGATTGTATTCAATTGATGGTCTTGCTTTAAAAATACATGTGTGTGTGCATGCATGTGTATGCATGCACGTACATACACACACATACACACAGATATCCGGTCTGAATCTTTTTCTCTGCTCATCCTACTAAAATAAAAAATCCCTGTGGTTCTTGTGTATTCTTTCTAGTTGCAACCCTGTTCCTAGATTTCAATTTTGCAATGTATCATGCTAAGTTTATATTTAGTTCTTTGAATTAGTTACTCTCATTAGATTTATTAGATCCTGTATCCTATGTAGCTTTAAACTGATTTTAGAGTTTACTGAGCTGCCTACATTGTGTCACAGACTTGAGTTTGAAAAACTCATCATGTAATCCAGTAGGTATTAGTGAGTTTGTGATATTTTTGCACATATTTTTCTTGCCCAGTCAAATCTTAGCAAAAAGCATAAATTTAATGCACATAACCCACTGCCAAGTGACACTGAGAACTTGCTTTGCCAAGCAGCTTCCAATTCACCATATGCCACAGATATTTCTATGCATTAATCCCAATTATATGATAATATCTATTCATATTGTTCACCAAAACCAGTTATGTGGGAGGAGATGCCACATTTTGTAACTCAGCTGGTCACGGTGGCTCATGCCTGTAATCCCAGCACTTATAGAGGCAGAGGGAGGAGGACAGCTTGAGACCAGGAGTTTGTGACCTGCCAGAACAACATAGCGAGACCCCATTCTCCATAAAAACGAAAAAAAAAAAAAAAACAACTGTAAACACTTTGCAACTCAATTGGCTGCAGAGACAACAATTCATGTGAAAAAATGAAAAAAATAAAATAAAATGTGCAATAACTTTGTAAGTCAGAGAACTCTAATCTTTTTATGATGGGAATCATTGCTTTCCAGCAAATTATGTTTCAATGGTTTTAATTTTCAAGACCCACACTTTGGAAGATCATAAATAATAGTAACAAGAAGCGAGAAACCATCGATTGACTCAGAGATACAGGAAAATTAATATCCAAACCAGGGGCTTGTCTTCCCTAATGAGGCACTGTTAAGAAGAACTGTATAGATTTTTAAAAATATACATGCAATAAATACTTTACTTATATATCATTGCATAAAGCTCAGGATGGCAGTAGAAATCAGAAGGGAATGAATTCTTTTCTGCACACCGTGTCAGTCTCTAAATTATGAAACCCCAAAATAAAACCAATGAATCAGCATCACGAGGAATGCAGTGGGTGATTTCCTCAGTCAAGGCGGCAAAATTTTGCAGAAATACTATATGACAAAGTGAAACATACATGGAAACATACCTGTCAGATCCATTTTAATTAAAAAGAATTTTCTGAAAGTGATACTCATTTGTGTCCGGCTGCATATCTGCACCTACAATGAGTATGGAGTTTAAGGTATATAACCTTTTAGCAATTTGTCCATACGTTGATTCTCAGTTTCCTACCTGCCAGGGCATTATTTTGTTATCTGTTGGAAATCAAGAGCACTTTGGTTACCCTGTAGCCTCCATGCTCGACATTCTCACATCTACCTACTAGATTTTTATATTTTTCTTCCTCTCCCTAATGTACTCACAGCTCTGGTTTTTGAAACCGAATGAATCGTTCCTTTTGTTCCATCCAATTAAATATTTTTGCTTCCTTTCCTCTAATAGATTTCCTTTTCTGATACATAATTGTCATATTGTTACATGTTGTTTGAATCTTTTATTCTTTTCTTATATATTTTTCTTGTTTATACCAATAATAGACATTTTAGTTTCTAAGTATCTAGAGAGTAATTTGCCTAATTATTGTGAAAGGGGATCTTGAAACAGCTGGATTCTTAATGCATATTCATATTGTTTCAGTCATCTTGGTGCAGGGAATGCTGAGAAGTTTGAGACCGTGTGAATTTTAGAACGATTTTTGATATAAAAATAACTGAAGAGGCCAGGCACGGTGGCTCCTGCCTGTAATCCCCAGCACTTTGGGAGGCCAAGGCAGGCTGATTACAAGGTCAGGAGTTTAAGACCGGCCTGGCCGATGTGATGAAATCTTGTCTCTACCAAAAATAGAAAAATTAACTGGGCGTGGTGGTGGGCACCTGTTCTACCAGCTGCTTGGGAGGCTGAGGCAGGAAAATCGCTTGAACCTGGGAGGCAGATGTTGCAGTGAGCTGAGATTGCACCACTGCACTCCAACCTGGGCAACAGAGCAAGATTCCATCTCAAGAAAAAAAAAAAAAAGAAAAGAAATAGCTGAAAATAGGTAGTTACTTCAAGAATTTACTTTAAGACTAGTTGTTCTATGCTCCAAGGAGAAATTAATTGCTTGGATGGGACAATCGCTATAATTTTTTAAAATTTTAATTTAATTTAGTTTAAAGTTCTGAGATACATGTACAGGATGTGCAGGTTTGTTATATAGGTAAATGTGGGCCATGGTGATTCGCTGCGCCTATCAACCCATCACCTAGGTGTTAAGCACCAGCATGCATTAGCTATTTATCCTGATGCTCTCTCCCTTCCCCTCCCTACCCCTCAACAGGCCCCAGCGTGTGTTATTCCCCTCCCAATATCCATGTATTCTCATTGTTTGGCTCCCACTTATAAGTGAGAACATGTGTTGTTTGGTTTTCTGTGTTCGTGTGTTAGTTGGCTGAGGATGACGGCTTCCAGCTCTACCCATGTCCCGCAAAGGACATGATCTTGTTCTTTTTTGTGGCTGCATAGTATTTCGTGGTATATATGCACCACATTTTCTCTATCCAGTCTATCATTGATGGGCATTTGGGTTGATTCCATGTCTTTGCTATCGAATCACTTTAATTCTATAGCAGGTATGACTGTGGCTGCAGTTAACAGAAACTCCAACAAATAGAGGTTTACAGAAGGAAGGATCTAGCTAAGTTTTACAAATAACAAAAAAGTCCAGGGGTTGGCAGTTAAGGCTACTGCAACTATTCAACAATGACATCAACTCAAACCCTTTCCATCTTTCTACTCCCTTTTGTGAGGATCTTCATGTTCACAATCATTGCCTCATCACTGAAAGCTCTCCACCACACCCTTCAGCCAAATTTGAGGAAAAAAGACGGAAGACCAAAGAGACAAAAGAGCTTTCTCTTTGAGAGACAAAGACTTGGCTACATCATCATCCCCAACTGAGGGCAGGCTGGGAAAGTGAGTATATTAGCTTTCCAGACTCTTCAGGAGAAAAAGGCAATAAACACGGGGCTTGTTGATGGCTTTTGACTAGCTCATTCATCGGTTCCTTCTGTCGGTGGCAGGCCTACCAAAAACTAACGTTTCCCCTATCATTTGTGCACTTGCTGCATGGAAGTTGCTGCCCACATAAAGACAAATTCTTGCTCATGCCCACACAGCTCACTGCTCCAAGAGTGGCCATATGTGTAGTTTTCACCAATAAAATGTAAGTGGATGTTGGGAGAAAAGCTGAGTGTTGGGAGAAGCTGAGGCAGGGCTTGCATGTCTGACATAATGTAAAAGAGTCTTGGAACATGTCCGGGGTCCAGGGTCTAAAACCCCTCGTGGCCTTTGGAACGCCAAGCTCTGTGCTAAAGGGTGGAAGGCTACCCTGACACACCATAATCTAAGCCCAGGACATAAAACCCCTCATGGCTTCAATAGAATCCAGGGCTCAGGGCATAAAACCCCTTGCGGCCTCTGGAATGTGTCTAGACTTGCTGGCCCCTTGCTTTTAGCCCTCCCAGACTCCTAGATTGATTGTGTCTTAGAACTGGCCATATAAATGCTAAACTGTCACAGCTATAAATCATGTGCTTAATGCAATGCTCCCTTTCAACCCCACATTCTCACCACCTGTTTCTTTGTTTGATCACCAATAAATAGTCTGGGCTTCCAGAGCTCCGGGCCTTCGCAGCCTCCATACTCGCATTGGACCCCTGGACCAACTTTCTCTCTCAAACTGTCTTTTCTCATTCCTTTGACTCTGCTGGACTTCATCGCCCCCACAACCTGGTATTGGGTCTGATCACCCCAATAAGTGGAAGTGATGAGTGTCACATTGTTTGGGAGAATAATGGATTCATTTTTTCATATCTGTCTTCTTCAACAGCCAGTGGGACGTAGAGAATTCCCTGACTTTAGTCAATGGTGGAGCCATGATGAAAAACGTATGGGTTCATAAATCTCCACGTCGAGGAGGGTCATGATTGACCGAAACACTTACAGATGGATATTTCATGAATAACAAACAGTCACATAGTGTGTAAAGTCACTGAAAGCTAGGAGCTCTGTTCGGTGTGTTTTTGGTTTTGTATTTTTTAGACAGAGTCTTGCTCTGTCACCCAGGCTGGAGTCCAGTGTCAAGATCTCGGCTCACTGAAACCTCCACCTCCCAGGCTCAAGTGATTCCCCCGCCTCAGCATTCCAAGTAACTGGGATTACAAGCATGTACCAACAAGCCTGGCTAACTGGAGCTCTGTTGGTTTTATCTTCATTAATAAACCACAGCCTAGTGATTCCTCAAAGAACCAGAAATACCATTTGACCCAGCAATCCCATTATAGGGTATATACCCAAAAGAATATAAATTATTCTGTTATAAAGATACATGCACACGTATGTTCATTGCAGCACTATTCACAATAGCAAAGACATGGAATCAACTCAAATGCCCATCAGTGATAGACTGGATAAAGAAAATGTGATACATATATACCATGAAATACTATGCAGCCATTAAAAGAACAAGATCACATACTTTGCAGGGACATGGATCGAGCAGGAAGCCATTATCCTTAGCAAACTAAGGCAGGAACAGAAAATCAAACACCGCATGTTCTCACTCATAAGTAGGAGCTGAATGATGAGAACACATGGACACAGAGAGGGAACCAACACCCACTGGGGCCTGTGAGGGTGAGGGTGAGGGTGAGGGAGAGCATCAGGATAAATAGCTAATGCATGTTGGGCTTAATACCTAGGTGATGGGTTGATAAGTGCAGCAAATCACCATGGCATACATTTACCTACATAACAAATCTGCACATCCTGTACATGTACCCTGGAACTTAAAATGTGAAAAGAAAAGAAAGAAACCACACCTGACCAACATGGTAAACCCCATCTCTACTAAAGATTTTTTAAAAATTAGCTGGGCATGGTGGCACATGCCTGTAATCCCAGCTACTTGGGAGACTGAGGCACGAGAATCGCTTCAACCCAGAAGGCAGAGGTTGCAGTGAACCGAGATCATGCCACTGCACTCCAGCCTGGGTGACAGAGTGAGACCCTGTCTCAGTAAACAAACAAACAAACAAACAAACTGCTGCACTCAGAATAAGCCCCATATTATGTTCTGCTATGGTGTGAATGTTTGTCCCTTCCAAAAATCATATTCAAATTTTATTACCAAAGTAGGGCCTTTAAGAGGTAATTGGTGTATGAGGGCTCCATCCTTGTTGGAGGGTTGAATGACTTAATAAAAGGGATTTGGAGAGTGGGCTTTCTCTTTTTTCTCTTCTGGCTGTGATCATGTGATTAAGAAGTGTTCAAGGCTCCATCTCGGAATCAGAATTGCAAAACCTGCCAGCACCTTAATATCGAACTTCCCAGACCCAGAACTGTGAGCTAGTAAGTGTTTGGTCTTTATAAATTACCCAGTCTCAGATATTTTGTTATAGAAGAATAAAATGAATGAAGGCACATTTCTTCAATTAATGTGCAATATATAAAGCAGATTTTATAATCCTATTGTCAGTAAGAATTTCTGTTCCCAACCATATCTTCTTATAGGAAATATAGAATATGGTGGGAACTGCTCTATTCTTTTTTTCATGTTCTGTTCTTGTTGCATGTTTATCAAGCCAGGTGAAAAATATCCTTTCTTTTTCCTTTTCCACCCAAACAGCAGAAACTTAAATGACAATTTGGGGCTGCATATTTACACATGGTTATCCTTAGTGCTCCTACAGTATTCCTCAAAGGGTGGCTTCTAGTATTGCAAATCTTGTCCATTTTTTCATGGTTAAAACAGGTATTCTAAGGTGATTATACATACTGCTTTTGCTAGAGCCATGTTACTTTTCACCTTTTGGTTTAAACACACAGAAAAATATACCAAATCTGCATTTTACCTCTTACTAAAAACAATATAGCTTGTAGGTGATGATAGATTCTAAGGAGAGAAGTTGGTGAAAAACATAAATATTATGTACCTCAGCAAAGATTTATCTATGAATCCATGTCATACTTGACAACAGGACACGAGTCATGGTATAAAGCAAAAACTAAAGGTTTAAGAGTTCAAAAAAAAAAAAAAAAATCACCAACCCTGGACTGAAAAAGCATGATCAAAAGGATCTCACTGTATTTAAAAGAACAGTATATGAATTTCTGGATTAGCATAAGAATGGATTTTGTGTACCTTATTTGTTAACACTCAGGCACCAATTAACAATTTGTAAAATGATGGCCCAGAGGATTAAAAACAAAAACAAAACATACTATTAACTGAAGTTAAAAATAAAAAATCCTAAAAACAAAAAAGTAGTGTGCCATAGAAATAAAAAGCATCATGAGACTACTGTAAACAATTATATGCCAACAAATTGGATGACCCAGAAGAAATGGATAAATTGCTAGAATCATAAAACTTACCAAAACTGCATTATAAAGAAATAGAAAATCTGAACAGACTTATAACTAGTAAAGAGATTGAATCAGTAATCAAAAACTTCTCAACGACAACAACAACAAAAATCCCAGGACCAGATGGCTTCACTGGTAAACTCTAACAAACATTTAAAGGAGAATTAATGCCAGTTCCTCACAAACTCTTTCAAAAAATTGAAGAGAAAGGAACACTTCTAAACTTATTTTATGAGGCCAGCATTATACTGACACCTAAACTACACAAAGATACTACAAGAAAAGAAACCTGTGGGTCTATATCTCTAATGAACATACATACAAAAATCTTCAACAAAATACTAACAAACTGAATTCAACAGAACATTAAGAGTCACAAAATAAGATCAAGCGGGATTTATCCTTGGGACAGAAAGATGGTTCTGCATATAAAAATTAATTAATGAGATTCACCACATTAATAGAGCACCACATTAACAGAAGAAGAGATAAAAATTCTATTATCACCTTAATAGATGCAGAAAAGACATTTGATAAGACTTAATATCCTTTAAGAGTTGTAACTATTAACAAGCTAGGAATATAAGGAATAACCTCAACATAATAAAGGCCATATAAGAAAAGTCCACAGCTATCATTATACTCAATAGTGGAAAACTGAAAGCTTTTTCTCTAAGATCAGGGACAAGTCAAGGATGTCTACTTTAGCCACTTCTATTCAACATAGTGCCAAAAGTTTTACTTAGAGCATTTAGGCAAGAAAAAGAAATGGAAGGCATTCAAGTCAGAAAATAAATGACAAAAACAAACAATAGAGAAAGACTTCCTATTCAATACATGGTGGCTAACCACATGCAGAAGAATGAAGCTGGACCCTGTCCTTACACCGTACACAAAAATAAACTCAAGACGGATTAAAGACTTAAATGTAAACCCCAAAACAAAAAACCCTGGAAGATAACCTAAGCAATATCACCTGAGACATAGGAATGGACAAAGATTTCATGACAAAGACACTAAAAGCAGTCACCACAAAAGCAAAAATTGACAAATTGTATCTAATTAAACTTAAGAGCTTCTGCACAGCAAAAAACAAACAAACAAACAAACAAAAACAAAAAAACAAAAAAAACTATCAACCGAGTAAATAGACAACCTACAGAATGGGAGAAAATATTTGCAAACTATGCATCTGACAAAGGCCTAATATCCAGCATCTATAAGAAACTTAAACAAATTTACAAGAGAAAAACAAACAACCCCATTAAAAAGTGGGCAAAGGGCATGAACAGACGTTTTTCAAAAGAAGACATAAATGCGGCCAAGAAGCATATGAAAAAAAGCTCAATATCACTGATCATTAGGGAAATGCAAATCAAAATCACAATGATATACCATCTCACACAAGTCAGAATGGTTGTTATGCAAAACTCAAAAAGTAACAGATGCTAGCAAGATTGTGGAGAGAAAAGAACACTTATACACTGCTGATGGGAGTGTAAATTAGTTCACCCATTGTGGAAAGCAGCATGGCAATTCCTCAAAGAGCCAAAAGTAGAACTACTATTCAACCCAACAATCCCATTACTGAGTATATACTCAGAGGATTATAAATCATTCTATCATAAAGTCATGTATATGTATGTTCATTTCAGCACTACGCATAATAGCAAAGAATGGAATCAACCTGAATGTCCATCAGTGACAGATTAGATAAAGAAAATGTGGGACATATACACCATGGAATACTTTGCACCCGTAAAAAAGAATGGGATCATATCTTTTGCAGGGACATGGATGGAGCTGGAAGCCATTATCCTCAGCAAACTAATGCAGGGACAGAAAACCAAATACCATATATTCTCTTATAAGTGGGAGCTAAATGATGAGAACTCATGAACACAAAGAAGGAAACAACAGACACTGAAGTCTACTTGAGAGTGGAGGTTGGGAGGAGTGACAGCAGCAGGAAAAAATAACTATTGGGTACTAAGCTTAATACCTGGATGACAAAATAATCTGTACAACAAACCCCTGTAACACATGTTTACCTAAATAACAAACCTTCACATGTACCTCTGAACCTAAAATAAAAGTTAAAAAGTACAAAGAACTTATTCCAGTGGCGAAAAACAAAAGTGAAATTATCCTGGCTTGCAATGACATTATCGTATACGCAGAAAATTCTAGCTTCACAAAGAAACTGTTAGAACTAATAAGCAGATTGAGTAAAGTTGAAGGATACAATATCAGTGTACAAAAATCAGTTGTTTTTCTATCCACTAACAATAAACTATCTGATAAGAAACTTAAGAAAACAATTCCATTTACAAAAAATACTTAAAATAGGCAAGCTATGGGTTGGGTGAAAATAATACAACCATATATCTAATAAGGGGGTAATATTGAAAATATATAAGGAACCCCTACAACTCAGTAGCAAAGAAAACACAAATAACCAGATTTAAAAATGGACAAAAGACTTGAATAAACATTTCTCCAGACAAGATATACAAATGGCTAACTGGTATATGACAAGATGCTCAACATCATTAATCATCAGATAATCTCACACCTACTAAGATGACTATTATTTAAAAAACCACCAGGGAAAATTGTTAGTGAGAATGTGAAGAAATTGGAACTTTTGTATTACTGTTGGTGGGAAGGTAAAATGGTGCGGCCACTATAGAAAACAGTATGGAGGTTCCCAGAAATAAAAATAGTATTACCCTGTGATCCAGCAATCCCACTTCTGGGTATATATGCAAAATAATTGAATTCAGGATCTTTTATTTTTATATGTTATATGAATTGTGTACTGTATTCTAATGATAAAGCTAGAGAAAAGAAAATGTTTTTAAAAATTATAAGGAAGACAAAATATATTTACTTCATTCATTAAACAGAAGTAGATCATCATAAAAGTCTCCATTGTCTTCATGTAGAGAAGGCTGAGGAAGAGCAGGAGGAGGAGAAGGGGTTGATCTTGTCTCAAGGGTGAGAGAGATAAAAGAAAATCCGTATGTGAGTGGACCTGCACAGTTTAGACCTGTACAGTTCAAGGGTTGACTGTGTTATTTTGTTTGATTATTTAGCTAATAGTGCTCTCTGTATTTAGACTATAAGCTCCATGAAGGCAGTGCCTGTGTATGTTTTCTACTTCTCTCACCCTGATGCCTTTTTCTGAAGCTGTTACATGATAAAGATTCAATGTTTATTGAACGAATTAACACATCTAATTTCTGTTCATTTTTTCACTAGCTGCCTACTTGCTATAACTCAGAACCTCTTGCCCTAGTTTTTGGTGTAGTAGTTTAATTAATGTCTTTGTAGCAGAATGTTAAGTTATAAGTTTTATCTGAATTGCAATTATAATGGACACCAGGTTCACGTACACAATCAAGATGCAAACTTTCAGAGAAAATGATAAGAGCAAGTGTCATAATTCTTAGACACACCCCCCACCTTCCTGTCCACATCAAGGATACAAGGGTCAAGAGAACAGAGATGAAGAGTATATTAGTGATAAGAATCTTTTTGGGGATAATGGTGCTATGGGTATTCCCTCTTGACCTCCACCTAACTTCAAGAGAGTGGTCATGTGGGAATAATCAATGGGCCTGAATTCAGTATCTTGAAGAGATATTAGTACACCTGTGTTTATTTCAACACTATTCACAGTAGCCAAGATGAGGACACAGATTAAATATCAATGAATATATGAATATCGAACAACCAATGGATAAAGAAAATGTGGTATTTATAGAAAATGGAATATTATTCAGCCTTTAAAGAGAAGGAAATCCTGCTAGAAGTGACAAGATAGATGAACCTCAAGGACATTATGCCAAGTGAAATAAGCCTGTTGCAGAAGGACAAATGCCGCATTAACCTACTTACATGAGTTACCTAAAATAACCAAACTCATAGAAACAGAGAGTAGAATATTCAGGATACAAAATCAATGTACACAAATCAGTAGCACTGCTATACACCAACAATGATCAAGCTGAGAGTCAAATCAACAACTCAATCTCTTTAACAATAGCTGCCACAAAATAAAATAATTTAGGAACGTACTTAACCAAGGAGGTAAAAGATCTCCACAAGGAAAACTATAAAACACTGCTGAAATAAATCACAGTTGATACAAACATCCCAAGGTCATGGATTGGTAGAATCAATATTATGTAAATGACAGTACTGCCAAAAGCAATCTACAGATTTAATAAATTTCCATCAAAATACCACCACCATTCTTCACAGAACTCGAAAAAAAATCCTAAAATTCATATGCAACCAAAAAAGAGTCTGCCTAGCCAAATCAACATTAAGCAAAAAGAACAAATCAGGAGGTATCACATTACCTGACTTCAAACTATATTACAAGGCTATAGTTATCCAAACAGCATGGTACTAGTATAAAAATAGGCACATAGATCAATGGAACAGAATAGAGAACCCAGAAATAAAGCCATATACTTACAACCAACTGATTTTTGACAAAGCATACAAAAACGTAAAGTGGGAAAAGTAAACCCTATTCAACAAATGGTGCTGGGATGATTGGCAAACCACATGTAGAAGAATGAAACTGGATTCTCATCTCTCACCTTATACAAAAATCAAATTAAGATGGATCAAAGACTTAAATCTAAGACGTGAAACCATAAAAATTCTGGAAGATAACATCAGAAAAACTCTTTGAGACATTGGCTTAGGCAAAGAATTCATCACCAATAACCCAAAAGCAAATGCAATGAAAACAAAGGTAAGTAGATGGGACCTAATTAAACTAAAAAGCTTCTGCACAGCAAAATTAATAATCAGCAGAATAAACAGACAACCCACAGAGTGGGAGAAAATCTTTGCAAACTATGCATCTGACAAAGGACTAATATCCAGAATCTACAAGGAAGTCAAACAAATCAGCAAGAAAAACAAAAAACAAATAATACCATAAAAAAGTGGGCTAAGGATATGAATAGACAATTCTCAATGGAAGATATACAAATGGCCAATAAACACATAAAAAATGCTCAACATCACTAATTACCAGGGAAATGCAAATTAAAACCACAATGAGATACCACTTACTCCTGCAGGAATGGCCATAATTTAAAAAGGCAAAACAAGAAACAATAGATGTTTGCATGGATGTGGTGAAAAGGAAACACTTTTATACTGCTAGTGGGAATGTAAACTAATACAACCACTATGGAAAACAGGATGGAGATGCCTTAAGGAACTAAAAGTTGAACTACCATTTGATCCAGCAATACCACTACTGGGTATCTACCCAGAGGAAAAGAAGTTATGTGAAAAAGACACTTGCATGCACATGTTTATAATAGCACAATTCACAATTGCAAAGACATGGATCCAGCCTAAATGCCCGTCAACCAACGAGTGAATAAAGAAGATGTGGTATAGGAGAACAGTTGGACATGGGGTGGGGAACGTCACACACTGAGGCCTGTCATGGGGTGGGGAGAGTGGGGATGGATAGGATTAGGAGATATACCTAATGTAAATGACGACTTAAAAGGTGCAGCACACCAACATGGCACATGTATACATATGTAACAAACCTGCACGTTATGCACATGTACCCTAGAACTTAAAGTATAACTTTACAAAAAGCAAAATAAAAAAAAAAGATATGGTATCTAGGTGATGGGTTGATAGGTGCAGCAAACCACCATGGCACATGTTTGCCTATGTAACCAACCTGCACATGCTGTACATATACGCTGAAACTTAAAATTTTTAAAATGTTGGTATATACACACCATGTAATACTACTCAGCCATAAAGAGGAATGAAATAATGGCATTTATACCAACTTGATGGAATTTGAGACAATTATGCTAAGTGAAGTAATTCAGGAAGGGAAAACTAAGTATCATATGTTCTCACTTGTAAGTGGCAGCTAAGCTATGAGGATGCAAGGGCCGAAGAATGATATAATGGACTTTGGGAATTCAGTGGGTCATGGTGGGAGGCGGTGAGGGATAAAAGACTATACATTGGGTATAGCGTACACTGCTCGGATGACAGGTGCACCAAAATCTCAGAAATCACCGCTAAAGAACTTATCCGTGTAACCGAAAACCATCTATTCTCCAAAAGCTATTGAAATAAAATATTTTTAAACAAGAAGATTAGTTTCCAAAAGTGAGGAGAGATGTGAAATGAAGTGTTGTTGATCAAGGGATGTGAAGCCTCGGTTATAGAAGATGAATACATTCTAGATGTCAGCTGTGCCAGATTTCACCTATAGTTAGCAATACTGTACTGTGCTTTTAAAAACTTCTTAATGCCCATGCAGTGGCTCATGCCTGTAATCCCAGAGCTTTGGGAGGCTGAGACAGGAGGATCACTTGAGCCCAGAAGTTCAAGATCAGCCTGGGCAACATAGTGAGACCTGGTGTGTATAAAAAATAGAAAAGGTAGCTGGGCATGGTGGCACACACCTGTGGTTCCAGCTACTCAGGAGGCTGAGTTGGGAGGACTGCTGGAGCCCAGAAGTGCAACGCTGCAGTGACTATGATTGTACCACTGCACTCCAGCCTGGGCGACACAGCTAGATCCTGTCTCCAAAACCAAAAACCAAAACACTTCTTAAAAGGGTAAATCTCATATTAAGTGTTCTTATCACAATAAAATAATTAAATTAATTGGTAAACAAAAAAAGTGCCAAACAACTTCAAAATTGTAATTTTATATTACTAGTAAGCTGATTAAATCAGAAGAGATTTGAAATGGGGAGAGAAGAAATTAGTGGGAGAAAAAAATAGGGTTCATCGTAACCATTATTTCACTTTTGCATTTGTTATTAGGAGAAAACCATGTTTATGGAAAGCTACAAGTGAAAATAAAGTCTAAAATTTTTTAAAACAAGCATAGTTTACATAGAAAATAAAAGAAATAAAGTTCAAAAATAAAAGTTACAATAAATGAATATAAACTTAGACAAATCAATTGTGATAATGAAGTCAAATAGGCTGGTCTTCCTCTCATGAAAAATATGGTCCTTTAAGAACAAAAGTCAATGAAGAGAGCTTATCATGTTCACCTAACAAAAGAGAAAGGTTAAATATTAAAGATCTGATGTACAGACACATTCAAATAAATAAACAAAAGCAAAATCAACAATATAAATTCTAGGCACAAAGTTTAAGACAAAAAAGCATTAAATAAATAAAAGTCACTTGGTATTTAAGGGTAAAATTCCTAATAAAGGTATACAATTCGCAGCCTTTATACAAAATAAGATAATATAAAGTACAAAAGCAAAAATGTAAAATATGTGAAGAAATTAATTTAGTGTCGGAGAAAACTGTTTTAGGGCTATTTATTCAGTAGACTAAGGAGATGCAAAATAAATAAATATAGAGAGAATGAGAATATCGTATAATTACATTAGAGGTATATATGCTTATGTATGTATATACTTTATGTGTGTGTTTGTATATAGGTGTGCATGTGTGTATGTATGTGTGTGTCTTCTACAATCCAATCTAAGATTGCATCTTCATTTTAAGTGTCCATAAACGTTAGCAAAAATTTGAGCACATTTATGTCAGTAATTTTCCAACTCTTTTTTTAGTTGAAATTTTATCAGGAAACAATGAAAGTAGAGTTTTTCTGGCAGAAGAATGATTTGAGATTCTCAAAGCATTCACTCAGCTTTGCATTTTTTACTTGACATGGCTTTCAAATTACCTTTTAAAAATTGAAATTAAAAACTAAAATTCTAAAAATTAAAATCCCTCTACTAAGTCATGATGATTCATCTTTATAATTTACCTGAGCATAATGTAAAACATACTTATATAATTTTAAATTAAAATAGAATTGTTACATTAGAGAAGAAATCAGGAATCAAAAATGAAATTTCAATCTATTTAGGAAGTACAGAAAATGAGTATATATAACAAATTGAAATTCATGAGAGACTTCTTCTTTTAGCTATGATATAGAAAATAGTGTCAAATTATGCCTGCTGCTATAAACAACCAGAAAATCAGATAAAATATATGTTACAATGATTTTCAGACACTGAACAACAGAAAGTGTAAGACAACAATCCCTGCCACAACTTGAGCCCAAGATAAACCCAACTCTGTGGGAACAGTTTCCAGGTTATGGCACAGTGATCTGACATCCAAGCACAAAATAGCTCTCCAGCTAAACAGAGGAGGGAGACATCAGCTTTCAGGGTGGCTTCAGTGACTGGAGTTTGCAGGACATAAGACACAGAGGAATAAATGTGAGGAAGAATAAATAGGGCAGAAATCTGTGTCGAATTTCCCCCAAAGTTTTTGGTAATGGCTGGGCTGCAAATGTACAAGACCTGACTATCGCCAGTCACACTGGCTCATGTCTATAAACCTAGAACTTTGGGAGGCTGAGATGGGTGGATCACCCGAAGTCAGGAGTTCGAGACCAGCCTGGCCAACATGGCAAAACCCTGTCTCTACTAAAAATACAAAAATTAGCTGGGCATGGTGGTGGGTACTTATAATTCCAGCTACTTGGGAGGCTGAGGCAAGAGAATTGCTTGAACCTGGGAGGCAGAGGTTGCACTGAGATGAGATTGTGCCACTGCACTCCCACCTGGGTGACAAGAATGAAACTCCATCTCAAAAAAAAAAAGAAAAAGAAAAAAAAATAAAACCCTGACTACTTGAGGCCTACCAGAAAGTTACTAATATTAGTTTGTGAGTGGAACAGGATATTAGAATTTGAGCAGTGCTAGAGGATGTTAGATCCCAACCTTATTAACAGCTTGGATATAAGAGGAGATCTTATATGAATAAAAATGAAAATACAACAAATTAAAATATGTGGGATGCAGCTAAAGTAGCGCTTAGAGGGGAATTTATAGCATTACATGCTTATATTAGAAAAGAACAACATCTTAAATTAATCATTTTAGCTTCAATCTCGAACAATTATAAAAAAAAGAAGACCAAAATAAACTCAAAGGAAGCAGAAGGAAAGAATAGTAAAGATAATAGAAAGCAATGGAATTGAAAGCAGGAAAGCAATTGAGAAAGCAACTTAACAAAAAGCTGATTGTTTGAAAAGATTAATACAATTGATAAACCTCTAGCAAGATTGACAGAGAAAGACAAAAATGACTAATATCTGGAATGAAAGAGGAAATCACTACAGACTCATTCAAACTAAAAGGATAATACAGGAATTCTCTAAACCAACTTTATGCACATACATTTGACAAATTGGATGAAATCAATCAATTCCTTAAGAATTGCAAATAACTAAAACTCACTGAAGGTAAAAGAGGTAATTTGAATAATCTTGGAACTATTTAAAAATAAAAATCCAAAACCTCCTGAAAAAGAGATCTTCAAGCTCAGATGGTTTCACTGGTAAATTCTATCTAACATTTATAAAAGAATGAATATCAATTCTACACGATCTCTTCCAGAAAATAGATTATGGAACAATAGCAAACTCACTTTATGGTACCAACATTACCCTGATTTAATACAACAAGAACAAAAACAAAACTGATGAAGTACAGAAAGAAAACTACAAACCAATGTCTCTCATAAAGATAGATGCAAAAATCTCAACAAAATATTAGCAAATCAAATATAGCGTAAAAAGAATACTATACCATGACTGAGCGAGTGGAGTTTATTGTAGAAATGCAAGACAAGTTCCATGTTTGAAAATCAACTAATGTTGTCACCACATTGACAAGCAAAAGAACAAAGTCCCATGATCATGTGAATTGATACAGCAAAAGTGATTGACAAAATTCAAAATCCATTTATAATAACTTTCTGCAAACCAGAACTAGGAAAATTGTTTAACTTGGTAAAGGACATCTACAAAAATCCTACTGCTAACATCATTCTAAATTGTGAAAGACTGAAAACTTTCCCTTCTAAGGTTGGAAACAAAGCAAGGATGTTCATTCTCACCATTCATATTCAAAATTGTACAGGAAGTTTTAGCCTGTGAACAAGGCAAGAAAAACAAACAAAAGGCATACAGATTGGGAAGGAAGAAATAAAACTGTTCCTAATCCCAGGTAATATGTTTATCAGTGTAGAAAATGAGGAATCTAGGAATCTAGAAAATACTCCTAGAACAAATGTGTTTAGCAAGGCAGGATACAAGGTTAACACACCAAAACCTGTTGTATTTGGGTAGTTTAACAATTAGAAGTTGGAAACCAATAAGAAAAAACAAAATGTAAAGTCAGCAACTATGTAGTCTGGCCCTTTTTAATAGCCAAATGTACTTTTCCCATATGTCCCAGCAATTCTATTCCTTGTTATTTACTCAAAAATAAAAACACATGCCCACACAAATCTTGTACATAAATTTTTACAGCACCTCATTCATAATTATCAAAATCTGAAATGGCACAAATTGGTAAACAAGTGGTAATACATCTATGCAACAGAAAACTACTCAATAATAAAATAGAAATGAATTACTTATACATGCAACAACATGGATGAATTTCAAACACATTATGCTAAGTGAAAAATATAGACTCAAGGAGATACCTACTATATGATTCCAGTTATAAGACAACCTGAAAAGAAAACTCCATAGAAACAGGGAACATGTTAATGGTTTCTGGTTGCTGGGGGTTAGGGTAGAGGACTGACTACCAAAGAATATGAGGAACATTATTGAAATACTACACATACTCTATATCTTATTTACTTCATTGAGGGTATATGCTTGACCAAACTAATTGAACTATACACATGAAAAGGTGAATTTTAATGTATGTAAATCATAACAATAAAACTATTTAAAAACAGATATTGTAAAAAGCAAAAATTCTTAGCAAATTAGAGATGGAAGGAAATATTTTTAATGCGGTAATGTGCTTCTATAAAAACTTGCAGCTAATGTCAAACTTACGGTGAAAGACTGAACACTTTCTCCCTAAATTTAGGAAGAATTTGGAGATATACCTATAGACAAAGATTTTTGTATTAGATACAAAAAGCACAAATCAAAAAAATAAACCTATACATTAATAACTGATAAAATATCAACAAAAGTTAAACTTTTGCTCATCAAAAGATGCCACTAAGAAAATGGACTGTAGAGCTACAGATTGGAAGATACTATTCTCAATACGTCTTTCTGGCAAAGATGTCGCATCCAGGATATATACACACTTTCTGTAACTCAATGTTAAAATGATAATCAATTTTTAATGTCAAATTTTATAAGATATGCTGCATAGAAGGATATACAAATAGCCATTAAGCAGAAGAAAAAGCACTCAAGATGATCAGGCATTAGGAAAATGTGTTACAACCAAAATGAGATATCACTCCTCACTCACTAGAATGACTAAACTGGAGACAACCCAAGTGTCCACCAACAGAAAAAGAAATAAAAAGATTTTGGTATTCATGTAATAGAATGCAATCTGGCAGTAAAAATGAATGACCAATTCGTATATGCAACCACACAGATGCATCTTAAAAACATTATGCAGACTCAAAAAGGCAAAATAATTCATACTGTATAATTCCACTGGTATGAAGTTGTAGAAGAGGCAAACCTAATCCAAGATTATAAAAATAAGAAAGCTGGTTGCTTAGAGGTGGAGGAATTAGGAAAGAGGCATGAGAAAATTTTCTGGGATGATGAGACTATTCTTTGTCTTGAAAGTAGGAGGGGTTATACGAGTTCATACATTACACACAGGTTTTGTACATTTCACAATATATGATTTAACCTTTATGATGGTCTGAAGGAAAACTACAGTGAGAAATATCTCTAACCCAATTAGACTAACAAAAATAAGAAAACTTGACAATGTACTTGTTAGTCAAGGTTATGGCAGATAGATACAGTGGTGCTGAGAATATAAATGCAAATTAGTATAAATCCCTATGGTGGAAAACTTGGCAATATCTGAACCACAGTCACACGTTTACCCTTTGATGCAATATACCCACCTCTTGGATTCTATTCCAAAGATATTCTTGCAAAAATGAAAAATGACTGACAAGTAAGCTCATTCGCTATGTACTATTTTAAATAGTAAAAAATGAAAATAGCTTAAAGCTCCACTCACAGAAGGCAGATGTAGAAGCATTTGTAAATTGTAATGGACTTAGGTAGGACATACCATGAAAACGTCTTCTACCCTTTCCTAAAAAGAACAGGGAGACATTAACTTGAATGACAGTACAAAGGGAAGGGAAATAACCAAGTTTAGTGGCAAGTAGGAAGAGATTAGTGAATGCTTACAATAATTCAGCAAGCAGCATATGATAATTCATGATATAACTTCAAAAATATTTGAAATGTTTCCAAATTATATTTTAAAATTTTATGTATTTAAACATTTCCATTATTAAAATGAATGCATTAAAAGGGCAATGTAAGATCTGGAAAAGAAGACAACAGCTACCATTATATTATGAGAAAATAAATATTAAATGTAATGGCAGAACTACAGAAAACAGCCATTTTGATAAATTAATGTAGGTGCTACATCTTTTTAATAGTTGGAGATACATCTATAGCAATTTCAAAAGTGAGCAAATGCAAACAAACTAAGATAATGAACAGAGAAATTTTAAACTATAAGACAATAACATTCATGAGAGTGGTTGATACACTTGAAAATACTGATAAACTGGTTGGTTTTCTAGAAAAAATAAGGTAACCAAAATTTTATTCAAGAAATAGAAAACTTAGAAGAGATTTTAATTTTTTTCAGAGAATTTTTCAAAGAATTGCATATTTTAAAAATGCAATCTTCCCAGTTAGTGTAATAAATGATTTCTTTTAATTTAAACTTGTAGTTTTAAGAAACAGAATGTGAAGAATAAGATGGAGCTATTCATAACTCAACAAAGCACAGAAAAGAAACTATACTAATCTCATTTATGAGTGTGACTGTTAAAATCCTAAATAACACAAGAAGCTGAAATCCAACTATATTGTATATTAAAGAATAATCCAACATGATAAAACAGGGCTTATCCAGAATTTCCAGTATAACTTTTTTCTTGAGTTCTCTATTTTCTCCCCTGTTCCTCAAAATATCCCTGTGGAATGTATAGGTGGTAAGAACACTAGGACCCCCCAAAAAATCACTTTATAGGCAGATCTCCCTAGAACATGAATTCTGGTAAAAGGGACTGAAATTGTAATGGATTGGGATAGAAGATGTTTGGTGCTGCTCAGCCTACAGGCAGACCTCAAACAAGGAGCACAGTGGGGATGAATTGCTCAACAGTCAACAGAACAAATACAGTCATATTTTTTAGAATTGTCTAAAAGGTAGATCTCTCTGGTTATGTATAATAATCACAGAGACCACAAAATAAAATAAATAATTAACCCACTAAGGAGTTACTTGGTATGATACAAACATTTCTCTAAGTTGTTTTATCAGGGGCCTGATTCAGGCCACTTATCTAGTCATGACACATTAGCCTCTTTCTAGACCTGGTTTACATTACAAATGCAGAGCCCTTTGAAAAGTGGAAGGCTCACTATGCTTCATGAAAGATGATGGTATGTCATATAAAAGTATACTATGAAAATTCCTCCTAGCCTTTTCTAAAGGATGTGGAGCCACTAACCTTCATGCTAGTACCTGAAAAAGGGAAATAATCAAATTTTAGTGATGAATGAGGAGAGACTGGTGGCTGTTTATACTAATTTAACAAACACTATTTTCTTTAGATTAGTAAATCCTCGACAACCAACTTACTGAGAGTGCACCATCATAACAGGAATAAAAAAAGTTTCAGGTAATAAATGAAGTTTTTACTAAGACTGTTTTTAGGGGACCTAATATCTCCAGTTACATTAATGAATATTAATGAATAGATAGAATAGATGTCCTGAACTGAAAGAAACCTCCCATTGTTTCCCTGACTCACAGAATAAGAGATACTACGGTACAAAGAATAGTGGATCTATACTCACCAGTGAAAATGGTGGATCAAAATCAACATACTCTATTTCTACTTCTAAATAGGGTGTGGCATATTTCAGCAAACCAACACTAAGCAACAACTAGAAAAAATGATGGATACATTTTACAAAGTAATATTTGTAGGGATACCAGAAAGGTCAAAAGAACTGGTTCCACAGAGAAAGAACCCTTCTTGTTTGGGCTAATAATTGCTAGCTGCTATGGTTTGGATGTGGTTTCTTCCCACCAAAACTCATGTTGAAATATGATTCCAAATTGTCAGTTTCAGTGTGAAAGTTGAGAAGTGGGAACTAGTGGGAGGTGTTTGGGTTACATGGGCAGATCCTTCGTAAATAGACTACTGTCTTCTTCTAAGGGTGAGTTCTCACTCTTGCACAACTGGGTTACTTACCATGAGATGGGTTGTTCCTTCCCATATTTAGTCTTTTTACACATGCCCACTCCCTCCCTTCTGGTTTCTACCATGAGTTGAAGCAGTACATGACTGTCATCAGATAGGCTACCTGATCTTGCACTTCCCTACCTCTAGAATCACGAGACAAATAAACTTATTTTCTTTATAAATTACTCAGTCTCAGGTATTCTGTTATGGCAACGCAAAACCCATTAAGTCACAAACCATTTACTTCCCTGAGGCCATTCACTTGCTCTAAGGGCAGGTGCAAATTCATTTGCCTAGGGAAAGACATCCTAATAGGGGAAAGAGAAACCAGTAGAGTTTTTGACAGATGTGATAGACTAGAATGATGATGCCCAAACACATGGTTTGTACCAGGAGACGTTAGTTAAGTTCTGAAATTGTGCAATACACTGAAGAGAAGCCAAGTAATTTATAGATGGCAGACTAAAATCTCCTGCAGTGCATAAGAAATATATCTTGCTAGAGATAGGAAGTTTGACATAAATACATGGTGAGTTTCTCCTTAAGACATATGGTAGATTTTTGAAGCTGTCTAGAGTAGGAGCTAAAGAGCTAAGCTCAAAATCTCCAAATAATAGAACTGAGTCTTGTTTAATTTTTCAGGGCTAAGGAGAAGAGACTAACCAAAATCTCAATCAAATGCCAACATGGACTAGGCCTGAAGAAAAGGGATGAACCAGAGTTAAACTAAGTTTCACTAAATACAGCAGAAGACAGCATGAATGAACCTGAAGATAGGTTAACTAAAAATATCTAAAACACAAAGAGAAAAAATATAGAAAAAACACAACAGATTTAAAAATATACTGGAGAGTAGATAAAGCACAAGACAGAAGCAATGCTAGAAGAGATAATTGTTTTTAAAAATTTCAGAACTCTGTAATCCCAACAGTTTGGGAGGCCGAGGTGGGCGGATCATGAGGTCAAGAGAGTGAGACCATCTTGGCCAACATGGTGAAACCCCGTCTTTACTAAAAATACAAAAATTAGCTGGGCATGGTAGCACAAACCTGTAGTTCCAGCTACTTGGGAGGCTGAGGCAGGAGAATCACTTGAATCCAGGAGGAGGAGGTTGTAGTGAACTGAGATGGCACCACTGTACTCCAGCCTGGCGACAGAACTAGACTCCACCTCAAAAAAAAAAAAAAAAAAAAAAAAAAAAAAAAAAAAAAAAGCAAAACTAATGAAAGATGTCTACACAAATCCAAAAAGCTCAAAGAACCTCAAGAAGGATCAATTAAAAAAACCCACACAAAGCTTAAACTGCTTAAAACCAAAGAGTATTTTATAATGCTTAAAGTTTTCCATTTTGTTTCCTCTGTTGTGTGCTTACTTTTGCAATTTTTAATGGTTACTCTAGAGATTATAACGTGCATCCTTATGTTGTCATAGTGTGCTTTGAATTAATGTTATCTAAATTAATAAGGCAATAATTTTATAACTATTTATTTCATTTTATCTTCCACCAACCCTTTATAGTACTGTTAACATATATTTTATTTCTGCTTCTATTGAAAACTCCGTAATATATTGACTTTATATTTGCCAATTTACTTTTAAAAATAGGAGGAAAAGGTTTCTCGTATCCACCTACATATCTTTTTATTACTCATTTTTCTTTCTTGATATCTTAGTTTCCATTTTCACGTTTGGTGGGATCATTTCTGCCTAAAATTATTTTAGTATTTTGTGTAGTGTGTTTCCAGGCGCAATATACTCTTTCAGTCTTTTTTTTCCTAAGTTTTAAAATATCTACATGTTCGTCCTCATTTGTGAAGGGTATTTTCTCTGCAATAAAATTCTAGGTCGACAGTTTTTTCTTTTCTTTCCAATACTTAGATAGTCCATTTCTTCTGGCTTCTATTGTTTCTCATGAGAAGTCAGCCATCAATTTCATTGTTCTCTGATTTAATGTCTTTTCTGACTGCCTAAGAAGATCTCATCACCTTTAGTTTTCAGCTGTTTGACTATGATTGGTTTGGGTATGATTTCTTTTTTCTTTTCTTTCTTTCTTATTTTTTTAGAGACAAGGTCTCATTTTGTCATCCAGGCTGGACTGCAGTGGCACCATCATACCTCACTGCCACCTTGAACTCCTAGGTTCAAGGGATCCTTCTACCTCAGCTTCCTGAGTAGCTAGGATGACAGATGCATGCTGCTGTGCCCGGTAACTTTTATTTTTTATTTCACAGAGACAGGGTTTCATCATCTTGTGCAGACTGGTCTCCAGCTCCTGAACTCAAGTGATCCTCCTGCCTCAGCCTCCCAAAATGCTAGGGTTACAGGCATGAGCCACCGTGCCCAGACAGGTATTTTTTTTTTAATGTTTGTCCTGCTTGGGATTACCAAGTTTCTTGGCTTTCTGGGTTAATGTATTCATCCATTTTTGAAAATTATTGGTCATTATTTCTTCTAGTATTGTTTTTGCCCCATTCTGTCTCTCCTCTCTTTCTGAGGATGAAATTAAATGTATGCGAGACCATTTGATATCACCACAAAAATCCCTAATAGCTTTTTCTTTCATTCATTTATTTCCCCTGTGCTTCAGGTAATTTTTCAAACTGTTTACAAATTCTACTCTGTCCAGTCTTTTGCTACCTTATCCAAAGAATCCATTTTTTATAAACTATATTTTTAAGTTCTATAATTTCCTTTTGATTAGAAAACAGTTTTTATATCTTTGTTGAAATAACTCAATGTTTTACTCATTTATTCAAAATTTTATTCTAAAGTTGTTAATGTATTAGTACTTTTATGCTAATGTCCTTGTCGTCCTTGCTCAGTTATGAGTTTTCTTTTTTCTGATTTTTTAAATTCATGGATCATACATTTCTCCCTCTTTGCATATCTCATAATTTTATTATATAATGAACATTGTGTATGAAATAATAGTAGAGACTAAAGTCCTTATTATTCGGCCTCCAAAAAGTACTTAACCTTTTCTCTGTCAGTTATCTAGTAAGATAGGCTATCTCTGATCTACTAAGAAGCTAAGGTGTTTCAAGGCTGGGTTGCTTCAGCTCACCTCTGCATTTTAAATGTCTTGAGAATGGGATCAGCCTTCTCTCTCCAATAGGATTTTAAATCAAAGTATAGTAAGACTGATCTCTCTCTCTCTCTCTCTCTCTCATCTCCTTTCCACTGCTTCCAGTTCCTTAAGCTGCTGCATATTTAAGGGAGAATTGGTCGGTGGAGAAAACTAGCTCTGAGTTTGAAACTCCTCCATATTCCAGTCTGCCATGCCAGGCTTTGGGGAGCTGTTCAAAATCTAGCTGGCTTCTTCTTGTCCCAATACGGTTTCTTCTTGTCCCAATATGGTTTCTTCTGCCTACAGCAAGTACGCTTCCCCCTCTGCTCATGCCTTGAGGTTTTGCAAATGTTCTAGTAATCAAAGCAGTCATTGGTCCCTGCTCACTACTGGCATACTTATCTCACTCCAGAATTTTGTTTATTTAGACTTCTCTGCATCCACAGATTTTATGCCTTTAAATAAAAATATTTACCTAGTGTTTTCTTTTGTTATAGCAGGAATGGTGGTCTTTTGTGACAACATAGAACTTTTCAGAAGCACAGCTCTCTATTTCATCTTTCTTATTATCTTTAATTTCAATAACTTGATTACCCCAGATTCTCTATTTTAGGACTTAAGAATTCCTGAGCTGAGCAGCATATTTTCCTTGCAGTTCTGAGTTCAGCTCCAAAAGAGGAGCATGTATAGATAGAACTGTATGTACAGTGCTTACAAATTCAGGCCCTAGAACTCAACTACCTCTGTCCAAACCCTAAAACTACTACTTCCTAGCTATGGGTAAGGTACTCGCATCCCCTAATCTTAAGTCTTCTTGTTTATTCTTGTTTGTACCATAAAGACAATGACAGTATATATCACATATGGTTAAATACACATACACAAAAACACTAAGAACAACATATGGCACAAACAAAATAGTCAATAAATTCTGGCTATTTTTATTAAAAGGCAAATGAAATTATGAAAGGCATTTGGTTAAACCTAAGATGAGATCTGCCTAGGACTGGCCCAGATCAACTATTGATTTTCTATGATTGATTATCATTTTAATCCGTGAATCCATTTAGTAATTGATGATTCTTTTTGTTACTATTAAATACGAGGACTCCAATTGAAGGTCATCTCCTCCTAACCACTGACCTCCCTTGGTCTTATTAGCACCAAACCTTAGTTAAGGAAGAGGTTGAGAATGAAATGCAAAACTCAGTGTGACAGTACCCCGTGGTGATGCAGCAGCTCAGAATGACAGTTTATTATGCCATTTGGAGTCGAATGGCAGATTACTGCTGGTTGGACAGCTACCTACACGAATCCAGACCTTACAAGATTTCAAAGTAATTTTGGTTGCAGATATTTATTTTAAATTTACTACATAGCTAATGACAGGGATATTACATTTATTTTTTAAGATAATAGCTATTCCTTCAAGCAAACAATCAGTGTCAAACAAATCACTTAGCTGACTGAAACGGTATTGCTTATATGAGGCTTTCTGCTACCTGAGGCAGAAGAGAAAAGAATAGGATTAGGATCTAAAACAGATTTGATGGCTGTGATTTCCACAATAGAAATGTTGACAGGTGGAATAAATAACTTCTGGAGAGCAACTTGTTAAACTGGGTTAAAAGAAGATCTGTATGAGTATGGCCCAGTCTGACGCCGTCTGCCAATCTGATTATATTTTATTACTCAGCTGAACTGTATTCCATGATTCAGTTTGCGGTTATCTAAAGGGGTCACAGCTGCAACAGCTCATATTTCCTGAACATATTTTGGCAGAAATTGTGGATTGTTTTAAGAGAATGCCAACTACTGTCAGAGATAAAGACAAAGGGCTTCTTTATAGTTATTTAACATTATCAAACTATCAACCAAGGAAAGGCCTCCTTTGTGGGGATTCCAGGATACACTTAGAGAGTCGTAGAATGTCCCCTCCACCAGAAAACCTTGACTTTCCACACACAGGACTTCTGCATATGCACCATGAAGTCCTGAAGTCCTTGTCTTTAAATCTAATTTCTCTGGGTAACTCTACCCTGTATTGTTTTGCCATCTCTCTCTTTGTTTAATTTCAGCAGTCTTCTCTGGGTCTTGCCATCGTTCATTTTTTTTTTTGTATATTCTTAAAATTATTAACTAAGTTTTCTTTTTATTTTTCTAGCTACCTGTTCCCACTCTGATCTGTTGTTTTCTAATTCTTTGACTTTTCTTTTTTCCCTAAGCAATATATTTCCTCCTGGCTTCATGTATTTACTTATCCAGTCTAGATCTGATGGTTAACCAATTTTCTTACCTCCTTACTAGCATCACCAATCTTATTTCTCCCTTAGCTTTCAGCAGCAACTGTCCAACCATGGCTCAAGCTAACCCTCCACTTACTCTCTCCAGCATGGAGGCTGATGGTACTGTTAAGATCAGTGATACCCACCAGAAATGCACAGCTTCTGGAGTCTAAAGCCCATTTCAAATCCCATGGTCTTTACAGCAAATCTTCACCACTCTTCTCAAGTTCTTCCATATTTTATTGCCTGTATACCCTCCCACACATACATAGTCTACCAAAAACTGACCTCTTTTCTCCCAAGGAAATTAGAAATTGGAAATCCCAAGACTCAATCCTTTCCATTTAGAATCTACCGGCAATGACTTACCTCTATGAGAAGCAACTTAACCATGTAATTTCAAGCTGGGCCATGAAGGCAGACAAGCCTGTTTATACCATGGGCTAAGTGTGTGTCCTTCAGTAGATTGTTTGGCCTATATATGTGTGTGTGTGTGTGTGTGTGTGTGTGTGTACATATATGTGTGTGTGTATATATATATATACACACACACACACAACTTTATATATATAAAACTAAACATATTGTTTCCCAGTAAGTATTCTAACTAAATTTTTACTATAAAAATAATTTATATTGTTGCGTCTACATTCATCCCTGTATCTTTCTCCCCTATTTCCAAAGAAGAGATGTTCCTTGTTCCCTCCAAGACTAATTTATCTTTAAACTCCGTACAATCTTCTAATGCTTCATTGATATCATATTTTATCAATCTGTCTCTTGTAACCTGTATTTTTCAGTATCTCAGCACATAAACAAATTACACACACAATCTCACTGCTACCCTATGTGCCCTTGTAACTCTAAGCTTCTCTTTTCACAACTACACTTCTATAAAAGTATTTGATACTCATATATTTCCCTTCCTCTGTTCCACTCCTATCACTCCACAAAATAATACATTCGATAAAATAATCAATAACTTAAAAATTGCTAAGTCCATAGACACTTAATGATAATTTTAGGTTACTATTTATTGAACAAATGTACCTGGCATGGGGCTAAGCAGTTTTATAGATATTTGTGCATTTAATCCTCACAACAACGCTAAGAGGTAGGTACGTTATTCTAATTTTACAGAGGAAGCAGAAACTAAGTGGAGTCATCCATTCTGGCATCATCTCTTCACTGAGTACACGCTTTTGGATAACCACTGTTTTTCATTATGCAGGAGCTTACAGTTTGGAGAGGGAGTCAGATTGTAAACTGGTTAGCACGCAGTGCTATTATACCAATGAAGATGAAAGCTACAAAGGAAAAGAAGAATATTCCATGATTGACAAAAACAAGACCCTCGGTTAGAAAGGTCAAGGGAGCTCTCTAAGGAGGAGCAGTTAAGCTGACAGCTAAAGATTCGAACATGCCTCCAGTGCAAAGAGAAGTGGAAGAGGTCCAGGAAAAAGAGGTGTCATGTTTGGATCAACTGAGAGTTTAGTCATCTCAGGCAGGGTCTTCACGTTCTGTGTGGCTACTGCCTGCTCCTTGGCTTTCTTTAACCTGATTGGCCTAATAAGTTGCATGTAGTCAACTGCTGGTAATCTAATGATTAATGAGGCTCAGAGTCTGACATCAATGTGCTCTCTCAATACAATTTCAAGTATTTTCCCCCATCAGTACTTACCATTAGGTTTTCTCTCAAAACATCACCAAATAGCATAAAAGTTTGGCTGATGAAAATATTGAGAAATGGTAGATTTTTCTTGGGAGATTTATGAATATGCATGTTAGAAGCTGCTTTTCTTTCAGTGTGGCCTCCTGGGGAGAATACTAAACTGGAAGGTCAAAGCCCTGAGTTTTATTCTTGGCTTTGCCACTCACTCCCTCGGTGACCTTGGACAAGTTGCTCAGCCACTCTGCAGGCAACTATTTCTTTGTTGATAAAGATATGAGTAATGATAGCTGAAACCTCTTTCCATATAGGGAAGTTCTGAAGATTAATGAGATACTGTTTATAAAGCACTCTGAACTCAACGGAAGAAAAGAGCTGTATAAACACAGAGTGTTGCTATTGTTATTCAACAGAGTCTTTATTGAAAATTCTATGTACATTTCTCAAAATCTGGAAAGGGTGGTAAAGACAGAATCTATGGATTATTTTATATGACATCCACCTCTTTCCATCTCTGATAAATTGTGCACTAAGTTCACCTCTATTCTATATACATAAAACCTTTTTTGGAATAAAAAAATATTTTTTGAAAATTCAAATGGTTTCAGAGGAAATCATCTTTGCTGGTTGTTGGTCAACCTGAGACAAAGGGAAATCATTTAAGAGTAAAAGCATAAGACCCCCATTTTTATGGTAAGTTACTCAGGAGACAAGATATGGGTAATACTGATTAATGACAATTTCTATCTGGCCCTACATCCCCATCTCCCAAAACACCAACTGAGCGATGAATTAGAAACCAAAGTGCCTGCTCTCATTTTATTTCTTCTCCTTGAGCTTGAAAGTTCTTTCATGGAAGGGGCTACAAGAAAGGAAGAAAAACAAAAGAGGGAAGGATCCCACCAATTCTCAGATTGGACCCTAAATAATCAAGAGTTGACTCCGGTCGGGCGCGGTGGCTCACGCCTGTAATCCCAGCACTTTGGGAGGCTGAGGTGGGTGGATCACAAGGTCAGGAGTTCCACATCAGCCTGGCCAATATGGTGAAACTCCATCTCTACTAAAAATACAAAAATTAGCCGGGCAAGGTGGCAGGTACCTGTAATGCTAGTTACTCGGGAGGCTGAGGCAGGAGAATAGGTTGAACCTGGGAGGCAAAGGTTGCAGTGAGCCGAGATCACACCACTGCACTCCAGGGCAACAGGGTGAGACTTCATCTCAAAAAAAAAAAAAAAAAAAAAAAAGAGTTGACTCCACTGTGGTCATATACACCAAAAAGTGAGACTTACTGTCATTCCTTTCATTTGTATCTATTATGCTCCAAATATTGTGCTTTTCAGAGCTAGCTATTCTCTTAAATGTGATACCTTAATATTCAGAATGTGTAGAATGTGGGAAAATTGATGTTCCTCTGAGCATCTCAATCTTGCATTAGCAGACTCTTTTGCATTTAATTTTGTCCCCTGTTTATATTAAAGACAGAAGAGGTTTCTTCTGACATGAGGAATTTAAAAATGTATGTAGGTAAAGTCCTTTAGAGTCTCCTATTTTTCATCTGCTTATTAGGTCTGGTGGGAACAGCTTTTTTCCCAGATGTTAAAGTTCCAGATGATCTACAATTGTTCTGAATGCATTGACCTTACGGTGGATTTGTTTCTAGAAAAGAACGGGAACAAGTAATCTGCTAAATGCATCCAATTGATGTTCCTGTGTCAGCTTTTTAGAACTACTGATTATCCCTAAGATAAGTTAAACTTTAGGAAAGAATATGTTGAGTTTTCTACACATATACAAAAACACTGAGGTTAGAACAATTCAGTCCAAATTTGATTCTACAAAAACCTAGAAAATAAGCCCACATAATAATTATTTTCTGTTTTTAATTATCATGGTAGCATGGCTTTTTAAAAAAATTATTGGAGATTTATGTTTTTAGGGTTCTTTAAGTGAGCCATTAATAGTACTGCAAGACATTTCAAAATAATTAAAACTTATTCTTCTTAAATTTTAGAAAATATGGCACATGACCTTTGTATTACTTCTGTTTTAGACCACAGTTTTTCCCCAAAGGAGGAAGAATGGGATTGATGTACATTTTTTTGTTGTTTTTTGAGACGGAGTCTCGCTCTGTCGCCCAGGCTGGAGTGCAGTGGCCGGATCTCAGCTCACTGCAAGCTCCGCCTCCCCGGGTTCACGCCATTCTCCCGCCTCAGCCTCCCGAGTAGCTAGGACTACAGGCGCCCGCCACCTCGCCCGGCTAGTTTTTTGTATTTTTTAGTAGAGACGGGGTTTCACAGGGTTAGCCAGGATGGTCTCGATCTCCTGACCTCGTGATCCGCCCGTCTCAGCCTCCCAAAGTGCTGGGATTACAGGCTTGAGCCACCGCGCCCGGCCTGCTGTACATTTTAATGACAATAAAAATGTACCAATTACACTTTTATTTCAGATTTGTGATAGACAAAACAGATACTCTCTGATTCCTTAACATCAGTGAAGAGCTACAGCTAGGACCCAGAGTTTACAGTTTATCACTCCATTTAAACTTTCCAACATCCAATAGATTAGCCTTTCTACTACAATCAGATCTTCTAATGTTGAAAGAAAGAGAGGGAGAAGCAGAGGAAGGGAGGAAAAGATAGATCAAACTATGTTTTTTTTTTTTTTTTTTTTCGAGTTGGAGTTTCACTCTTGTCGCCCAGGCTGGGTGCAATGGCGTGATCTTGACTCACTGCAACCTCCGCCTCTCAGGTTCAAGTGATTCTCCTGCCTCAGCCTCCTGAGTAGCTGGAATTACAGGTGCCCACCACCACACCCAGCTAATTTTTGTATTTTTAGTAGAGATGGGGTTTCGCTACATAGGCTAGGCTGGTCTTGAACTCCTGATCTCTGGTGATCCACCTGTCTTGGCCTCCCAAAGTGCTGGGATTACAGGTGTGAGCCACCGCTCCAGGCCAAATCAAACTTTTTTTTTTTCCCCACCAGTTGTGCTATCAATATTGGTAACTAAATCATTTGTGGCAGATTGAAAATGGCTCGCCAATGATGTCCGCAACCTAATCTCCAGAAATACTAACATATTGCCTTATATGGTAAAAAGGACTTACTAGATGCCATTAAGTGAAGGATCTTGAGTAAAGGAGGTTATCCCAGATTATGCACGTGGGTCCACAGTGATCACAAGGGTGCAAGAGTATCAATGACAAAGAGAAAGAAGAAGTAGGGACAGAAATGGAAGTTAAAAAGGAGAGAATATGCAACATTTCTGGCTTTTCAAGATGTAGGAAGAGCCATGAGTCAAATGATACAGGCAATGTCTAGATTACAGAAGTGTCCAATCTTTCTGCTTCTCTGGGCCACATTGGAAGAAGAATTGTCTTGGAACACACATAAAATACACTAACACTAGCAATAGCTGACGAGCTAACAAAAAAAAAAAAAAAAAGAAAGAAAAATTGCAGGCCAGGCACGGTGGCTCACACCTATAATCCCGGTGCTTTTGGAGGTTAAGGCTGGTGGATCATCTGAGGTTAGAAGTTCGAGACCAGCCTGGACAACATGGTAAAACCCCATCTCTACTAAAAATACAAAAGTTAGCCAGGCGTGGTGGCGGGTGCGTATAATCCCAGCTACTCAAGAGGCTGAGGCAGGAGAATTGCTCGAACCCAGGAGTCGGAGGTTGCAGTGAGCTGAGATCGTGCCACTGCACTCCAGCCTGGGTGACAGAGCAAGATTTCATCTCAAAAAGAGAATTGCAAAAAGAATCTCATAATGTTTCAGAAGGTTTACGAATTTGTGTGGGTCCACATTTAAAGCCATTCTGGGCTGTATACGGCCCATGGACCACAGGTTGGACAAGTTTGCTCTAGAAGCTGGAAAAGGCAAGGAAATAGATTCTTCCTCAGAGCCTCCAGAGAAAACAAAGCCTTGCTGTCACCTTCAATTTATCCCAGTGAAACTGATTTGGGACTTTTAGCCTCCAGAACTATAAAATCATAAGTTTGTGTTGTTTTAAGCCACTAAATTTGCGGCCATTTGTTACAGCAGCAATAGAAAACAAATACACCATTAAAAAGGTGATCTTGCTCATGTGAATCTTGTTTCAAAGTGGTTAGTGAACAAAGTGTCCCTAGAGAGCTATGAACAGAAGGCAGCAATCTCCACTTAGACCCTCTTGGTGTAGAGACAAGCAGACTGCACTGCCCCAGAACATATTACCCAATGGCTGGGATTCTGAATGTGGGCTGGTGTGCCTTGGGAAAGGGATAGAAACCTACCATGTTTGGAACTAAAAGGCTCTTAGTAAACAATAGACCCACCTTCCCTAACAATCCCATACTCGGATTGACATAAACCCATAGTCATTATGCAACTATGTCAGGTCTCATTTTTGGTGTTTTAAATAAGATTGACGTGACAGTGATGTTCTAGAAAATACATCCTTAGGAAACAAGAATATTTAAAAGGAAGGCATAATGCAGAATGAGTAAACTGTGTGTGAGAATACATGTTATGGGGTGAGAGAAGCAGATGCTAAAGAAAAATACCTCTAATGGAAACAAAAATCATGTACACATAAAAAAGCACAAGTACAAATATTGAAAATATTTCCTAAAAGACTCACCAAAGCCAGTTTTTAATGGTTCCCAAAATATTTTGGTGTGGCTTACCACAATGCTTCATAATCATATCAATTTTCAGCTAAATGTTACAGCACCAAATTGTCAAATTAAATTTTACATTGTTCCCTGAAAGCTTTATGAAGGTATTTTATTAATACCATTGACACTTGGCATGGTACAGAAGAAAGAGTACAAGATCTAAGAGCACACAGCTGCCTTGTGTTCTTGGACAAGTGACATAATTTCCCTGGGCTACAGTTATCTCATTTATAAAATGAGGGTTGCAAAGTCTCTACTTCATAGGATGTTAAAAGCCTTACAATAAATAATGCCTATAATATCTCTTTTAAAATCTGATACAGAGGCCACTAAATGTTCCTCTCAAAAGACTTCAGAGGTCAACAGAAGAGCTTAATGAGATTACAATAATATAAGTCAGGTAGGCAGGAGCAAGGAACTGAAATGAGACTTATTCATTGAACCAAGACAGAGGGACCTAGGAGAGAAGTGATCCAGCTGAAAATGCCCAAGGGCTATGCAATTTTGGGATCTGAGTGTTTTTTCCAAGGCATCTTCTCATGATGTTCAGTTTTAGTCCAGGCAAACAATTGACACTACGGAATCCAAGCTGATATGAATTTGGAGGTATAAACAGGTTGGTGAAGTACAATGTAGAATGTCTACCCATCAAGAAAGGGTACCAGCCAGGACGTAAGACAAGAACCAGGTAGCTTGTCATAAAGAAAACTGAGGAAGACAGATCAAGGCTAAGTTTGGCTATAAAAACTGGGACATGTCAAGGGAAGTAAGGGTTGGGTCAGAGCTCAGGAACAAAGTGAAAGCTCATTTATATCAGGGTCAGTAAGGGAATCTAAAATCAAGGCCGGGCACAGAGGCTCATGCCTGTAATTCCAGCAGTTTGAGAGGCCTAGGTGGGAGGATCACTTTAGGTCAGGAGTTTGAAACCAGCCTGGGCAGCGTAGCAAGACCCCATCTCAAAGAAGAAAGAAGGAAAAAGAAGGGGGAGGAGAAGAAAATAAATACACAAAATATAATCAGGTAAAAATCCTTCTGTCCAGCCAGGATTAGTCCAAGTAACAAGGAAAAGTATCCAGTCTATTGATAGTATCAAAGAAAAATTATACTGATCAGAATTAAACAGGCAAGAAAAACGTTATTCAAGACTATTAGAATATGGGAGACAGATTAAACTCAACTCTGCTGAAACAAGATGGGAGCGCTGTGTGAGATGAGCTAGAGGAAAAGTACTAGAGGACATTAAAGGGGAAGTTAGTCAACGTGATTAGACTTCTTCTGTTTGCTAATTGGTGCCTTTGGAAGTTAGGCTTCTACCCTCTCAAGGAGACTGGGAGACAAGGACACTATCTTTCGTGATGATTACCATTCAAAGGGATGTCTCCCAATTCCTTGAGAAAGATATTCCTGAGTTCTAAAACTGGCAGGACTCTGGGAGAAGACTTACATCTCAGAGGGGCAGAGAAAGAATTTACAATTGCAAGTTTTCTAAAGTAAATGCTCTAAGGAAAGTAAGATCAGAGGTCTATAGTCAGATAGAAACCTGTCTAAAATTTGATCAAGCTGAGGGGAACATAAAGGCCCTCTTGGACAGCAAACAATATGTAACTACAACTACGGGACTTTTAAGGATAGTTCCAAAGCAGACCCGAATGCCCAGTTCCAATATGGTGGACTGCAAAAAACTTGGAGTCATCTTTTTGGTATCTGGTAGTGGCAGAGCAAAGGTTGAATACAGAAGACATGGTTCCCTTATGTTTACTTCAAAGGATTACCCTACTGCCTTTCTAAGGCTTTTTAATAAAATCCCAATTCACATCATTCTAAAAGTAAAAGGGGGCCGCTTAACAGTATTTGCCAGGGTTTATTCCTTCAACTGCGAAACCTCTGGAGCTCCTTTCATTTCCTTCAAGGTCTCTTCCTCTTTCCAACTGTTTCCAGGAGCGCCTGAGGGTCTCTTATATGTACTCATAGACAAATCCTCTCAGCTAGCAACAGGCAACTCCCACTCTCCTTCCCTCCTGCTCTGCGTTCTTTGGTGCTCTTGGAGCTCAGCCTTTGTCTTTGCCCTTGCTAGAGGTCCCTGTCAAGATAAGCCCAACCCAATGTCACCCCTCATTCCAGTGTCCAGCATCCTCAAGCAAGGCTAAGCAAGGCTGGCGCTGCCTCTGGCTGCTGCTGAAGCTGAGTGACAGATACTGCCCAAAAGGATGCAGCTCTCAGCTCTGACTGCAACTGGAGTCTGTGGTGAGAACACTGTGCTGGAATCCAAGGTGGTCAAATACCCAGTGCCCAAGGGGACAGAATGCCTCACTTTCATTGTAATCTAAAATCCTTTTGGTTTCCAATGACTCTCGGGAGCTTGCAAGAAAATAGCTTATTCAGTTTACTCTAATGGTTCACCCCTTTCTAGGTCTCAAGGTCAATTGGCTTGGGAAAATATGAGCAACAAACAACATCCTGTATTAAAATTTACCCTGCTCTCCAATGGCTGAGACTCTTTATTAGCCAAACTTAGTATGCAAGTCTCTCTCTTCCCTTGACATGGGATCTTTCCCAAGAGGCTACTCAGTTCCTCGTGCAAATACAAAACTTGTATTTGGTATTTGTATTAGAAATACAAATACATTTCCAGGACTTGACCTATGAGTCTTCCTTGTTTACCCAGACAATTCAAACTGCTGGTAGTATTCACAATCTATGCCAGCAACGAACCACTCAAGGCCCAGGTAAATAGAGGCAGCCCAGATGGAAGGACAGCAAGAGGACCTTCTGTTGCCACAATGGCTGACCATTTGGTTACCTTTAGTGCCTAGAATTCAGTGTTAAGTTTCAAATTGGCATTCAGCTGAGTTACCTACTCAGCTGAGTAGGTAACTTTAGGTGGAATAAAATATACACTGCTTTTCCACGGTACTCAATAAACCTACTACCAAATTTGAGGAAAAAAAATGTGTCTCATGAACTGCTTTATTTTTCCAAAAGTTGTTCTTCTACAAAAATTGTACCCATCACTCATTTAGAACCAAATGTCCTCTGTCCACACTTCTATATTTCCTTAGAAGAATGATTCTTCTAATCAGTTTGAGGACAAGGAGAGAAAATAATGCAGTAACACGATTCCACCAGGTTATTACTGTAAAAGGCAGGAGGGCATTGGCCAGCATGGGCAATATCTTCAGCTAAGCGTGGAGTAACTTTACAAGCAGAACTAACTGAAGACACTCATACAACTCAGATACAAGAATGAAGGAACACACAGACAGTAAAGGTTCCTCCTCAAACCCACTTTTCCTTAGTTAAACTGGACTCCTCCCTTTTTAAAATTCGAGTCACCAGGCTGGATGAAAGAATTGTATATTTGGATTTTTCACCCTAGAAGAAAAAGTATCCTAAAAACAACATACTTTTGATTTTTAAGAACTTTTTCATTGTTAAGAATGAAACAACTGTTTGAGGGAAAGTTAATTTTCTATGGAATTAGAAGAGACTGCTGAAAATAATTGCTGAATGATGTATTTGCTCAAAAGTTATTCCCGACATCTGTAGCAAAATCCAGAACATAGTAGATTCTCAGCAAATAATAAACACACGCTTGGATAAGTGAATGAATTTTAGGACTTACAAAGAGAGAGAGCTTTTTTATTTAATAAACGAGATTCATGGTCCGGGGGCAGCTCTGGATTCTGTTCTGTTTCTCTACTTTTCTAACCTGGAGTTGGTTATATAATATATTAGTCAGGATTCTCCAACAGGAGAGATAGGTAGACAGGCAGGCAGACAGACAGACATAGGTATAGGTATAGGTATAGGTATAGGTATAGGTATAGATAGAGATATGAGAAGGGACATATTAGGGAAATTGACTCATGTGATAATGGAGGCTGAGAAGCCCCACTAGGCCATCTTTAAGCTGAAGATCCAGAGAAGCCAGTAGCATGGCTCAGATAAATTACAATGGCCAGAACCAGAGAAGCTAATAGTACAACTCTCAAACCGAACCCAGGGGAATACTGGTGCAAACCCCACAATCCAAAGGCCAGAGAATCTGGATTTCTGATGTCCAAGCACCAGAGGAGAAGACTGTCTCAGCTCCAGGAGAGAGAGAGTTAACTTGCCTTTTCTCTGCTTTTTGGTTCTCTCTGGGCCCTCAGTGGATTAGATGCTTCCTGCCCACATTGGTGAGGATGGGTTTTCCTTACTCAGTCCACTAATCCAAAGTTTATCTCTTCCAGAAACACTCTCTCAGACACACCCAGAAATAATGCCTCAGCAGCTATCTGGGCATTCCTTAATCCAGTCAAGCAGACACTTAAAATTAACCATCACAGACAATATGTATGACCTTATGCATGTCTTTTAAAGTCTTGTGGTTTCTCAGTTTCTCATTTGTAAAGCGCAGGGTTTGGACAAGGAATTTCCAAGATTCCTTCAAGCTCAGAAAGGCTTTAATTTCCAGCTGCTAGGCATCTAGGTGCTAATAACCGAACATCAGCAAATCTGTGCAATCTAAATCTCCCCTTAAAATAGAAGCAGGTTGCAAATTGCTTCAGGCCCACTAGAGGGCAGGTATTGAGACACATCTGTGGCTAAAAAGGACTAGAAATACAAAGCGGTCCCACACGAGCTACTGTGACATAGAAATGGCAAGTTGTGTAATGCTTCACTCTTGAACATCACAAAATATTTTACAAGGAGAGACTATTGACCCTATTTGGCAGATAACAGAAACCGCGGTGTATCCAGAGCGAACGACTTGCTTGAAAGCACAGGAATTCACCAAAAATATGGTCTATGATTCCAACATCTTGTTTCTTCGTTTTAGATATTGATCATCACTTGGATGAATTACAGAATGATGGAATCTGAAAGTTGTCAGGGAACTCAGCGGTTATTTCACCCAATATTTAAGAGCAGAACACTCAGTTTTACATTTCCCAAAGCACAGCCAGCCACAGGGTAACTCAAGGAGCCAGGCTGGAGGTGCCCTTCAGGGTGACTTCCTTTGGAAACATTCAGAAGGAATTTTTAAAATCAAAGAAGAAAAACATCTTGGAAAAAACTGGCTGCTGGTGGTACTGTCTCCTCCAAGTTGACATCATCAATCAACCAACAGTGTAGGAGAACTGTCAGATTCTGGCAGTGTGAGGGACAAGAGAAATTGTCAGACACTTGAAAAATGCAGAGCTGCTCTGCAACACAGCTGGAGCCCTGCACGGTTGTTATTTGATCTGGGGGGGAGCACAAAATTTAATGGGAAGAGAGGAGGAAAAGAGAGGGTATTCATGGAAAAGTATCAATTAAAACGTGCCTGATTCATAATTTTCTCTATTTCTCGGCAGAATAACTTTCCGCCCTGCTTTTTGCATTGTTACCTTCAAATTCATTTTTCAGCTGTTATTCATACTTCAGTTTGGTGTTTCTGAATGCATTCTTCCTCACAGTAACTGTTGACAGGTCCAGCCCTGGAACCATCTGGCTCCTGAAGTAATGAGACCAAATGAAATGGAGCTTGAAGAAATTAACATTCTTTCCTTAATCTATTAATAACTGAAAAGTGTTGATTTTGGTGACAGCTAGATACTTTATTATGAGGCATATTGGTTAATTAAGAGCATCATAATGAAGGTTATAGGAACGCATATCCCTCCAGAAATATACATATTTTTAATAAGCATAATTTGATTCTTCTCACAGGCTCAAAAAAAAAAAAAGTCAGTGAAAATGTTATGCACAAGGAAAGTCTCAACAAAGAATAAACAGACAATTTTGCATGGATGGACCACGGCTACTGTTGTTTTATTATCTTAAGTGTGCCTGTGTATATCAAATACAGCTGCTGCATATCGGTGAACGTTGCAGATAATTACAAGTCTTCCAACTCTATCACTCCACTGTCCCACGACTCTTTCCATCTATTTACTCTTAGATGACGTTTGCTGGTTTGTAGGGTCCTTATGGGGATGGGCAGGAGGAGAAACATCCATTTTGCCAAAATTGAAAATGCACAGTCTTTGACACTTAGATCATAGATAATGACATTTCCTTGGTCTTCTCTGATGTTTGCAAACATTTTCCTTTCGTCTGTGAAAAGTTTTCAAAAACTCTATCTCACACACAGACCTGTCATTAATAATAGATCAGGTGCTCTATCTTTCCTCTCACCTTTCCTTCACACTGAACTCAGAGAAGTTCTGCCTGCCCCTTGAGCATTGTGGATGCCCATTTCCAGCCACGGTTAGTCTAAGAATTTGCTCTCAGACCTTACTAGTAAATTTTATTTTTCCTCTGTTTACAGTCTTCGTTCAATTTTAGTTAACATGCGTATGTACTTTTCAGGCACGTTCAGCATCATTTTTCTTCCTGAGTCGTGTCCCATTAAAAAGAAAACACCAACAAGTAAATTCCCCAGGTTTTCTGTACTGAGAATATGAAATGATTTGTGCATAGGTGTGTATTTTCATTGCAAAACTTTGCTGCACCATTTCCTCCTCTTCTTTCTTTTTGCCATTGTCTGTTCACTACGTAGCCAAGACATCCCCACAGAAGGGGTGATCTGTCCCTCTTGCTTGTTCTCTGTTAAGATATGCTATGCAAGATTGAGTAGAGAGGGAAGATAAAGGCCTACATAATTCAGGGGAAAACTGGCTAATTACAATCAAGGGTGTGTTTTTTTCTATCTTGGGCCTCAATTATCCAGTTTGGTTGTCAACGTTGAAAAATTACTAAATGAAGACCAGATCTTTCATAGAGCCACTGCATTTCTGAGCAGAGGGAATGCATTTATTTTCTCTTTGTTTTCCCATTTGCTGTGCTATGTTCAGTCTCTATTTAAATTCTACTTGCTTATTTTACTTCCTGATACCTTCTCTCCATTTTTCTCATCCTTCATATTGTTAATGACAGATGTGTGTCAGCACCTCCATGACACTGTGCCCTCAACATTAGACTCAGGAGACATTTGGGGAACTCACTTTCTCATTCTATAATTAGCACTTCAGTTAGTCTTTGGTGACTACTTATTCCTGTTTATTTGGATAAGTAGTTCTGTCTTCAAAAATATAGTTACATTAACAAGCAGAATAATAGGGTCAACTTTACTTAGGGTATATGGCACTTTGGCCAGCCTTCTAGCATTCCCAGCCAGGGTTCTACATATCAGGATGACCAGGCTGAGGAACTGGAAACAGATTCAGGGCCATTGTTAGCTCTGTCCGTCCTTATCTGCTGCAGCCACAGTAATGCCTGATTCCAAAGAGAGGCTGGAGAACCCTCAATCTCATCATTCGAGCTCAGGGCCAGAAAACTCATAAGGTAAAGTCAAGAACCATGATGATTGGGTCAAGGTTATTCTTAGTATATAAGGGCACCAGTAACTGGAATAAGAGTGCTGAGTTCTTTTTTTCAACAGATGGGGGATAAGACAAAAAAGAATAAAGACAACTGTTGAAGAAAGCTGTCTAAACCAGTGACAGAGAATGGATATCAGTAATCAAAAGCCATGCTTATCTTTATTGCAGTTATGCTGTGCTGGCTCACTCTGGATTGTTTTAAGTGGATCCACCCCTCTCACACAAATACTATCATTGAAAGGGCTCAAAAGCCCAGCACCAGAGAGAGCTCCCTGTCCCTAGGATCCTTCCAGGCTTTTTCACCCCCTTTCTTCATCACCACTAGAAAAGACTTACTTTAGACCTTCTTAGCTCTGCTGTCTCTTGGCTTTCACTACTTCTGTTCTCAGCTCTCACCTTCCTTCTTCAGTTTTCCTTACCATGACAATCCATTTGGTCACCTTTCTCTGGTTTAAATCCTTAATAGTCTCTCTTAGCCAGTATCGTATTCTTTGCTTCTAGCACTGTATGCACTACAGCTAAGGGTAAGAATTGCCTTTGCTATTAGATTCAGCCTGGAAAAGTTGGTACCCACTCCATCAGGGTCTCAGAATCAAATAGCATTCCCAACATATTAGCTGTAATTACAGACTTAAAATATTGCTTAACAGTTTGTTTAGATCTTCAAGAATAAACGAACCATGTAGAGAATGTAAGACTGCTATATGACTTGAGAATGCCTTGAGATACATGGGAAACACTGATGTATTTGTATAAATGTATCCTTATTGCCAAAAATAACACAGAAATGTTCGGTCATTCCATTTTGTTACCGATGCAATGGTATAAATGGAAATCTGTTAATGTTAGGGTAGAAACTTAGAATCTGACATGATACAAAAAATAGAATGATGGTTAAGTCTATAAAATTTGCTAAGTTCTATTAAGTTGGTGCAAAAAAATAATACCTCCAGTATTTACCCCAGACAACAACGCCACTTCACTATTGCGAGCTGCACATGCGAGGGTGTGCTCTCCTTATGAGAATCTAATGCCTGATGACATTCACTGTCTCCCATCACTCCCAGATGGGACTGTCTAGTTGCAGGAAAACAAGCTCAGGGCTCCCACTGATTCTACGTTCTGGTGAGTTGTGGAATTATTTCATTATATATTACAGTGTAATAATAATAAAGTGCACAATAAATGCAATGTGTTTGAATTATCCCCAAACCAAACCCCCTGCCCCATCTGTGGAAAAATTAACTTCCACAAAACCAGTCTCTGATGCCCAAAAGGTTGGGAACCGCTATTCTAGCATCCCAACTTACAGAGCAAGGTGATCGCTGGTTTGCCTCTGCCTTCCCAATCGCATGTGAGTTTCTCTTTTGTGTCACTCTAACCCAGAAACATACAGAAAAGAGAATTCTGGGAAATGTAGTTTCACTTAGCCTTGTCTATACAGTACAAACCACCAGAGTCACAGAGCTCCATTTGGCTTCCTGAACATTATGTTGAGGTTTTATGAGGGAAGGGTGCAAAATACATAGCCCATGTTTATGAGGAGGACATTATCTCAAAGGAGAGAGGAAATGTCCTGTTTAACAGTTCAAGGTGTCATTCTACAAAGTGTCAGAATGAATGCTATAGCCAAAAATTGAAAGTGCAAACAAAAAAGAGTTCTAAAAAATGTTTTTCATATTAGTTTTACCTCTTTTCCACTACTCCCATTCTCTTAATAGCTTTAAAAAAATCTATGCAGCAAAAACAGAGAAGGACTAGAAAATGCAGAGAGATCTGTATGGCTTGATTTCCTTCACTGAATTCAAGAATTCATAAATTTTTGTGGTTTCAGACTAACCTTTGCTGTATCACATTTGCAGAACATATGCTCTTTGAGTTAAATGTGAGCCCATTTTGTTGAAAGAATAATGTCTTTTTTTAAGTTTAAAACCTTTTCATTGGTATCCAAGAGACACAGATGAAGAACCGTGGAGTAAGCTGCATTGAAATCTGTTCTATTTACCAGATGTGTAATTTCCAAGGCTCTCCTGCCTTACCAGTATCTCAAGGGAGAGGCACAGCCTTTGAGAGCAAAGCAGAAGAGAAAAGATCAGTATGAATGATAATGAGGTTTGCAAAGAGACCTTTACCTTTTTCATACAATGGGATAGACAGCTTTTTTGATGTCAGTTTGGAACTCCCATTAGCTATGATAGGAGTTATAGGTCTATCAAGAGAAGAATATAGCCCTATGGATTAGGTAGCAAAGGTCTCCCTCCCTGAGCTTCATTATTATTACAAAAAAGCTTTTTCATACAATGCTAATGGGATATAGATACCTGTTCAGAGAATAGATCTCATGGGATGGAGTGCCACTCAGCTAGTTTCTAATTCATGCACATACAGAATGAGAAAGATTGTTGGTGTGTTTTCCTGTAGATCAGGTCCCATGTGTCTTCATCCTTTTCTCCAAGTGGTCCCGATCCAGACCCCAAGAAGGGTTCTTGGATGTCACGCAAGAAAGAATTTGGGGCAAGTCCGTAAAGTGAAGTGAAGAAACAAACTTTATTAGAGAAGTAAAGAAACAAAATAATGGTTACTCTATAGGCAGAGCAACCCCAAGAGCTGCCGGTTGGCTATTTTTATGGTTATTTCCTGATTCTATGCTAAACTAAGGGTGGATCATTCATGAATAAAGTGGCAGACAATTCCCAAAACTAAGGGTTCCTCTCCATTGTAGACTATATAGGGTAACTTCTTGACTTTGCCATGGCATTTGTAAACTGTCATGGCACTAGTGGGAATGTTTTTTACCATGCTAATGCATTATAATTAAGGTATAATGAGAAGTGAGGACAATCAGATGTCACTTTCCATTTGGTGGGTTTGGGCTGGTTTTTTACCACACCCTGTCTTATCAGTAGGGTCTCTATGACTTGTATCTTGTGATACTAGTACTGCTGACCTCCTATCTCATTCTGTGACTAAGAATGCCTAATCTGAGAATGCAGTCCAGAAGGTTTCAGTCTTATTTCACTCAGCCTCTATTCAAGATGGAGTTGCTCTGGTTCAAACACCTCTGACATCACTACCACCTTCTTCTCTCATGTTCATAGTCACCTGGGGAGAGCAGCTCTGAAGTGTCCCACCTGTGGTCAAAGGAAAGCTCTGGAGCTTACCAGAGATAGCATATCTTTAAGAAATTTATGTCCCAGGCGGTGTGAATTATTCTCTGTTCCTAAGAAAATCAGCCTCAAAGATGTACTTGCAGGTCAGATCTTGGGAGCAGAATGACCTCCTGGATGTTTCATTTTGTTGGACAATCTTTGACAGAGCCAAGAAGTCCTAAGTATTACAGTTTTTTGGATTGGGGAATTGGTTGACATTATTTATCACAATGTAGAAATCAATTTGGGAAACTTTCCAAATGACACTCCGGAGAATCAACATGATCACTTCTTTTCTGGGACCTGAAGGGAGAGTTCAAAGTTATCAAGTCTTATGTAACTGAGTCTAGCCACCTTATGGGAAGTGAAGGTGGTGAAATAATTTGGTATTCTACAACTGTTTTACTAAATAAAACTGTTTCTTTACCACTGCTCCCTGCCCCTTAATCTCAAAGTAAACATCTCTGGGATAAGTGATATATGAGAATAGCAAAGAGAGATCAACTGAAGAGAACAAGTCAGAGAAATAGAACTCAGAATTAATCAGGAGCACAGGCGCTGGAAACACCTGTACATTAAAAAGGAAAGCAAATATATAATTACTGCTATAAAGAAGTTCACCAGTCTGAGAGAGGGCTTTGCTGCTTGCTTTTGACTTTTTTTTTTAACCTGTCTTATGTTGCTGAGTCTTTTCTAAGGTCATCAAAACAAAGACACCTGATCTAAACAAATGATAGGCCACAGCGCAGATTTGACAAGATCTCCTGGGATTGTCTTTAAACATTCATTCTGCACCGAGAAAATTCTGCTCTGAGAAGTCAGTGAGGATATGATGCATGCATTATGATGCATGCACTAACATGTGCCTATAAATATGTCAATCCATTTTCTGGGAAGGCAGATTATTTTTCATTTAGTATTTTCAATTTTCACTTTTACTAGCTGAAAACTCAGTGTACCTCCTTTACTGAGGCTGCAACTAGAAACATTCCTTAATTCTCAACGTTCTGCTGACATGAAGCTCAAAGGGGCCTCAACAGGTTATCAAAATTATTTCTCTTCTAACAATTCTTTTCAAATTAGTATCTCTCACATTGAACCTTAGGTGGGTCTCTATGGTTCTAATTTCCATGGAGATAGTGACTAGCTATAGAATACCTAAATAATCTAGCTTAGAGTCCCTGATTATGTAAGTAAGGTATCATCTTCTCATTCATCTACTAACTAATTTTTGTCATTTTTGCTTTTTTCAACTATCTTTAGGTTTAGGTTCTCTAAACAAAGCATGCACTCTTCCATTCACCATGAAGTCCAACTGTGATGGTTAATACTGAGTGTCAACTTGATTGGACTGAAGGATGCAAAATATTGATCCTGGGTGTGTCTGTGAGGGTGTTACCAAAGGAGGTTAACATTTGAGTCAGTGGGCTGGGAAAGGCAGACCCACCCTTAACCTGGGTGGGCACAATTTAATTAGCTGCCAGCATGGCTAGAATATAAAGCAGGCAGGAAAAAAAACGTGAAAAGAGTAGACAGGGCTAGGCCTCTCAGCCTACATCTTTCTTCTTCTTCCATGCTGCATGCTTCCTGCCTTCAAACGTTGGACTCCAAGTTCTTCGGTTTCTTGCTCCTCAGCTTGCAGAGGGCCTATTGTGGGACCTTGTGATGGTGTGAGTTAATGCTTAATAAACTCACCTTGGTATGTATCCTATAAGCTCTGTCCCTCTAGAGAACCCTAATACAGCACCTTACCCTATTTTCTTACGTCTTACCTAGTTCACAAATGGATGTTAATTGCCTGCTCCCAACATCAGTGTTTGGCATCTTGACAATATTGCTATAATATTGACCCAAGCTCAATTTGTGTTCCTCCAGGACTATGTCTTTTTTTTAGTTTTAAATACCAGCCAGTCATTACCATCATTTCACATTCTCCCTCTCCTTATTAGTCAGCTTGGGCTGCAGAACACTACAAATTGGGTAATTTAAATAAAAGACATTTATTTTCTGACAGTTTTGGAGACTGGAAGTCCATGATAAAAGTGTCTGCAAATTCCGTATCTGGTGAGGGCTCTGTTCCTTGTTTGCAGACAGCCGCCTTCTTGCTGTGTCCTCACATGGCCTTTCCTCCATGCTCATGTAAAGAGGAAGTCCACTGGTGTCTCTTCTTCTCATGAGAACATCAGTATTGCCAGGCACAGTGACTCACATCTGTAATCCCGGCACTTTGGGGGGCTGAGGCAGGTGAATCATTTGAGGTCAGAGGTTTGAAATCAGCCTAGATAACATGGTGAAAACCCTGTCTCTACTAGAAATCCAAAAAGTTATCCGAGTGTGGTGGTGTGCACGTGTAGTACCAGCTACTCGGTACTCCTGCTGAGGCAGGAGAATTGCTTGAACCCAGGAGGCAGAGGTTAGAGTCAGCCAAGACTGTGCCACTGTACTGCAGCCTGGGTAACAGAACAAGCCTCTGCCAAGAACATCGGTATTAAGATGCCACCCTTATGATCTCATTTAACCTTAATTACATCCCTAAATGCCCTATTTCCAAATACAGTCAAATTAGGAGTTGAGGCTTTAACATATGAATTTCAGGGGGACATAATTCATAACGACACTCCCTGGGTAGCTTAAAGACTATTCTCTTTGTGTCATTACGCAGGTCATGGATGGATCAACCACAAATAGATCCATCCACGACCTGCGTAATGACACAAAGAGAATAGTCTTTATTGCTTGGATGTTTGGGTTGCCATGACCAAAACATGTCTTTGAATAATAGACAGTGATGTGACTAGCATTAGTTTAATGACAGAAATACTCAAAGATCTAACAACATGAAAGTTTTATCTGAGATTTCTACATCCACTCTCTGGTTAACCTCTAGAATAACTGGAATGATTGTTGAGCAAATGTACATTCCTACCTCCCCTTAGTGAGGGCAGAATATGCTTCTCTGACCATTAGGCTTGCTTTGGCAATGGGATATTAGCAGACATCATCTAGGCAGAGGTTTGAAATATGTCTGTGCATCAGGGCTTGACTTCTTGTGCTTTGGCTGTTGTGAGGATAAAAGAAGAAGAGAAAACTTGAACTCAATCTGCATCTTAGAGCCAAGGCCAGTCAACTCCAGCTTTGATCAACCAAACCCCAACTGGCCCATATACCCAAAAGAATTGAATAAATAGTAATTATATGTCACTGAGTTTTGGTGGGTTGTTTTTTAGGCAGTGATAATTAACATAGGTTTCAGCGTCTTCAAGTGGGAGGTCTTTATTTTAGGCAGTGGTAATTGATTACTATAGACTTCAATACCTTCAAGTGGGGTCCTTCTGTAAACAAAACAAACCATACTCCTAAAATATGTGGCATAGGCTTAGATTGTAGGCAGTTGGAGGGTGGAGTTGAAGAAACTATGAGAAAAGGCTGGATGAATAGTGAGAACACCTACAGGAGGCTGGGAAAATAATGATCTATGTTATATATTGGCACAATTATGGTTAAACTGTCATTTGCAATAAGCTGGAAAACAGAAAATATAACAAATGACCTTTTCTAGTTGGATGAGGAGGTTTTGCAACAAAAGTCTTCAGTTCTGGGTAGTTTGTTAACAGAAATAGGTAAGAAAATATGTTATCAAACAAACTATATAGAGCCCTTCATTTTATTTGGTGAAATTGTGTTTTTCCAATAATGTTACAATGTGATAAGATACTTTTCTTTTTTGCATATTGACATTCACATCAAATACAAAGAAGAAGGGAAAGTGTAATCTCTCTCCCCGACTAATCAACACATGTGCATTTCTTCAAAAACTTTAAAATATGTTGAAACCAATCTCAAGATAAGGTGAAGAGGTGAAATTCTAGAGTCACACAAAACTTTATAGACATAAGTGATGCAATGGTAATTATACAAAGTGCTTTGCAATGCCCTTCCAGGTAGAAAGAGGTGCATTCTAGACTCAGCTTGAACTTCCTCTGGAAAGACCCAGAATATCATAAATTTATTTATCTTGGTGTCAAAATTGGTACAATTAAGGGATACTGAGAAGCTTCCACAAACTCTAAAGCAAAACTTCAAAGAGTTACAAATACTATTAACAGGGAATTTGGACCTAAAGTAGGAGAGAACAGTAGTTCTCTTAGAGAGTTTTCATGTTCATTTGACTCAAATCCCAAGACACCAAAAGAACCTAAAAATGTGATCACAATATTACTGCTTGGTGACTAAAACACAGAAAATGCTCATAATGGTTTTTGACCAAGGACTCAACAGATAAGGTGAAGAGTGCCATGACCGAGCACGGTGGCTCACGCCTGAAATCTCAGCACTTTGGGAGGCCAAGGCAGGTGGATCACAACGTCAGGAGTTCGAGACCAGCCTGGACAAGATGGTGAAACCCTGTCTCTACCAAAAATACAAAAAAAAAATTAGCCGGGTGTGGTGCTGGACACCTATAGTCCCAGCTACTTGGAAGGCTGAGACAGGAGAATCACTTGAACCCAGGAGGCAGAGATTGCAGTGAGCCAAGATCGCACCACTGCACTCCAGCCTGGTGACAGAGTGAGACTCTGTGTCAAAAAAAAAAAAAAAAAAAAAAAAAAAAAGTGGAGAAATAGTGAAGAAACTATAAATCAGAAAGATTAACATTAGGCCCCTCACAAAATAGTAGAATGAATTAACAGATGGTTTGTGAGAACTCAGAAGAGAAAAACAATCATTACTAGAGTCAGAATGTTTGGTTATGGAAAGCATTTTCATGCTTTTAAAAATATTGCATCTTATAAAATTGAAGAAGATGATTATAAGAGGCCCCATGATTTTATATGACATTAAGGAAAAAACACTACTTGAACCATTACCATCATATGCCATCTATTCTAAGACTCCTACCACTTGCTAATATGATTACATATAAAATAAATGTGTATTCCAACGTTGCAAAAAATATAGTGTTGCTATTTATTTTCCAGATGATTTCTTTTTAGGGTCTGCTAGAGGGACAAAAAAAGGTTAGAGGAGAAACAAGGATACTTCTTCCTGTTTTGCTCCCTGATTCCTATTTTGTTCCCAATTTTTTTCAACATCCCTACAGCAACACTACTTCTTCATCCTGGCAGCAGAATTTTGTTCCAGTAGCAGAAGCTTTTTCCAGCATATGGATTTACAACATTCTCAGGACCAGCATCATTGCCTTCTTTCAGAGACAACAGCACCTCTCAGGCAGCATCCCCTTCTCAGGGGTCTTACTGTACTTTCTATGGGGCCTCACCTCAAAGTTACCTGGTTTTAGTGATTTGCAATCTTATCTCCTTTTCTCTCCCAGCCCCAGGGATCCCACAGCTACTATTCTATGTGTATTAGTGCTAATAAAGACATACCCAAGACTTGGCAATTTATAAATGAAAGACGTTTAATGGACTGACAGTTCTACATGGCTGTGTAGGCCTCACAATCATGGTTGAAGATGAAGGAAGAGCAAAGGGACGTCTTACATGGCAGTAGGCAAGACGGCATGTGTAAGAGAACTCCCCATTATAAAACCATCAGATCTCATGATACTTACTCCCTGTCACAAGAATAGTATGGAGGAAACAGTCCCCATGATTCAATTATCTCCCACCAAGTCCCTCCCACAACACATTAGAATTATGACAGCTACAATTCAAGATGAGATTTGGGTGGGGACACAGCCAAACCATATCACTGTGACATCTATGTATTTGATATTTGCCTTTTGCATTACCTAGTACCTAGTTAACTATAATTTATATCAAATAATCTGTTAATTCATATGGCTTCTATCTCCTGATTTAAACTTGAAAATGGGAACATTTCTTACCTGTGTAAAGATAATTCTGCTATGTTGTGAGGAGGAAGTCTTGTATGTTGAGTTACTTGGTCTATATGCCACCACACTGAACAAGGCCATAATACTGGATGAGCAGAAAGATGGGGAAAACCTTTTTCTAAAAAGCATCTACTGGCCTAAAATGGGGAGAATTTCCGAGTAATGTAAATTAACTCTTCAGGGACAATCAGGTGGCTGCAATTACCTACATATTGTGTTAAATGTCTACTGCAAGGAAGTCAGTTAGGAAAAAATTATTAAAGCAAATACTATGTGTGTATATAGTGGCTTTATTAGTTACACACACATTTGTGACTAAAACGTCTAAGACGAGATTCACTATTACAGCAGGATGGGCCCCCCGACTTGGAATCATCTCACAACATTCAATTAAAAATTACAGTTATGCTAAGAGACAGAATAAAATACTTTAAAAAAAGAGAAAAAACAGCCAATGGAAACAGACTCATAGGTACTAAGAAATAAACTTTAAGATACAAATAGAATAAACATATTCAAGAATATAAAAGAAAAGATGAAGATTTTTGAATAAAGGACTGAAATCTATAAGGAAAAAATAGGACGAAAATTCTAGAACTGAAAAGTATGAAGATTAAAATGAAGAATGACATTTGGTGGTTGGATTTAACAGCACATTACACACAGAAGAATCAGTGAACTGAAAGACATATCAATGAAAGTAATCCAAATTGTAGCCTAGAGAAAAGACAAGAAAGAAATGCAAAAAAAAACAAAAAAACAAAAAAACAAAAAAACTAAAGAAGCATAAGTCACACATGAGATAAAATTTTTTTAAAAAATTACTAATTCATTGAAATTAAAATGTTTATGATTTAACTTATACATAAGAATCACCACGAGGAACTGTATAAAGATCACTGGCACCACTCATAGAGATTCTGATGAAGATTCTAAGTTAGTGGTTCTTGATGGAGTGTGAAAACTAGACCTGCTGCCTCATATTTTGCAGGTGTTCTTCACATAGTTCCTTGTGAGAGTCAATGCATACATACTTTCAGAAATCCTATTTGAGACTGTGAGTTCCTGGAAGGCAGGAATGTGTCTTACCTATCATTGTATCCTCTAACCTTCCAGATAAGTGGAAAGATATACTATGTTCATAGGTTGACTACTCAACATTATTAAGAAATCAATTTTTCCCAAATTGATTGGTCTATTGTAATGCAATCACATTCAAACTCTCAGTAGGATTTTTGTGATTACTGACAAGCTGATTCTAAAATATGTATAAAAATTCAAAAGGTCACAAATAGCAAAAAGAATATTTAAGAAGAAAAAAGTAGAAGGACTTACACAATTGGATATTAAAACATATTGTAAAGCAATAGTAATTATTGCTATTGGTACGATATTAGTTCAAAGACAAATGAATGTATTCATGGATCAAAATAAAAAGTCAAGAGAGAGACTTACACCTATTTGGTCACCTATGGCAAAGGTATTGTTACAGTGCAAAAAGGAAATGACAACCGTTTCAATAAATGGGATTGGATCAACTGGCAGTACATGTGGGAAAAAATAAGTCATGTTCTCTTTCTTACACAATACACTGAAAAAATTTCAGGTGAACTTTTAGAGCAAAAACATCTTTTAAAAAAGCATAAAATAATATCTTCGTAGTCCTAAGATAAAGATTTATTAAGCTACAAAAAGAGCACCTATCATAAAGGAAAAACTGGAAAAATTAACAACTTTTCTTCATTGAAAGACATTAATAAAAGCTAAAAATATATACCATACAGGGGGATAAGATATTATATATAATTATATAATTATATATTGTATATATTATATATAATTATGTGTATATTATATATAATGTATATATGTATATATTATAAATAATGTATATATTATATATAATTATATGTAATATAATAATATATAATATATTATATATAATAAATATATAATATATGGTACATGTATAATATATAATATTATACATAATATATAATAAATATTATATATAATATATATATCCAAAAAAGAATTCTTAGGCAAAATATAAAAAGAATTCATGTAAAACAACAAAAAAAGCCACATAAAAATGGACAAAAGTCACAAATATGAACTTCACATAAGAGGATATATCAATGATCAATCAATACATTAAAAAGTACTCAACCTCAAGAAATATCAAAGTAATGCAATTAAATCATAATGAAGCACCACTATGCAGCCGTGAGAAGGGCATGTGAAAAATGAAACTACCAAGTATTAGAGAAGATATGGAGCAATTCAAATCTCACACAGTACTGGTGCAAGTACAAATATATGTGATCTCTTGGAAAATCTTAGGCTATGTATACCTATACTATGACTCAGTATTTCCACTCTTAAATAGATACTCAACAAAAATATATACATATACTCACCAAAACACAGTCCAAAAAATTCATAGCAGTGTTGTTCATGATCTTCTAAACTGAAAACAACCCATATGTCCATTAATGTTAGACTGGCTAAACAAATTGTAGTATATAGACTTCATCAAGTAGCATACATAAATAATAGACTCCTGCTACATGTGCCCACATAAATGAGTCTCACAAACATGAATGAAGGAAGTCAGACACAAAAGAGTAATTGCTGCCTGATTCCCTTTATATTAAGTACAGACCAGGCGCTGTGGCTCACGCCAGTAATCCCAGCACTTTGGGAGGCCAAGGCGGTAGATCACCTGAGGTCAGGAGTTCAAGGCCATCCTGGCCAATATGGTGAAACCCCATCTCTACTAAAAATACAAAAACTAGCTGGGCATGGTGGTGGGAGCCTGTAATCCCAGCTACTCAGGAGGCTGAGTCAAAAGAATTGCTTGAACTTTGGAGGCGGAGGTTGCAGTGAGCCAAGCTCGCACCATTGTACTCCAGCCTAGGTGACAAGGGTGAAACTCCATCTCAAAAAAAAAAAAAGTACTAATCTATAGTGATGGAAGTAATAATGGTGATTGCTTTTCAGGCTATAATGATTGGGACGGAACACAAAGGAAACGCTGAGGTGCTGGTTATGCTCTGTATCTTGATCTGGACAATAGTTACATTTTGTAAAATTTTATCCAGCTGCATATTTAACATATTTAATACTCTTATACTTTTCTGCATGTGCATTAGAGGCATGTAGGTAAAATCCTTCTTAAAGTGCCAAGTGCTATGCAAATGCGAGGTTTCTATTATTTTGTACTTGCACACATCACAGTAATTCTAATTTCAGGAAAATCAAAAGATGGCACAGGAAATAAATGAAATGTCCCAGCTGTTAACAATAATTATATAGTCATAATAACTAAAAGTAAAATCTAAATACTGATGAAAGCAGAAGGAAGTATTTGTGTGTCTGTTTAGAGCACATGTACGTGTGTGTATCTGTCTTCAAATATAGGATAACAGCTATATACATGACATTTATAAATGTGGAATTAAATAGCAGAAGATACAGCTAAAAGAATTTTAATTTCTGCTTCAGAGGAGCAGAAATGGAAAGTAGAGGGTGCAATAGAGAAGGAATTGACAAACATTTTCTGTAAAGGGCCATTTACTTCAATATTTTAGTCCTTATGGGCCAGAGGATCTCTATTGCAACTTCTCATCTCTGCCCTTGAAGCATGAAAGCCGCTGTAGACAATCTGGAAATAAAGGGCATAGCTGGTCTCCAATGAGACTTTTTTTTTTTTTTTCATTAAAAGCAGCTGGTGGGGTGTAGTTTGCTGACACTTGGAACAGAGGATGACTACTTTTTATAATCCTATTATTATTTAAATTATAAATTATATGTTCATTTGAGAATAATAAAATTATCTCAAAGAAAAAAGTTACAGTATCCTTAGTAGGTTCTTTGTAACATTTATAGCATTTGTCTTCAAATATTTTTCTCCTGTATCCCTGAAAAATCTTCAGAGAAATACAAATCAAAGCACGATGAGATATCACCTCACATCTGTTAGGATGGCTATTTTTTTTAAAGAGACAATGAATGCTGGCAAAGATGTAGGGTAACTGGAACCCCTGAACACTGTTGGTGGAAATGTAAAAAGGTGCAGCCTCTACGACAAACAGTACAGCGGTTCCTCAAAAAATTAAAAGTACAACTACTCTAGGATCCAGCAATCTCAATTGTATGCGTTTATCTAAAAGAATTGAAATCGGGGTCTCTTTTTTTACAGATCTTCACTGTTTGGGGTTTATTTTCTTTAAGTTCTGGGGTACATGTTCAGGATGTGCAGGTTTGTTACATAACTAAATGTGCGCCACGGTGGTTCACTACACCTATCAACCCATCACCTAGGTGGAGGTATTAAGCCTAGCATGGATTAGCTATTTTTTCTGATTCTCTCCCTCTCCCTGCCACCCCCCGACAGGCCCAAGTGTGTGTTGTTCCCCTCCCTGTGTCTACGAGTTCTCATCATTCAACTCCCACTTAGAAGTGAGAACATGTGATGTTTGGTTTTCTGTTCCCGTGTTAGTTTGTTGAGAATAATGACTTCCAGCTTCATCCATGTCCCTGTAAAGGACATGATGTACTTTTTACATCTCCTTTTTACAGTTGCATATATTTCATGACGTGTATGTACCACATTTTCTTTATCCAGTCTATCACTGATGGGCATTTGAGTTGGTTCCATGACTTTGCTATTGTGAATAGTGCTGCAGTAAACATACATGTGCATGTATCTTTATAACAGAATGATTTATATTCTCTCGGGTATATACCCAATAGTGGAATTGCTAAGTCAAATGGTATTTCTGTTTCTAGGTCTCTGAGGAATCGCCACACTGACTTCCACATGAAATCAGGGTCTTAAAATGTTCTATATACACACAATGGAATATTACTCATCTTTAAAAAAGATGGAAATCTTGCCATGGTGCAACAATATTGATGAGCCATGAGCACATCATCATGAGTGAAATGAGCTAGTCATGGAAGGGCAAATACTGCATGATCTCACTTATATGAAGTACCTTAGGTAATCAAACACATACAACCAGAGAGTAGAATGGTGGTTGCCAGGGGTTGGGAAGGGGGGAGATAGGTAAGTTGCTGTTCAATAAGTATTAAATTTCAGCTGTGGAGGATGAATATGTTCTAGAGCTATGCTACACACCATCATAATTGTAGCTAACAATACTGTATTGAACACTTAAAAATCTGTTAAGAGGGTAGATCTCATGTTAAATGTTCTTACTGTGATAAAAACAAATAAATGTATCCAATAAACTTCAAGTTACTTTTTTAAATTAATGCAAAGCTCTTCTTTAATAGAAAAACTTTACAAAATTAAATTTTCATCTTGAAATGCTATTCTAGTTCACCTTCCCTGTATTTTTATCCTTTGTAAGATGTTTTTATGATTGTCTTTTATTGATGTTATAAAATATATGTCTGCACAAAAATATTTATATAAATTAACTGTTTACGTTTTGTAAAATCCCTCTGACAGTAAGTCTCTAAGTATCTAAAAATTATTTTCCTGGGTTATTAGTATCATCAGTAATATACTAATACAATTAATACAAGAACTATATTGCAATCTTACAGAGTTACTTTAAACAAAGAGTAAAGATTAATGGAAGTGAATCTCATAATGAAATAACTAGGGCTGTTTTTTATATCAATCAGTTCATGTATTCATAGATGAATATTATATATTGCTGAGTACAAATTCTGTTTAATTCATTGTATTTATTGTTGTAAAGCCTGAGAGGCCTTACTCATATTACTAAGTAGATGGCAATGGGAGAAATTTTATAACAATTTCATTTAGTTTTTCAAATTCTTCTTGAAATATATATCAAATATCATATAATGATGTATCATCAAAATTATTTTTAATGATGTATGAACTGACAATTTGATTAGATCTTCCTTTAAATATTTTGAAAGGAAGAACTGGAAATGAATTGATTTGTTAATCAATAAACTCTTTCAATTTCTGGGAAGTATAACAAAAGGTTTCTCTAAGATTTATGAAATGTGTATTAATTATGCCTGCTTGAGAAACTTTGCATAACCCAATAGATTTGGAAGGAGTTGGGAAAATCATATCATTGATTATTTCAATATACCTTTGTTATAATATTTTTTATTAAAATTTTTAATTTAATCATATGCTTGAATAACTTTTTCTTTTTGAGGCGGAGTCTTACTCTATCACCAGGCTAGAGTACAGTGGCCTGATCTCGGCTCACTGCAACCCCCACCTCCCAGGTTGAAGCAATTCTCTGCCTCAGTCTCCCTAGTAGCTGGGATTATAGGCACCCAACACCATGCCCAGCTAATTTTTGTATTTTTAGTAGAGACAGGGTTTCACCATCTTGGCCAGGCTGGTCTTGAACTCCTGACCTCGTGATTCACCTGCCTCAGCCTCCCAAAATGCTGGAATTACAGGCATGAGCCACAGCGCCCAGCCCTGAGTTACTTTAAACAATATTTTTATTGAATCATATGCTTAAATATCTTCCATTCTTTTTTTTTTTTTTTTTTTTGAGATGGAGTCTTGCTCTTGTTGTCTAGGCTAGAGTGCAATGGCGCGATCTCGGCTCACCACAACCTCCGCCTCCTGGGTTCAAGCAATTCTCCTGCCTCAGCCTCCCGAGTAGCTGGGGTTACTGGCATCTACCACCACACCCAGCTAATTTTTGTATTTTTAGTAGAGACGAGGTTTCCCCATGTTAGTCAGGCAGGTCTTGAACTCCCGACCTCAGGTGATCCTCCCACCTTGGCCTCCCAAAGTGCTGGGATTACAGGTGTGAGCCACAGCACCTGGCCTCTCCCTTCCTTCGTTCTTTCCTCCCTTCCCCTCCCCTCTCCTCTCCTTTCTTTTCTTTCTTTCTTTCTTTCTTCTTTTTTTTTTTTTTTTTTTTTTTTAGACGGAGTCTCGCTCTGTCGCCCAGGCTGGAGTGCAGTGGCCGGATCTCAGATCACTGCAAGCTCCGCCTCCCGGGTTTATGCCATTCTCCTGCCTCAGCCTCCCGAGTAGCTGGGACTAGAGATGCCCGCCACCTTGCCCAACTAGTTTTTTGTATTTTTTAGTAGAGACGGGGTTTCACCGGGTTAGCCAGGATGGTCTCGATCTCCTGACCTCGTGATCCGCCCGTCTCGGCCTCCCAAAGTGCTGGGATTACAGGCTTGAGCCCGGCCTCTTTCTTCTTTCTTTTTCTCCTATTAGTGAACAGCATAAACAACTTCTGGACCCACATCTTGGAGCTGCAGACTTAGCTCCTTCCATTTGTGGAAAATAGTCTACATTCATTCTAATAACAAACTTAGTCCTTAGTCCTCCTTTGTCAATAATCAGCCCATCGAACTTTCAGAAAGTGTCTGAGTTCCTTCTTCAATTTAGGTTCAATTCGGTTAGATTCAATTCAACTCCATTCAAATAAATGTCTTCCTATTCACATCAAGAAATGAGAACAAGACAGTGAAAATCAAAATTATATAATGCAATTATTTGTATCCTATAAATTTATAAAAATAAGAACACTTATTTCTCATTCCTCAACCTGTTATAATCCAATATACTGTCTATTTAAAATTGGAATTTATTTTGCTTAGCATGTGGAAAAAATTAAATAAAAATCACTTATTTTTATTAGAGATAGGGTTTTGCCATGTTGGCCAGGCTGGTCTTGAACTCTTGACTTCAGGTGATCCACCCACCTCAGCCTCCCAAAGCACTGGGATTGCTGGCGTGAGCCACCACACCCAGCCTGGTATTTGGTTTTCTGTTCCTGCATTAGTTTGCTAAGTATAATGACCTGCAGCTCCATCTATTTTCCTGCAAAGGGCATGATCTCATTATTTTTATGACTGCATAGTATTCCACGGTGTATATGTACCACATTTTCTTTATCCAGTCAATCATTAATAAGCATTTAGGTTGATTCCATGTCTGTGCTATTGTGAATAGTGCTACAATGAACATACTCATGCATGTGTCTTTACAACACAGTGATTTATATTCCTTTGGGTACGTAGCCTGTAAAGGAATTGCCGGGTCACATGGTATTTCTGTCTCTAGGTCTTTGAGGAATCACCACAATGGTTGAACTAATTTACACTCCCACCAACAGTCCATAAGCGTTCCTTTTGCTGTTATTTTTTGACTTTTAAATAACCATTCTACATGGTGTAAGATGATATCTCATTGTGGTTTTGATTTGTACTTCCCTAATGATCAGTGATGTTGAGCTTTTTTTCATATGATTGCTGGCTGCATGTGTGTCTTCTTTTGAAAAGTATTATGTCCTATGCCCATTTTTAAATGTTTTTTTCATGTAAATTTTTTTAGGTTTCTTATAGATGCTGAATATTAGACCATTGCTGGATGCATAGTTTGCAACAATTTTCTCCAATTCTGTCTGTTGTCTGTTCACTTTGCTGATCATTTCCTTTGCTGTGCAGAAGCCCTTTAGTTTAATTAGGTCCCATTTGTTAAGTTTTGTTTTTGTTGCAATTACTTTTGGCATCTTCATCATGAAATCTTTGCCGGTTCTTATGTCCAGAATGGTATTGCCTAGGTTGTCTTCCAGGATTTTTATAGTTTTGTGTTTTACATTTTATATCTTTAATTCATCTTTAATTTTTACATATGATGTAAGGAAGGGGTCTAGTTTCAGTCTTCTGCATATGGCTAGCCAATTATCACAACACCTTTTATTAAATAGAGAATCATTTCCCCATTGCTTGTTTTCATCAGGTTTGTCAAATATCAGATAGTTGTAGGTTTGTGATCCTGTTTCTGGGTTCTTTATTTGGTTCCATTGGTCTATGTGTCTGTTTTTGTACCAGTACCATGCTGTTTTGGTTACTGTAGTTCTGTAGTATAGTTTGAAGTCAGTTTATGTGATGCCTCCAGCTTTGTTCTTTTTGTATAGAATTTCCTTGGCTATTTGGGCTCTTCTTTGGTTCTGTATGAATTTTCAAAAAAGATTTTATAGCTCTAAAAACTACTAAAGTACTTGAGATACTAAAACAGTTTTTTAGTATCTCAATGATGCTTTAATAGAAATAGCATTAAATCTATAAATTGCTTTCGGCAGTATGTCCATTTTAAGGATATTGATTCTTCCTACCCATGAGCATGGAATGCTTTTTCATTTGTTTGTGTCATCTCTGATTTATTTGAGCAGTGTTTTGTAGTTCTCATTGTAGATGTATTTCGCCTCCCTGTTTAGCTGTATTCCTAGGTATTTTATTCTTTATGTGGCAATTATGAATGGAATTACATTCTTGATTTGGCTCTTGGTTTGACTGTTGTTGGTGTATAGTAATGTAAGTGATTTTTGTACACTGATTTTGTATGCTGAGACTTTGCTGAAGTTGTTCATCAGCTTAAAGAGCTCTCAGGCTGAGACTATGGGGTTTTCCAGATATAGGATCATCTCATCTGCAAACAGGGATAGTTTGACTTCCATTCTTCCTATTTGGAAGACTTTATTTCTTTCTCTTGCCTGGTTGTTCTGGCCAGGACTTTCAATACTATGTTGAATAGCAGTGGTGAGAGAGGGCATCCTGATTGTGTGCTGCTTTTAAAGGGGAATGCTTCCAAGTTTTGCCCATTCACTATAATATTGGTTGTGGGTTTGTCATATATGGCTCTTATTATTTTGAGGTATGTTCCTTTAATACTTAGTTTATTGAGAGTGTTAAACAGGAAGGGATGTTGAATTTTATCAAAGGTCTTTTCTGCATCTAGTGAGATAATCATGTGGTTTTTGTTTTTAGTTCTGTTTACATGATGAATCACATTGATTGATTTGTGTCGATCTGTGTATTTTGAACCAACCTTGCATCCCAGGGATAAAACCTAATTGACAGTGATGGATAAGCTTTTTGATGTGCTGCTGGATTTGGTTTGCCAGTATTTTATTGAGGATTTTTGCATCAATGTTCAACAATGATATTTGCCTGAATTTTTTTTTTTTTTTTTTTTTGCTGAAAAATCACATTTTTTAAAGCTCAGAAATAACATCAATACACTGAATCATCATAATTGTACTTTTCCTACACATAATGAATGAAAAAAACTATTGCTAAAAGATAATTGGTTGAGCAGTTAGAATATAATTACACTTTTTGGTAATGATAGACTGTACTTAGATAATTATATTAATAATATAATTATATTACAGTATAGTACAATTCTTTTTTGTGTAGCTTTTATAGTACAATTCTTTATCTCATTTGATAAAGTAGGTTTAAAATTCCTTTTTGAATCAAATATATCGATTCTAAAGAATTCATGTAAAAATCTTGTAGTGACAATGTAAACACATTGCCTAGGCCCCTTCCAGGCCTGGTGGGTTCCATGGGTTCTACTCAGTACAAACAGAAATTTTTAATAGTCCCAGAAAAAAAAAAAAATTAAAGTATCTCTTTTTTTTTCAAGACAGAGTCTTGCTCTGTCACCCAGGCTGGAGTACACAGATCTTGGCTCACTGCAAACTCTGCCTCCCAGGCTCAAGTGATTCTCCAGCCTCAGATGTAGCTGGGACTACAGCTGGAATTCCTGACCTCAGGTGATCTGCCCGCCTTGGCCTTTCAAAGTGAGATTCAAGTAACTTCTCAGCAAATCAGTCTCACCAAGTTGTACTGCCTCAGATATTTAAAAGTGCATTTCTTTCCTGTTATTATCAAGACCTGGAAATGGGAATTGAGAATAGCTTTTAAAAACTGTTCATATTTTAACATTTGAAGAACATGTCATTCTTAGTGTTATTTCATACTTGTGATACTGCTTTTTTCTTGGCATTTATGGCCTCTCTCTTAAACAGAATGACAGGTATTCTGTATAAGTCAATAAGCTGAAATGGCAGGGGTCCTTGCTTGCACAAATCTTTGTCCCACCAGGCGTGGAAGGGACCTAGGCAATGTGTTTACATTGTCACTACAATTTCATAAAATTTGTAATAGTGAGATACTTTATCCTTAACTGCTGCCCCTGTAACTTTGACAACCCTCTCTCTATACATCCTGTTGTGCTGGAGTGGTCCTCAGGCTTTTTGGAGGCTCCAACTAAACAGAATGTGAGTTGGAGAATTTTTTTCCTCTCGTTTTTTAATTTATTTTTTGTTCTTTCTTCCTTTTTTTAGTTGGAGATACTTTCACTATGAGTTTAATGGGATATTTTTATACAATTCATAGTTGTTCAGTCATAACTATTTATCCTTTTTTTTTTTTTTTGAGATGGAGTCTCACTCTGTTGCCAGGCTGGAGTACAGTGGTGCCATCTCGGCTTACTGGAACCTCTGCCACCTGGGTTCAAGTGATTCTCCTGCCTCAGCCTCCCAAGGTGGAGGTGTGCACCATCACGCCCAGCTAATTTTTGTATTTTTAGTAGAGACAGGGTTTCACCATGTTGGCCAGGATGGTCTCGATCTCTTGACCTCATGATCCACCCACCTCGGCCTCCCAAAGTGCTGGGATTACAGGCGTGAGCCCCCAAGCCCAGAACATAACTATTTATACTTCTTATTTTAGCTGTCCTCATATAGAAATGTCTTTCAAAATCTGGCCAGTTGTGATGGCTCACACCTGTAATCCCAGCACTTTGGGAAGCCGAGGCGGGTGGATCACCTGAGGTCAAGAGTTCGAGACCAACCTGGCCAACATGGTGAAACCCTGTCTCTACTAAAAGCACAAAAATTAGAGGGTGTGGTGGCACATGCCTGTAATCCAGCTACTCAGGCGGCTGAGGCAGGAGAATCACTTGAACCCAGGAGTCACAGGTTGCAGTGAGCCGAGATCGTGCCACTGCACTCCAGCCTGGGCAATACAGCAAAAACTCCATCTCAACAAAACAAAACAAAACACAAAATCCTCCCTGCATTATGACATGATCTGAACTTGCAATACCACCAGATGAACTGTCCGATGAAGCTTGCTACCGGAAACCTGAGGACAGTGTAGAAGAAACCAGGAAACAGATCTAGGAAAATTCTTCCCAATCTTATAGCTCATATTTGAAAGAAACTTTCTAGCAGTGGTCTCACAGTTGGTAACAATCCAAAATAGTGCCACCAGATATTACCGATAATGAGTTATAAAGCTTTTAGAAAGTTTTATAAGTTATCAATACTAAGAAAAAATTCAATCAGGCTAGAAGAAAGATTAAATTATCTTTCTCTTCTGTCCATAGAAAATGACAGAATTATTGTTAAATAAAGAAGCAATCAAAACATGCAGCCAGAATATGGAGGAAACAATGCTTTTCCATACAGCTTGTTAACAAAACATGTTATTTTTCTGAACTTTGTGATATCTGCGGCATTTGTAAACATTTTCAAATTGGAAACAAATGTAATTTATTGAGTGTTTTTTCTAAATGGTCACATTTGTACATAATTTTTAATAGTAATTTTGCATTCTTTTTCATACAGAAGGTTCCTCAAATTTGATAATCTTCAAGATCCTAGACTTGAATAGACCCCTGCTCAAAGAGCAATGCACGCTTTTCCAATAGCTGGAGGATTGAAGAGGTGAGGTCGGTAAACAAAAACTGTCATCATTCCCACAACCCTCACACCACAAAATATTTAGCTTCAGAATATCTCAAGGTGTAGAGAGCACTGCATTTCCAAAATAATCCTCAACAAAAATACGTGTAAGACAGGGAAAGAATGTAAGGCTTATGGTTTTATGGTGAATTTGATCCTTAAAAGTATAACCTCCCAAGCAATATCTTGAATTTTCTTTTTATTTGCCTTCCTCACTTTTTAAATAACAGCCCAAGAAATGCATCATGGGAAGCATCAGGATGGGGAAGAGGATGCCCTTCCTTTATGGATTCCAAGAAGGTTGTTAGAAAAGGGAATATAGGAAAAGTGAACTTGAAGACCTGAAAATCAGTAACTTTGAGATAATTAACTTTAAAATCACCCTAACCAGTGAATCCTACAGAAAGTCCCTGAACACCTGTGTAGGGAGCTGTCTTCAAGTTGAATCACTCTGCTCCAGAATAGATAAAATGGGGTTTTAAGGCAATAGTGGTCACACACGCCAAGCCAAAAGCTAGACCTAAGTGTGTTGGCCAACTGGCCCTCAATCTGCCTCTACTCCTTCTCCCTTCCTCTTACTTAGTTTTCCTCTTTTGTACTCTCCCCTTTCATCTCTGGCTTTTTCTTCTATCTGCCCCATTTTTCACCCCTCTGGTTTGTCAGTTGTCTCTTTATCCAGCTGTGGTCTGGTCCTGCTTTTTCTTCCTTTCACTCTCTCATTTATCTTTCCTTCCTATTCTCCCCTTCCTCCTTGCATCCTCATTCTCTTTTTGACATATATGAATTCAAGTTTTTAAGTTTGTGCAATTTTTTGAGTGGTTTTAGGTTTACAGAAAAATTGTGCAGAATGTACAGAGAGTTCCCACAGCCCATAGCCCATATCCACCTCCCCTCCCCCTACATTAACAGCCTGCATTACTGGGGTACCTTGTTACAGTTGATAGGCCAATTCTGAGACATAATTATTAACTAAAGCCCACAGTTCACATGAAAGTTGACTCTTTATGTTGTGTGCTTCTATGGATTTTGACAAATGTCATGTATCTGTGATTACACATTATATAGAACAGTGTTGCTGTCCGAAAAAATTTCCCATGTTCCATCTCTTCATTACTCATTCCTTCCCCCTGCAATTACTTTTTCTTAAAAACTAATACCCAAAACTTCACCTATGTGGCCATCAACATAAAACAAAGTTGATTTATTTCCAGGTAGTCTTGTAGATGTTTAAGAACAATAACTCATATTCCATTCATTATTTCATTTGATTAGTATAATAATTGTCTCCACTTTATGGATGAATCTATTGAATCTCAGAAAATCCAAATGACTTGTTCAAGGTTATATGACTATTTGAGGATGGGTGTGGTTGGAACCAGTATCCACATTTGCTGATGGTTGACCAATGGTCTCTCTATGCTACCACTTCTCAATTGCCCTGAGCTTTATCAGAGACAAGAGTGTGTTAAGGAGGACACCGATTTGTGGCTCATGACTTTCAAGGATTCTGACAGTCCTCATCTATAAAACATGTATCAAAACAGTACAGCTCAAGTGCCCTTATACAGACTTTGATGATGCACAGAAGTATTTAATAACTTACATCTCTAAAAATTTACTTCATGTGCTTTCAGATATTCTCCTATCGTATCATCCATAGATTAGACTATTTCCTCCTGCCCTCAGCCCACTCTCCCAATATTTAGGGGTTTGTTATTCTTAGTAAAGTGCCAGTGCCATATATTTTACAATCAAGCCAAATTCAAATAGGAACTTCTCAGCACTTTTAGTTTCAACTGCAATCTCTTAGCCATATATTTTTGTTTCACACTATAGCTTTTTGCCCCGGGTAAAGACAGGCTCAGCCATGCTCATTTTTTAGTTTTTACTAACACTCTCTATGTGATGCAGAGAGCACAGTTTTGTTTATGCTGACAGCTGTGTGTGAATATTTTTACTATTTTGAGATGTGAACAGGTTGACTTCTTGGGTGTACAAGCAAGCGAGTACATTGTTATTGGCACAGTAGCACTTCCTTGCAGATTAATAATAGATTTTGTTAATTCTGACTTTTTTGAGTGATACTACCAGATCATGAAATGTATAATAATCATATTTAAGTTCCAAAATTTTTCACCAAATGCGATGAAAAAACATTTAATGTAATTAGTTAAGTGATTACTAATGTGGCAGATAGAATTAAAGGTAGAGTATTGCAGGAAATCATATTTGAGCCAGATTCCTGGTCCCAACTCTCAATTCTGTTTTAAGATAGACACCTTTAGAAGCTATTCCTTCATTCAAATGACTAGGATACAAGTACATCAGAATTTCAGCTCACTACGATGCAGCTCCCTGAAAGCTATCCATTGGTCAATGGATATGTATCTTATGTTTTGAAGTTGGACCACGAAAACAATTCAACTTGTACTACTAGTCATGAAACTTATTTTTAAAGTATTAATAGGCCTTATTTTTAGAGCAGCTGTAGGACTGTAGAAATACTGCACACAAAGTACAGAGAGTTCCCAGGTACCTCCTCTCCCCTTGTTACTGAAATGCTAGGGTTTCAGTCTAGGTCCTGCTGCTTGCCGCACAGAAAGCCAATCACTGAGACAATGAGTATTGCCAGGGAAGAATGCTTTATTCTGGTGCTACAGCTGAAAAATGGGAGATCAGTTTCAAATCCACCTTATAACCAACTAAAACTAGGGGTTTATGTAGCATGGAATAAATGTAACCATTTGTGGGAAAATAGGAATTAGGGAGGGGTAAGGGAGAGGAGTTGAATCACATACAATGCTGGTGAGAATGTAAATTAGTTCAGCCACTGTGGAAAGCAATTTGAAGATTTCTCAAAGAACTAAAAATAGAATTACCATTTGACCCAGCAATGTCATTACCGGGTACATACACAAAGAAAAAGAAATCATTCTACAAAAAAAAAAAAAAATACCTGCACTCATATGTTTATCACAGCACTATTCACAATAGCAAAGACACAGAATCAACCCAGGTGCCCATCAATGGTGGATTCAATAAGAAAAATGTAGTACATATACAGCGATATGGTTTCACTGTGTCCCCACCCAAATCTCATCTTGAATTGTAGCTCCCATAATCCCCACATGTCATGGGAGGAACCAAGTGGGAGGTAACTGAATCATGGGGGCAGGTGTTTTCTGTGCTGTTCTCATGATAGTGAATAAGTCTCACAAGATCAGATGGCTTTATAAAGGGCAGTTCCCCAGCACTTCACCTTGATGCTGCCATGTGAAAAAGAACGTGTTTGCTTCCCCTTCCACCATGATCGTAAGTTTCCTGGGGCCTCCCCAGTCATGCTTAACTGTGAGTCAGTTAAACCTCTTTTCTTTATAAATTACCCAGTCTCAGGTATGTCTTTATTAGCAGCATGAGAACGGACTAATACACACACCATGGAATACTATGCAGCCGTGAAAAAGAATGAAATCATGTCCTTTGCCGCAACATGGATGCAGCTGGAGGCCATTATCCTAAGCAAATTAATGTAGAAACAGAAAACCAAATATTGCATTTCTTATAACTGAGACCCAAACATTGGGTACACATGGGCACAAAGGTGAAACAATAAATCCTGGGGATTCTAAAACCAGGGAGACAGGAAGGAAGAAGAGAAAGGGTTGACAAACTACCTATAAGGAACTATGTTTACTACTAGGGTGACAGAATCATTAGAAGCCCAATATATCCATGTAATAAGCCTATACCTGTATCCCCCTGAATCTAAAGTTAAGAAAAAGACAGGCCCACTCACTGCCTTCATAGAGCATACTTTTTCATAACCATTCATTTGAGATAGCTAATTCATCCACTTTATGCTTTCTCTCCTTACCTTCAATTTTAAAAATTACCTTTTTCACTAAGTCTTTACATGGTGGAAATGGGTGCTATTTCCTAAGTGCTGCCTTATCATTGAGGACAAATTGGTGAAGTTATATTCTTTCTGCTGAGAAATAAAACAATATAGGCCAGATTGTAAGTTTCCTGAGGCCTTCCCAGCCATGCTCAATGGTGAGTCAATTAAACCTCTTTTCTTTACAAATTACCCAGTCTCAGGTATATCTGTAGGGGCAGTGTGAGAATGGACTAATACATACACCATGAAAATGGGGATATTCTTTCTGCTGAGAAATGAAACAGTATAGGCCAGATTTTAAGTTTCCTGAGGCCTTCCCAGCCATGCTCAACCGTGAGTCAATTAAACCTCTTTTCTTTATAAATTACCCAGTCTCAGTTATGTTTTTATTAGCAGCATGAGAACGGACTAATACATGGACCAGGAAATGGGGATAAAGTCAACTCAGTTTGACTTCTACTTACCTAAAAAGGGCAGAGGCTCTCATCTCCTTTCTCTTAACTACTGAGTCATCTTGAAATCTAGATCACCACTAGTCGTAAAGTCCCCTAAATAGAAACATACCAAAGCCTGAATAAATCATTGATCTAAAAGCCAGTGAAATCTTCTTTATCCTCACCTATATAACTGCCGTTTGTAACACATTTGCCAAAATTTGTTTAAATTTCTCTATCTGGAATCACGATGTTAAGAACAGTGGGTAAAAAGTGTTATGATCTTCACGTGATAGACACTACGTGTTAGAATTTTCAGTAGTAGTACCTTGCTGTACTCATCAACTTTTAAATTCACTTTTTAAGAAATTACCTTAAAATGTTTACTCTTTACAAAATTGAGATAAATGCTTACTGATGCAATACCCTTCCTTTTTTATATACAAGAAAAGTTGAGAGTATACAGGATTCAGCAAATTTCTGTAGATACTAGAATTTAGATAACAGAAATAAATTGTCACACAGGGTTCAGTCTTAGGAGAATGTGATTTTGATATACTTTGGTTTGGACTCTACTTGGGCTTATTTTTAGGCAGTGAGTCATTCTGAGTTGAAATATTGTTGTATGCCCCAGGAGGAGATGGTTGCCAAACTCTTGCTTAGGATAGGAAAACAGCAGCTCATTCACTTACCCAAAGCATAGGGCAATCAAAGAACAAATGCCAACGAAACTGGAGTCTTTTCCCCGGCTTTCATTCATGATGTGGTTAAGTGCAGGCTGCAGCGAGCAAAAAATGTCTGATATGATTTTGGAAGGGCAATGAAGTAGCCAACAAAGGCTGTGCTGCTATTCATGATATAGGTCCCTTAATTTTAAAAAATCTACAGTACTTTTGTCCAGTGTAACTTTCTACGATTATAGAAATATTCTTTCTATATCAGTGTTGTTCAATATGATAGACACTAGACACGTGTGGCTAGAAACCATTTGTAATGTTACAAGTGCAGCTGAGAAACTTAATTTTTAATTTCATTCAATTTAAATTAATTTAAATTTAAATAGCCTTCTATTGCTAGTGGCTACAGTATTGAACAGGTCTAGAGAGAAAATCATCAGTCATAATGGGATTAGCCTTGTGGAGAATCAAGTTACTAAAGACTGATCATATAAAATGAGAAAATAGATTTAAGAGATCCTTGGAGTTAGTAAAAATGGATATCTATCTCAAAGCATGACAAGCTGGATTCAAACCTCAGTTCTACTACTCACTAATTCTGTGAGCGTCATCAACCTGTTATGCCTTCCTCAGCCTCACTGTCCTACTTTGTAAAACAAATTAATAAATATAGCAGTGCTCAATAAATTCCCCTTTAGGAAAATATAGCATTCCCAGAATATTTTACCCTTAGTAAAACAAAACAATGACTAAATAGTTGACATGTGATTTTAAAAGACAGTTTGAAGTGAACTTTATTATCAATAGTAACATAAGCTATCTGATGTTTAGTGAGCCCTTATAACATGATAGCCATTCATATTATTTTGTTTTACCCTCATCACAACTGTAATAACTAAGTCTTGGTATCATTCATCCCATTTTACCCATAAGGATATTCAGACCTTGAAAGATTAAATAATCTGCTCAAGGTCATACAGCTATTAAGGTATGGAAACAGAAGTTGAATTCAGGTCTCTGCAGTTCCCAAGACAGTGTTCTTCAGGGCCGGGCATGGTGGCTCACACCTGTAATCTCAGCACTTTGGGAGGCTGAGATGGGTGGATCACGAACAAGATCAGGAGTTCGAGACCAGCCTGACCAACATGATGAAACCCCGTCTCTACTAAAAATACAAAAATTAGCCAGGCATGGTGGTGTACACCTGTAATCTCAGCTACTCAGGATGCTGAGGCAGGAGAATTGCTTGAACCCGGGAGGCAGAGGTTGCAGTGAGCTGAGATCACGCCACTGCACTATAGCCTGGGCAACAGTGTGAGACTCCATCTCAAAAAAAAAAAAAAATTTCAATAGGTACTTTGCTGTCTTCATACAGTAGGGTAGCAAGAACTGTCACATCCATTTCTGAAAATAAAATGTACTCAATATTCTGACAAACCCTCCCACAATACCTAGGATACTAGAAAAAATATAACAATCCTACTGCTAAATGTGTAAATGTGTACCTGAGCATTCACACATGTAAGAGAAATCCCAGTGGTCAAAAATGAAGAAGATGCTACAGCATAATTGGTAAGCGAAGAAGACCAATGGTTTCTCACATATAATATCTAAAGTACAAACAAGCACAGAAATTAGACTTCATCAGAATTAAAACTTCTTTATTGCAAGAGACAGGATGAATAAAGTGAAAAAACAACCCGCAAAATGAGAGAAAATATTTGTAAACATTAGCTTACTACCCCAAATATACAAGGAAGTCTTACAACTCAACAATAAAAAGATAATCCAATATTTTAAAATGGACAACAGGTTTGAATATACATTTTTCCAAAGATGATATTCAAATAGCCAATATGCGTATGAAAAGATACTCACTATTGTTAGTCACTAGAGAAATGAAATCAAAACTATGGTGAGTTACCATTTTATACTCACCATATGCCTATAATAAGAAAAGATAGATAATAACAGCTGTAGGCAAGAATGTGGAGAAATTTATACTCTTATACATTGCTGGTAGAAATGTAAAAATAGTGCAGCTCTTCTGTAAAAACAATTTGGTGGTTACTCAAAAAGTTAAAGATAGAGTTACCACATGACCCAGCAATTCCACTCCTCGGTATTATACTCAAGGGAAATGAAAAATTCTCTATATCTACACAACAATGTGTATATCTATATTTAAAGCAATAGTATTCATAATAAACCCAAAGTGGAAAAAACCCAAATGCCTGTGAACCTATCAATAATTAGACAATACGTATTTTATTTGCACAGTGGAATATTATTCAGCCTTAAAAAAGAATGGCATTTTGATACATTCTACAACACGGATGAACCTTGAAAACATTATGGTAAGTAAAAGAAGCCAGTCATAAAAGACCCTCATTGTACAATTTATTTTGTAGAAAATGTCCAGAATAGGCAAATCCATAGAGATGGAAAGTAGATTCATGGTTGTATCAAGCAAGGGGATGCGGGGCACAGGAGGTGATGCTAATGGGTGTTAGTTTCTTTTGGGGATGATGAAAACGTTCTGAAATAACACAGTGATGACAGGTGTTAGCTTTGTGAAAATACTAAAATTCACTTAATTGTACACTTTAAAGGAGTGAATTCTAAGGTATGTGAATTCTATCTCAATAAAAGAAAAACAGAAGTCAATGCCACCTTGAAGAATCTGCTTACTAAGATTTTAACAGAAAGAAAAGACAAAATAATGGTAAATTAAAACCATCTTTGCCTGAAGCCTAGGACATCAAACAGCTAGGGAGGGCTAGGAAGTACCTACTTATTGGCATTACTTGTGTGTCCCAGAATAGGCAAAGACCAGAAATTGATGTTGGGTTATGGTTGCATGGAATCCCGGCATAAGAACATACAGCCTCCTGGGGAGAAAGCATCTTCAAGCCAGGCTCTCAGGCTCTCCACAGACTAAGATCAGCCAAATTTAAACTCCCTATTTAAAATTACTGAACACTAAAACAAATTATCAATGTTGACCAAAAGTCTGCGGAAGCAACAAAAAGGCACAATTAGAAACATCAAGAATGCCATATACTGGAATTACCAGACACAGAAATAAGACCATTACAAGATTAAAGTGACCAACATATTTGCAAAAAGAAAGAAAGAAGGAAGGAAGGAAGGAAGGAAGGAAGGAAGGAAGGAAGGAAGGAAGGAAGGAAGGAAGGAAGGAAGGAGAAAGAAGGAAGGAAGGAAGGAGAAAGAAGGAAGGAAGGAAAAGAAAGAGAAAGAAAGAGAGAGAGAGAGAAAGAAAGAGGGAGAGAAAGAAAACAGTTGAGCTTATAGAAATATAATATATATGTATATATTTCTAAAAATGTAAAAATATGTAATTGATCATTTAAATCGGATTACTATACCCAAAGAGAAAATTGTTAACTAAAAAAATTATGGGAAAAAATACCTAACATGCAGCATAGAAATAACAATATAGAGAAAAAAAGAGAGAAAAGAGACATGGAAGATGAAAAAAATAAAGGTGGAATGCACATCTAATTAGGGTTCAAAAAGGGAGAAATAAATAGAGGATGAGAAAATATTATTGCATGGCTGAGAATTTTTGAAAATTGATGAGATTTAGGAAGCATAATTATTAAAAAAGAAATTAAAATAATATGGAGAAGAGATTGCCTACAGAAAAGTGACTGTGAGACTGGAAACAGTTGTCTCAACAACAATCACGGGACTGAAGTAACCGACTGATTATTAAGTAAAGAGTAAAAATAACTTTTAATAAAAAATTATCTTTTAAGGCTGGGCACAGTGGCTCATGCCTGCAATCCTACCACTTTGGGAGGCCGAGGTGGGTGAATTGCTTGAGCTCAGGAGTTCGAGACCACCCTGGGCAACATGGTGAAACCGTGTCTCTATCAAAAAATACAAAAAATTAGCCAGGTGTAGTGGTGTGTGCCTGTGGTCCCAGCTATTTGGGAGGCTGAGGTTCAAGGCTTCCTTGAGCTAGGGAGGTGGTAACTGCTGCCTTCTGCCTTTGCAACAGGGCCAGATCCCATCTCAAAAAAAAAAAAAAAAAAAAAAAAATTCTCTTCCAGCTAGACTATCAATCCAGAACAATGTTGAATAAAGATATTTGAGGCAAGCAGAAGCAGGTTTGAATTTCTAATATATGTTCCTTAAAAAATTCACAAGTTTAAGATGCAAAAAGGATCGGTAAGCAAAGAAATCGCTAAACATTTAGGAAAATTAGAGGCATCCATTGCTGGCTTTCCAGTTATGTGGGTCAATAGGCATTCATCAGGTAAGATGTTCATGAACTGCCCACAGGACTAAATTTTGCTCCCAATATTGTCAATGGATACCCAGAATAGCCTGGGTTTTTAGCCATTCCTCTGTGTGTGTGTGTGTGTGTGTGTGTGTGTGTGTGTGTGTGTGTGCGCGCGCGCGCATGTGTGCATGGTGTGTGTGTGTTTCTCATGGGCTCATGAATGCCTAACAATGTTTTCATTTTAATTCACTGGTTTTTCTTTGTTCCTTTGTCAGAATCATACAGTGAGTTCATCTAAGTCTGAATGGGCAGCACCTGCTCTGTTGCACACACAAATTCTACCTACCTGGTGGTATGACCAGTGACAGAAATTCCCAGGCCTCTGAAAATCATATGATCCTAGAATTGCAAATGAGTTTACAATTCATGATTCAAGCTTCAGAGATCATGGGAAACAAAGACTTTATTCAAATCGACATCCTCTTCCTACTGAGAGATAGTTAGTGCATTTTAAACAGTAACTGATAATATCACAAACCTCTAGGTTTTAAAACAGTTAAGCTCTAGACTTGTGATATAGGATATGCAACCACTAAATTATCTTATTTATTTGCGATCCAAATTCCATGATTTCTCACAATTGGTAGTTTATTGAAAGTAACAGAAGAGAGGAATTTTGCTTACTGAGTGGGAAAAGCACCTTTCAGAGTCCGCAGAGTTCAAGATAAGGTGTATGCTACTGTGAGTTAAGTTTTCTTTCAACTATAGTCACTGCTGAATTCAGTGGGATCCACGTACAACAAGTTTGTCATCTTTGAGGTCGACAGGAACAAAACAAATGATTAACCCGAGTAGAATTTTTAGCTTCTCAAAAATATGTCAGAGAGGAATATGGTCTAACAGCTGTGTCCATTCTGTAACATAATTTTAGGTATAAAATAAAATCTTAGAAATTACATTAACTCTGCTATTGAAAAGATCACCTCACGCCACCAACCAGTCAATCAATAAATACCTAAGTACATTTTTAAAATATGTAGGTGAGATTGGCTATTCCAAATAACGAAGCTCATTTGGAAAAAGTTGCCTTATTAATAAACTTAGGTTACTTCCCTGACAGTGCCTTTATGCACAGAGCATTCAAAATACATTGCAAAACATTTATTTTTTATTAGCCTTCCATTTGTTTAATTTCTTTTGGCAGTTGTGATTTTTACAGCATAGATGATGTGACTAATTTATGTTTTCCTAATTGGACAGTTAACTATTCTTGTATATATTAATTTTGCACAATGCCTAAATGTTTCCAGAGAACACTAATGAACTAATTAAATAAACCAACACACAATCCGATTTATGATTCATCCATCATTCATCTGCTACCGATTCCAATATCCCCTCGCTTCCCTGGTGTGCATGAGTTAGCAGAATATACATGGAGAAAAACAAAGCTACAATAATGCTTTGTATTGGATGTCCTGTGGCTGGCTGATACTTAATATTAGCAGGTTATATTTCCATTAGAGAATGAGTTACGCAATATTCAGTTGTGTGGCTCAATGCCTTCCATTTTGTGTTTGGAGGCACACTAACTTCAGTTACCCAACTCATGATAGTGAAGCCTATCTCTTCCTCCCTGCCCCACTCAATTAGGGGTAGCTAGCCTTTAATGGTTGGGTGAGGGATGGAGACCCTGCAACTCTTCTAATTTTTGCAGCTGGAGCGTGAGTCAGTTTAGCCTCTCAGTGGCTTGAAAATATAGGCATTTGCTTTCATTCATGCCTCGGTTGAAATCACCCAATTCTCGCAACAAAGATTTATTTCCTATGCAAGAATAATAGTGTGAAATTCAGAAATATTTTGAAAATCTACTTTGGAAATTTTTGTTGTTTTTATTTTTGTTTTGTTTTGTTTTGTTTTTTGTTTTTGTTTGTTTGTTTTTGGCAGAGCCTTGCTCTATGACCCAGACTGGACTATAGTGCCACAATCTCAGCCCACTGCAACCTCTGCCTCCCAGGCTCAAGTGCCTGTCTCAGTCTCTCAAGTAGCTGGGACCACAGGCACAGACCACCACACCTTGCCAATTTTTTGTATTTTTTAGTAGAGATGGGGTTTTGCCATGTTGCCCAGGCTGGTCTCAAACTCCTGAGCTCAAACTCATCCTCCTGCCTTGGCCTCCCAAAGTCTTGTGATTACAGGTGTGAACTACCACACCAGTCCTAGAAATGTTTTACAGGCCTTTAGTGCTATGCAAATATCAGGTACCTATGAAATAAACTTCATAAGAAGTTGAATATTACTGTCCTGAATTTCGGTTATTGTTCATAAAACTTAAGTGCTGAAAGATTCTCTGATATAACCGAGTCAAACATGTTCCAAGAAGTTATGTTAAAAATAGAGAACTGGGAATACTGGTGATTCTTATCTAATATATTCTACCCAAGGATTAGAGAAAATGTAAAATTACCTGCAAAATATTATTAGAAACACCAATAGGTAAAATTTGCTCACTCTCTTTTTTTGATTTAAATACTTCCTTACCCAGAACTAAATTAGTTTTGGGCCAAACCAAATTACAAACAAATCTAATAGTCTCTTGTATAGAACAGGTCATCAGGAAGCCTCGGGGAAGCCTATGTTTCACCATCTGCTGGTTGGTCTTCTGAGATTTCATGATCTGGCTAGGCTTTTGAAGGTCACGTTCAAAATCTAAATCTCCACAAATAAATTTAGGATTAGAAGGTGAGAAATGACCCATTTTATTTTATTTTACTAATTTAGATTTCTCGGCCACAGCTTGAAAATCAAAGGTATTTAGCTGAGTCACAGATATTGTGGCTTTACTAAGTGGTTTGTTCGTCTCTCTTCACTGCTAATTTTCTTTTAAATTGCTGTGTATTTGAGTAGCCAGACCAACAGCCAGCAGAGGAGATCAGGGACTGGGGAAGAAAGGAAAAAACTGCTGGCTAGCACCTGTAGGGGGTGACACCACTTATGAGACACATGTCTTGAGGCATATCAAATGATCCTTGGCAGGTGTATCATAAACAGATCCTCAGCCTATGCCAGGGTGCCTGCCCGTTGTAATTAAAGTTACATTATAAAAAGCTCCTGCTGTTTCCTTCTTCTGAAAAATGCTGACAGAGGTTTCCTCAGACAACTATGACAGTATTTCCGACACCTCTGCATTTGCTATTCCTGTGGCTGCAAACAACAGCCTCCACCTTTACGTTAGTTACAATGCAAATTAGGGAGGCAGTGAGATGCAACCAGCATAATTATAGATGAGACAGGACAGTGTGCTTTCGCGTCAGGGGTCAGCCTCTGTGGAAAACGACAAGAAAAGGCAAAGCCATTTAGCTAGCTTTTTAAAACTCAAAAGAGAAAGCACTTTTCTGAACCAGGAATAATCTCAGATGATAATATCCTGAGTATGGACAAAGGTCGCTAAAGCTTAGGGATATGAGGCTGTCACTGTGAGATTCAAAGAGGTAATACAATCTCATTTCACAGAAAATTTTAGGAATCCGGTAGAGAGCTATCTATCTGGAATGGTTAAATCCCTGGAAATAGAGGAATAAATTAAAATGACTTCTTGAAGACTTGCAGTCATATAATTATAAATGATAAATGTGTGTAATAATACGTTGCCACCGTATATCTAAATTTAGTACTCCTAAGAACTAACAATAGTGACAAAAGATAGCAGCTGCTTTACGGATCAAAACACCAGCTTCCCCTTCACTAGGAGACAATATTAGATACTTTAAGTGCAGATGAGATACTCAAGGAAACGTGAAACTAATGGCAAATATTGTAACTACGTAGGAAAAGCGCACTGAAACTGAATATTATAAGTAGGTAGGAAAGAGCACTGCAATTTCATCTTACATATTCTGTCTGCCCTCTTCAGTCTTGGCATGCCAGCCTACGTAACTCTTGGTGAGATTGTCTGCAGACTTATTTTAACTACAGCCTTACAAAATCTCGCCATAAAGGGAATCATCTTAAATTGTCTAACACAAGCTAGTTACCATCAGATTAAGTTGCTTTAAATAAAAAATGTTTTCATTTAAATAACTAAAAATGCAACATTTCTCATCTTTCCATTTGCTTATGAAACCCCTTTCGGTGGTCATTCATTCATTCATTTATTCCCACCAAAATGTTTATTGAGTTATTTACCCTGTGCCAGAGACAGATCGAGATACTGGACATACAAAACTGAACAAACCAGACTCAGTTTCTCCCTTAAAAAACGTAGTTTGGTCAAGAAGTCACATAATAATGAAACAAATCGATAAGTAAGTAGGAGGTGTGAAAATGAACAAATCAGAACTATTCTAGGATACTGTCATTCAAAAGTGTATACACACAATTCTGTGATTACAGAATACGCAATATATCCTTGTGGAAAAACACCAGAGAAGAGTTTAAAAAGGATGGCCTTTGACATTTGACTTTTTTAACGGGTAAACTTCCCTTTTTGTAAATTTAAGATAATTTTTACATGAACTTCATGACCAGGGTTCTGTGACAGGAATATTCAGTTTTATAATAAAGAAAACAAATTTAGGCTTCCGGAAGTTAGCACACTTTTACCCTATAGAGTTTGAAGCTTTTCCTCCACCACATCTGGGTCTGTTTTGACTTGGAGCCCACTGAGCCCCCTGCTGTCTTCAAAGACTGTTCATCCTAACTACGCATAATTTGGAGGGGAGACTAAAATTCTTAATATTATTGGAGGGATGATACATTGAAAAGGACAGAAAATACCAGGTGTTTGCGAGGACATGGAGTAACTGGAGCTTCATGCTCTGATAGGAGTGTAGTGTACAACCACTTTGGAAGACTGACTGGCAGAATATTTGCATATCCTATGATCCACCAGTTTCACCTTTAGTAACACACACGACAAAAAAGAGCATATATGTTCAAGAAAAGACAATACTAGAATTTTTGTCACAGGAGTAAGTACAGGAAATAAATTTTTTTTAAAAAGACAAAAGAATTTTGGTAGCAGCATTGTGTGTAACAGCTAAAGGTTATAAACCTCTCAAGTGTCCATCAACAGTTGAATGGATAAATTGTGATAAATTCACAAAATACAACACTACATAGCAATCAGAAAGAAGAAACTACAACTACAAGCAACAATATGGGTAAATCTCACAGATGTAATATTGAGCAAAAACATCCAGGCACAAAAAAGCTAATATAATATGATTCTACTTATATGAAAAAGAAAAGCAGGAAAAAAGAATTAACGCCAAGAGAAAAGAGAAAAGTGGTTACATCCAGGGTTATTGTAACTGGAGAGAAGAAAACAAAAGTTTTCTAGGTCACTGTTACTACTGTTTTACTTTATATGGGAGCTGGTTACATTGACATTCATTTAACGAACATTCATCCATATGCGCACTTATATATAACATAAAAGTTTTGTATGCATCAGTAAAATACTTCAAGTGAATACTTCTATTTAAAAAAATAATACTAAGAAGCATTAGTATTCCTAGGTCTCCTGGTCTCTTCTAAGAGTTAATACCCTTGGGCTGGCCTGAACTTCGTGATAATCTGCATTCTTCTTCCTACCCTCTATGAAAACCACCCAATTTTGGAATCATTTGACAAGTTTTCTTTGTTGTTGCCCTTTCTTTATCCTCACCACACTTCATCCATTCACTTTAAAGTCACACTGTGTAACGATTTACAACTAAAGATCCATTATTTTAATTGACAAGTTTCGATAGCAGATTGCAGCGTGTTGCTATTTCTGCTACTTGCTCGGCAGACAGGAGCGCTTTGAGGGCTCTATTAATAGTAGTTTTACAAATAGCAGGTGAGAAACTCTACTTCTAGGGAATAAATAGTAACTTTGGGATGGAACAACTTTTGGGAATGAGGGGCCAGGGTAAGGTACCATTGTCATCTAAAAGGCCTGCCAGTGAAATGAAATTAAACGATGCCTAAAAGCGTCTGCAAGCTTGCTTAAAACGGACAACGTTCTCTCATCTCTTTCTCCTTAAGTCCCTTAATGATTTCCTATGATCTTTCTCCATCCAGTTTTCCTTCTCTTGGATTTGATTTCAAAGGGTACTCCCTGCCATTTCTCTACAGTCCAACATGTTATTCAAGAGGCTTCCACCTTCTGTTTGGTAATCTTCATTTTAGTAACAAAACTAGTAGCTTAACGTTGAATAACAATTTTAACTCTACTTATGAGGATTCCTTTAAGTAGCCTTGTTAAATCATGAATGGAGAAAACTCAGTTTGATGCTATTTTTCAAGCCCTGGGTATCCAACCCCCCACTATCCTCTCTGCCTTCTCCATCAGTTTTCCTGTTTTCTCTAGAAGAATGAGAAAGGAGTGATTGCACTCCAGTTTCGCTTGAGCTGGCATCCTGGGAAGTTCTTCCCTGTGAGGCTTAACATCTGCCTAGGTATTTCCATGTTCCGTTCTGGCTGTGATGTGATGCTGTATAAAATAGATGTCCCAGTAAACTTCTTGTTAACAAAACAGCAGCTTGACAGCTGGTATAAGCAGACAACCAGCACGCTAAGAGTTCCAATGTATTCTTAGCTTTTCTGCTCTACTGCGGGAGAAAATCTAGTTACGCTGGAGCAATCTGAACGAAGACTCATATCTGAACATTAACACGTACTCACCATCTCTTAATTCTAAGGGGTTTAAAGGTGGTATGATTGCAAACAGCCAGACACTGCGACAACCCGTATCAGCACAGCTTATCTTTTGAGAGACTAAGAACTGAGACCACCTATGTCAACACTTTGGCAGTTTGTTCTAGGAAGATAAAAACCTTGAACAAATACAATACTTCCCTGTTTGCTTCAACAAACTCTTGCAAACCAATTTTTCTAGGCTAACAGTTTGCTTGTGTGCACAAATAGCTCTCCTACTGAGACAATAGATTGCTCACTTGAGCAAACAGCTCTTTTCTACTTATCACAACTTGTTAGAAGACTCTTATCTTGCTATATCCACAAATTCTATTTATGCCACAAATGTGTCCAGTCCCAATCAGTTCCCTGCCTTGAAATACCTGCCTTAATTCACTTGAGCTCAAACCTCCAAACCATGTTCCTACTTCTACTCCTGACTTTCTTCTTCCGATAAACTACTAAGACTTTCTTTTTTTCTCTTTCCTTCCTCTTTATTTCTACCTATGTATCTACCTGTTTATCTGTTCATCTATCCGTCTGTCCATTCATCTATCCATCCATCCATCAATCCAGCCAGCCAGCCACCTATCTCTCTGTCTATAGATTGATTAATCAATTGATAAATCTATTTATCTAAATGATATTCTTTCTTACTACAGTAAATTTGACAAATTTGGCTTTGCTTGATCAAAGCAAAGTTTTTCTGGTGATCTCCTTGAGAATCTGTAATCAACAAGTACTAAAAAGGAATGTTACCATATTATTGAGGATGGGTTATAAGAATAAAAAGTTGTTATACTAACTATAATGAACACAATCTTAATGAATTCCTTTCTTTCCTACATTTTCATCTTATTAGTCATAAATATTTTGGATGTTAAAAATTGTGAGGTATGTAACTACACGCAGTTTTTAGAAGGGCTTGATTAAAAAGTAAAGAAACTTTTAGCTGGGCGCTGTGGTTCACACCTGTAATCCCAGCACTTTGGGAGGCTGAGATGGGCGGATCACAAGGTCAGAAGATCGAGACCATCCTCACTAACACTGTGAAACCCTGTCTCTACTAAAAATACAAAAAATTAGCCAGGCGTGGTGGCGGGTGCCTGTAGTCCCAGCTACTCGGGAGGCTGAGGCAGGAGAATGGAGTAAACCCGGGAGGCGGAGCTTGTAGTGAGCCGAGATGGCCCAACTGCACTCCAGCCTGGGTGACAGACAGAGTGAGACTCCATCTCAAAAAAAAAAAAAAAAAAACCACAAAGGAAAGAAACTTTGATGTCATAGAAAGAATCTTAAATCAAAGGATTTGTGAAGGTGGACCTTCATTTAGCATGATTAATCAAAGGATAAATATAACGTTATTCAATTCATTTTTACCATGCAATTAGATTACAGAATTCTTAAGAAAATTAAACCTTTCAATAAAAAAGAAGGCAATCCAACCTTAACTGTAAACTTATTTTTAAAATCTTACTCAGAACTGAGACAAAAAAAGCAATTTATCTGTCAGGTAACACATACTAATGGCTTAATTTAACCTTCAATGAAGTGTAAAAAAATAACAGAAAGGTATAATAATAAGACACAATTATTCTGGAAGCGGCAAGACTTCAATTACATCTTTCTCCAGGAAACTCCAGGCTGAAGTGAGAGCAAAGTTTAAAGATGATCTCCTGTTCTCATGAATGCCTGCATGTAACCCAAGGAGAGAGATACACAACTCCAGTCAGATATAGTCTTCTAGTTCCTTATATACGTGCTGGTTCTAGGGTACAAGAATGGTTTTGAAGACTTTATACAATTATGATTGAAAAAATAAACCTTTTATCTAAATATTAACTCACTTGATGAATATTTCTGGGGTTCCTACTTCCTGGTCTAGGGAGCCATGATAGTTGATTATTCTTGAAAAGAGTTACTTTTAAAAACTGGTAGATATTTCAATGTAAAAGTTTGTTACTAGTATAAATGTACAGTGGCTTTAAGGAAAGACAAAACCAATGTGAGTAGAAGGAAAAGTATATTATGCAGAAATTCTATAGCAAAATAACAGGGAAGAAATAGCAAATATGCAACAGCACTGACAATTTCTTTCCATCAACCCCATGGCCTTCCACTAACCATTTCTTCCTTTGATTCACAGTCACCAATCCCCGCAGGGCAAGCTGATGGCTTGACCACACAAATACCTTAAGTCTGGACCTGCCATTATACCATTGAGATTCAGTACAAACGTTAAAATTATTTCTATTTCAAAATGTCACATTTACCAAGAAATAAGTTCCTGTGAAAATATTTTTGAAATGACTGAAATAGATCTTTAGGCTCCCAGATAATGTTTTTGTAGTAGTCCTACTAAGTCTTCCAGTATATTTTAAGGAGCTAAAATAATTTAGATTAAAATTGAGTAGGAAAATTTTTTTATAAATCTCAGAGCCAAAATAATAATAATAGGAGTAGGTTACATGCAGAAAATGTAACCTGTCTACATGCACAGAAATTTGTTTCAACACATCAGCTCCAAATTATTTTTTTTTCTTGAAATCAATTTGTTGACTGGCTTAGAGAAATAATTAACTCAGGGCCTTGCTTTGCTTGGGCTATAAAGTTGTGCTTTAATAATGCCTGCATGTTGAAAACTTCTACACACCCAAGTGTTCTTGGTGTATACATTGTTTCTACTTTTGGTGATGTTTCAGAAGTTACAAACCAATCTTCAAGGAAAAAAGTCAAGAGTTTAAGGAACAAATGAGATGGTAAAAAATAACCACTCAATTGCTCTAAAATTTTCCATATGTATTTCTACTTTATTATCCTTAAAAGTACACACAAACAGTCAAGACCCTTCAAATATCTGCTTTTTTGCACTCATCCTACCCCTCATAGAACATGCTGTTGTTTTTACCCTTTCATATATGTCCAGCTCACTGTGATAAGCTTACATATTTTCTACTGGTTTTCCTGACATTGGTTGTGAATTCACATCAGCCCCACCACACTTGATAGGATAGTTGAGTGAGAGTCAAAAAGACAATATGTAGTCAAGGGTCCCATCCACAACCTTGGTATTATTAGCTCATGTGTGACAGATCACACATACCCACATGGAGAAATAAAGAGGTAATGTCTGCCTGAGCTTTCTCTTTTATAGGAGGTAAACTATTTTAAAACATAGTATTACTCTTTATCATTTTTCTCTACTTTGAAATCTCTGAGACATTCAACAGTTTCTGCTGGACAAATAAAATATGCTGCTTCCAAGAATATAGACTAAACACAGATTGTGATCCTTAGCTGTCTCTCTCTCTCTCACCCTATTTTTGCAACCCATAGTTTCTCTTTCTTCAATTCATACAATTAACAACAACAAAAAAAATGTAAAACACAATACCCAGTAGAAGTTTACAGTTACTTTTACAGCTTTGTTTCTTTTAAATTGTAATTCTTAGGTCAACGTCTGCATTTTTCCATGTACAGTGCAAAGATGCTATCAGACAAGGCATTTTGGTGCTAATTCCAAGTGTCTCTCACATCCAGTGCAGAGCCACGTTTTTCTTTACCTTAAAAATTTTGTCAAAAATCATTTGACTGTTTATGGAAGGGTTTGTTTCTGGGCTCTCTGCCCCATTACATTGCTATGTATGTCTGTCTTATGGACAGTAACACACCATTTTGATTACTGTAGCTTTGTAATAAACTTTAAAAGTGCTAGTCCATCAACTTTTTTCTTCTTTTTCAAGATTATTGTGGCTATTTGGAGTCCCTTGGAATTCCATATGAAATTTAAGAGAAGGTTTTTTTTTTTTTTTTTTGTCTTTTTTTAATATCTAGCATTGGATTTCTGGAATTTCTATTTCTGGAATTTTTCTGCTCCTTGAATTTCAACATTATTGATATTTTGATAGTTACTGCATTATATTCACAGATTACTTGGGTCATCTTAACAATATTAAGTCTTCCAGGCCACGAACATGAAATGCCTTTCCATTCATGTCTTCAATCTCTTTCAGCAATATTTTATAGTTTTCAGTGTACAATTATTTTGTCTCCTTGGTCAAGTTAATTCCTAAGTATTTTACTGATTTGATGCTATTGTAAATGGAATTTATTTCTCAATTTCCTTTTTGAATTGTTCATTGTTCATATATAAAAATGCATTTGATACCTGTGTATTGATTTTGAATCCTGCTACGTTGCTGAATTTATTAGCTCTAACATTTTTTGTGGAATCTTTGGGGTTTTGTAAGATTATGTCATCCGTGAATGGAGGCCATTTTAGTTTCTTTCCACTTTGGATGTCTTTTTTCTTTATCTTCTTTCGTAATTGCTTTGGCTATAACTTCCAGTGCTGCCTTTTTTGTTTTGTTTTGTTTTTTGTTTTTTGTTTTTTGTAGAATGGTACAAATGGCATCCTTTCCTAGTTCCTAAATTTAGGGAAAAATATTTAGCCTTTAATCACTGAGTATGGTACTAGCTTGTGTTTTTCACATATGTCCTTTATAACACTAAATAAGTTTCTATACCTAGTTTATTAAGTGAATTATGGAAGAGTTTAGAATTTTGTCAACTGTTATTTCTGCATCAGTTGAAACAATCATATGTTTTTTCCCCTTTCCTTCTGCTAATGTGATATATTACGTCAACTGATTTCATATTTGAACCATCCTTGCTTTACAAACAATAAATACCACTTGGAGGCCGGGCGCGGTGGCTCAAGCCTGTAATCCCAGCACTTTGGGAGGCCGAGACGGGCGGATCACGAGGTCAGGAGTTCGAGACCATCCTGGCTAACACGGTGAAACCCCGTCTCTACTAAAAAATACAAAAAAAACTAGCCGGGCGAGGTGGCGGGCGCCTGTAGTCCTGGCTACTCGGGAGGCTGAGGCAGGAGAATGGCGTAAAAACCCGGGAGGCAGAGCTTGCAGTGAGCTGAGATCCGGCCACTGCACTCCAGCCTGGGCAACACAGCGAGACTCCGTCTCAAAAAAAAAAAAATAAATAAATAAATAAATAAATACCACTTGGTCATGAAGTGTAATCCTTTTAATATGCTGCTGAATTCAGTTTGCTAGTATTTTGTTAAATTTATTTCTGCTATTCAGATCTGATCATTTCAATTGCCCAATCTTTGAGTTTGCTAATTCTTTATTCTGCCTTCTCAAATCAAAGATCTGCTTTGAATCTTTGAATTCCTCTAGTCAACTTTTTATTTCTGTTAATGTGATTTTTAGTTCCAGAATTTATGTGTGGTTCCTTTTTATAATTTTTATCTTTTTTTAACTCATATTCTCAGTTTGTTCATACATTAATTTTCTGATTTTCTTTAGTTCTTTGTCCACATTTTCCTTTAGGCCTTTTGGCATATTTAAGACAATTGTTTTAAGGTCTTATCTAGTAAATCCAATACCTAGGATTCCTGAGGGACTGTTTCTGTCAAAATCAACATTTTGCTCTTTTGAATGAGTCATATTTTACCATTTCTTTTCATGTCTTGTCATTTATTGCTGAAAACTGGGCATTTGACCATTATAATGTAGCAACTCTGGAAATTAAGTTATTATTAAGTTAAGTTATTATAAATTAAGTTCCTTCTCCAGGATTTGCTGCGGGGTTTTGTTTTTCTTTTTTGTTTTCTTTGTTTTTGATTGTCAAAGGCAACAGTGATCTTCCTGTTTTGAACCTTTTCCAGACAATTTTTGCAAAGACTGTTAATTTTAATGTGAAGTTTTTCCTTTAGCTCATGTTAATAGTTTGACAAAGATTTCCTTCCTTGAACATCAAGAGAAAAAAAAAAAGGAGGAAGAGAAATAAAAAGAAAGAAAATCTCTTTCAGTCTTTTCAGATTGCCTCTCTATCAGGGTACTTCTTCAATACTTAGCTAGGCTTCTCTGAACCTAGGAATCAACCTGAAGTGAAAGCTTCAATTCTTCTCAGGTCTTTTCTGAGAATGCATGTTACCCTGGGCATGCACATAGCTGAATTAGTCAGGGTTCTCTAGAGGGACAGAACTAATGGAACAGATATATATACAAGGGGGAGTTTATTAAGTATTAATTCACACAGTCACAAGGTCCCACAATATGCCATCTGAAGGCTGAGGAGCAAGGAGAGCCAGTCCGAGTTTCAAAACTGAAGAACTTGGAGTCTGCTGTTCCAGGACAGGAAGCATGCAGCACAGGAAAAATATGTAGGCTGGGAGGCTTAGCCAGTCTCTTTTCTTTTCTTTTTTTTTTTTTTTTTTTGAGAGGGAGTCTCGCTCTGTCGCCCAGGCTGGGATGCAGTGGCCGGATCTCAGCTCACTGCAAGCTCCGCCTCCCGGGTTTACGCCATTCTCCTGCCTCAGCCTCCCGAGTAGCTGGGACTACAGGCGCCCGCCACCTTGCCCGGCTAGTTATTTTTTGTATTTTTTAGTTGAGATGGGGTTTCACCTTGTTAGCCAGGATGGTCTCGATCTCCTGACCTCGTGATCCGCCCGTCTCGGCCTCCCAAAGTGCTGGGATTACAGGCTTGAGCCACCGCGCCCGGCCTGCCAGTCTCTTTTCACATTTTTCTGCCTGCTTATATTCCAGCCATGCTGGCAGCTGATTAGATTGTGCACACCCAGATTAAGAATGGGTCTGCCTTTCCCAGCTCACTGACTTAAATGTTAATCTCCTTTGGCAACACCCTTATAGACACACCCAGGATCAATACTTTGTATCCTTCAATCCAATCAAGTTGACACTCAGCATTAACCATCACAAGTCCACCCCTTGTCAACCTGAACCCATACACATCTCCTGAGATCATACCTAATCTTCAAACAAAGACAAAAATAAAGTCATAATTATACCTAACATAATACAGCTATCCTTCGTATGACCAGAAACACACCACTCCCCAACCCAAATACTATTAAAGTTAACAATACTTAAATGCTGACAAGAAGTCAATAAATCTTATGTCACATCATAAAGAAGAAAGGAAATAAAAGGAATTTATTTTCTTAGTACACATATACACATGCACAAAAACATGTTTTTAACAAAAGAAGAAGGAAATATGACAATTACAGTGCTCATTTCTGCAGCTGGTCACATGGTCATAGCTGGTATTGATGACTACCTTCTTTTATTACCCATTCTGTATTCCCTTTGCCTTCAGCAAGCACCTCAGCAGGTCATGGTGATTTTCCTGGTGGTGTGACCTAAACCTTCATTCCTGAAGGTTCTGGGTCATTTATAGTCCTGCCTGGATTGGGCTGTTGTAGTTTCCCACTGACTTTAATCGCAGGGCATGGTAATACTAAGAGACGCCCTAATGGATCTCCTGCAGTCCATGCATACTCTTCCTCACCTTCATTGTGGAATAGTAGACTGATTTAATCTTGATAGTCTGGGTCAATTGATCACCTCAGCCAACACCATAACTCTCTTCTTAACCTGTTGACTTAAAGGTAGGAGGAGCCCAAAGTGTCCAGGTGGCAATCTGAACTTCCAGTTTAATGGAATCATTGTTGTGTCTCCTGGTGGCAGTGTTCCTCCCTCTGGAACTAAGACCTCTAGGCCAGCAGAACGTAATGTCCCAGGAACAGGAAGCAAAAATTTTGCTAGTGGATCATGAGGGGTGATGGTGTGTGGTGCCTCTTCCACTTCCACCCCTTGCTTCCTGGACCCATGAATCCTGGCTATGGGAGAAACAGTACCATATATTGGATGCTGATTCAGAGCATACATGGTTTTATGGAGAACTGCGCCCAAGCCCTGCAAAGTATTGTCACCTAGCTGGCATTGTAATTGTGACTTCAAAAGGCCATTCCACCGTTCTAGCAATCCAGCTGCTTCAGGATCATGGGGAACATGATAAGACCAGTGAATTCCATGAGCATGGGCCCACTGCCATGGCTGTGGCTTCACTGATATGGCTTCTTTAGCCATAAAGTGAGTGCCTTGGTCACAGGCAATGCTGGGTGCAGTACCATGATGGTGGGTAAAGCATTCCGTGAATCCGTGGATGGTAGTCTTGGAAGAAGCATTGCAAGCAAGATAGGCAAACCCATATCTGGAGTAGCTGTCTATTCCAGTGATGACAAACTTCTGCCCTTTCCATGATAGAAGAGGTCCAGTATAATCAACCTGCCACCAGGTAGCTAGCTGGCTGATAACCCTGAGGAATGGTGCCACATCGAGGGATCAGTGTTGTTCTCTGCTGCTGGCAAACTGGGCACTCAGCAGTGCCCATAGCCAGGTCAGCCTTGGTGAGTAGAAGTCCATGTTGCTGAGCCAATGTGTAATCTCCATCCCTGCCACTGGCCATTTTGTTCATGGGCCCATTGGACGATGACAGGGGTGGCTGGGGAAAGAGGCTGAGTGGTGTCCACAGAATGGGTCATTCTATCCACTTGATTATTTAAATTCTCCTCTGCTGAGGTCACCCATTGGTGAGCACTCACATGGGATACAAATATCTTCACAGTTTTTGATCACTCAGAGAGGTCCATCTGCATATCTCTTCGCCAGATTTCTCTGTCATCAATTTTTGTATCATGCTTCTTTGAAGTCACTGACCATCCAGCCAAACCACTGGATACAGCCCATCAATCAGCATATAATTGTACATTTTGCCATTTCTTCCTCCATGCAAAATGCACGGCCAGGTGTACTGTTCAAAGTTCTGCCCACTGGGAAGATTTCACTTCACGCTATCCTTCAGGGATGTCCTAGAAAGGGGCCAGGTATGGTGGCTCACACCTGTAATCCCAGCACTTTGGGAGGCTGAGGTGGGCAGATCGCAAGGTCAGGAGTTCGAGATCAGCCTGGCCAGTATGGTGAAACCCCGTCTCTACTAAAAATACAAAAATTAGCCAGTGTAGCCAGGTGTGGCTCACACCTGTAATCCCAGCACTTTGAGAGGCCAAAGCAAGGCAGATCACCTGAGGTCAGGAGTTTGAGATCAGCCTGGCCAACATGGTGAAACCCTGTCTCTACTAAAAATACAAAAATTAGCCTGGCGTGGTGGCAGGGACCTGTAGTCCCAGCTACTTGGGAGGCTGAGGCAGGAGAATCATCTGAACCTGGGAGGTGGAGGTTACAGTAAGCTGAGATCGCGCCACTGCACTCCAGCCTGGGTAACAGAGCCAGACTCCATGTCAAAAAAAAAAAAGAAAAAGAAAAAGAAAAAAGAAAGGGGGCTGTAGTGCTGCAGCTGTCCACTTTCAGGTGGTGCCTGCATATCATGCAGAACCATCTGTGAACCAGGCCCTAGTCTTCTCTTCCTGTCAACTGATAATAGGAAACTCCCCATGAGATCACTGGTGCAGGCTGGGAAAAGAAGTCAGGATGGGAGGAGGAGTGGAAACCATGGACATTTGAGTCACTTGCTCATGTAACTTACTTGTGCCTTCAGGAGCTGCTCCAGCCTGATCATGTGTATTCCACTTCCATTTGATAATGGAATGTTGCTGTGCATGACCCACTTTATGGCTAGATGGGTTAGAAAGCACTCAGTTCATGATAGGCAGTTCATGTCACACGGTGACTTCATGACCTATAGTCAAACGTTCAGTTTCCACCAAAGCCCAGTAACAGGGCAAGAGCTGTCTCTCAAAAGGATACTAGTTATCTGCAGAAGAGGGCAGGGTCCTGCTCCAAAATCCTAGTGGCCTCTGCTGTGATTCACATATAGGGGTCTGCCAAAGGCTCCAAACAGCATTTTTATATGCCACTGACACCTCAAGCACCATTGGATCTGCCGGGTCGTATGGCCCAAGTGGCAGAGCAGCTAGCACAGTAACCTGGACCTGTTGCAGAGACTTCTCCTGTTCTGGACTCCACTCAAAACTGGCAGCCTTTCAGGTCACTCAATAAAAGCGCTGGAGTAACACACTCAAAAGCCAAATAGGCCTACTAGGCATTGTGCCTCCATTTTGGTTGTAGGAGGGGCCAAATGCCAAATGCAGCATCTTATCCTTCACCTTACAAGGAATACCCTGACCAGCCCCACTCCACTAGACCCCTAGAAATTATACTGAGGTAGGAGTTCCCAGAATTTTAGTCAGATGTATTTCCCACTCTCTGGCATGCAAATGTCTCTCCAGTAAGTCCAGTGTGTTTGCTACTTCTTGCTCACTGGATCCAATCAGCATAATGTCATCAGTGTAATGAGCCAGTGTGATTTTCTTGCAGAAGTGAAAAGAATCAAGGTCTCTCCAAATAAGATTATGACACCAAGCCGGAGAGTTGATACATCCCTGAGGTGGGGCAGTAAAGGTATATTGCTGGCCTTGCCAGCTGAAGGCAAATTGCTTCTAGTGGCCCTTATGGGCAGGAATGGGGATAAAAGGCATTTGCCAAGTCAGTGGCTGCATACCAGGTACCAGGAGATGTGTTAATTTGCTCAAGCAATGAAACCATATCTGGCACAGCAGCTGCAATTGAAATCACCACTTGGTTAAGCTTACAATAATCCACTGTCATTCTCCAAGATCCATCTGTCTTCTGCACAGGCCAAGTGGGAGAGTTGAATGGGGATGTGGGGGGAATCAGCACCCCTGCGTCTTTCAAGTCCTTCCTGGTGGCACTAATCTCTGCAATCCCTCTAGGGATGCAATATTGTTTTTGATTTACTATTTTTCTAGGTAGAGTCAGCTCTATGGCTTCCATTTGGCCTTTCCCACCATTATAGCCCTCATCCTATCAGCCAGGGAGCCAATGTGGGGGTTCTGCCAGCTATGAAGTATGTCCCTGTGAATTATACATTCTGGTACTGGGGAAATGACCACATGATGAGTCCAGAGACCCACTGGGCCCACTGTAAGTCGGACCTGAGTTAAAACTACATGAATTACTGTACTTCCATAAGCCCCTACTTTAACTGGAGGACCACAGTGATATTTTGGGTCCCCTAGGATCTGTTAGCTCAGAGCCAGTGTCCAGCAGTCCTTGAAAGTTCTGATCATTCCCCTTTCCTCAATGCACAGTTACCCTGGTAAAAGGCCAGAGGTCTCCTCGGGGAAGGATTGGAGAAAGATTCACTGCATAAACTGTTGGTAATATAGTGGGGTCCTTCCTCAACGGGACCAGCCTCCCCATTTATTCAAGGGGTTTTGGGTCTGTAAACTGGCTCAAGTCTGGAAATCGAGGGGTCATGATTCTCTGTTTATATAATTCAAATTAGTCTTTTGTCCATTTGACCTGGAAGTTTCCTGCTTGTATAAATTAAGAAAGAAAGCAGTAGGCTTCCTATCAATTTCACTTCTGGGAACATTGTGATGAATGAGCCAATGCCAGCGAGCTCTACACGAGTCAGACTATTCTGATTGCTGCTTTGCCTCTGCTGTCCATTATGGTAGCTTCACCAACCTTGCCTTTGATGGTTGAGTGCTGCCACTTGGCCCCTGCCACCTCGAGATCCAATTATTCCCATTGTATTTAAATTTTGTAGTTGAGTGACTGCAGTTTCTACTGTTAGATCTGATATACAGAGAAAAGCAAATACAGGGCTCTTCAAAGATTCAGGTGCTGCCCTGACAAATCTACTTCACAAGGCATTGGTCAAGGGTATAGCTTCTGAACCCTCCCAGCTGGGATGAGTAGGTCTAAAGTGACTAATCCACTCCACTATCCCACTCTTCCTAAGTCTTTAGATCCCTTCATCTACGTTAAACCAAAGGAGATCAGGCATTTCCAGCTCTCTCACAGTGGACCATTTTTTAAATCCATATTTCAGCTAACCAAGCAAATAAACTATTAGAACCTTTTTAAACTCCCAAGCTGCAGCATTAAATGCTGAGTCTCAACTTAGTGGGCCCAAATCAATAAATTTCACCTGATCCAATTCTGTGTTCCTTCCACCATCATCTCACACCCTTAATATCCATTCCCATGCCTGTTCTCCAGATTTCTGTTTACATAAATTAGAAAACTCAAGCAGTTTTTTTCTAGTGTAGTGCACCTCCTCATGGGTCACACTCCCAACCTCACCTCTAGGGGCCCGCCTGGGACTTTAGTCTAGTTATAGGTCTAGAAGCAAACAGGGGTGTTAGGGGTGGCTTCTGAGGAGAATCAACATTGTCTTGCCTGGAAACTGCCTCAGGGGAGGCCATCACTGTTGCCTCAGGCAGCACAGGATTTATCTCCTCAAAGGTGGAAAGGCTGATAGCAGCATGGGTTGGGGAGGGGATGTTGCCACTACTGGGAATGGGGAAGCTGTTTCTTCTGGCAAAAAAGTTTCATCAGAATTTACAAACTCAGTGTCCCCAGCTTTATCAGGGTCCTCCCATACATCGCCATTTCAAGTTTCAGGGTCCCATTCTTTTCCAATCAATGCCCTCACTTTAACAGCAAACACCAGGCAAGACTGTGCATGCACCTTTTGTTTCAGGTCAACCACTTGCATCATAAGAGAATGTGCCTGTTTTTCCACCATTTCAGCTTTTTCTCTACAGGTGAAAAGCCTCTCACTCAGGGCAAAATTACCAGATTTGAAGCTCAGTATCTGTTTCTGAAGCCAAGGGATAGAATCCCTGAGTTCATCATTTTCTTTCAATGCTTTGCCTACTGAACTTAGCAGCAAACAAGCAGTTTCATTATGCTCCTCAGTTCTCCACATATGGTCAAAGGTATTATGTATAGAGTCACGAAACTCCTTGTCTCTCATAAGCGATGAGTCAGGTTCAGGAGTGTCAAATGCATTTATTTTGCATAACTCTTTAAACAGTTCACATCAAGGACTATCAGTGTTCTCCATACTATTAGAAGTAGACTCCATAGGATTTTGGGGTCTAATAATATGAAGCAGTCAACTCCAGAAACCCCAAAACCAACAAAAGAACGCCATCCATAATATTCTGTTCCTCTACAACCACTCCTGGGACCAAAATCTGTATTAGTCGGAATTCTCTAGAGGGACAGAACTAATGGAATATATATATTCCATGAGTTTACATTTTTGTAAATTATACTTTAAGTTCTAGGGTACATGTACACAATGTGCAGGTTTTTTACATAGGTATACATGTGCCATGTTGGTTGGCTGCACCCATTAACTCATCATTTACATTAGGTATATCTCCTAATGCTATCCCTCCCCCAGCCCCCAACCCGTCGACAGGCCCCAGTGTGTGCGTGATGTTCCCCACCCTGTGTCCAAGTGTTCTCATTGTTCAATTCCCACCTATGAGTGACATCATGCAGTGTTTGGTTTTCTGTTCTTGTGATAATTTGCTCAGAATGATGGTTTCAAGCTTCATCCATGTACCTGCAAAGGATATGTACTCATCCTTTTTATGGCTGCACAGTATTCCAGGGTATATATGTGCCACATTTTCTTAATCCAGTCTATCATTGATGGACATTGGGTTAGTTCCAAGTCTTTGCTATTGTGAATAATGCCACAATAAACAAATGTTTGCATGTGTCTTTATAGTAGCATGATTTATAATTATTTGGGTATATACCCAGTAATGGGATCACTGGGTCAAATGGTACTTCTAGTTCCAAATCCTTGAGGAATCACCACACTGTCTTCCACAATGGTTAAACTAGTTTACAGTCCCACCAACAGTGTAAAAGTGTTCCCATTTCTCCACATCCTCTCCGGCACCTGTTGTTTCCTGACTTTTTAATGATCACCATTCTAACTGGTGTGAGATGGTATCTCATTGTGGTTTTGATTTGTATTTCTCTGATGATCAGTGATGATGAGCATTTTTTCATGTGTCTGTTGGCTGCATACATGTCTTCTTTGAGAAGAGTCTGTTCATATCCTTTGCCCACTTTTTGATGGTTTTTTTTTTTTTTTTTGTAAATTTGTTTAAGTTCTTTGTAGATTCTGGATATTAGCCCTTTGTCAGATGGGTAGATTGCAAAAATTTTCTCCCATTCTGTAGGTTGCTTGTTCACTCTGATGGTAGTTTCTTTTGCTGTGCAGAAGCTCTTTAGTTTAATTAGATCCCATTTGTCTATTTTGGCTTTTGTTGCCATTGCTTCTGATGTGTTAGTCATGAAGTCCTCGCCCATGCCTATGTCCTGAATGGTATTGCCTAGGTTTCTTCTAGGGTTTTTATGGTTTTAGGTCTAACATTTAAGTCTTTAATCCATCTTGAATTAATTTTTGTATAAGGTATAAGGAAGGGATCCTGTTTCAGTTTTCTACTTACGGCTAGCTAGTTTTCCCAGCACCATTTATTAAATAGGGAATCCTTTCCCCATTGCTTGTTTTTGTCAGGTTTGTCGAAGATCAGATGGTTGTAGATGTGTGGTGTTATTTCTGAGGGCTTTGTTCTGTTCCATTGGTCTATATCTCTGTTTTGGTACCAGTACCATACTGTTTTGGTTACTGTAGACTTGTAGTATAGTTTGAAGTCAGGTAGCGTGATGCCTCCAGCTTTGTTCTTTTGCCTTAGGATTGTCTTGGCAATGTGGGCTGATTTTTGATTCCATATGAACTTTAAAGTAGTTTTTTCCGATTCTGTGAAGAAAGTCATTGGTAGCTCGATGGGATGTCATTGAATCTATAAACTACCTTGGGCAGTATGGCCATTTTCACAATATTGATTCTTCCTATCCATGAGCACGGAATGTTCTTCCATTTGTTTGTGTCCTCCTTTATTTTGTTGAGCAGTGGTTTGTAGTTCTCCTTGAAAAGGTCCTCCACATCCCTTGTAAGTTGGATTTCTAGATATTTTATTCTCTTTGTAGCAATTGTGAATGGGAGTTCACTCATGATTTGGCTGTTTGTCTGTTACTGGTATATAGGAATGCTTGTGACACTGATTTTGTATCCTGAGACTGCTGAAGTTGCTTATCAGCTTAAGGAAATTTTGGGCTGAGATGATGGGATTTTCTATATATACAATCATGTCATCTGTAAACAGGAACAATTTGACTTCCTCTTTTCCTAACTGAATACCCTTTATTTCTTTCTCTTGCCTGATTACCCTGGCCAGAACTTCCAACACTATGTTGAATAGCAGTAGTGAGAGAGGGCATCCCTGTCTTGTGCCGGTTTTCAAGGGGAATGCTTCCAGATTTTGCCCATTCAGTATGATATTGGCTGTGGGTTTGTCATAAATAGCTCTTATTATTTTGAGATCCATCCCATCAATACCTAGTTGATTGAGCGTTTTTAGCTTGAAGGGCTGTTGAATATTGTCAAAGGCCTTTTCTGCATCTATTGAGATAATCATTTGGTTTTTGTCATTGCTTCTGTTTATGTGATGGATTACATTTATTGATTTTCGTATGTTGAACCAGCCTTGCATCCCAGGGACGAAGCTGACTTGATCGTGGTGGATAAGCTTTTTGATGTGCTGCTGGATTCAGTTTGCCAGTATTTTATTGAGCATTTTCGCCTTGATGTTCATCAGGGATATTGGTCTAAAATTCTCTTTTTTTTTGTTGTGTCTCTGCCACGCTTTGGTATCAGGATGATGCTGGCCTCATAAAATGAGTTAGGTAAAATTCCCTCTTTTTCTACTGATTGGAATAGTTTCAGAAGCGATAGTACCAGCTCCTCTGTGTACCTCTGGTAGAATTCAGCTGTGAATCCGTCTGGTCCTGGACTTTTTTTTGGTTGGTAGGCTATTAATTATTGCCTCAATTTCATAGCCTGTTATTGGTCTATTCAGAGATTCAACTTCTTCCTGGTTTAGCCTTGGGAGGGCGTATATGTCCAGATATTTATTCATTTCTTCTAGATTTTCTAGTTCATTTGCATAGAGATGTTTATAGTATTCTCTGATGGTAGTGTGTATTTCTGTGGGATCGGTGGTGATATCCCCTTTATCATTTTTTATTGTGTCTATTGGATTCTTCTCTCTTTTCTTATTTATTAGTCTTGCTAGGAGTCTATCAATTTTGTTTATCTTTTCGAAAAACCAGCTCCTGGATTCACTGATTTTTTGAAGAGATTTTGTGTCTCTATTTCCTTCAGTTCTGTTCTTAGTTATTTCTTGCCTTCAGCTAGGTTTTGAATGAGTTTGCTCTTGCTTCTCTAGTTCTTATAATTGTGATGTTAGGGTGTCGATTTTAGATCTTTCCTGCTTTCTCTTGTGGGCATTTAGTGCTATAAATTTCCCTTACACACTGCTTTAAATGTGTCTCAGGGATTCTAGTATGTTTTGTCTTTGTTCTTATTGGTTTCAAAGAACATCTTTGTTTCTGCCTTCCTTTCGTTATTTACCCAGTAGTCATTCAGGAGCAGGTTGTTAGTTTCCATGAAGTTGGAAATTGTGTGGTTTTGAGTGAGCTTCTTAATCCTGAGTTCTAATTTTATTACAATGTGGTCTGAGAGACAGTTTGTTGTGATTTCTGTCCTTTTACATTTGCTGAGGATTGCTTTACTTCCAAGTATGTGGTCAATTTTGGAATAAATGTGATGTGGTGCTGTGAAGAATGTGTATATTCTGTTGATTTGGGGTAGAGAGTTCTGTAGATGTCTGTTAGGTCTGCTTGGTGCAGAGCTGAGTTCAAGTCCTGGATATCCTTGTTAACCTTCTGTCTCATTGATCCATCTAATATTGACAGTGGGGTGGGAAAGCCTCCCATTATTATTGTATGGGAGTCTAAGTCTCTTTGTAGGTCTCAAAGGACTTGCTTTATGAATCTGGGTGCTCCTGTATTGGGTGCATATAGATTTAGGATAGTTAGCTCTTCTTGTTGAATTGATCCCTTTACCATTATGTAATGCCCTTCTTTGTCTCTTTTGATCTTTGTTGATTTAAAGTCTGTTTTATCAGACTAGGATTGCAACCCCTGCTTTTTTTGCTTTCCATTTGCTTGGTAGACCTTCCTCCATCCCTTTATTTTGAGCCTATGTGTGTCTCTGCACATGAGATGGGTCTGCTGAATACAGCACACTGATGGGTCTTGACTCTTTATCCAACTTCCAGTCTGTGTCTTTTAACTGGTACATTTGGCCCATTTACATTTAAGGTTAATATTGTTATATGTGAATTTGATCCTGTCATTATGATGTTAGCTAATTATTTTACCCATTAATTAATGCAGTTTCTTCCTAGCATTGATGGTCTTTACAATTTTGCATGTTTTTGCAGTGGCTGGTACTGGTTGTGCCTTTCCATATTTAGTGCTTCCCTCAGGAGCTCTTGTAAGGCAGGCCTGGTGGTGACAAAATCTCTCAGCATTTACTTCTCTGTAAAGGATTTTATTTCTCCTTCACTTATGCAGCATAGTTTGGCTGGATATGAAATTCTGGGTTGAAAATTCTTTTCTTTAAGAATGTTGAATATTGGCCCCCACTCTCTTCTGGCTTGTAGAGTTTCTGCCAAGAGATCTGCTGTTAGTCTGATGGGCTTCCCTCTGTGGGTAACCAAACCTTTCTCTCTGGCTGCCCTTAACATTTTTTCCTTCATTTCAACCTTGGTGAATCTGACAATGATGTATCTTGGGCTTGCTCTTCTTGAGGAATATCTTTATGGTGCTTTCTGTATTTCCTAAATTTAACTGTTGGCCTGCCTTCTAGGTTGGGGAAGTTCTCCTGGATAATATCCTGAAAAGTGTTTTCCAACTTGGTTCCACTCTCCTCGTCACTTTCAGGTACACCAGTCAAATGTAGATTTGGTCTTTTCATATGGTCCCATATTTCTTGGAGGCTCTGTTCATTTCTTTTTACCCTTTTTTCTCTAAACTGCTTGATTTCACTAATTTGATCTTCAGTCACTGATACCCTTTCTTCCACTTGATCAAATCAGCTACTGAAGCTTGAGCATGCATCACATAGTTCTCATGCCATGGTTTTCAGCTTAATCAGGTCATTTAAGGTCTTCTCTACACTGCTTATTGTAGTTAGCCATTCATCTAATCTTTTTTCAAGGTTTTTAGCTTCCTTGCAATGGGTTCAAACATCCTCCTTTAACTCACAGAGGTTTGGTATTACCAACCTCTGAAGTCTACTTCTGTCAACTCATCAAAGTCATTCTCTATCCAGCTTTGTTCCATTGCTGGTGAGGAGCTGCAATCCTTTGGAGGAGAAGAGATGCTATGGTTTTTAGAATTTTCAGCTTTTCTGCTCTGGTTTCTCCACATCTTTATGGTTTTATCTACCTTTATTCTTTGATGTTGGTGACCTACAGATGGGGTTTTGCTGTGGATGTCCTTTTTGTTGATGTTGATGCTATTCCTTTCTATTTGTTAGTTTTCCTTCTAACAGTCAGGTCCCTCAGCTGCAGTTCTGTTGGAGTTTGCTGGAGGTCCACTCCAAACCCTGTTTGCCTTGGTATCACCAGCAGAGGCTGCAGAACAGCAAATATTGCAGCCTGATCCTTCCTCTGGAAGCTTCCACCCAGAGGGGCACCTGCCTGTATGTGTCAGTCGGCCCCTACTGGGAGGTGTCTCTCAGTTAGGCTACATGGGGGTCAGGGACCCACTTTAGGAGGCAGTCTGTTCGTTCTCAAAGTTCAAACACCATGCTGGGAGAACCACTGCTCTCTTCAGAGTTGTCAGACAGGGACGTAAGTCTGTAGAAGTTTCTGCTGCCTTTTGTTCACCTATGCCCTGCCCCCAGAGATGGAGTCAACAGAGGCATCAGGCCTTGCTGAGTTGTGGTGGGCTCCACCCAGTTCAAGCTTCCCCTGCTGCTTTGCATACCTACTCAAGCCTCAGCAATGGTGGACACCCCTCCCCCTGCCAGGCTGCTGCCTTGCAGGTTGATCTCAGACTGCAGCGCTAGCAGTGATCAAGGCTCTGTGGACGTGGGACCCTTCAAGCCAGGTGCAGGATATAATCTCCTGGTGTGCTGTTTGCTAAAACCATTGGAAAAGCACAGTATTTAGGCGGGAGTGTTCCATTTTTCCAGGTACAGTCTGTCATGTCTTCCCTTGGCTAGGAAAGGGAAATCCCCTGACCCCTTGTGCTTCCTGGGTGAGGTGATGCCCCACCCTGCTTTGTCTCACACTTCATGGGCTGCACCCACTGTCCAACCAGTACCAATAAGATGAACCAGGTACCTCAGCTGGAAATGCAGAAAGCATCCGTCTTCTACGTTGATCACACTGGGAGCTGCAGACCAGAGCTGTTCCTATTTGGCCATCTTCTAGTATACATATTATATAAATAATATATATTTTATATATCTGGGGGAGAGGTGGGTGATATTATATATATATAATTATATATATATATATATATGTACACATAAAAAGGGGATTTTATTAAATATTAACTCACACGACCACAAGGTCCCACAATAGGCCATCTGAAGGCTGAGGAGCAAGGAGAGCCAGTCCGAGTTTCAAAACTGAAGAACTTGGAGTCTGATGTCCGAGGGCAGGAAGTATCCAGCACGGGAGAAAGATGGAGGCTGGGAGGCTAGGCCAGTCTCTCTTTTCACATTTTTCTGCCTGCTTATATTCTAGCCATGCTGGCAACTAATTAAACTGTGCCCACCCAGATTAAGAGTGGGTCTGTCTTTCCCCGCCCATGGCCTCAAATATTAATCTCCTTTGGCAACACCCTCACAGACACACCCAGAATTAATACTTTGTATCCTCCAATCCAATCAAGTTGACACTCAGAATTAACCACCACAATAGTTTTTTAAATTCACCTATACAGCTTCTTTTGAATGTCCTAATTTCTCAAAATGCCTTACCCAAGCTTCTCTTCTGAGCCTTAAATGGTATATTGTATGCCTTGATCTATAACCTCTTGCCTCAGCTATCTATTTTACCTGCAGTACCTGTTGCTTTGTTCACCTAAGTTCCAAATTAGCTAAAAAACTTAAGTGCCTTGCCTCATGGATTCAGGTATTCCGCAGAGAGGTTAGAACATACATACACCACAATTTGTAAATAAGGTCTGCTCTTCTTTTTTCTGTTCAAGGGAAGGAGCTGGGAACTGCACTACTAGCTACATCAAGACAAGTAGCACTACCATGCCACAGAGACAATGGGGCCAGGGTGAATTAAAATTCTACAAAACAAGCTTACTATTTTGAAGATGGCTTTTTCTTGTTTGGATGTTCTCTTTGCTGCTGTAAACTTTTGACTGTTTTCCAAAACTCCAACAAAGTTGGTTTTGCTATTTACTACTTGATTTTTCGTGCTTCTGTGGGATCATACAAGCTTGAAATATCACAGTTCATCATTTTGCTATTATCGCAAGCTCCTATGTCCTTTTGATAAACTCCAATTATCACTGATAGCATTGTTTTATTTTTGCACATGTTAGTCTTATCTTGAGCACTTTCTCCTTCAGACCTGGTAGCAGTGATTTCTATAATAAGCTGTGTTTCTTTTCAATGGGAAATGGTATTTAGAGAATAAAATCTGCTTCCTAGAGGGTGCTCATTTTACTGAGTTGTTATTGATTCCAGGGCATTTTTAGTAAACAGAGCTAAAAAGTGTGTATTTTACAGCCATAAATATAGATCATAAGTCTATATTGATATTTCCATCTCAAAAATTTGATTACAGATTTCTAACATAACTTTCTATAATATTATTATTGTATCTCTATTCTCTTCAACTTAGTATTTTGGTTCCTAAAAATATGAACAAATTTCCTGCTTATTTTATCCTACAATGACTTCAAAGGAGAATAAAAATGATGCATTTTAAAGTCATTTGGAGGTTACTATAGCAATTTTATAAACACCTAGTCAATTCCTTTTAGTTTATTTTCACTTTATAGAAATTGTCTTCTTTTATAAAAATTGTATTGAATTTTGTGAAATGTCTTTTAAAATCTATGGAGATATATTTTTCTCTTTAAATCAATACTATGATAAATTATATAAATACATTTTCTTATAATGAGCTATTCTTGTAGTCCTAGAATGAACTATAATTTTCTATTATGCCGTGAATTGTTTTCGCTAATATTTTATCTAATGTTTTTTATATCAGCATTTTTAAGTGAAAGTGATCTGTAAAGTTTTTTTAAATGCAGTCTGTCATGCTTCATATCAATATTAGCCTCATAAAAAGACTTGGGAATTTTCCCGTTTTTCTAAGAACCAATGATTTAATATGTAAATTATCTATATTTGTTTATTCTTCTTTAGAACCACCCTACTGTCTTAATGTCTTACCTCCATTTTCTCCCATCTTTAAAAGTTAATTACTTTTCACATTAATTGCCTTCTCATTTTCTCTTGCATTCTAAAAGCCTTTTGAATCTAGTCTGTATATCACTTGTATATTTTTAAAATCTCTGCAGTTTCTGTTTCTGTGCTTCCTAGCTTCTATTATGTTTGCCTCCTCTGCCTTTCTATCCCCCTCATATTTTTTTCTTACCTCTTTGCTTGTGTATGTTTTGAGAAAACTAATTTTTTATTCTGTTTAAGGCTTTATCACTGTAGCTTTGATTAACTGTATCATAAAATCAAGTTTTCTTACATTTTATTAAGAACTCAGAGCAGATTTACTTTTAAAATTAATTATTTTCTTGTGGTTAATCATTTCTGAATTTATAGCCATCCTATGGATTTTTGTTTTTATCTTTTATGTTGCAGCATGATTTCATGAGCTCTATAATGATTTTTATTTATCCACCCTTAGAAGAGGAAAAGTGTTTCCAGGCTAGGGATTTGCCTACAAGCAGAGTTAATTGTTTTTCTTGTTTCCCCTTACCGTCTACCAAGATTTTAGCTTGGAGGGGTTTTTTTTAAATGATAAACTGTTGTTACCAGTTCGTGACACAACATTTTGAGGCAGGTGGATAGGAAGCTAGAGCCCTGGATATCCTAGCCATAAAACTTTATTTGATAAATGGAAAGCTAAACAGAATATATGTACTTACAAAAGAGTTAACTTTAACAGAAACCACAACTTACAATGAATAAATTGTATAAGCACAGCCTGTTCTACCAGCCTCATCTAGCGTCCCAAGTGATTGACAACCTGCTTGTAGTAATATCCGTTAGGCTTTCCCACTGTGATGTTACCCACACATGCTATAATCTTTGGGAGAAAGTGACTCTGCCCATCCCACATTTCAGGAGTGAGGAGTCAGGCTGCCTCTCCTTGAGGACCACTATCTACATGTATTATTTGGAATTACTTCACATGGGAGATTTGTCTCGCTATCCTCATTTATTTATGAATGTAATCATTAGTTGACATCAGTGTAGATTCATGGATATTTATTTTATACTTTGGGTTATAAATTAATACTACTATATCTTTTTGGAATTTTTTTGTTTCTTTTTGCTCATATTATTCCACTTTTGGCTATTGGGTGCTCTTTCAGTTGGCTCCTGTGTTTCTTTGACATGTTCACAATATTGTGGATTTTTTTCTTTTTAATATTTTCTTACTTTCTGGTCCTATAAGATTCTCCAGACTCATCTTGTACACTTCCTACACCAATCCCAGAACAAGTTATTTCTTCAAGGAGCTGTAGTTCCTTCTATTGGACTATGGCATTAGAAAAAAAGATCTTGGCCAGGCACGGTGGCTACCACCTGTACCCAGCACTTTGGGAGGCCAAGATGGGCAGACTGCTTGAGCCCAGATGTTCAAGACCAACCTGGGCAACATGGCAAGAACCCCAGCTCTACAAACAAAAAATAATAATAATGTTTTAGAAAATTTCAGGCATGATGGCACATACCTGTGGTCTCAGCTACTTGGGATGCTGAGGTGGGAGGATTTTTGAACCCAGGAGGCAGAGGCTGCAGTGAGCCATGTTCATGCCACTGCACTCCAGCCTGGGTGACAGAGTAAGACCATGTCACAAAAAAAAAAAAGAAAGAAAGAAAAAAAAAGAAATAAACAGAAACTAAGATCTTAAGAGCTGCATATTAGGGTGTGCTTGTTACAACTGAGCCCTCAGCTGACATAACAAGGAAATATATGTGTATATTCTGACCTGCCTAGACACAAATATCTATAAATATTTTTATACATAATAATTTGTATCTATATTAAGCTAAATGTGAATTCATATTGATGCCTTCAACTCGAATCAATTATCACATGGATCATTCTAGCTTCCTCCCCGAGCTTACCTGTAAATTTCCACTCCTGAGGTGTCTTTTTGATACATCATTTACTCCAGGGTTATAAAAGAGTCATTTCTGGCCTCTTTCCTGATATTGCTGCCTGCCATGAATCTGCAGGAAATCACAACAGTCTGCTTGTACAGTCACTGCTCAAATCCCGAGCCCTTTGGTACAGATGATTTCAATGAAAACTGATAATTAGTTTGGAGTGAATTCTGTGTGCTCTATTTCCAGGCTTTCCAGTGGCCCACCCTTGTCTTTAGTCCCCAGAGTATGCTGACAGTAATCTCGTATTAGAAAGTACTCTGCTGATTTCTGAAATCCTGTTCTAATTTCTCAGGATAAATTGTCTCTTGGGATCTATCTGAAACCTTTGGTTGCTGGGTTAGACACCAGTGATTGTGTTACCGTCGTAACCAAATGCTACCTATTTCGCATGTGTCATTAGACTTAAAGAAGAATGGAGTCAGGCTATTTTCTTTGTCTACAAGTGTCCAGAAACACGTTTCCTCTGGGATGGGCCACAATAATGGAACAGGAATAGAGGAAGAGTCTTCTCTGTAATGATCGAGCTTGAAATAAGCTTAAATGAAAGGCAAATATGTGCTATTGAAATATTAGCTCATTGACCTTGGAAGTGGAAATAACAAGGTTGGACACATGCCCAGATTTATTCTGAGAAGCTACATTCAAATTTCAATGCAGTTCCTATTTAATAAAGAGAAAAATGCATGTGGGAAAAAAACATCATCCCTCCATTTTAATGTATATTATTAGTTGGAGTTCCAGCTCTTTTTCCTTTGCCTCTCTGACAGCTAATCACAGTAGCCACTGGTCTCCTACTTCCTAAATTACATTTCTCTTTTTCTCGGCATATTGTTACTTTTGCCAGATTTCCCTCATGCTTCTCTCATGCAGCTTCTCTTGACGTCAACTATGTCTCACTGTCTGGTCTTTCTGATGAACAATGCCTTTGCTCTACTTCCTCAGAGTTAATTCTACTCTTAAAGTAAGAACACCTTTTACATCCACGAGATGTAAGTGAGTAAGTGCTTGCCATCCTGCCACCTTGCTTAGTTTGGAAAGATATTATGCTCCCTAATCTTCTGCTTTGTTGCAACATACCATGTGGCTTTTGCTAATGTTGAAAGTAACAATGTGTTTTTAATCTAATTTACTAATGTGGAACAGCTTTCTTCTGAATCACAGTGGTGTAACCATTGACAACCGGGGCTTTGGCTCATGTTGGGTGTGAGTGTGTAGGATCAGAAAATAAAATTTTCCAGTATCTCACTCTCCCAATTTAATCCTCATCAATCTTAGTGAATTAATTAGCAAGTAGTAAAGTGATGCTATAGCGGTAAATGTTTATGAACAATTATGTGGTCTCTTTGAATGCTTTTTATCCAAAAGACACACCATTAGGTTCAACCAGAATTTTATTGTTTCTCTCACCTTTTATATTGAATTATTTTCAACTTTGTGCACACAGAACAAGGGGTAGTTCAAACCATTCTTCTTCAAGCCTTCGATGTCACTCTGTCATTACTCCTTATTCACCTGACACTATTTTTCTTTTTTCCCTCTAGATCTATGTTCTTATGCTACGTTTTAAGGGAGAGTTGCTTAATATTATTTCCAAAGTAAATACCTTCTATCTTCACTCTTTCTGACTGGCATCTATAGCATTTCTTACTCCTCTTTTCTGCTTTGAAATAAGCTCAAATGTCTCTCGGTTTGAGGTGGGAAAGCATGACCATTTTGAACTTTCCTGCTTATTCTTATTCTCCTTGTGTTCAATGCCAGTTTCTTACAACCCAGTTTTCTATTCGTCTCCATTAATTTTCTTTTTAGTATCCTGAAATATGCCTTACTACCTCATCACTAGACTGATAATATTCTTGCATAGGTCACCAATGACCTTCTCAAGAGAGGAAAGAAAACAAAGATATTTGTTTAATATATGTTTACACAGACACAAACATATTCATAACAAAATAGGAAAGAACTATAATTACAGTCCTCATCTCTGTAATTGATCATACAGTTGCAGCTGGTATGTATAATTATATTTTTCTACTACCCATTCCATATTTCCTTTGCCTTCAGCAAACACCTCAGCTCTCAGCTTGTCATGGTTCTTTGCCCATGGAATGACCCAACAGCTTTATTCCTGAAGGGTCGGGGCCATTAGTAGCATACCTGGGTTGGGTTAGTGTAGCTTTCCATTAACCTCAATCACAGGGGACAGTAATACTAAGGGATGTCCTAAGGGATCTTCTGTATCCTAGGCATATTCTTCCTTACTTCTGTTGTAGAAGAGCAGTCCAGTTTCCCCCTTGGAATTCCAAATCAATCACCCCAGCCAACACTGTCACTCCCTTTTTAGCCTGTTGACTCAGAGGCCTGAGGAGTCCAAAGCGGCCTGCTGGCAGTCTTATCTTCCAGTCCCATGAAATCAGTATTGTGTCACCTGTTGAAAGCATTCCTTGCTCTAGATTTAACACCTCTAGGTCAGCAGAGCATAAAATTGCGGGAATAGGAGCAAAAATTTTGCTAGTGAGTCACTAGGGGTAACAGTGAGTGGTGCCATTGCCATTTCTACCCCTTGATTCCTGGACCCATGAACCCTGGCTAACAGGGACACATATCTAAGACACTGATTCAGAGCATCTTTCTGCACAATCTTGTCCCAGCCTGAAAAATATTGCCATGTAGCTGGCACTGCAAATGAGTCTTCAAAAAGTCATTCCACTGTTCTAGCAAACCAGCAAGACAGTACAGAACAGAACACAGCAAGGCCAGTGAACTCCATGAGCATGAGCCCATTGCTGCATTTTTGTTTGTTTGTTTGCTACAAAGTGAGTTTCTTCATAAGAAATAATGCTGTGTATAATAACATGATGGTGGATAAGACATTTTATAAGTCCACGAATGGTAGTTTTGGGAGAAATATTGCATACAGAGAAGGCAAATGTATATGCAGAGTAAATATCTATTTCAGTAAGGACAAAACACTGTCCCTTTCACAGTGGCAGTGGTCCAATACAATCAACCTACCCCCAGGTAGCTACATGATCACGTTGGGGAATTCTGCCACACTGGAGGGTCTCAGTGTTGGTCTTTGCTGTTGGCAGATTTGAGCCCTCAGCAGTGGCCATGGCCAAGTCAGTTTTAGTGAGTGAAAGTCTATATTGCTGAGCCCTTGCATAACCTCTGTCCCTGCAACCATGGCCCTTTGGATCATGACAGAGGTGGCTGGGGAAAGAAGCAGCAGGTATCCATAAAATGGGTCATCTTGTTGACTTGATTGTTAAAATCCTTTTCTGGTGAGGTCACCCTTTGGTAAGCATTCATATGGGACACAAATATCCACGTGTTTTGCCCATTCAGAGAGGTCTAGCCACATACCTCTTCCCTAGACTTCTCTGCCACTTATTGTTCAATCATGTTTCTTTCCTAAACATCTAGCCAAACCATTGACTATTTATTGCACATGAGTTGGTATGTAATTGCTCATCCAGCCATTTCCAGCCATTTCCAAGCAAAGTGCACAAGATGCACCACCCAAATTTCTGCCCACAGGGAGGATTTCTCTTCACCACTGTCCCTAAGGATGCCCCAGAGAAGGGCTGTAGTACTGCAGCTGTCCACTTCTGTGTAGTGCCTACATATTGTGCAGAACCATCTATAACCAGGCTACAGTCTTCTCTTTGTCAGCTGGTCATAGGGAACTCCCCATGCATTCACAGGCTGTGAGAGAGAAGGCAGTGTAGCAGGAGTGGAACCATAGACATTTGGGCCACTTCTTCATGCAACTTACTTGTGCTTTTGGGACCTGCTCAGACCTGACCATTTATATGTCACTTCCACTTGATGACGCGCTGCTGTGCATGCCCAACTTTATGACTTGTTGGGCCAGATAACATACAATTTAGGTCTCATGATTCTTTGGTGCTCATGATCAAGCAGTCAGCGTTTGGCCTTCACCACAATAGCCCTCACTCTACAGATCATGGAAACAATGTACAGATTGCAGAATATGTTTATTCCAAGTATACATTTTGGAATTGGTGAAATAACCACAGGATGGGTTTAGAGACCCTCTAGACCCACTGTAGGACATGCCTGAACTTAAAATCCATTGATTACCTGATCTTTAAGAGCCCCTACTCTGATTGGAGGGTCAGAAGATGATTTGGGTCTCCTGAAACTAGTCAGTTAAGGCTTTGTAGCAGGCCAAGAGCTGTCTCTTAAAAGTATTTTTAAATCTGCAGATGATATCAGGGCCTTGCTCCCAAATCCTAGAAGTCTGTACTGCATTTCACCCAAAGGGGCCAGCCAAAGGCACCAAACAGCATCCCTACCTATGACTGACACTTTAAGCCCCATCGTATCTGTGGGATCATATGGCCCACGTGGCAGAGCAGCTGGCAGAGCAGCATGGACCTGTTGCAGAACTTTCTCTTGTTCTGGGCCCCACTCGAAACTAGCAGCTGTTTGGGTCACTTGGTAAATGGGCTGGAGCAACAGAGCCATTGAGGAATATAATGCCACTTAAAACCAATGAGGCTCAATAGGCATTGTGTCTCTTTCTTGGTTGTAGGAGGGACCAGATGCAACAACTTATCTTTCACCTTAGAAGGAATATCTCACATGTTCCACACCACTGGACCCATACAAATTTCACTTATGTAAAAGGTCACTACATTTTAATTCAGTTTACTTGCCACCCTTTGGTATGCAAATATCTTATCAATAAGTCTAGAGTAGTTGCTACCTCTTGCTCACTAGGTCCAATCAGCATAACGTAATCAATGTAACAGGCCAGTGTGATATCCATCTGAAGAAAAAGGCAGTCAAGATCTCTATGAACTGGTCTTCAACCTGCTTCCTGGTATACAAATTCTAAAATCCTTAGGCTCTCTAAAGTCATGTCTTTTGTATGCTAATGAGTTGACTGGTGGCTGGCAGCCCCTAGGTAGCTTCAGGATAGGGGCTGGTTACTAGAAAAACCAAGGCATGATTACAGGGTTGGGACTTTCAGCCCAACCTCTGGCTGGGAAAGAGTCTGAAGGTTAAGCTGATCATCAGTGGCCATTGAGTTAGTCAGTCATGCCTACCTAATGTAGCCTCCATAAAACCCCAAATGGACAGGTTCAGAGAGCTTCCAAATAGATGAGCATGTGGAGGTTCCTGGAGAATACTACTCCTCCCTGGGAGGGTATGGAAGCACCACACCCTTTTCCATACCTTGCCCTATGCATCTCTTCATCTGTGACCTTTGTAATGTCCTTTCTAATAAACCAGGAAGTGTTTTAGAAAACACCCCTGTGAACTAAATTATCACATAGCAATGATGAATTGATATACCCTTGAAATAGGACAGTGAAGGTGTATTGCTGACCTTGCCAGTTGAAAGCAAATGGCTTCTGGAGGACTTTACGGAAAGGTATGGGAAAAAAGGCATTTATCAAATCAATATCTGTGTACCACATACCAGGGAATGCATTCATTTGTTCAAGCAATGAAAGCATACCTGCTTCAGCAGGTGCAACTGGAGTCATAACTTGGTTAAGCTTAGAATAATCTACTATCATTCCCCAAGTTCTATCTGTCTTCTGCACAGGCCAAATGGGAGAGTTGAATGGGGATGTGGTGGGAGTCACCAACTCTGCATCTTTCAAGTTTTTGAAGATGGCACTAATCTCTTCATTTGCATTGGATCTAACACCTCTAGGTCAGTAGAGCATAAAGTTGTGAGAACAGAAAGTAAAAAATTTGCTAGTAGGTCACTAGGAATAACAGTGAGTGGTGCCACTCCTATTTCTACCTTTTGATTCCTGGACCCATGAACCCTGGCTATCAGAAAAAACATACCATATATAGGATTCCAATTCAGAATATCCTTCTGGACAATCTTACCCAAGCCCTGTAAGGTACTGCCATGTAGCTAGCACTGTAATTGAGTCATGGGCCACCAAAGAATTATGTGATCTGAATTGTATATTATCTGACAATTCATAAAGTTGACCACGTGCATCAGCACTCCTTCATCAAATGGAAGTGGTATGTAAGTAATAAGGCCTGAGCAGCTTTTGAAGGCACAAGTAAGTTGCATCAAGAAGTAGTCCAAATGCCTATGGTCCCCACTCCTGCTACGCTGCCTTCTCTCTCCCAGCCTGCACCTATGGCTGCATGAGGAGTTTCCTACCAGTTGACAAAGGAAGAGAAGACTAGAGCCCGGTTCACAGATGGTTCTACACTCCCTCCAGGAATGCTGTATTGTTTCTGATTTACTATTTTCCTGAGTAGGCAGTTCCAATGGCTTTTACTTGGCTTCACCACCATAACAGCCCTCAATCCAAAGGTCATGGAAACAATGTAAGGATTCTAGAATATGTCTATCCCAAGTATACATTCTGGAATTGGTGAAATAACCACAGGATGGGTTTGGAGACCCTCTAGCTCCACTGTGGGACAGACTTGAGCTTAAAATCCATTCATTACCTGACCACCATAAGCCCCAATTTTGACTGGAGGGTCAAATGATGATTTGGATCTCCTGGAACTAGTCAGTTTGCAGCCAGTGCCGGGGGTGGCGGCTGGGAGCCCGATCTCATTATTTTCTTTGCCTAAATGCAGTTACCCTGCCAAAAATAGGCACATTTGGGGAAGAGTGGGAAAAAGATGAATAGTGTGTACATTTATCAGTAGTATACCAGAGCCTTTCCTCAAGGGCACCTTTCCTTCTCTTCATTCAAGTGATTTTGTGTCTGTAAACTGACTCAAGTCTGAGAATTCATTAAGGGGCTATGACTCTCTGTTTTTATGATTCAAGTTATACTTTTGCCCATCTGACCTAGAACTTTTCTGCTTATACAGATCAAGTAAGAATTTAGTAGGCTTGGTATCTGTGATGGTTAATACTGATTGCCAACTTGATTGGACTGAAGGATGCAAAGTATTGATCCTGGGTGTGTCTGTGAGGGTGTTGCCAAAGGAGATTAACATTTGAGTCAGTGGACTGGGAGGGGCAGACCCACCCTCAATCTGGTGGGCACCATCTAATCAGCTGCCCGCACGGCCAGAATAAAAGCAGGCAGAAGAATGAGGAAAGACTAGACTGGTTCAGTCTTCTGGCCTCCATCTTTCTCCCATGCTGGATGCTTCCTGCTGTCAAACACTGGACTCCAAGTCCTTCAGGTTTGGGACTCAGACTGGCTTTCTTGATCCTTGGCTTGCAGATGGCCTATTGTGGGGCCTCACCTTGTGATTGTGTGAGTCAGTACTCCTTAATAAACTCCCCTTTATATATATACACACATCTATCCTATTAGTTCTGTCCCTCTAGAGAACCCTGACTAATACAATATCTATTTCATTTCTAGGAACACTGTGATTAACTCTTCAACACCATAGGTCTGACCAAGTCACACTATTCCGATTACTGCTTTCACCCTGCTGTCCATTATTAATGACACTGACCTTACTCTTGGAAGTTCAGTGCTACTATTTATTCTCTGGCATCCCAAGGTCCAATCGCTTTCATTGCATTTAGGTTTTCTAATTGAGCAGCTGAGGTTGAGACAGGCAGGTTGGTTGATTCGCTATTTTAAGATGGTCTGGAGGAAAAGGATAAACGCCCCTCATTGAAACTCTAGCTTATCTCTCAGCCAATCACTAACAAGAGACCCAAGAGACTATTAACCACGAGCTCCTATTTCAGAGGGCTAGGGATTTCCCCAGAGCTCTGTATGCACAGCTAGACTTAAATTCCAACCTAAAGTTACCTCTTCGTCATTTTAATGCCTCCTCATTTTCATGCCCAGGGTAGCGATTTAAAATGCTAATGCTACATACAGTGTATGAAGAAGCATGTTGACCACCACGCAAGTGTTAGAAAAGGTCCTCCTGTACATGTACCTGCTGATGTAAGCTTTCCCTATGGAAAGACCCTATAAAACTAACTCACATACTGTCTTTGGGGAGCAGTTCACTTGTTCTTCCTTTCTCAATGCTAGCTCCCTTGTGCACAAGGTGGAATAAACTTAAATTTAACATTTGCTGCTGTGTTCAGTGATCTCTTTTGATTTCTATCCTGGGAGAGTGCAAGAACCTGGGGTTACCACTGAAATGTCTGACCTACAGAAAAGAGCAACCATGGAACTCTTCAAGGATATTAGGGCTCCCCTCACAAATTTATTTCTGAAAGTATTGGTAAATGGTATGGCTTCTAGACCCTGCCCCTGTGGGTGGTAAGTAGGTCTCCAATGATAAATCCACTTTAACATTCCAGTGTCTCTAAGCCTTTGAATCTCTTCCTCTATATTAAATCAAGGGAGATTCAATGTTTTTAATTCGCTCATACTGGGCCATCTTTTGATCCACGTTTCAGCAATAAACCAAACAAACTGAAGGAGCCCTTTCTAACTCCCTAACTGGAACATTAAATGCAGAATCTCTTCTTAGTGAGTCTATATCAATAAATTCAGCCCAATTCAACTTTATGTTCCTTCCACCATTACCCTATACCTTTAATATCTATTCTATATATGTCCCCCAGATTTCTGCTTGTGCGAATTAGAAAACTCAAGTAATTCAGCCGGGCACGGTGGCTCACACCTGTAATCCCGGCACTTTGGGCGGCTGAGACGGGTGGATTACGAGGTCAGGAGTTCAAAACCAGCCTGGCCAACATGGAGAAATCCCGTCTCTACTCAAAATACAAAAATTAGCCGGTTGTGGTGGTACGTACCTATAATCCTAGCTTCTCAGGAAGCTGAGGCAGGAGAATGGCTTGAACCTGGGAGGTGGAGATTGGTGAGCTGAGATTGCACCACTGCACCCCAGCCTGGGCGACAAAGTGAGACTCCGCCTCAAAAAAAAAAAAAGGAAAATAAAATTCAAGAATTCAAGTAGTTCTTCTGGCACGTAGTACATCTCCACATGAGTCATATTTTGTACCTTATCTTTAGGGATCTGCTGAGACTTCAGTCTTGTTACAAGTCTAGAAGAAAAGAGGGGTAGCAGGGTAGGTACTGAGGATAATCAGCATTATCTTACATGGCAGCTGCCTCAGGGGATGCCATTACCCTTTTCCTCAGTATTAGTACTCTCGCGTGGTGGCGGAAAAGCTGATAATACTGTGGTAGCCGGGAGCCAATTCCACTTGAGGTAGGGCAGCCACTTCCATTGGTGTGGGGAGACTACTTTCAATGTCAAAGAAGATCCATCATAATTCAGGGGCTTAGTGTCCCCAGCTGCATCAGGGTATTTCCACAGGCCCCCATCCCAACTTACATTTTTTCCCCAATAAATTGCCCTCACTTTAACAGCAGTCTCCCTGAAAAGCTGGGACTTCAACTTGCATTGTAATTTAGTCAACTGCAGGATGAAGTTCTTAATTTTCAGCAATTTCCGCCCTGTGGCTATAGGTGATAATGCCCTTCTTCAGAGCACACTTAGAAGCCCTTAGGTCATTTATGGGTCTCTCTTTCTCTCACTCTCTCTTTTTTTCTTTTTTTTTCTTTTTAGATACAGACTCTTGCTCTGTTGCTAGGCTGGAGTGCTGTGGTCCAGTCTTGGCTCACTACAACCTCTGCCTCCCGGGTTCAAGCAATTCTCGTGCCTCAGGCTTCCGAGTAACTGGGGCTACAGGCGCATACCATCAAGCCTGACTAATTTTTGTATTTTTAGTGGAGACAGGGTTTTGCCATGTTGACCAGGTTCATTTATGGGTCTCTTGAGCTGGGAATTCAAATCCTTGAGTTCATTCATTTATTTTACCACTTTGTCCAATAACTTCAGAAACAACCAACTGACATCATTATGCTCCTTAGTATTCCAAAAATGTCCGAAGTATCAATCATGTACAGAGTCACCAGCCTCCTTGCTTCTTGTAAGTAGTTGATTATGATTATCCAGTGTAGATTATTTGCATATCTCTATAAACAGATTATGCCTTAGACTATCAGTGCTCTCTTTACTACTGGAAATAGCATCACTATTCCTTTAAATCTAATCAGATGTGAGAGCCAATGACAGAAACCCTAGATCTAATTGAGAAACTCACTATTAAAACTTGGTTTCTCTAGAAACACTCTCAATACCAAAATCTGTATTAGTTAGGTTTCTCCAAAGAAACAGAACCTATATAGAGATATAGACAAATAAATATCTACACACACACACACACATATATATACACACACATACAGTCACCAACTTATGATGGTTTCACTTACAATTTTTCAACTTAATGATGGTATAAAAGTGGCATATTTTTAACATAATATTCAATAAACTACATGAGATATTTAACAAATTGTTATAAAATAGGCATTTTGTGTTAGATGCTTTGCCCAACTATAGGCTAATGTAAGTGTTCTGAGAATGTTTAAGGTAGGCTATGATGGTAGGTAGGTTAGGTGTATTAAACGCACTTTCAACTTGCAATATTTTCAACTTGCAATGGACTTAATGGGATATAACCCATAAGCAGAGGAGAATCAAGGGGTATGGATTTATTATGGTAATTGGCTCATACAATTATGGAAGTCAAGAGGTCCCACACTCTGCAATCTGCAACCTTGGAGAACCAGGAAGGCTGGTAGTGTTATTCAGTTTGAGCCTGAAGGCCTTGAACTGGGGCAGGGCTGATGGTGTAAGTCCCTGTCTGAGTCAGAAGGCCTGAGAATGAGGTGCTCCAATCTCCCAGGGCAGGAGAAGATAAATGCCCCAATTTAAACAGAATGATTCACCCTTCCTCCACCGTTTGTTCTATTTGGGCTCTCAATGGATTGGACGATGTCCACACACATTGGTGAAGTCAGTCTTCTTTACTCAGTCTACTGATTCTAATGCTAATCTCTTCCAGAAAAGCTCTCACAAACATATCCATAAGTAATGTTTTACCAGCTATCTGGGCATCTTTTAGCCCAGTTGAGCTGACAAATAGAATTAGTCATTCCTTAGGTAGATGCAGATGTAGATGTTTGTGTATTCTCATAATTTGCATATAGCATTTTTCACCTGCTTCAAGTAATAGCCTTTCTTCTGTAAAGCAAAACTAAAATTCTAATCCCCACAACAGACTGAATGGATCCCACTCTCGGCCAAGGGAACTCCACAATAAACATGAAAAACTAGTTTAGACTATGATGGGAAGGGGGCTGGGCATTGGACATGCCTAATTATACTCTCCTCTCTTTGGAATTCCATCACAGCTGCCCAGCATTAGCACTGAAACAGAGATCTTATGAGTGACAAAACAAGCTCTTTGTAGTAATAAGATACCAAATTCGAATCTGACTCCAGTATAGTATCACAACAAAGGCAGCAGATACTGAAAAAAATCAAAGTATTGTACCCCAAAATATACATCTCTGACATATTTTGAAGTGGTCCTGCAAAGCTGTCTCTTGTGGGAAAAATCTACTTTCTGTAGAGAACCCCCTTCCCTTTCCAGGTCTTTTCCCGATCCAAGAGAGATTTAACTAAGAGTCTGGCACCTGTACCATCTAATCTCTCTAAAGCCTGCTACTTAGGGTTTCATCTGCATAATAACAACCATGGTTTCCACAACCCCTTATCTTAGCTCAGACATTCCTTTCTATTGATTCAAAGTCTTTAGATAATAACCTAACCCTTTCAACCACATCAGAAAATCTTGGAAACTACCTATGACCTGGAAGCCTCCGCTTTGAGTTGTCCTGCCTTTCTGAACTGAACAAATGTACACCTTACAAGTAGTGATTGATGTTGGCCTGTAACTTCTGTTTCCCAAAAATGTATAAAATCAAGCTGTAGGCAGGGCGTAGTGGCTCACGCCTGTAATTCCAGCACTTTGGGAGGCTGGGGTGGGCAGATCACCTAAGGTCAGGAGTTCGAGACAAGCCTGGCCAACATGGTGAAATCCTGTCTCTACTAAAAACACAAAATTAGCCAGGTATGGTGGTGCATGCCTGTAATCCCATTTACTCGGGAGACTGAGGCAGCAGAACCACTTGAACCTGGGAGGTGGAGGTTGCAGTGAGCCAAGATCACACCACTGCACTCCCTCCTGGGCAACAAGAGTAAAGCTCCATCTCAAAAAAAAACAAAAACAAATTAAGCTGTAAACCAACCACTTTGGGGACATGTTCTCAGGACCTCCTGGGGCTGTGTCACTGGCTACCCATATTTTCCTCAGAATAAACCTCTCTAAATATTTTACAGATTTTGACTCTTTTCATCAACACTTCTCTATCGTATCAGAGTCTGTTTTCTTCTTAGAGGGAGCTATTCTCCTTTGTTTCTTGTTGTACATTTTAAGGAAAAAGATAGCAGAATTAATATGGCTCAACAGAAGTCACATTTAAATCTACACATATGTTCCAAAAGAAAAAAAATTCTGGAAATATAACTAGAATCATCTTTCAGCATAAGGCACAATTATTTCTATTGCTTTGGTTTCTTCTTCAGCAAGATTGAACATTAGGTACCCTCTTATCTTCTGAACCGCCCAAATCCTGTCTCTCATCAAAACTTACCTGTCCTTTGACCCATCTCTAAGACTCCAAGTAAACTAGTAGTATAATAACCATAAGATATTAATAGCTGGTGATGATTTCATATTCTATTCAACTTTATTTTGCATCTAAATAAGAGATCTCAATGTCTTAACTAGTGAAGTGAGTAATATCACTGTTTGGGTAACTGGGAAAGATATTTGGGCACAAAGACCAATAATTCCATTTCAGTCACTCCCACATACTCTTAATATCTATTTTGTCAATGTCAGTGACCTTCTCAAATAACCACCTTTTGGTCTCCTTGATTTTTCTGTGTCATCTTTCTCTTTTATATTAATATCTGCATGGTTCTTTAAATACAGGTAGCCTCTTCTACCTACATTTAAGTGAGACCTTGCATTTGAAATTCAATACTTGCTTAAATTACTCTCTTCTTCAATCCTGTTTCAGTCTATAGTCCATACTTGCACCTAGAAATACCTACCAGGCTACCATCTGATATGAAACATAAATAGAAATATGACTGTGATTGTATAGATAAAACTGCATCTAAGCAAACAAGTTTTCCAGGCTTGAAGTGCCTTTTAGTCTCCTTTACTCACCTTTAGCTCTAACCTTATCTTACCTTTCAGACAGCCAACAGGAATTCAAATTACAGCAAGGTCTTGTTGGGGTCAAGTTGTCCATCATTTCAAATTTAACTGCAGGTCTCTTTCCCTTGAAGGTGAAGGAACAAAAAATGTCAATTTTAGGCTGTTGCTCACCAGCTTTTTAAAAACAAACATTAATTACATACCTATCATGTGTCAAGCACTATCTAATAATATCCATTATTTCCTCCAGTGTTCACAACTTTGGTGGGGAAAGATTGAGTCATCGGGACCAACTTTCAATTGTCTAGGCACTTTGTGATGTCTGAGTAATTTAAAAGAAAAAGACAAGTGTGCCTGGAAATAACTTAGGAGGTTTTGTTTTCTTTGAATAGCTAAAGAACCACATGGGAAGTTGTCAATGCAGATTTTAATAACTTACATAGACCACAAAAACCCCTTCCTGTAGCACAGCATTACTCAGACCTTTTTTCCACTTATAGTCCCTTGCATAGACAACATCATAACCACCCATAGCATTTGACAGGAGTTGGAGGGATTACCCCGGAAGAGACAGGCCAAATCACCTGTCACTGCTCTATTTGTCTGCTACTGGAAGGATGCTGAGTCCCGTCCTTGTGATGTCTTAACATCTTGTGACACTCGGCTTTATAAGACATTTTGCATTTGTCTTCTTTCCCAAAGACATCCTCACTTGGGACAAATATCCAGAAACACAAGGTCCTACTTATCAAACATGTGAAAGCTGAAGAGAATTTTAAGACGGGGGCCAAAGGCCCTTGGCCCCCTAAAGATTTGCTAAAAATCAGGGGCATAGGCAGATTAATTAACAGGAGAAAAGGCATACAAATGTACTCAACATGGATACACGGGAGTCTCCATAATGAAGACCCAACTTCTCAATGAGTTCCAGAAACCTATATACCATTTTGAGGTTACAGAAAGAATGGGGGCTTAGATTCTGGTAAAATAGGTTATGGGAAGGGGAGAAGAGGCTTGATTAGCAAAGGTGGCATTGCTATGTAGATGAAACCTCCAATAGAGACAATGGATGGTAAATGTTTCCTTTTAAAATTTTAAAGGCGTCAGACTCTCAATCTCTCCTGGATATGCAGAAAGGCTCAGAAAGGCAAGGGGGCATGGCTGCATTAATGGAGATTCTCTACAGATGCAAATTTTCTCCACTTTAGACTGCTTTGTAAGGCCAGTTCTGTCAGGTGGCTAAGAGAAAGCCATTTCAAAGTATATCAAAGAAACATATTTTGGGGTAAAATATTTTAATTTCCTCCTTATATAAAAGTAGAAGTTACTAAAAGGCTTTTATTGAATGAATAAAGAAACAGAGAGGAATACATTATCATTCAAACTGGAAAGGAAGAAATATGAAATGTGCCTAAACCTGGAACAGCAAAGTTTCTAAACCTCCCTTGGTTAGATAAGGAGCATAGAAAACACCCTCAGTTCTGATTCAGGTCCTTAACATCTACCTCAACTTCTTACACTATGACTATAAATGCTTATTATAATGATAAAAGTCCACACAACTTACTTCTAAGTAGCAAGTGGAATTTTGACCTAAAGATTGAACGCTCCATTTCTAGATAAGGGCTCTCACTCAGGGGTCACTTCCTTTCAGAATGAGTTTCATTCTATCAACAAAAAGAGTCAGACCATAAAATATTCAAAGAGGTTTATTCCAAGTTAAATATGACTGACCAAGGCCCGAGACACAGACTCAAAGGTAGATCCTGAGAACATGTGCCCAAGATGTTTGGGTTACAACTTGGTTTTGTCAGATACAGTAAGTTCCTCTTCAAAGGTTTAATTTTTGACCTCCTTGTTCTTTGTTCATGAGATCAACCTCCTAGTCCCTTCTCCTAAGCTACCTGCTCCGTAAACAACTTATCCCACCAGTTCCAATCTAACTCATATCTCTTCCTTATTTGGAAGGAGTGCTCTTTGCCCCTGGCTACCTATTCTGTAAACTGCCTCTCCTGCTGAAACAGCTCTTCCTGCCAAAACTACCCTTCCGGCTTTGCCACGCCCTGACATGCCCAAGCATGCCTTGTACTGTAACAGACAGCCTCTCCCTTCCTGCCTAATTAGCCATATTCGATTTTAAATGGTAGCCAATTATGTCAGTTTAGATTGTGCAGTCCAACTCCAGCCAATGGGGACACAGAAGCAGGGACTAACCGCATTGGGGATAAAAACCCCTTCCCTCCTTTGTTCAGTGTGCTCTCACAGGAACCAGAAGGGCAAGCAGCATCCTTCTGCAGAAGTAAATTTGTCTTGCTGAGAAATCCTTTGAGTGCTCGTTTCCCTTGTGACTTCAAGCTCTTGTTTCTAACAGTTTCTATATGTTTTGGGGAGACATAAGACATCAATCATGTTGGTCAGGCTGGTCTCAAACTCCTGGTCTCAAGCAATCTGCCTGCCTGAGCCTCCCAAAATGCTGGGATTACTGGCGTGAACCACCATGCCTGGCCATGCATACTTTTTAAATAAATGAACACTTTTCCTCTACTCTGAGGGCAAACATTAGAATTGTTGCCTGAAACTTTGTTGCCTTCTCTAGTGAGCACCACTGTATTCTTGACATGGTTTCATGTAAAATTTTCATTTGGCATATTAAAAAAGAAATTTGACCAGAGGATTTTGAACTTTTCTTATACTCCACGTAGTATTTTTGAAAAATGATGTGTCCTTTGGCTTAAGAAATAAGTTTTAAATGGGTGAGAGCATTTCCATCCATTTTTATTTATATTACACTCTTTTACTGGACAGGATTAAAATGACAACCTCTGGTTCCATTTTCTCTTTTGGGGGTTTTTTAACTGTTCTGTTTGAATGAACTGGTTAAAGTCTAGTGGCCTTTCTATTTTGTCTAGGGCCTGCTCAGAGTTGACAAACATTTCCAGATCTGAGCAGGAGAGGTAAGCTGTGTATATTCAGTGTCACAATCAAAAAAGTTTATAAATAGCAGGTTCTTTATTGTTGGAATTCATGTAGATGCCACAGAGTGAACCTCAAAATTGGGGCCCAGTCTGGGAGACCACATGGGTTCTTGGGTTCAAGTAGGAAAGAACTCAATTATGAGCTGACAGAGTAAAGTGAAAGAAAGCTTATTAAAAAGGAAAGGAAAGGCTGGGCACACTGGCTCATGCCTGTAATACCAGCCCTTTGAGAGGCTGAGGCAGGTGGGCCACCTGAGGTCAGGAGTTTGAGACCAGGCTGGCCACTACGATGAAACCCCATCTCTACTAAAATATATATATATATATATACACACACACACACACACACACACACACACACACACACATATATATAAAATTAGCTGGGCATGGTGGTGGGCACCTGTAGTCCCAGCTACTCGGGAGGCTGAGGGAGGAGAATCACTTGAACCCAGGAGGAAGAGGATGCAGAGGATGCAGTAAGCCAAGGTCATGCCATTGCACTCCAGCCTGGGTGACAAAAATGAAACTTCATCTTAAAAATATATATATATATACAAAAAATTAGCTGGGCATGGTGGTGGGCACCTGTAATCCCAGCTACTCAGGAGGTTGAAGTGGGCAGGAGAATTCCTTGAACCTGGGAGGCAGAGGTTGCAGCGAGCTGTGATCACACCATTGCACTCCAGCCTGGGCAACAAGACCGAAACTCCATCTTAAAACAAACACACACACACACAAAACAAAAAGTAAAGGAAAAGAAGGGTGGCTACCCCATAGGCAAGGTAGCAGTGTGGCTGCTTGGCTGACCACACTTATGGTTATTTCTTGATTACATGCTAAGCAAGGGATAGATTATTCAGGAGTTTTCTGGGAAAGAGGCAGGGAATTCCAGGAACTGAGGATCCCTTTCAGATCATATAGGGTAACTTATGAATGTTGCCATTGCATTTGTAAACTGCCATGGCACTGGTGAGAGTTTCCTCTAGTATACTAATATATTATAATTAGTGTATAATGAAGAGTGAGGGTAACCAGATGGCACTTTTGTCACCATCTTAGTTTTGGCAGGTTTTGGCTGTTTTTTTTTTTTTTTTTTCTATTTAATCAGCAGGGTCTTTGGGACCTGTGTCCTGAGAAACAAGTCCTGCTGAATTCCTATTTCAAACATATTATTTCTGTTCAATTATAAAAACATAAATTTTCATCTGGAGAATGTTATTTATAGTTTGTATTGTTAAAACAATATATAAGCACAATGTTGGGAATTTCAGTTCCCAACATTGTGCTTATATATTGGACGATATCATCAAAGATCCAGATGCAACTGTTTTCTTAGGCTCTAGAAGACAGAAATCTGGGATGTTTCATTGAAATATATTGTTTTCTCAAATTTCCATATACTTGATTAAAACAATGTATGTTTAGACATTATTGAGGAGTTACTAGGATTACAGTTCTTCCCAGGCTTCTGTCTTGATTGGGTGGGTAAACAAGACTGTGGTTTCTCTGTTCAATAAACAAGAGTTTATTGAATATTTACTAAAAGATATTACAGGAGAATATTATGCATCTCCCAGGATCGCAGAGTGTCATACGTACTTTTATATCCCCAGCTCCTGGCACAGGGCCTGACACAAAGTAGTACTTAGTGCTTTTCTTTTAAATTGCTTTGATCTAATTGAAAAAAGAAAGAAGGCTTCTTCTCTCACAGAGTTTACAATCTTACTGTATGTAAATATGTACGAAACAAAGAGTTTGAGAACAATGAAAAGAAAAAGGAGGCCAGGCATGGTGGCTCACGCCTATAATCCCAGCACTTTGGGAGGCTGAGGCAGGCGGATCATGAGGTCAAGAGATCAAGACCATCCAGGCCAACATGGTGAAACCCCGTTTCCAAAAATACAAAAATTAGCCAGGCGTGGTGGCGGGCACCTGCAGTCCCAACTACGTGGGAGGCTGAGGCAGGAGAATCACTTGAACCTGGGAGGCGGTGGTTGCAGTGAGCCGAGATCGTGCCACTGCACTCCAGACTGGCAACAGAGTGAGACTCAGTCTCAAAAAAAAAAAAAAAGGAAAAGGATATTATAACTGAAGGAGATGGAAAACTTCAAAGTATGAAAGAAGGGGTTGAGAAAATAATTTGAGGAAACTACAAATACATTGCATGATTTCCTTACAAGGGCAGGGGCAAGTTGGTGAATGAGAGAATATTGAGAAGAAAACCAGGATCTGATGGTGGCACTTGAGAATGAGTAAGAGGCTTGGACTTGTAACACAGAACATAAACCTTCCTTCAGCTTTTTCTTCTATGTAACATGAAGTAGCTGACATCAACTATCCTTCTGTGTATCAAGGTAAGTCTTACTCCTAAAACGGAAATTCTAGAAATACATCTCTAAGCAGTGTTGAACAGAAGTAGATTGGAGGGTCAAGACTATACCAAACATTCAAAAACTTTCAAGAAACCAAATATGTTATTGCTTTTCAGTAAATAAATGTATTTGAATTAACAACAATGAATATAATGAAGGGAGAAGGTAGCATTTACTATTCACCTCTAAAGAAACCTTTTAAAAACCAAGAGTTTGCAGCTCATTACCTCTTAAAGAGGATGTGTTGTTTTGTTTTTGCAAATGAGGGCATAGTCACCAAATATCTGGGTTATCAAATTCCGGTGGCATTGAGTATTTCTTAAGAAAGTTGAGTTAATAAAGGAAGACAAGAAAGCTAGATATTAAATACCTTGTTATACTGGGGATTTCCAAAGGGACAGAAATAAAAATTTTAGCGTCATAAATAATATACATAAAGCAATCTATATACCCAGAAAATATTCAAGATAACTCTGTGACAAATTCCTTATAACTACTTGCAATTACTTCACTTGTTAAAAAGAAAGGTATCTATTTAGATAAGGAAATACATACAAATAGCACAAAATTTTGAAGGTCCAATCTACCTAAACTTCCAGTAGCCTAGTAGCACCATCTCCTTCCCCAGTTCTTGTATATATTTTCAGAAATATTTTATGCATACTGAAACCTATGTATGTGTGTATACATATACGTATATATATACACAAACACATATGCATTATACATACATATGTATTTTAATGTTTTGATTTTTAAAGATATGAAATATTATAAATATTCAGAAATTACCTAATATATTAGATAGCCTACGCTGACTCAGATTTTTAAAAGCTTAATATTTTTATGATATTTATTTCCAATATAAGTTTTTTAAGAAATAAAATGCTGGAGATACAGTTGAGTTCACCAAGAATCCTATTTTCTTTCCCTTCCTTGAGGTTGACATTATCTTGAAATTGATGTATATATATACCATCCAAGTTCTCACATTTTTTCTTTTTAAAATTTTTATGGGTACATAATATGTGTATGTATTTATGAGGTACATGAGATGTTTGATACAAGCATGCAATAATAATCACATCATGGGAAATGGGGTATCCAGTCTCTCAAGCACTTATACTTTGTGTTACAAACAATCCAATTATATTTAGTTATTTTTAAATGTACAATTAAATTATTATTGACTATAGTCACCCTATTGTGCTATCAAATACTAGATCTTATTGATTCCTTCTAACTATATATTTTCTGATACCCAGTACCCATCTCCACTTTCTCCTGACCACCTACTATCCTTCCAAACCTCTGGTAACTATCCTTCTACTCTGTATCTCCATGAGTTCATTTTTTTTTTTTAATTTTTTTGACACCCACTAGTAAGTGAGAACATGAGAAATTTGTCTTTCTGTGCCTGGCTTATTTCACTTAACATAAAGACCTTCAATTCCATCCATGTTGTTGCAAATGACAGGATCTCATTCTTTTTTAAGGCTGTGTAGCATCCCATTGTGTATATGTACCATTTTCTTTATGCAATCATCTGTTTGATGGACATTTAGATTGCTTCCAAATCTTGGTTATTGTGAAGAGTGCTGCAACCAACATGGGAGTGCCAATATCTCTTTGATATCCTGATTTCCTTTCTTTTGGGTATGTACTCAGCAGTGGGATTGCTGGATTGTATGGTAGCTCTATTTTTAGTGTTTTGAGGAACCTCCAAACTGTCCTCCATAGTGGTTGTACTAATTAACACTACTATCAACCATGTACAAGGATTCCCTACTCTCCACATCCTCACCAACATTTGTTATTGCTTGTTTTTGGATATAAGCCATTTGAACTGGGGTGAGATGACATTGTAGTTTTGATTTGCAATCCTCTGATGATCAACGATGTTGAACACTTTTTCATATGGCTGTTTGCCATTTGTATGTTTTCTTTTGAGAAATGCTATTCAATTCTTTTGCCCTTTTTTATCAGATTATTAGATTTTTTCTATATAGTCATTTGAGCTCCTTATATATTCTGGTTATTAATCCCTTGTCAGATGGGTAGTTTGCAAATCTTTTCTTTCGTCCCGTGGGTTGTCTCTTCACTTTGTGGTTTCCTTCACTGTGCTGAAGCTTTTTAACTTGCTGTGATCCTATTTGTTCATTTTTGCTTTGGTTTCCTGTGCTTGTGGGCTATTACTCAAGAAATTTTTGTCCAGACCAATCCAATATCCTAGAGACTTTCCCCAATGTTTTCTTGTAGTAGTTTCATAGTTTGAGGTCTTAGATTTAAGTCTTTAATCCATTTTGATATGATTGTGTATAATGTGAGAGGGGTCAATTTTCATTCTTCTGTATATGGACATCCAGTTTTCCCAGTATTATTTATTGAAGAAGGTATACTTTCTTTGGTGTATGTTCTTGGCACCTTCACCAAAAATGAGTTCACTACAGGTGTATGGATTTGTTTCTGGGTTCCCTACTCTGTTCCATTTATCTATGTGTCTGTTTGTGTGACAGTACAATGCTGTTTGAATTAGTATATCTCTATAATATAATTTGAAGTCCGGTAGTATGATTCCCCCAGTTTTTTTTCTTTGTGCTCAGGATAGCTTTGGCTACTCTGAGTCTTTTGTGGTTCCATATACATTTTAGGATTGTTTTTCTATTTCTGTGAAGAATGTCATTGGTATTTTGATAGGAATCACACTGAATCTGTAGATTGCTTTGGGTACTATGGACATTTTAACAATATTGATTCTTCTAATCCATGAACACGGAATACTTTTCCATTTTGTGTCTTCAGTGTCTTTCATCAGTGTTTTATAGTTTTCATTATACAGATCTTGCACTTACTTGGTGAATTCTTAGGTATTTAATTTTATTTGTGGTTACTGTAAATTAGATTACATTTTTTAGTTTTTCAGGGTGTTCACTGTTGACATATATAATTGGCACTGATTTTTATGTTGATTTTGTATCCTGTAACTTTATTGAATTTATTAGTTCTAATAGTTTTTTGGTGGAATCTTCAGGTTTTTCTAAATATAAAACCATATTATCTGCAAACAAGGATAATTTGACTTCTCACTTTCCAATTTGGATGCTCTTTATTTCTATTTTTCTGGTTGCTCTAGCTAGCACTTTGAGAACAATGTTGAATAACAGTGGTAAAAGTGGATCTTTGGTGCATTCCAGATCTTAGAGGAAAGTTTTTCAGTTTTTCCTCATTCAGTATGATACTAGCTGTAGGTCTGTCATATATGGTTTTTATTATGTTGATATGTGTTCCTTCTATACTCAGTTTTATATTCAGTGTTAATATTGATAAGGACTTACTCATGCAATTTTGTTATTTGTTTTCTGGGTTTTCGTTGTTGGTGGTGGTGTTCTCGTCCTTCTCTCCTTCCTTTCTATCTTCTTTTTAGGGAAGGTGATTGGTTTTATGACTTAATTTCTTGCTTTAATTTTTTATGTATCCATTATACGTTTTTCAATTTGAGGTTACCATGAGGCTTGCAAATACTATTTGATAACCCATGATTGTAAGCTGATAAAAAATTAACACTGTATACATAAACAAAAAGAAAACTAACAAGAGCTCTAAACTTTGCTTTGTTCCCTGCTTTTAAACTTTTTGCTGTTTTTGTTTATATCTTCTTCTACTATGTCTTAAAAAGTTGTAGTTATTATCTTTGAGTGGTTCATCTTTTAGTCTTTCTACTCAGGATATGAGCAATTTAAACAACATAGTTACAGTGTTATAATATTATGTATTTTTCTGTGTATCATTGCAGGAGTAATGTGGTATTGCATTGTGGTTTTGATTTGCATTTCCAGGATCATTAGTGATGTCGAGCATTTTCTCATATGTTTGTTGGCCATTTGTATATCTTCTTCTGAGAATTGTCTGTTCCTGTTCTTAACCCACTTCTTGATGGGATTGTTTGTTTTTTCCTTACCGATTTCTTTGAGTTCCTTGTAGATTCTGGATATTAGTCCTTTGTCAGATGTATAGAGTGTGAAGATTTTCTCTCACTCTGTGGGTTATCTGTTTACTCCACTGACTGTTCCTTTTGCCATGCAAAAGCTCTTTAGTTTAATTAAGTCCCAACTATTTTTCTTTGTTTTTAATACATTTGCTTTTGGGTTCTTGGTCATGAAAAAATATGGAATGCTTCACAAATTTGCATGTCAATCTTGTGCAGGGCCATGCTAATCTTCTCTGTATCATTTCAATTTTAGTATATGTGCTGCTGAAGCAAACATGTTTTTTTCTAATTGAAATAATCCCTTAGCACTTCTTGTAGAACAGGTCTGGTGTTGATGAAATCCTACAGCTTTTCTTTGTCTGGGAAAGTCTTTATTTCTCCTTCATGCTTAAAGGATATTTTCATCAGACATACTATTCTAGTGTAAAAGATTTTTCCTTCCACAGTTTAGATATATGACACTCTCTCTGGTCTGTCAAGGTTTCCACTGTAAAGTCTGCTTCCAGATGTTTTGGAGTTCCACTGTATCTTATTTCATTTCTCTTGCTGCTATTCGGATCCCTTCATTATTTTTGACCTTTGGGAGTTTATTAAATGCCTTGTAGTAGGCTTCTTTGGGTTAAATCTGCTGGGTGTTCTATAATCTTCTTGTACTTGAGTACTGGTATCTTTCTCTGGGTTTGGGAAGTTCTCTGATATTATCTCTTTGAATAAAGTTTCTACCCCCTTCTCTTTCACTGCCTCCTCTTGAAGGCCAATAACTCTTAGGTTTGCACTGTTGAGGCTATTTTCTAGGTCCTATAGCTATGCTTTATTTTTTGCCTCCTCTGTCTATTTTCAAATAGCTTGCCTTCAAGCTCACTAATTCTTTCTTCTCCTTCATCAATTCTGATATTAAGAGACTCTGATGCATTCTTCAGTATGTCAGCTGCATTTTTCAACTCTATAATTTCTGCTTCTTTTTAATAATTTCAACCTCTTTGTTAAATTTATGTGATTGAATCCTGAATTCTTTCTTTGTGCTATCTTAAATTTCTTTGTGCTTCCTCAGCATAGCTATTTTGAATTCTCTGTCTGAAAGGTCACATCTATCTGTTTCTCCAGGATTTGTCCCTGGTACCTTATTTAATTCATTTGGTGAGGTCATATTTTCCTGGATGATCTTGATGCTTGTAGATGAATACCATTGTCTGGGCATTGAGTAATTAGGCATTTATTGTAGATGTCACAGTCTGAGCTTAGTAGTACACAACCTTCTTGAGAAGGCATTCCAGTTATTCAAGGGGACTTGGGTCCCAAAACCGACAATGCTGTGGTTCTTGCAGATTCATAGAGTTACCGCCTTAGTATCTTGGATAAGATCCGGAAGAATTCTCTGGGTTACGAGGCACAGACATTGTTATTTTCCCTTACTTTTTCCCAAACAGAGTCTCTCTCTCTCTTTGTGCTGGGCCTCCTGGAATTAGGGGTGGGGAAACACAAGCACATTTGTGGCCACCACCACTGGGACTGTTTTAGTCTCACCCAAGACCCACTGTAATAACTACCTGCCTAAGTTTGCTCAAGGCCCTAGGGCTCTACAATCAGCAGGTGGCAAAGCCAGCCAGGTTTGTGTCCTTCCCTTCAGTGCAATGAGTTCCCCCAGGCCCCAGGTGGGTCCAGAGATGCTGTCTGGGAGCCGTTGATTGAAGTCAAAACTTTTAGAAATTTACCTAGTGTTCTAGTCTACTGTGGCTAAGCTGGCACTCACATCACAAGACAAAGCCCTTCTGACTCTTCCCTCTCAAAGCCCAAGTGCTCTTCAGTCAGTTTGTGATGAGTGCTGCCAGGCCTGAGACTCACCCTTCAGGGCAGTGGGCTCTCCTCTGGCCCAGGGCAAGTCCAGAAAAGCTGACCAAGAGCCTGACCTGGAGTTGGAGACCCCAAGAGCATGCTTGGTGCTCAACCCCACTGTGGCTGAGCTGGTACCTAATGTGCAAGACAGAGTGCCCTTTACTTTCCCCCCTGCATTTCTTAAACAGAAAGAGTCTTTCACCATAGCCACCACAGCTGGGAATGTGCTAGGTCATACGTGAAGCCAACAGGTCTCAGAATCCAGTGCTTACAGTGTATTACCTGGGTATTGCTATTGATTGTTCAAGGTGCAGGGGCTCTGTAGTCAGCAGATGATGAATCCTGCCAGGTGACATGGCAGCACTGAGTTCAACATAAAGTCCCCAGTCACTGTGCTCTTCCTCTCCCAAGTGAGCAATTTCTCTGTGCCATGTAGCTGCTGCCAGAGGGTGGCAGAGCAGTGGAACAAGCACTCCCTTAGCTCCCCTGGCTGCAGTAGGTCTCATGCTTCCCCAGTTCGCTGGGCTCAGCACCACATCTTGCCTAGAAATTACAGTCCCTGTGGCCTAGACTGCACCTCAAGTTCACTTAGAGACCCCAGATCACTAAAACCTGTGGTGGCAAGGCTTGGCAGAACTCAAGCTCTAACCTCTGGGATGAATGATTCCTCTCTGGCTAGGGCCAGTCCAAATTCTTCCCCCGTGGGTGGACATCAGTGGAGCACAGCTTGGTTCTGGCCTTCACTGTGACAGAGCAGCACAAAGACCAACGCGAAGCCTCACAATTGCTGCGCTCTCCCTCTCCCAAGAGCACAGATTCTCCATCACCACTAAGGGGATAGGGGAGGGGTGGTGTAGGCAGTGCAAGACTGTCTTTCCTGCCCTTTTCAATCACTCTTTCAGTAATATAAAGTTAAAACCAGGTATTGTGATTGCTCACCTGTTTTTGGCTCTTATAATGGTGCTTTTTATGTGTAGTTAGTCGTTAAAATTTGGCGTTCCTGTAGGGTGGGGAATGAATAGTGTAGACTTCTATTCAGCCATATTTCTCTATATTCCTTGTTCAATTTTTCTTATATTTTTAGTATTTTAAAATACTGGTATGAGAAGTAAAACCCACCAACATAAAAATCAAAAGTAGGTGGCATTTATCATTTGGCCAGGTGCCTGACAGCAAGAAAACATTGTAGACTGAGAAACAAGTGGCTTTTGGTGTGCTATAGTTAAGACATTTGGGACTGGGTACAGTGACTCATGTCTGTAATCCCAGCACTTTGGGATGCCAAGGTGGGAGGACTGCTTGAGGCCACGAGTTAGATACCAGCCTGGCCAACATGGTGAAACCCATCTCTTCTAAAAATACAAAAATTAGCTAGGCCTGGTGGCATGTGCCTGTAATCCCAGCTACTGGGGAGGCTGAGGCAGGAGCATTGCCTGAACCTGGGAGGCGGAGTTTACAGTGAGCTGAGATCACACTACTGCACTCCAGCTTGGGCGACAGAGTAAGACTCTGTCTCAAAAAAGAAAAGAAAAGGAAAAAAGACATTTGGTGCAACTACTGTCTTTGATAACTTAGAATCCAGGTCAAATGCTTTCCAAGTCTGTCACTGTACAGGCACAGATTATTACAATTCAGTGGCAGTTCTTCTGCTGATTTTCGGAGAGTATTACCAAAAAAGAAATGAGTTCAGGCAAGAATTGACTTTTTTCAAATGCCGACCAAGAATTTTTCAGTCAAACTCAGAAAAGCCTGGGGCAAACATAAAATTAAGGCTGTTACCTTCCCATAAAAGCTTATCATTTTCAATGATCTTAGGGGAACAAGCATTATATTGAGGGGAGAAGAATTGGTAAGGCATGTGTCCCTCAGAAATTGGGAGATGTAGAAGTTTTCTGCCCTGGCTAGGGGTATATTTTATCACTGAAATGCTTTAGAATTTCCAGAATATAGACAAAATAAACAGCAGCCCATCTTTTGATCTGTTTTCCTTTTAAATTCTCTATGGCCTTCACCTTGGGCGAAGGCCAATATGCCTCCTCTTCTTTAGTGTGTCACTGGAACACAGAAGTCAGAAAATAAAGGAGGTACAGTTTAAGAAAACTGTCTATAAGGAATTTCCAATGTGGTCATTGGAACAAGAAATGAACAGGAAATAAATGGATTAGAAGCCTACAACATTTTTGAGAGCATCATACTAGCAAACAAAACAAAACCAAAAAAAACCCCCAAAAGTTTCACTTGCAGAATTCCATGATTGTTTCGCCCTTGAAGTACCAAAGAATGGTTTATTTTCTAATGTCCACTTCACATGTGACGCAAGATGATAATGGATAAAGAAACTGTCAGAGGTCAAGACAGGAACCCGGAAGAAAAATAGACAAAGGAATTACTCGACAAGAAAGCAGAACTATGGTCAGGTATGGTGGCTCATGCTTGATCCTGCAGGAGGATCACTGGAGGCCAGGAGTTCAAGACCAAACTGAGCAGCATCATGAGATCCCATTTCTACAAAAATTCAAAAAATGAGCCAGGTGTGGTCATGCATGCCTGTGGTCCCAGCTACTCAGGAGGCTAAGGCGGGAAGTTCACTTGAGCTGGGAAGGTTGAGGCTACAGTGATCTATGATGGTGCCACTGCCTTCCAGCCTGGGTGACAGAGCACAGTCCTGTCTCTATTTAAAAAACAGAGATAAAATAAAGAGAGTAGACCGAGGTACAGGCAGATGGGCGAAGCAAGCAACTTACTTCTCAGGCAAGCAACTTGACTTACCAGGCAAGGAGTCTGCAGGCACCTGCTGCCAATATTTGATAACTTCTATGGGTCACTGAAGGGAGAGCCATTGCCGTTCTTCCCCAGTATCACATTCTAGGTATGTCTATGCCATAGTCTAGGAGGATAGGCTGACAACAATTTGCCTTCACAGGTTGCCAGGCCATGAGGAGACATACTCAGAGCCAATGGAGACAACCACATCTCACCCAGAAATTGTGGATTTGAATTGTTTGCCATAACAGGCTGAGACTTTGAATTGTCTATCTTGTGAAATGAATGTTCTATGGGTGGGAAGAAATGTGTGCACAGATATTTGATAGCCAGTAAAGGAGACCAAAGTGTACTGCTGTTGTCTCCAAATACGCATTTTGTTTCCGAAGTCATAGCTTCCTGGTGACCACATTTTGCAGCTCCCATGTGACTAGGGTTTTAGAGAATGTGCTAGCAGAAATGACACGTGCCACTCCTTGCACACTTTCTTAAAACAAAATAGCTATCTGATTCCTCTTGTGTTTTATTTTCCTGCCATCTTGCATGTGATCTCACTCATCATCTAGCTTTCATCATGGAGACAAGGACTATGCCTCTAGGTTATGGCAGAACAAAAGATAGAACAGACTAAGTTCCCAAATGACAGATCTATCCCACCAAACGGGACTGTTACACAGACTTAGTGATGTGAGAAAGGTATGTGAACTTACATTATTTCTGCCAAAGAATTTTAGGTTCTCACTGTTACAGCAGCTTGGTGTTCACCCCAATCAGTGTAGTAAGTATTGTTCTAGTTCATTCATCTCAACTGCCCGTGAGTACCCAGATTTGTTTCCTTATTTACAATGTTTCCCATTTATAGCTCTTAGGGGAAATGCAGCATTGTCCATCTTTCCAGACATGTCTTTATACACCTGTGAGAGTTTTTCTAAAGCTGTGCTGAACAATACAGTATCCTTTAGCCACAAGTGTGATTTAAATTTTAATTATTGAAAATTAAAAAAACTAAGCATTCATTTGTTACACTAACCACACTTGAGGTACTCATCAGCTCTCTTAGTCACCTTCTGAGCTGTGACTACCTTATTGGACAGTACTAATAGAAAACATTTCCATCAACACCAAGAATTCTTTTTGAACAGCACTGCTCAAGGATATAAACCTACTCAGAAAACTTCTAAGTCATAGAAGATGCACATCTTTGGTGTTACTACATAATGACAAATAATTTACCAACATGATTATAGCAATTTATGGCAGCTTATACAAGTTTTCATTTGCTAACAGCTTCACCTATACTTGATATTATGAAACTTTTCTTTTTGCCATAGAAATGGATGTGAAGTATGACTGAGCACCTTATTATTTATTTAACTTCCATGTGCTTACTCTATATCCATTATTCTATTAGGTGCTTTTGGCTTTTTCTCAAATATTTGCAAGAGTTATTTCTCTATTCTACATACCAATCTTTGTTGGTTAGATGATTTGCAATATCTTTTCTCCATCTACAGCTTCTGTTTAAACTTTGTTGGTGGTGTTTTGGTTTTGAACCAAAGAAGCTGATAATTTTAATGTAGTCACATCTCTCTCTTTTTTACTTTAAGGTGTAAGATTTCATTTCTTAAATAAACAACCCTATCTTGCATCAAGTTAATAAAGATATTTTCATCTAAAAGATTAAAGTTTTGCTAGTAACATTGAGATCTTTAATCCATATGGAAGATACTGTATGTCACATTGAGTAGAAATTTAATTTTACTTTCTACCATCTGGAGAGCTAATTGTCCAAATATCATGTATTGAATAACCCATCTTTTGCACTTTGATGTGTACTGCCAACTCTGTCATTACCAAATTCCCTTATCTTCATAGGTCACTTTCTGAAATATCTATTCTAATCCACTGGTCTATTTGTTTATTCTTCCCATCACACCATGATGTCTCATTTCTTAAATCTTATTTATAAGTTTTAATATCTCAAAAGATGAGTCACTACATTCTTATTCTCTTCAAAATTATTTTGTCTGTTCTTGATACTTTTATTTTTCCATATGAATTTTAGGATCTATTTATCAATCACAAAGAAATACTGTTAGAATATTACAGTAGGCTAGAAAATACCCTCTCCTGCCTCCAGATATCCCTGTCATAATCCTTGGAGCCTACGAATTTTTCCTTATTTGGAAAAAGGGTCTTTGCAAACATGATGAGGTTAAGGATCTTTAGATGGGAACATTATCCTGGATTATCTAGATGGATTACAAATGTAATTGCATGCATCCTTGTAGGAGGGAGGCAGAAGGAAATTTAAGCACACACACATGAGAATATGACATTTAGAGGCAGATTGGAGTGATGTGGCCACAAGCCAAGGAATGACAGTAGGCAAGGAACAGATTCTCTCCTAGAGCCTCCAGAGGGAACATGGCCCTCCCAACACCTTGATTTCAGTCCAGTGATACTGACTTTGGACTTCTGAATTTCAAAATTGTGAAAGAATAAATAAATTTCTGTTTAAGCCACCAAGTCTGTGGTGATTTGTTACAGCTGCCATAGGAAACTAATGCAAATTTTGGTACCTGGAAGTGGAGTGCTGCTGTAACAAATACCTAAAATGTGGAAGTGGATTTGGAATCTGACACTGAATAGAGTTGGGCAGAATTTTGTGGTGCGTGATAGAAAAAGTGTTGATTGCCTTACACATACTTCTGGTAAAAATATGGATGTTAAAGGGGCCATTGTAAAGCCCCAGAAGAAACTGGTAACACAGTAGAAGATGTCTATATCATCTGAAAGATATATTATCATAAACAGAATGTTTGTAGAAATATGAATGTTGAGACACTGTTAAGGTCCCAAAGAAAATAAGGAGCATGTTACTGGAAAATGGAAGAAAGATGCTGTTATCCAGTGGTAGATCACAGCCAATTTGTGTTCCACCATAAGGTAGAAAGAACTTGTACTTTCTACATGGGTGAATTTGGATATTTATCTGATAATATTTTCAAGTGATGTGTTGAAGGTGCAGTCTGATTTCTTCTTGCAGTTTATACTAAAACGTGAGAGGGGAGGGATAAATTAAGAAATGAAATATTAAGCAAAATGGAACCAGAGCGCGATAATTTGGGAAATTCTCAACCTATCCAGATTGCAAAGATGCTACAATAGGGAGAGTCACAATTAAGAAAGTGTGCTTTAGAAGAACCAAAAGTGGGATTGGATAAACTTTGATACTGCTGAAGAGACTGGCCATGTAACTCATGGATCACTTCAAATATCTCAGCAGAAGCTGAGAATAGAGATGTGATTTTCCAGGGAAGATTTGTATATGAACCTCTTGATTAATGGCATGAATCCCCATAACACACATAGGAGACCCACGGAATTTCTGAGAATGTTATGCTAGAAGAAACACTGTCTGGTGGGACTAAAGTAACTACCAGATGGAAACAGGCTAATAAAATTATTCAGCTACAAGCATATGCTACATTAAAGAAAAAGGAAGAATGACTGAGGGGAAGAGCCTTGGGTTTAGAGGCTGGTGCTGCAATCACAGGGAAATAGACCAGAGCCAGGAACCCTCAGGGAATTACTTTCAGGTCCTGAAACCCAGTGGAATTTGCCCTACTAGACTTTGAAATTGCTTGGCACAAATGACCTCTTCTTTATTCCTTCTATTTTCTACCTTTTGGAATGCAAATGTCTGCAACTGTTACACTACACCCGTCTCACCATTGTATTTTAGAAGCAGGTAACTTGTTTTCTAATTTCACAGATCTACAGATACAAATTTTGAGATATTTAAAGTGATCCATGGGTTACATGCCTAATTTCTTCAGCACTATCATATATTGTCCCAGGACAGATCACACCCAGAGTTTCACCCATACCTGATTGTTTTGTTTTTGTTTTTGAGAGAGTCACTCTGTTGCCCAGGTTGGAGTGCAGTGGCACAATCTCGGCTCACTGCAACCTCTGCCTCCCAAGTTATTTTCCTGCCTCAGCCTCCCATGGACCTGGGATTACAGGCATGTGCCAACATGCTGGGCTAATTTTTGTATTTTTAGTAGAAACGGGGTTTTACCATGTTGGCCAGGCTGGTCTCAAACTCCTGATCTCAAGTGATCTGCCCACCTCAGCCTCCCAAAGTTCTGGGATTACAGGCATGAGCCACTGCACCCCACCCATACCTGATTTAGATGATAAGATTTGAGACTTTTAAACTGATGACAGTTGGGTGAGATTTTGGACTTGAGTTGATGCTGCATGGGCTGAGACTTTTGGGAATACTGGAATGGGCTGAATATCCTTTGTGTGTGAGATGTATGTGATTCTCTGGAGACTACAGTCCAGCTTGTAGGAGGCCAAAAAATCCCCCTACCCCAAAAGATATCCATATTCTCATTCCTAGAACCTGTGAATCGTTCCTTATTGGTAGAAAAAAGAGTCTTTGCAGATGTGATTGGGTTAAAAATCTTGAGATAGGGAGATTATCCTAGATTACTTAGTTGGGCCCTAATACAACTACATGTATCCTAAAAGAGGGAGGTAGAGGGACATTTAGACACACAAACAAACAGAAGAGAGGGCAACGTGAAGATAGAGACTGAGGTGATGGAGCCACAAGCTAAGGAATTGCAGAAGGCAATAAGGAACAGATCCTCCCCTAGAGGTCTAGGGTTACAGAACCTTACCAACACCTTGATTTCAGTCTAGTGATGGATTTTGTATTTCTGGCCTCCCAAATCACAAGAAAATAAATTTCTATTGTTTTAAGCCACAGGAGTTGTGGGAATTTGTTATAGCAGTCACAAGAAAGTTATGTTTTTGGAATTTCACTGAATTTAGAGGTTAATTTGTATGGGGTAATCATCTTTATAATAGTCTTCTCATATATGAGGCATGAGTATATCCATTTTCATTAAATCTTCTCTTACATCCTTTGAAAAAGTTTTAAATTTTACTCCATAAAGGTTATATGCATCCCTTGTTATTCCTAGAAAACTGGTAGTATTCACTGATATTGTAAATTGAATCTTTTTAGTATTATCTTTATATTTTCTATTTGATTACTTTTTGAGCCTATCAATTCTAGCATCTGATAGTATATTCAATGTGCCTTTAAAAGTCATTATTTTTGTAGTAGCTTGTAGACTTTTCTGGATTTTCTATTTAGAGAAACACCATGTGTACAAATGATAAGAGTTTTACTTCCTTCATGATTCTTTCTTTTCTTGGGATACTATCCAAGACTTCCACGCTTATTGAATACAAGAGGTAATAGAAAAGATTTACCCTCACTCTTATGTTAAAGACAATTCTGTTTCACCATGAAATGTGTTTCTGTAGGCTTTAGATTGATACCTATTATCATTATAAGGGATTCCCTTTTATTTGAGAGATTCTCATGAGGAAGTTGAAAGTTATCAAATAATTTTTCTGTGTAGAATGGATTATATTTGCTTTTTCTCTTTAAGCTATTTTTATTTTTTAAAGCCCTGCTTAGGATTATTAGGGCTCCTTGACTCTGTGGCGTGATGTCTTCCATTCGTTTGAGAAAATTTCCAGCCACAATGTCTTCAAACGTTGCTTCTGCCCATTCTTTCTTTTCTGGATACTTGCATAATTCCTAGACTTTCTCACTGTATCTTTTATGTTATTGTGTATCCAATTCTATTATTTTCTATCCCTTTTTTTCTCTATGCTTTGTTCTTAATGTATTTTTTGGAGTTATCCTGTTAACAAATTCTCTGTATTTACTATTACATCCATTTAGATCCATCCATTTAGTTCTTAATTTCAATGATTTCCATTCTAAGAGCTTCCAATTGTCAGCCCAAATTCTTATTTTTAGTCTCATTAAACTTTCCAAAATCTTTTAAAACATGTATTTGGCTGTCTCATTAATTCCTTTAAATAGGTTGTGTCCTACTAGGTTTTTTTTTAAACTTCATATTATTCATTATCTTATATTTTTTATTTTCTTTAGATTTACCATGCTGTTTTATTAGTATTTTTTTTTCTTTTTCTTTTTTTTTTTTTTTTTTTTTTTTGAGACGGAGTCTTACTCTGTTGCCCAGGCTGGAGTACAGTGGCACAATCTTGGCTCACTGCAAACTCCGCATCCCGGGTTCATGCCATTCTCCCGCCTCAGCCTCCCGAGTGGCTAGGACTACAAGCACCCACCACCACACCCAGCTAATTTTTTTTGTATTTTTAGCAGAGACGGTGTTCCACTGTGCTAGCCTAGCCAGGATGGTCTTGATCTCCTGACCTCCTGATCTGCCCGCCTCAGCCTCCCAATAAAACAGGCTGGGTGAGCCACCACGCCTGGCCTGTTTTATTAATATCTTAAGTGAGGCACTTATAGGCATTTATTCTCCATTTTTAAAATTTTCTAGTATAATTTTCCTAAATATACTGCCATAAACATCATCATTTTTTCTGATATTTAATATATACTTTACTATTTGTGAGACTTTGATTTTCTGATTTTTCTGAGAACCTTGAGTTATTTTCTAAAGTTTAAAAATTTTAAATATACATTTTAGACATCTTTCAAAATTGATAACCTTTTAAAAAAAATTAAGTTCCAGGGTACATGTGCAGGATGTGCAGGTTGTTATATAGGGAAACATGTGCCATGGTGGTTTGCTGTACCCATCAACCCATCACTTAGCTATTAAGTCCCGCATGCATTAGCTATTTATCCTACTGCTCTTCCTCCCCCTGACCCCAACCAACAGGCCCCAGTGTGTGTTGTTCCCTTCCTTGTGTCCATGTGTTCTCATTGTTCAGTTTCTACTTATGAGTGAAGACGTGGTGTTTGGTTTTCTGTTCCTGCATTAGTTTGCTGAGGATAATGACTTCCAGCTCCACCCATGTCCCTGCAAAGGACATTATCTCATTCCTTTTTATGGCTGCATAGTATTCCATGCCACACAGGTAACACATTATCCAGTCTATCATTGATGGGCATTTGGGTTGATTCCATGTCTTTGTTATTGTGAAGAGTGCTGCAATGAACATATGCATGCAAGTATCTTTATAATAGAATAATTTATATGTCTTTGGGTAGATATCCAGTAATGGGATTGCTGGGTCAAATGGTATTTCTGCTTCTAGGCCTCTGAAGAATCGCCACACTGTCTTCCACAATGGTTGAACTAATTTACATTCCTACCAACAGTGTAAAAGCATTCTAATCATCATTCTGACTGGTGTGAGATGGTATCTCATTGTGGTTTTGATTTGCCTTTCTCTATCAGTGATGTTGAGCTTTTCATGTGTGTTGACCAGATAAATGCCTTCTTTTGAGAAGTGTCTGTTCATATCCTTTGCCCACTTTTTAATGGGGTTGTCTGTTTGCTCTAATGATAGTTTCTTCTGTGGTCCAGAAGCTCTTTAATTAGATCCTATTTGTCAATTTTTGCTTTTGTGGCGATTGCTTTTGGTGTCTTTGTCATGAAATCTTTGCCCATGCCTATGTCCTGAATGGTATTGCCTAGATTTTCTACTAGGGTTTTTATAGTTTGGGGTTTTACATTTAAGTCTTTAATCCATCTTGAGTTAATTTTTGTATAAGGTGTAAAGAAGGGGTCCAGTTTCAATTTTCTGCATATGGCTAGCCAGTTCTCCCAGCACCATTTATTAAATAGGGAATCCTTTCCCTATTGTTTTGTTGCTGTTAATTTGTTTGCTTGGCCTTATATACTGGGTGATTGTAATATCCCTATACAGCTTTATTACATTCTGTGTTTGCTAGTATTTTTCCCATCTCTCTTTATCCCTTTACTTTTTAAACTTCTTAAAATGTATATATATAAACATATATATATGCTGTTTAAAGGGATACATTTAAATCCCTTTTAGTAAATACATTTGTTCACCTTTATTGTGATTACTAGTATAGTTAAATTTATTTCATTTTCTATTTACTGTGTCTTTTTTCATTTGTTATAATTTATGATGATGATTTTTAACTTTTCTGTCTGCCTTTGGTGAGCTGCAGCTTTACTATGATGAGTCTAGATGTGGAATTATTCTTATTATACTCTTTAAAAGAAAGTTTTATGTCACTCTACAAATTCTCAGTCTACCCCCCACTAGTTCTATTCTGTTTTAAAGGTCAGACAGAACTTATGTTGGAACTTTTCACTCTATCCTTCATGTCTCTTCATCAGCTTTCAGAACTGCATTTTGTGCAATGTCCTCAAATATATATTTCAATTTCAATTCACCAATTCTAAAAATGTATCTCATTTTCATTTTGAAAGCTGTTTCATTCAATGGCCCTGTTTAATACCTACCATCCTATACTTTTTTTTTTTTTTAGTGTTGGGGCCTTACTCTGTCACACAGGTTGGAGTTCAGTGGCATAATCATAGCTAACTCTAACTTTGAACTCCTGGGCTCAAGCAATCCTCCCACCTCAGGCTCCAAAGTAGCTGGGGCTACAAGCACATGCCAGCATGGCCAACTGATTTTAAACATTTTTTGTAGAGACAGAGACTCACTATGCTGCCCAGGTTAGTTTTAAACCCCTAGCTTCAAGTGATCCTCTGTCCTCAGGCTCCCAAAGTGCTGGGAGTACAGACATAAGCCACCACACCCAGCCTAAACATTTTTAAAGCTCTTCTGAAAGTCTTTTTCAGATTGTTCTCTTATCTCAAATTCTTTTAACGTTAATGTTGTTGTTTCCAAAGTCTGCTTTATTAGAAGGAATCTAAAGTTTCTAAAACGGTTTCTATGGAAATGTCCCAACAGAGTGAGTTTACATATGCCTCTGCTAGCTGACCCTAGAAGTGCCCTCGCCAAAAACCAGTTTTACGTTAATTTCTCAAGTCGGAATTTTTTAACTACGATGGCATTGTAAATTCAGACTCCATAGTGACATATGCCACATGTTTGAGGTTTCAATTACTCTAAGAGCACTGTTATTTTTTACCCATAATCTTAAGTAAAGGCAAAATTTTTGTCCTCTAATTTAAATGCTTTTATAGTCCCTGATCCACAAAGGAGCAACTAACTATTCTAACGTTACTGAAGGGATATTATTTCCAGCTCATTCTTTTGGGTGCTAAGGCTACATTGTCTCTCACTACATTGACATTAAAACCTCAGACCCTAATCTTTAAAACCTCTAAGTCTAATACTCCCACAGGTCATGGCAGTTTTCTCATTTTGTGAACCTAGTGACTTGATTTCCATTTCCTCTTAATTTCTTGAAAAGGGACTCCCCCGCTTTTTTGTGAGCTTCATACAGATAGAAAATAATTCTGATACTGTATTTTATTCACCATTTCTGTATGCTTGGAGTGAGAATGTAGTCAGTGTTAGCTCTATCTGACTTGTTTTAAAATTCTACTTTTTTTTTTCTTTTTGAGACGGAGTCTCGCTCCATCCCCCAGGCTGGAGTGCAGTGGCGCAATCTCGGCTCACCGCAACCTCCACTTCCTGGGTTCAAGCAATTCTCCTGCCTCAGCCTCCCAAGTAGCTGGGATTACAGGTGCCCGCCGTCACACCCAGTTAATTTTTGTATTTTTAGTAGAGACATGGTTTCACCATGTTGGCCAGGCTGGTCTTGAACTCCCGACCTCAGGTGATCCGCCCACCTCGGCCTCCCAAAGTGCTGGGATTACAGGCGTGAGCCACTGTGCCTGGCCAACTTGTTTTAAAATTCTTATTTCTTAACTTAGTCATACACTATTTTTCACTTTAGTTTTTCACCTAATAATTAATCTTGTGATTATTCTGTCAATAACGATACATTGCTTCTGTCTTTTTAACACTTTTTAATAGTATTCCACTGTAATAATGTAGAATTCATATAACCAGGCATTGACTATTTTCAACATTTTAAAACTATCAGAAAAGTGTTGTCACTGTACAAAGTGTGGAAAATATAGAACATTTTGCTGTATATCCTTTTAGTCCTTTTTCTTTCATACATATTGAGTTTTTATGTAAACTTGTTACATAATTTGCTAAGCTAATGTATCATTTTAAAATGGTGAGCATGCTTTATATCCTTAGATACTCTTCGGGAACTGCTATGGCAATGTAGTGGTTCACTTCAGATATGTAGCACTGTTTTAAGTGTTTATGCATCTAATTGAAAAACAATAATTGTAAATATAGGGTATAATGTGATGTTTCGAGATATAGATATACATATTATAGAAAGATTAAATGAAACTAACAGGCTGGGCACGGTGGCTCACACCTGTAATCCCAACACTTTGGGAGGCCGAGGCAGGTGGGTCACCTGAGGTCAGGAGTTCGAGACCAGCCTGGCCAACATAGTGAAACCCCGTCTCTACTAAAAATACACACACACAAAACATTAGCCGGGCATGGTGGTGGGCACCTGTAATCTCAGCTCCTCGGGAGGCTGAGGCAGGAGAATCACTTGAACCCAGGAGGTGGAGGTTGTAGTGAGCTGAGATCGCGTCACTGCACTCCAGCCAGGGCAACAAGACTGAAATTCCATCTCAAAAATTAATTAGTTAATTAATTAATTAATTAAAAATAAACTAACATATCCATCACCTCACCTACTTATATTTTTACACTGAAAACATTTAAATCTACTCTCTTAGCAATTCTGAAATATACAAGATGTTACTATTCATTATAGTCAGCATGCTGTGCAATAGATCACCAAAACTAATTCCTCTTGCCTAACTGAAACGTGGCACTCTTTGATCAGTATCTCCCTTTTCCTCCTCTCAAACCTCAGGTAACCACCATTCGACTCTGTTTCCATGAGACTGATTTTCCTAGACTCCACATATAAGTGAGTGATATAGTTTGGATGCTTGTCCCCTCCAAACCTCATGTTGAAATACGATTCCTAGTGTTGGAGGCAGAGCCTGATGAGGGGTGTTTGGGCCGTGAGGGGGGATCCATCCTGAATGGCTTGGTGCCTTCCCTGTGATAATGAGCTCATACTGAATCTGGTTGTTAAAGAGAATGGCACCTCCCTCTTGTCACTGTTGCTCCCCCTCTCATTGAGTGATGTGCCTGCTCGCCCTTCACCTTCCACCATGAATGGAAACTTCCTGAGGCCTTGCCAGAAGCAGATGCTGGCACCATGCTTCTTGTACAGCGTGCAGAACTGCAAGCCAAATAAATCTCTTTTCTTTATAAATTACTCAGCCTCAAGTGTTCCTTTATAGCAACGCAAAATGGGCCAACACAGTGAGATGATGTGGTATTTGCCTTTCTGTGTCTGACTTATTTCACTTAACATAATGTCCCGCAGGCCGAATTCACGTTGTTGTAATGACAGAATTTTCTTTTTCCTGGCTGTGTAATATTCTTTTGTGTATATCTATCACATTTTCTTTATTCATTCACTTGTTGATGAACACTTAGGTTGCTTCTATATCTTGGCTATTATGAATGACGCTGAAATGAACATGGAGTGCAGATATCTCTTTGATATACTGATTTCAACTCCTTTGGATATATATCTAGAAATGGGGCTGCTGAATCATATGCTAATTCTATTTTTAAGTTTTTGAAGAAACTCCATACTGTTTTTCATTTAAATATATCATATATTTGGATATTTAAGTTGTTTCAAGCTATACGCTAATATAAATGTACATCCTTACCTGCAAATCTTTTTGTGTCTCTTTTATTATTATTGCTGATTTAGAATTAATTACTAGAAATGGAATTATCAGTTCAAAGGTATAAACACTAGCCTGGCCAACATGGTAAACCCCGTCTCTACTAAAAATACAAAAATTAGCTGGGCATTGTGGCTCGTTCCTGTAATCCCAGCTACTCGGGAGGCTGAGACAGGAGAATCACTTGAACCTGGGAGGTGGAGGTTGCAGTGAGCCGAGATCTCACCGCTGCACTCCAGCCTGGGAGACAGAGTGAGACCTTATCTCCAAAAAAAAAAAAAAAAAAAAAGGTATAAACATCTATGACTTTTGATGTATATTATAAAGTTGCCTTCTAAGATTATATTCTAAATACCCTACAATTTCTCCAGAAGAATTTAAATGCCTACTTCCTCATATGTTTTTCAATGTTTCCACTTTTAAAATTTTTTGCAAAAATGGTGGGCAAAAAGTTGGCATCTCATTGTTTAAATTTACATTTCTTTAGTGAAACAAGATTTTTTCACGTGTTTATTTTTGTTTTCTGTGAATTGCCTATTCAGGCTTCTTGCCCATTTTTCTATTGGAATATTCCTTGTCATATTCATTATTTGGTTAGCTGTAATATGCCGTATTTTTAGAAGAGCACAGGTGTGTTTCCTCTGTGAACCCTCACATATTTCAGAATATCTTGCTATTTTTATCATGAACAATTAACAACTTCAGCTCATCCGGACTTGGGTTTCCTCCTATGTCAGGCAAATGTGCACTCCCTGAATTCCCTCACAATCCACACGTTTGAAGTTACAATCTTCCTGCAGGTCTTAAACCACCAGACTGATTAGCAAAATTTTCAGTTCAGTTATCACTCAGCCTGTGTAACTGCAGATAAAGCCTGGAATATGGGCGGCCCCAAGCAGAGGAATCCTGTCTCTGAGCAGTTTTTCCTTCGTAATTGTTACCAAGCAAAACTGTTGGACTGGTGCTTCCAGGCCTCCATACCTCACTTTGCCCACCTGGTACTTTGACTAAGTTGTGAGGCCCTCATGTACAACTGACTCTCTATGGGCCATTACCGTGGAAACCTAGAAATCGCCATGCTACTTCTGTAGAATGCAGCTTATTCCAAGTTGGGGAAGGGGTTTCACATCTTACACTCTCTGCCTCACATTAGCCTCCACCGCCTCCCCTATTGTTAGTGGGTATTAGTGGGGCTCTGACTTTTTTTTTTTTTTTTTGAGACAGAGTCTCGCTGTGTCACCCAGGCTGGAGTACAGTAGTGCGATCTCTGCTCACTGCAGCCTTTGCCTCCTTGGTTCCAGCAATTCTCCTGCCTCAGCCTCCCGAACAGCCGGGACTACAGGCGCCCACTGCTGCAGCCAGCTAATTTTTGTATTTTTAGTAAAGACGGGGTTTCACCAAGTTGGCTAGGATGGTCTTGATCTCCTGAGCTCATGATCTGCCCACCTCGGCCTTCCGAAGTGCTGGGATTACAGGCATGAGCCACCACGTCTGGCTGAGAGAGAGAGAGATATATATATATAATGATATATATATATAATGATATATATTTTTTAATCTTGACTTACCCTACCGGTGTAGTGTTTTTTCTAGATGCTAAGACGTCTCTTTAACATCTTGCTCAATTGAGTCTCATTTGTACAATATCTCACCAAAAATCCTCGAAGTGTTTGGCACAGGTATGACACCCTTCTCATTTTTCCACCTTGGATGCAGCTTTTTAATTCTTCTTCATCCCTTTGGCTATGTACTTGGAGTTTTCAGAGGATGGAGTACAAGTTCGGTAACTCTATGAATTTCATCACCTCACTGGAAAGTTTGGTCTTTGACTTTTTGAAGTGCAGCAGTGTGGTTAGGTGTTATGATTTTTAAATTTTGGCATATAAAGAAATTTACCAGCAGTAACTGTGTAAAATGGAGGTACCAGCATCTTACCTCCAGAGATTCAGATTTAGTAACTCTGAGATGCACGATATGATCTATATTTATAATAACTACCTCTCCTGGTGATTCCGATATAGGTTCTTCTACACTTTAAGAAATCCCAATGTAAAGAAAAGAAGAACAAAACCAGTGGTTCCTCAAGAGTGGACTACAGAGAAGTTGCATCAGCTTCAGCTAGAAACTTGTTTGGAAAGGAAATGTATACACTCTGACTGACATAGACCTGCTGAATGAAAAACTCTGAAGTTTCTCCCAGTGATCTGTATTTTAACAAGCCCTCCAGTGGTTTCTGATACACACACAAGTCAGAAAACTGCTGAAATAGTGAGTCAATACCCCACATCCTAATCTGAGCTCTGTCTCTATCTCATTGGCCAAAGGGAAGGTATCCTCTCTCTCTGAATCTCATCTTCTCGGTTTATAACATGAAGATAAAAGGCTGAGTATCTCCAAAGTCTTTTAAGGTTAATCTCCAAAATTTTTAACATCCAAAAAATTTAAAATTTGCTCCATGTGCTTTTTTTTTTCTGAAATAAATTGCATTTAGTTGAGCTTTCAGTACTACTATTTGTATTCCACAGGAATTCCCTGGGATCCAATGGCATCCACTGTCTTTCTTTCTTTCTTTCTTTTTTTTTTTTTTTTTTTTTTTTGATATGGAGTCTCATCCCATCGCCTAGGCTGGAGTGCAATGGCGCGATCTCGGCTCATTGCAACCTCCTGGGTTCAAGTGATTCTCCTGCCTCAGCCTCCTGAGTAGGTGGGATTACAGGTGCACGCCACCATGCCTGGCTAATTTTTGTATTTTTAGTAGAGACAGGGTTTCACCATGTTGGTCAGGCTGGTCTCAAACTCCTGACCTCATGATCTGCCCGCCTCGGCCGTCCAAAGTGCTGAGATTACAGGCGTGAGCCACCACACCCGGCCCACATCCACTGTATTTCACAAGAGCTAATCAATCAACCCAGAATCATTTAAAATACATGCATACATGTTAACAATAATCCTGAGTAGAGATTGCATCTAAATCCTCCACACAGTCCATCGACAAATAGATGTTTTTCTTTCTTTTCTGGCTCTCTTTTTAAATATGAAAAGGCTGGGTTCCACTGGCATGTGTTTCACCCAGCTCATTTTCTTCATCTGGCTCATTTGATCTTAATTACTAGGGCTAGTTCTTGAATTGCAGCAGCTTGTTTTAAGGAGCTTATGGCAGAAGGTGCAAAGCACAGGCAGCCGACAATGTGTTACTAAAAGGAGAAGAAATTTTCTTTTACATAAGAAGCCATATGCACTCCAAATTTATCCATACTGTATCACTGAAATGTGTATTTTAAAACTTCATCTATGATTTTTCACAGGTATGGGTCTCATTCTCTTGTGTATTTGACAAAGAACCTCCAAAAAACAGACTCAGCTTTTTCAAAAGTCCGTTGCACAATATTCCCAGACTGTTCCTATTGGCAACGTGAAGAGTCCCCACCCATCGCCTTCTCTTGGAAGGTTTTTGCTGCGCATCTCAGATCATCCTTCTCCCTACAGCTCCCTCAGCTTTCAGGTCTCAAAGGTCATGTTGTCAAGGTGCTGTTTTCTTGAAAACAGCAAAACTGCGAAAGTTCCCACGTTCCTGCTTTACAAGAGAGGAAAGGAATGAAAGGAGAGGGAGTTTGCTCTTTCTCTGGGTCCTGAGTCCTCTGGCTGTTTCAGTGACAGACAGCAGGTCCCTGGAGTTTCCCCCTTCGAAGCCTTAGAGAACACCTGTAAAGCATCAAAGCCACGGCACGTGGCAGAGTGCCAGCCATCTGGACGTGGCCCTTTGCAACTCTCCTTCATCAACTTGCTTCTCCTTTGAAATCTTGTCTTGAACACTGCATCCTTCTTCCCCTCCCCCGACTTCATTTGCTGCCACTCCCCTTCAGCAACAGGCCTTTGAGAGAACACATTAGACACTCAGTCCTTTCTGAGTTTTTTCTTTTACAACAACTCCTCTGTCTCATCATCATCCTTGGAGTTTCATGTTTCCAACTGTGGCACCTACAAAATCTAATTGCTTGGCACCACATTTCTGACATCACAGTCTGTTGCCATGGGAAAGAGCCACCGATTCAGCGTGATGACTTCTCTGCCAGAAGGAGGGAATGCAGTGAGAGGGAGACAACATTTGTTTAAGCATAAATATCTTTGATATTTAGCAAAGCGGCAAGAGACCCTATGGAAGACAACAGAGAAAGCAAAAATTCCAATTTATAGGATGCTTTGCTTTCAGGATTCTCCTTTAGAATCAGTCAGATGTTCAGCTTCCTTCAGGGCTTCCCATTGTGCAAGAATTTCAAGGTGATTATTCCTTTGACTTTAGGGTTCATTGGAAATAATATCAGAGTTTGAAAGCATGTGGAGATCAAAAGGCAGGATATCCCTTAAAATGCTACATCTGCTTTTCCATGTTGCTGTCAGATGATTATCTTGTTAGAAAGATGAGCAGCAGTCATTCTAAATAGATTGCTCATCTCAGCACAGCCTTTCCAGCAGAGCCAGTTTCAGACAATTGAAGCTAGCTTCTTCCTTCTGTGCTTCTGCTAAGACTCCGTATCTGCCAGGAGTAAACCCTCCGAATCATGCCTTCTGTTGAATTTACAGGGTTTGTATGAACGGTTTTTGCAAGGGCCTTGCCAAAACTCAAAGTCCTCTCTCATCACATGGATGCAACTCTTAACTGGAAACTTGAGAACACTGCATCTGGAAAATTTCAAAAGTTACAGTGTAATTTTCACCTAATGGTAACTTAGAATTCTGAGTAAAAGAGTGAATTTGAGTAAATGTATCTAACTCTTCTAGACAACTTTTCTTGATTCCTATTAAAGTGGAATTTAAAAAAAAAAGAGGTCTAAACAATATTATTTGCTGGATAGTAGATACTCTAGATTCATACCAGAAACTTTTGGAGATTTCTGCAAATGAAACTGAATCAAAGATTAGGACTATCCTGATCACGTCCTGCCTGCATGAAAAGTCAGGATTTGCCTCAGAGGCTCTATGGTGAAACTCCACTAGCCTTCCCTAATTAGACAGGCAAAATCTTAAATAAGTGTAGGCTATGGGTCAATTGGGAACTTCCTCTCAGTCTCATCAGGCCTGGGAGCTATGCCAGGCAGCACAGCACACATCTAACTGGAAACCCGAAGTGATGCTTACTCAATTTTCATTTGCAATAGGAGCTCCTATTGGACAGTTAGTGGGCTGGGTAAAGACTACAGCTGTCATGCCAAATGTGGAAAAGAGACCCTTGAGCACAGAAGGGGACCTCTTGGTTGCATCTCTTCCATTCTTATTTCCCACTTTTCTCCACAAGTTGCTGGATGTCTGAACTATGACACAAGACCAGAACAAACCCACAGATTCCTTCTCCCCCAGTCTACAAGGTCTGGAGTATTTGACCAGGGGTCACAATAGCTGAGAGGAAAACCAAACTGGCTTGCAACACTAACCATGGATATATCTTTGGAGCAGGGGGCAGTCATAGATATGTGAAAAGGTATTCAAGTTCAAAGACAAGGGAGCATACGGAGGAATCAACATGAAAGTCTTCTACCAAATCCTTACTGCAGGAAACAGAACAATTGAGACATTTTCTAATCTATTTTCTCAAGAAGATCAAAAGAAGTTACTACATATTTCCAGGCAATATAGAGTAGTGGTTAAGACTCTGTGTGCTTTAACAAGTTTGGAGCTCAGCTCTGCTACTTATGATCGTCAGTAAATCACTAAAACTATCCTGTCTCAATTTTTCAACTTGTAAAATGGGTTGTTAATATTTACCAAATAAGATTATTGTGCATTTTAAATAATATAATTCATTTATGCACTGGGAAAATATGTGTGGCACATATTAATTACACAATGAAAATAATTAGGAAACTAGTGCAGACAATCATAAATGAGCAAACTAAAATCAGTAAAGACAGGAGGACATAAATACACCATTTCTGTATTTAAAAGGATCAAACAAAGTCATGAAACAGCAAACTGAATACTACTGAAACAGTTATGAATTAGACAAGTGTTAGCATTCCTTCCAAAAGTCAGCAGAAAAGGATGAAAAGAACAAAACAATGAGTATATTTAAATAGTCATGGAAAAGGTGATATAAGTCCCAATATATCATACAATAACCATTCGAAGGATGGAAAATAACAAATAAAAAACACCCCAAAGAAGTTATAAAATAAAGCAACTTCTGATAAAAATTGTGAAGTAATTTTCTGCTATGTGCACTCCCCTTCCAAATACCAAGAATAAAGTATAATGAGAGAAAACCAAAAGACACAGGTGGAACTCCAGACAAAAAAATCTATGTGAACATCAAAGGAAATAGAAATACTAAGTGGTAAGTTGTTTCCAGGTTAGAAGCAGGTAGTGGAAGCTCCTGAGGAGTAAAAGGGAACAAAACATTCCATTCAGAACACTCATCCTTTTCACCAATATTTATTGAGCCAGGTGCTGCATAATAATTGGGGATACATCAGTGAACCAAACAAATCCCCCTTATTGGAGCTTATATTCTGGTGAGGAGACATCCCATTACAGCAAGTCATGGGCTGCGTGTAACTTACCAGCAGCCTAGTGCAATTAGGGGAACTTTTATGAGTAACTGACAGGAAGGAGGAGGAAAGAAAGCTAATGGGTTGGCTCAGTATATGGGTACAAATCAACAATGGACAGCACCTTCTCTCCTGCCCTACTCAGGGTTGGCTTAGAAAGAAACACTGTAGTCCAGGAAGTCCTCCCAATGGGCAAAGCCTCAAGCAGTGAGTCTGATCATTCATTTAGTGAGCAAAACCTGAGATAAGGATATACACAGATTTACAGGCAGTGGCAAATGAGGTGGCCAGGTGGTCTAGAGTCTGGAAGGAAAAAGATTAGATTAGAGAGAAGGAGGTCTGGGAAGAGGTCTGTGGATAGGCCTGCAGAAGTGGACATGAAATGTAAAGATCTTTGACTGCATGGTATCGCCTGCCAGAAAGCATCTACCATGTAAGGTGCATGAAGAAGCCAAGTACAAAAAATAATGTGGCCAGTGAATGTCAGTCAGCATCTGCCCTTGGCCATGCTGATGCTGGCAAAGTGAGCATGTGAACCGAGTTACCTGGTGGAAGAGATGGAAGCTATCCATGAGCCCAGCAGCACAGGCCCCCACAAGTCTTTCCACTAGACTAAGTGACCCACTTTACACAAAGGAGGTGCATAAGTCTGTACCTGACCACAAATCCCCTGGTAACATCATGTTCCACATCACCCAGAAGCTATTGTCTTAATAGAGCAATGAAATGGTCTCTTGAGAACATAGCTAAGGTATCAACTCAGAGATAATATTCTACCAAGGGAGGCACCATTCTCTAGGGTGGAACATATACCCTATATATTAGTCTGTTCTCATACTACTATGAAGAAATACCCGAGACTGGATAATTTATAAAGGAAAGAGGTTTAGTTGACTCACAGTTATGCATTGCTGGGGATGCCTCAGGAAACTTACAATCATGGCAGGAGGGAAAGGAGAACCTTCTTCACAGGGCAGCACGACAGAGTGGGAGCAAGCAGGGGAAACGCCAGATGCTTATAAAACCATCAGATCTCATGAGACTCACTATCAGGAGAACAGCATGGGGGAAAGCATCCCCATGATCTAATTTCCTTCACCTGGTCCCGCCCTTGACGTGGGGATTATGAGGATTGTGGGGCTCACAGTTCAAGATGATTTTGGGTGGGGCACAGCCAAACCATATCAATCAGTGATTAACAAATGATTCCAGGTCTCCAACAAGTAGAAAACACAGAAGCAAAGGGTGGAAGGAGTGGTCCTGTTTATCATTACTTCCAGTACCCCATTTATGAATTTGGGCTTCTTGTCCATTACAACTCTGGCCTCTGCAGGTTTAGAAGTCCTGGTTCCCAAAAAGAGGCCAATACTTTCTATAGGAGTCACAGCAAGAATCTCATTGAGCTTTCAGCTATAATAGCTACCTGGACGCTTTGGGTTTCTCATGCCAAAGAATTCTCTAGTGAAAAAAGAGAAGTTACATTCTTGGCAGAGGCAATTGACTGGGATCTTCAGAATATCCAAGGCAGACACTGATAAAATAAACCAAAGGAAAGAGTCTGACTGTATCAATAATAAATGTAATATAAATGGATTACATTGATCTGCTGAAAGACAGAGATTCTTAGGATAGATTTAAAAGCAAAAAAGTTATCTGTTGTTCTAAAGAGTTACACTTAAAAGAAAACTACGATCAAAAGTTTAAATGAAGTAATAAAATCAGTAGGCCAGGGCAATCACTCTTGAAAGTCAGTGATTTAAATCTTCTGAAAAGATATCCAACTGAAAAACATCAAAATGCCAACGTCTGAGAAACATACTTAAATTGCATCGTAACATTTTCAATAATCTAAGAAAAAAATCCCAGGGATTTAAAAAATATAAACCTAGATTATTAAATCAGAATGATAAAAGATCTTGGAAACCAATAATGCTCTAGGAGAAAATGCCTGGAAAATAAAATAAAATCAGACATCAGTGTGCAATGGCACTTGTGCCAACTCCTGACAGGTACCTGAACTTGATAACTCTACATAAAGTTGCATACCGTGAAAGTGATTTTACTTTCAGTAAAAATAGTCGACTGGGGGGAAAAAATCTATCTTCATCAGGAAAACAAAAAGATCTGTGTCTGACATAGCTCCAAAGACCAGAGGGAAGTTTTCCATTGGCTGGTCCTGAATGGTTACACTTACACTTACTGTAACTTACTCAAACTTACACTTACTGTAAGATCCAGGATACCTCAAATAGAGGAACTAAATTAAAGTAATCCTCAATATTTGAAAATCAATACATTCATGATTTTAACAGATGAAAGAGAAAATCTATATGATTATCTCAATAATTACAGGAGAAGTATTTGATGAAATCCCACATCGTTTAAAAAAATAAAACAACCTCAGTCACTTAAGATTGAAATTACTTAGCCTGATAAGAAACATTTACAAAAATTAAAGTGGGGGGGAGAGAGAGAATAAGAATAAACATCAGCTAACATCAATTTTAATGGTGAAAAATTGAATGTTCTTACCATACCATGAGAACAAGTAAAAGATCTTCTCTTTTATAGCTCCTATTCAATATCATATTCGAAGTCCTAACCATTGCAACAAGACATGATTAAAAGGACATAAAAAGGACATGATTCTGGAAAGAATGAAATAAAAGCATCTTTATTCACAGATGATATGATTTTTCTGTGTAGAAAAATCTAAAATAATCTACAAAAAACTAAAACTAAAAAGTGATTAGGATAAAAGTTCTTAAAAGTTCTCAGGATAAAAGATCACATATATTTACATACTTACTGCAATTCTATACCCTAAAAATATAAACACTGAATTTGAAATTTTTTATTATCATTTGTCACCAAAATTTCTTATAAATGTGACAAAAATACATGTGAAATCTGTATGCTGACAACTATAAAATACCAATGAAGGAAATCAAAGACCTAAATAAAGAGGTATCACATTTTCAAAAAATAGAAGTTAAGAAGTCAACTTCTAAGTATTGTTAAGAAGTCAAGTCTCCCAAATGGATCCATACAGTCAATGCAATCTTAATCGAAACACCAGTATAATTTTTTATAGATAACAACATAATTTCAAAATTTATATGAAAAGGAAAAGAAACTAGACTGTCAAGCAATTTGGAAATATAAAGACTTTGAAGTTGGAGGTCTTCTACTACCTAATTTCAAGAATAACTATAAAGACTTTATAAAGACTTTATATTACTATAAAGCTATATAGACTTACTATCAAGTCATCATGATATTGGCAAACAGATAGGCACATAGGTCATTGGAACAGACAGACAGAAGAGAAATAGACTCATACAAATATAGTCAAATAACTTTTGACAAAGGCACAAAAATAATTTAATAAAAGAGTGTTTTTTCAAGAAATGATGCTGGAAAAATTGGATTTTCACATGCAAAACAAAGGAATCTCCACATACTTTATACCACAACTAACTCAAAATTGACCAGATATGGAACATAAAAGTAGTACTTCTAGAAGAAAAATTTAGAGAAACTCTTTGCGTCTTTAAAGTTAGCAAAAGATTTTTAGACATGCGCATAAAGTACTATCTGTTAAAGAAAACTTTTATCACATGTATACATATATAACAAACCTGCACGTTGTGCACATGTACCCTAGAACTTAAAGTATAATTTAAAAAAAGAAAAAAAGAAAAGAAAACTTTTATAATATAAACTTATAAAAATTTAGAACTTTTTCTTAGTGTTAAGAGAATGAAAAGACAACTTACAGGTGGGGAGAAAATATTTGCAGATCCCATTTCTGACCAAGAACTTGTAGCCAGAAAACATAAAAAATTGTCAAAACTCAACAATAAGAAAACAAATAATGCACTTTTTTGGGAAGAGGACAACTTGTCCTTCAACCCAAAATGGTATGACAAAAGTTAAATTTATCCTTCCACATAAAATGACCAAAAACAGAAGAAATATTTAAAATAATGGTTTTTCAAGACTCTGGATATCAACCAGGCAGTGAGAACAGAGGTCTCTGGATGATGGGAAACAAACAAAGTGACTCCTATTATTGCCCCAGCAATTCTGAGTTTCCAGGTAGCAGTTTAGAGAGAGGGAACCCAGGTGGAATTCTCCTTGATATAAAGAGACAGAGTTAAGAATCCAAGGAGACCAAGGGCAGCCCGAGTTTGCAGGACAGCACACCAGAAAGGACAGAGCTGCACAGAGAGGGAACTCTAGAGATCTGCGAAGGCTCTTCCTCCAATATTTTGACCCATGTGCATGCGAAAGGATGCTCTCTGAGGCTGGGGAAAAGATCGTCCCAAGAATTAGAGGGACCAGTAGTTAGAACTCTCACAGGACATGGCTGGAATAGTGCCTCCTTCCACCATTCAGACTGGAAAACTTCATCATTCATGGAGCACTGATTATGGTACTCAGAAGAGTGTTGCCTCAGTGGTGAGGAGTTAGCCTAAGACTAAATCAGAAACCCTGGTCTCTCCTAACAATCTTTTGTAAGATTTGCTCCTCCTTGCCTTTTGCCATGATTGAGAGGCTTCCCCAGCCACGTGGAAGTGTGAGTTCTTCATTAAAACTCTTTACTTTTTAAATTGCCCAGTCTTGGGTATGTCTTTATCATCAGCATAAAAATGGATGAATATACTCCGTCTTCACCAAAAATACCAAAAAATTTAGCTGGGCATGGTGGCAAGCACCTGTCATCCCAACTACTCAGGAGGTTGAGGTAGGAGGACTGCTTGAGCCCGGGAGGCAGAAGCTGCAGGGAGCCAAGATCACACCACTGGACTCCAGCCTGGGCAACAGCTGAGACCCTGTCTCAAAAACAACAACAATAAAACAAACAAACAAAAACAAAAATAGTGCCTAGCAAATAATAAAAATTATATAAGGGTTAGCTCCTTAATATTATTATTGAAGATAGTCATGTCTATCATAAGGAATTCCACTTCTTGGTACAAAAATCTAAAGAAACTCTTACACCTGTACAGCTACCACCATAGGAAAATCTCAAAAACATAGCATAACTTGGAAAAAAAATCAGAAACATATGCACAATATGATTCCAAATGTAAAGTTAAAAATGTAATATAGTAACTTAGATATCTCTGTATTCATATATATGATAAAGAAATGTATAATATAGATATAAAAATCAGAATAGTTTACATTAAGGTTTAAAAGAGAAATGGATAGAAGGATACATAAGAAATTTCAATGATCACTGTACAATTTTGTATATTACAAAATTATTGATGGTATATGTGGTAAAATGTGATAGTTTATTAAAACTGAGTGGTAGAATGGAGTATGCATTAGAAAATCTTATTCTCTATCTTTATGTTTTAAATATTTCATAATTTTTTTTTAAATTTCCTGTCTGGAAGGAACACTTGAGTATTAAAATTGAAAGGGTCAGGAATTACAGACAAAATTAATGAGAAGAAAGCAACATCTAGACATATCTTGATGAAACTTTTGAATCTCAAGGATAAAAAATATTAGAACCATCCAGGCAGCAAAAAGAAGCCACCTATCAAGGCAAAAACTCTTAGGGGACCTCAAACTTCTCTGTACACTAAATGGCAAGAGTCACAAGGCAAAGTCTACAGAGTTTTTAGGGCAGAATAAGTACAAAACTTTCATTCCCAAACTAGCTAGTGATTGTGTGTGAAGGAAACAAGAATATTCTTAATCATTCAAGGACTTAGAAATTATAGCAACCAGAAAATCTTCCTGAAACATCTAGTCAGATATATTTCAGCCATCTGAGAGATCAATCCAAATAAAAAACCTGTTAAGTCATGGTAGAAAAAAATTAAACATGAACAACTTAACTCTATACAATATAGAGTTAAAACTAAATAATTGTGAATGAAGCTTAATACAATGTAATAAAATTGGACAAGTAGATTCATATTCCAAAAATTTAATAATATTATATATTTAAATTCACAGTTAGAATCATCAAAAAGTATAAACAAAATTTCTAAAATGTTGGAGTTTCTCATACAGCAGGGAGAAAAGAGACACATCTATTTGGGGACAGTTGCAGTGTCTTTCTATTTTTAATTCTCAGTAAATAAAATAATTTAATATATAATCAGAACTTCCAATTTTATCTCCAATATGTAAAGAGCTCAGACATCATTACTCCTGTATTAGTCAAGGTTCTCCAGAGAAATATAATGAATAATATGTGTGTGTATGTGTGTGTATAAAACATATATACATATGGCCAGGCATGGTGGTTCATGCCTGTAATCCTAGCACTTTGGGAGGCCAAGGCAGGCGGATCACAAGGTCAGGAGATCGAGATCATCCTGGCTAACAGAGTGACATCCCATCTCTACTAAAAAAAAAATACAAAAAAAATTAGCCGGGTGTGGTGGTGGGCACCTGTAGTCCCAGCTACTTGGGAAGCTGAGGTAGGAGAATGGCGTGAACCCAGGAGGCGGAGCTTGCAGTGAGCTGAGATGGCACCACTACACTCCAGCCTGGGCGAAAGAGCAAGACTCCATCTCAAAAAACAAAAACAAAAACAAACAAACAAAAAAATCATATATACATATATGAAGAGAGAAATAGAAACAAAGAGAGATTTATTATAAAGATATATCACACAATTATGGAGACTGAGAAGCCCCAAAATCTGCAGCAGGAATTGGCAAGCTAGAGACTCAGGAGAGCCAATGATATAGTTCCAGTCTGAAGGCCAACAGATTAGCAACCCAGAAAGAGTTGATGTTTCAGTATGATGGGAAGAAAAAGCCCACAACCCAGTTTGAAGTTAGACAGGAAGGACTTTCTTACTTGGGGGAGGCCTAATTTTTTATTCTATTCAGGCATTCCACTAATTGGCTAAGATTCTCTGCATCAGTGAGGGGAATCTGATTTATTCATTCTGCTAGTTTAAATGTTAATCTCATCCCAAAACAACTTCACAGAAACTCCCAGACTAATGTTTGACCAAATATCTGGGCACCCTGTGGCTCAGTCAAGTTCACGTATTCAATTAACCATTGCAACTCCTTTGATTGCAACAAGAAAAAGTTGAACAAACTGAAAATTATGACATTTCTTGGACCCATCAGAGAACTGAATTTGCAGGACAAACCGATACCCTGAAATTTGGAAAGACAGGTGAATCTAGAGAGCCTGGATCTGCTTAACTGAGGCAGAAGCCACTGGAGTTATAAACTGGTATGAATGCTTAAATGACAATTTTCATGAATTGCTGGAGGCTGAGTGTAGACTCATATGACAGTGAGAAAGTCCTGGAAGTTATGGTCTTAGAAGACTCCTACATTTTTGTGGGCTTTACTTTTAGAAACCCTACCAGATGAAGTCCAAGAAAGAGCTGTTTATGGCTCTAGGAGGGAGAAGAGAAGAGTAAGCCTTGAAATGCACTCAGAGTTTTCTCCATAACACAAGCCTACTCTCCAGGGTAAAAGAATTTATCAGAGCCTATTCAAGAGCCATGGGGGAGGACATTCCTCTCATTCCAGCCTCCTCTAGCTCTCCTGTCACATCTAAGGGAAGGCAGGAGTAATTTATATGTTACGGGATGATTTGTGTCCCCCTAAAATTCACATGTTCCCCCCAAATTTATATGTTGAACTCCTAACCCCTAGTACCTTAGAATATGACTGTATTTAGGGATAGTGTCTTTGAAGAGGTAATTAATTTAAAATGAGATCATTGGGGTGGGCCCTAACCAACATTACTGATGACCTTAAAGGAAAAGATTAGGGCACTGACACACACAAAAGAAAGATACAGGAAGAAGATGGCCATCTATAAGTCAAGGAAACAGGCTCTACAAGAAACCAACCATTCTCACACCTTGATCTTAGACTTCCAGGCTCCAGAATTTCAAAAAATAAATTTCTGCCGTTTAAGCCATCCAGTCTGTTTTACTTTGTTATGGCAACCCTGGTATCATAGTTTGTTTAGTGTTGCTATAATAGCATGCTATATACAGGGCAATTTATAATGAACAGAAACATACTTGGCTCACAATTCTGGAGGCTAGGAAGTCCAATATCAAGGTGCCAGCATCTTGTGAGGGTCTTCATGCTTTGTCATCCCATGGCAAAGGCAGAAGAACAAGAGTAATAATAAGAGATCAAACTCACAGTTTCAAGTGCGTTTATAATTGGCATTAATTTACTTATGAAAGTGGGGCCCTCATGCCTTAAACATCTCCCTCACCTCCCAACACTGTTGCTTTGGGGATTAAGTTTCCAACACCTGCTTTTGGGGAACACAGTTAAACAATATTACATACAAACTAATACACTATACCAAAAACAACAGCAGCAGCAAAACCAACCAAAATACCAAAAACAGCACCAACAACAAACAACCTTGTGGAAGTCACAGGCCAGAGACACTGGCCTACTAAAAGGCTGAGATTTAATTGAAATATTATAGAATACTCCTTCTCTTCCATATTTATTCCCACACCAGTAGGACTCCCATATAATAACAGTAGATTACAGCTAAAAGGGCTGCAAGACACAGATTCTTTCTGAGTAGGAGTACTAAGAGATACACAAAATCAAGAAGGAAGAGGAATCTGCAATACCTAGTATACAAAACTACAGAAAACATGAAGCCCAATCCAAACCAGATGAATAAAAATCTCACACTTAAGACTTATTGACCTCAATTCCTATCACACAAAACATCAGAATCAGATGCAGATTTGAAACAAAATTGGAGTTATTACACAGGCAATTTAAAATAACTATGATGAATATGCTAAGGGCTCTAATAGGAAGGTAGGCAACAGGCAAAAAAACAGGTCTGTTGCTGGGCACGGTGGCTCATGCCTGTAATCACTTTGGGAGGCTGAGGCGGGTGGATCACCTGAGGTCAGGAGTTTGAGACCAGCCTGGCTAACATGGCGAAACCCTGTCTCCACTAAAAATATGAAAATTAGCCAGGCGTGGTGCCCCACACTTGTAATCCCAGCTACTGGGGAGGCTGAGGCAGGAAAATCGCTTGAACCTGGGAGGCAGAGGTAGCAGTGAGCCGAGATCATCCCACTGTACTCCAGCCTGGGCAATAGAGCCAGACGCTGTCAGAAGGGAGGAAAAAAAGCCTGTAGTATAAGCAGAGCAATGGAAGTTCTAAGAAAAGCATAAAAGGAAATGCTAGAAATAAAAATACTGCACTGAAATAAAGAATACCTTTGATAGTCTCTCTAATACTTAAAAGGCTGAAGAATTAGTGAGCTTGAACATAGGTCAATAGAAACTTTGAAAACTAAAATGCAAAAGGAAAGAAAGGATAAAGAAATACATGACAATATCCAAGAGCTATGGGACAATTTAAAAGATCTATCATAGGTATAACTGGAATACTAGAAGAAATATCAAATGGAGCAAAATGAATTTTGAAGTAATAGCTGAGAACTTTTCAGAATTAATTTTGGACTACACAAATTCAAAACTTTTTTAAATTTAAATTTAAAAAATTTTTAAAAGAAACCCACTGGGCATATTATATTCAAATTGCAGGCAACTAAAAACCAAAATAAATTATTGAAAGCAGACAGGAAAAATACACCTTACCTCTAGAAGAACAATGTAAGATTTACAGCAGATTTTTTTTTTAATCAGAAATCATGCAAGCAAGGAGAAAGTAGAGTGAAATAGTGACTATTGAAAACAAAAGTACCAACTAGAATTCCAGCAAAATTATCCTCCAAAGGGAAGTATAAATAAGACTTTCTCAGACAATCAAAAACTGATGGAACTTACCATTAGTAAATTCCCTCCATTTTTGATTGCCTGAGATGAAATGGGGAAAAGTTTTCTTTGTGAAGAAAGAGAATGACACATGTCAAAAATTTGGATATACATGACAAAAGGAATAGCATAATAGAATAAAGGCAAAATATTTTTTCTTATTAATTGATACAAGAGCTAACTCTGTTTAAAGTAACAATAGTAACAACGTATTGGGATAGTATAGCATATTGATAGGTGAAATGAATGACAGCAATGTCACAAGAAACAGGAGGAAGGGATCAGGAATGCTTTATTATAAGGTACCTGACCTAACACTTGAAACAGAATAGTGTCCCTTGAAAGTGAACTTAGACTAGTGAAAGTGAATATTGTAAACTCTACGGAAAGCATTAAAAACATTTTAAAGACGGATAAGTCATATGCTAAGAAAGAGATAAAATAGGACAACATAAAATGCTCATTTAAAACCAGGAAAGGCAGAGCCTCTGCCAATCAATACAAAACAGTTGCAAACATGATTGCTATTAATTCAATTACATCAATAATCACTTTAAATATAAGTGCTGTAAATATATTAAGTAAAAGAGAGTATCACAGCAATTACAAACAATAAGAACAATTCATAACTCTATGTTATCTATAACAAATCCACTTTAAATATAAAGGCATGTTAAAAATAAAGGGACAGAGAAGGATATACCATACTGACAGTAATGAAAAGAAAACTGGAATAGCTATATTACTTTCAGACAAAATAAACTTAACAATAAATGACCACTAAACTGATAAAACTGAAAGGAGAAATAGCTTGCTTGCTTGCTTTCCCTTTCTTTCTTTCTTTCTTTCTTTCTTTCTTTCTCTCTTTCTCTCTCTCTTTCTTTCTTTCTTTCTTTCTTTCTTTCTTTCTTTCTTTCTTTCTTTCTTTCTTTTTCTTTCTTTCTTTTCCTTCCTTCCTTCTTTCTCTTCCTCTCCCTCTCCCTCTCTCTTTCTCTCTTTCTCTCTTTCTTTCTTTCTTTTTTTGAGATGGAGTTTTGCTCTTGTTGCCCAGGCTGGAGTGCAATGGCGCGGTCTCAGCTCACTACAACCTCCAACTCCCGGGTTCAAACGATTCTCCTGCCTCAGCCTCCCAAGTAGCCAGGATTACTTGTATTTTTAGTAGAGATGAGGTTTCACCATGTTGGCCAGGCTGGTCTCAAACTCCTAACCTCAAGTGATCCACCTGCCTTGGCCTCCCAAAGTGCTGCGATTACAGGCTTGAGCCACTGTGCCCAGCCAAAACAGGCATATTTCAACATCCCCTGTCAATAACTGATAGATTACTTCCAGTACTGTGTTGAATACGACTCCTGGTGTGTTTTAGTAGTTTGTGTCTGTCAAGGAGTTGGTCTATATCACCTATCAACACCCACTGTCAGTAACTGATAGATCATATAGGCAGAAAACCAATGAAGATAGAGTTGACCCAAACAACACTATTAATCAACTCGAACTTATTGACAATTATAGTATACTCAATTTTAAAATGAGCAGAATGTACATTTTCTTCAAGTTATCATGGAACATTGACCAAGATAGATGCCATTCTGGACCACAGAATATATCTTTTTAAACTTACAAGATATAAATCATACAGTGTTCTAAGATAACAGTGAAATTAAGCTAGAAATCAACAGAAGGATGGCTTGATAATCCTCAAACATTTGAAAATTAAAGAACATACTCCCAAATAACACACAAAGTCTCAAATATATTTTTAAAATATTTCAACTAAATGTAAATAAAGTATAACTTAATAAATTTGTGGGATGCAGCAAAGATAATGCTTAGAAGAAAACATACAGCATTAATTGCATACAGTACAGAAAAAATGCTCTAGAAGTAATCATATAAGCTTATATCTTAGGTAACTAGAGGAAGAAGAGCAATTTAAACCTGACCAAACAGAAGAAATAATACAAATTAGAGCAGAAATTAGTAAAAATAAATATAGGAAAACAATACATAAATTTAATCAAACTAAAAACTGGTTCACTGAAACAATAAAATTGATAAACTTCTAGCAAAGCTAACAGAAAGAAAAGAGAAGACACAATTTAGAAATGAAAGAAAGGTCATTAATACTGATCCCATAAACATTAAAAGGAAAATAAAGAAAACTATGAAAAACTCTATTCCCATAAATGTAATAATTTAGATGAAACAGACCAATTTCTTGAGAAACACAAACTACCAAAACACACAGACAGTCCTATTCAACACAGTACTGGAAGTGCTAGCCAGAGCAATCAGGCAAGAGAAAGAAATAAAAGGCATCCAAATAGGTAAATAAGAAGTAAAACTCTCTCTCCTCATTGACAATATGATTCTATACTTAGAAAACCCTAAGGACTCTGCCAAAAGGCTATTAGAACTGATAAAATACCTTAGCAAGGTTTCAGGATACAGAATCAATGTACAAAAGTCAGTAGCATTTCCATACATGAATAGTGTCCAAGCCAAAAGACAAATCAAGAACTTAATCCCATTTACAATAATCACACAAAACATAAAATACCTAGGAAAACATCTCACCAAGGAGGCAAAATATCTCTACAAGGACTACAGAACACTGTTAAAAGAAACCATAAATGACACAAACAAATGGAAAAATATTTTATGTTCATGGATTTGAAAAATCAATGTCATTAAAATGGCCATACTGTCCAAAGCAATCTATAGATTAAATGCTATTCCTATCAAACTATCAATATCATTTTACATAGAATTGTTTAAAAAAAAAAATGGTACAATTCACATGGAACCAAAATAGACTTCGAATAACTAAAGCAATCCTAAGCAAAAAAAAAAAAAGCTGGAGGCATCACAGTACCCAATTTCAAGCTATACTACAAAGCTACAGTAACCAAAACAGCTTGAAACTGGTACAAAAACAGACATATAGACAAAAGGAACAGGTTAGAGAACACAGAAATAAAGCCACACACCTACAGCTATCTAGTCTTTGACAAAGTTAACAAAAATAACTCAAGATGGATTAAAGATTTAAATGTAAGACCTAAAACTGTAAGACTCTTAGAAGTAAACCCAGGAAAACACCATTCTGGACATAGGCCCTGACAAAGATTTTATGACTAAGACTCCAAAAGCAATTGCAACAAAAACAAAAATTGCTAAGTCAAACCTAATTAAACCAAAGAGCTTCTACACATTACACATTAAAAGAAACTAACAATGGAGTAAACAGACAACCTAAGATTGAGAGAAAATATTTGCAAATTATCCCTCCAACAAAGGTCTAATATCCAGAATCTGTAAGGAACTTAAACAAATCAGCAAGCAAAAAACAAATAACCCCATTAAAAAACGGGCAAAGGACATGAACAGATACTTCTCAAAAGAAGACATACAAGCGGCCAACAAACGTTATGAAAGAAAGCTCAACATTGCTAATAATCAGAGAAATGCAAATCAAAACCACAATGAGATAGCATCCACACCAGTCAGACAGCTATTATTAAAAAGTCAAAAACCAATGGATGCCAGTAAGGGTGAACAGAAAAGGGAACCCTTATATGCTGTTGGTAGGAATGTAAATTAGCCACTGTGGAAAGGAGTTTGGAGATTTATCAAGAACTTAAAACAGAAACTACCATTCGACCCAGCAATCCCACTACCTAGTATATATCTAAAAGAAAACAAATCATTCTACCATTAAGACACATGCACTCATGTGTACACTGCAGCACTGGTCATGATAGCAAAGATATGGAATCAACCTAAATGCACATCAATGGTGGAATGAATTAAGAAAAGACTGTACATGTACACTATAGAATACTACACAGCCATAAAAAATTATATCCTTTGCAGCAACATGGATGCAGCTGAAGGCCATTATCCTAAGCAACTTACCACAGGAACAGAAAACCAAATATTGCATGTTCTCACTTATGCATGGGAGCTAAACAGTGAGTGCTCATGAACATAAAGAAGGGAATAGCAGACACTGGAGACTACTAGAAGGGGAGGGAGGATGGGATCAAGGGTTGAAAAGCTACCTATTGGGTACCATGCTCAGTACCTGGGTGATGGGATCATTCATACCTCAAATCTCAGCATTACACAGTATACCGAGGTAACAAAAATGTATATGCACCCCTTGAATACAAAATCAAAGTTGAAAAAAAACCACACACACAAGGAGGCAAACATGAATCCCTTATATCTAGTAAAAAAGCTAAATTAATAATTAATAACCTTAAAAAATAGTACCATGCCCATATGGATTCACTGGTAAATTCTACACAACATTTATGATAGAAATTATACCAAACCAATTCTTCACAATCTCTTCCAGAAACTAGAAGCAGGAGGAACACTTCCTAATTTACTCTCTGAGGCCAAAATTACCCCTAATACCAAAACCAAATAAAAACAGAACAAGAAAGAGCCAGACATAGTGGCTCATGCCTGTAATCCCAGCACTTCCAGAGGCCAAGGCAGGATGATTGCTTGAAGCCAGGAGTTCAAGACCAGCCTGGGCAACATAGTAAGACCCTGCCGCTAAAGAAAAAAAAAAATTAATAAAAAATTCAATGGACATGGTAGCATACACCTATAGTCCCAGATACTTGAGAGGCTGAGGTGGATCACTTGAGCCCAGGAGGTCAAGGTTGTAGTGATCTGTAATCACGCCACTGCACTTCAGCCTTGGTGAGACTCTGTCTCAAAAAAAAAAAAAAAAAATAGTGGGGGAAAGAAAGAGAGATCAGACTGTTACTGTGTCTATGTGGAAAAAGGAAGACATAAGAAACTCCATTTTGATCTATACCAAGAAAAATTCTTCTGCCTTGAGATGCTGTTAATCTGTAACCCTAGCCCCAACACTGTGCTCACAGAAACATGTGCTATATTGACTCAAGTTTTAATGGATTTAGGGCTGTGCGGGATGTGCTTTGTTAAAAATGTGTTTGCAGGCAGTATGCTTGGTAAAAGTCATTGTCATTCTCCATTCTCGAGTACCCAGAGACACAATGCATTGCAGAAGGCTGCAGGGACCTCTGCCCAAGAAAGCCTGGGTATTGTCCAAGGCTTCCCCTTACTGAGACAACCTGAGATATGGCCTCATGGGAAAGGAAAGACCTGACTGTCCCCTAACCCGACACCCGTAAAGGGTCTGTGCTGAGGAGGATTAGTGCAAGAGGAAGGCCTCTTTGCAATTAAGAGGTAGGCATCTGTCTCCTGCTTGTCCCTGGGAATGGAATGTCCCGGTGTAAAACCCGATCGTATATTCTATTTACTGAGATAAGAGAAAACCGCCTTATGGCTGGAGGTGAGACATGCTGGCGGCAATACTGCTATTTACTGCATTGAGATATCTGTGTAAAGTCAAACATAAATCTGGCACATCCAGGCATAGCACTTTTCCTTAAACTTATTTATGACACAGAGTCCTTCGCTCACAAGTTTTCCTGCTGATCCTCTCCCCACCATTACCCTATAGTCCTGCCACATGCCCCTCACCGAGATAGTAGAGATAGTGATCAATAAATACTGAGGGAACTCAGAGACCAGTGCTGGTGCAGGTCCTCACTTGCTGAAGCTCCGGTCCCCTGGGCCCACTTTTCTTCCTCTATACTTTGTGTCTTATTTCTTTTCTCAGTTTCTCGTCTCCACCTTGTGAAATACCCACAGGTGTGGAGGGGCAGGCCCCTTCAAAAAAAAAAAAAAAAAAAAAACCAATACAAAAAAGGAAAACTACAAACCAGTAACTTTTATAGGTATAAACATAAAAATACTAAAAAAATTAACAAACAGAACCCATAATGTATAAAAGAATTATATACCACAACCAATTGTGATTTATTTCATGTACTCAAGGTTGGTTCAACATTTGAAAATCAATAAGTGTAATTTACCACACCAATGGCCTAAAGAAGAAAAAGCAAATGATCACATCAATTAGCATAGAAAAAAGCATTTTATAAAATCCAATACTCATTCAAACCAAGAATAAAGAGAAATTCTCTCCACTTGACAGTGAACACCTATACAGAATCTATACACATCAAACCTACTGATGAGAAAGTGGATGCTTTTTACTAAGATCAGAATAATACAAAGATGTCCCCCCTCACCACTTCTATTCTGCATTGTACTGGAAGTCCTACCCGTGCAATAAGACAAGAAATAAAAATTTTAGAATATGCAGAATCAGTCAGGCACAATGTTGCATACCTACAGCTCCAGCTACTATGGAGACTGAAATGGGAGGACTGCTTGAGCCCAGGAGATTGAGACCAGCCTGGACAACACCGTATGACATCATCTCTTAAACAAACAAACAAACAAAAAACCCGAGAAAACAAAAAATATACAGAATCAGAAGGATAAAATAAAACTCTCTTTGCTCACAGATGCCATAATTGGAAAAAAATGGAAAACATCCAGAGAAAATAGTCTAGACATAATAAGTGATTATAACAAGGTCTTAGGATACTAGGTTAATATACAAAACTCAATGGCTTTCTTATATACCAGCAATTAACAATTTTACTTGAGAATAAAAACACAATCTCATTTACAATAGCACCAAAAAATGAAATATTTATGTATAAATCTAACAAAATATCTACAAGATCAATAAGCAGAAAACTATAAAACTCTGACGAAAAAAACAAAGAAGATTTAAGTAAATGGATGTTCTTTGTTCGTGGATTCGAAGACCGAGTATTGTAAAGTTGTAAGTTTTTTCCAACTTGATCTATAAATTCAGCTCAATCTCCATCACAGTCTGAGCAGGCTATCTTGCAGACATCAACAAATTGATTCTAAAATATATATGGAACATCAACTACTTAAAATAGCCAACATAATCTTAAGAAGAAGAACAAAGTTGGAAGAGTCACAATACTTCAATTTCAAGACTGATTATAAACCTACAGTAATCAAAACAGTGTAGTATTTGTGAAAGAAGAGACACATAGATAAATGCGACAACACAGAGAGTGCATACATAGACCCACAAATATAAATTTTTGAGAAAAGAGCTAAGACAATTCAATGGAGATAGAATAGCAGCTTTATACATAATGGCCAGAGGTGAAAACAATCAAATGTTCACGAACATTTGTGATGTCTTCATACAAAGGAATACAGCTTAGTATTGAAAAGAAGTGAACTGCTTATATTCCCAGCAACACGGGTGAATCTAAGTCATGCTGAGCCAAAGAAGCCAGACATGAAACAGTACCTACTATATGATTCCATTTATGTGACATTTTTAAACAGGCCAAAGGAATCTATAATAAAAATGATTTAGAAAACTTTTGTCTTTAAGTAAAGAGGGGTTGACCGGGAAGGACCAGAGGGAAATGTGTTAGGTGACATAAATGTTCTATATCTTAATAGAAGTATGGGTTATGGAAGCCCTAGCAAAAGCAATCAGGCAAGAGAAAGAAAGAAAAGGCATCCAAATAGGAAGAGAGGAAGTCAAACTATCTGTCTTTGCAGTCAATATGATTGTGCATCTAGAAAACCCTGTAATCTCTGCCCAAAGGCTCCTAGATCTGATAAACAACTGCAGCAAAGTTTTAACATACAAAATCAATATATAAAAATCAGTAGCATTTCTATACACCAATGACATCCAAGCTCAGAACCAAATCAAGAATGCAATTCTATTCACACCTATCAGGGACTATGCTCACTGTCTGGGTGATGGACTAAATCTGTACCCCAAACCCAGTGACACAAAAAGAATAAAATACCTAGGAATACAGCTAATCAGGGAGGTGAAAAACATCTACAATGAGAACTGTAAAACACTGCTGAAAGAAATCACAGATGACACAAACAAATGGAAAAACATTTCATGCTTATGGATAGGGAGAATCGATATTGTTAAAATGGCCATACTGCCCAAAGCAATGAATAGATTCAATGCTATTTCTATCAAACTACCAATGCCATTTTTTTTAATTAGGAAAAAAGAAAAAAACTATTCTAAAATTCATATGGAACCAAAAAAGAGCTCGAATAGCCAAAGCAACCCTAAGCAAAAAGAACAAAGCTGGAAGCATCACATTACCCAACTTTAAACTATACTATAAGGCTACAACAACTAAAGCAGCATGGTACTGGTACAAAAGCAGACACATAGACAAATGGAACAGGTTAGAGAATGCATAAATAAAGCCGCATACCTACAACCATCTGATCTTCAACAAAATCCACAAAAACAAGCAGTGAAAAAAGGACTCCCTGCTCAATATATGGTGCTGGGATAACTGGCTACCCATATGCAGAAGACTGAAACTGGACCCTTTCCTTTTACCATATACAAAAATCAATTTAAGGAGGATTAAAGACTTACCTGTAAAACCCTAGAAGAAACATCTAGAGGAAACACCATTCTGAACATAGGTCCTGGCAAAGATTCCATGACAAAGACTCCAAAAGCACTTGCAACAAAAACAAAAATTGTTAAGTGGAACCTAATTAAACCAAAGAACTTCTGCACAGCAAAACAAACTATCAACACAGTAAATAGGCAACCTAAGAATGGGAGAAAATATTTGCAAACTATCCCTCCAGCAAAGGTCTAATATCCAGAATCTATAAACTTAAACAAATCAGCAAGCAAAAAAACCCAAGTAACCCCATTTTAAAAAATGGGCAAAGGACATAAACAGATACTTCCTAAAAGAAAACATACAAGTGGCCAACAAGCATATGAAAAACACTCAACATCACTAATTATTAGAGAAATGCAAATCAAAACCACAATGAATACCATCTCCTGCCAGTCAGAATGGCTACTACTAAAAACTTTTTAAAAAACGCTGGCAAGGTTGCAGAGAAAAGGGAACATTCTTATATTGAGGGTGAGAGTATAAATTAGTTCAGCCTCTGTGGAAAGCAGTTTGGCAATTTCTCAAAGAACTTAAAACAGAGCTACCATTTGACCCAGCAATCCCATTTCTGGGAGTATACCTAAAGGAATATAAATTGTTCTACCATAAAGAGACATGGTCATGTATGTTTACTGCAGTACTGTTCACAATAGCAAATATATAGAATCAAACTACATGCCCATTAGAGATGGACTGGATAAAGAAAACATAGTACATATACACCATGGAATACTACACACCCATAAAAAAGAACGAAATCATGTTATTTGCAGCAACATGGATTCAACGGGAGGCCAATGTCCTAAGCAACCTAATGCAGGCATAGAAAACCGCATACAACATGTTCTCATAAGTGTGAGCTAAGCCTTGAGTACACATGGACACAAACAAGGGAACAACAGACACTGGGACCTACTTTAGGGTGGAGAGTGGGAGGAGGGTTAGGGTTAAAAACTACCTTTCAGGCACTATGTCTGGGTGACAGAATAATCTGTACACCCAAAGTGCAGTGACACACAATTTACCCATGTAACAAACCTGCACATGTACCCTCTTAACCTAAAATAAAAGTTAGAAGGGGAAAAAAAGAAGCTTGGGTTACATGAGAATATGCATTTGTCAAAATTCATTGAATTGCATACTTAAGATTTGTACATTTCACTATATGTAAATTTTACCTTTTGCAGGAACTATAGACAAAAGACAATGTCAGTGTACCCATCTTGGGTCAGTCTTTGAAATAACTACCCTCAAATTATATTTTGATTCTCTCTTCAATTGCATACTAGCTTCCAAATACAACTTAAGACAATTTACGATAAATTGAAGATGAAAAGAATAATTTAAATTTCAAAAATTAGCATTTTGAGTGTTTCCTATGAACCAGCACTATGACCAAATGCATATGAAATAAAAATTAGTAACCCACTTTACATATAAGGAAATTAGGGTTCAGAAAGCAAAGTAATTTGTTTAAGATTACTGTTAGAAAGGAGACAGCCAAAATTCCCACTGACTTCCAACATCTCTGGAGCCACTCCTAGCTAGGTGGGGTGTAGCGGGAATAGAAACCAAGGACAATAATGTAGTTGAGTAGCGAATTCACCTCTGAGTTTTCAGGAATCCTGGGCAAAAGAGACACTAAATGAGATGTGTAGCTCCTGATGCCTGATATAAGGAATCTTACCAGCTCACCAGGTGGGGCGAGCATTTTTCCAACAATAAATTCAAAGAATGTAGAACTTAGCCCATGAGTCCCTGTAGAAGAGCCGTAGAACAATACCATGCACAATATATTTTTAAAATAACAGTTTTGCAGAACATGCAGGCACATTTTTTATCTCTTTGTCACCCTTTCACCCTGACAGTCCATAAAAAACTTAAAATGTGGCCAGGCACGGTGGCTCACGCCTGTAATCCCAGCACTTTAAGAGGCCAAGGCAGGAAGATCACAAGGTCAGGAGTTCAAGACCAGCCTGATAAGCATGGTGAAACTGCGTCTCTCCTAAAAATACAAAAATTAGCTGGGTGTGGTGGCACACGCCTGTAGTCCCAGCTACTCGGGAGGCTGAGGCAGGAGGATGGCGTGAACCTAGAAGGCGCAGTGAGCCGAGATTGCACCACTGCACTCCAGCCCGGGCGACAGAGCGAGACACTCCGGCTAAAAAAAAAAAAAAAAAAAAAAAAAAAAAAAAAACCACACACACACACACACACACACACACACAACTTAAAATGTACTATTAGCCAGCTAATAACATAATCTTGTTGATATGGCCTTCCTAGGAGCCCAGTTCTAACACACCCTATTTCATTTATTGCAGCCCGAATTAATCAGCCTCTTAGTAATCATACTAATTGAACTATTTGTTGTGAGTTCAATCTGATCTGCTACTTAGGAAAATAAACATCTTGGTTTATCCGTGACATGTGTTCTCAAGAAATGCTTCGCTTAACACCCAGCTGTAAATCTGAGTAAAAATGAGAAGAGAAATTTCCATAGACAAATGTTTTGGCTAACTGTCTCCTTTGGCATTTCAACTGAAATCTTTTCTTTAAAAAATATAGCTGCCATTTGAACCAAGATTTTAGTTTATTCCATTTCCAATTAGCAGCTCAGCTTTGCGTTGGCATTTCTACTTAGGCAGCTGCAGTAGACTCATCAGGCCAAATATGCCTTTCCCAATTGCCCACATGCCACCTTTACTGATACACACAGGGGCCAGGGAGCAAAAGCTGCCCCGAGATAATTGCAATTCTAATTGTTAATGCCTCCATGAGGTGACAATGACGGCAGTAGAAATCAGTAAAAATTTTTCAAAGAACACAGATAACCTGTTTCTGGCTCAAGGCCAAAAGGATCTTTCTTACCTTCTGATGGTTGTTAAAAGCAATCAAACAATTTCAACCAGAAGGGGACAACAGTCTTTCCCTCCTCCCAGCATCCGGAAGTCATGTCTCACAGCAAAGATACCTGTATTTTATTTCAAGAAAACTTAAAAGCTTCCTTCTAGAATATGCATCGAATCTGTTGAGTAGGCATCTTTGAGCTAGAAACTGGGCACTACGATGGTTCCAGGTGCTAATCAAAAGCAAAAGCTATTATTTCTACTTCCACAGTGATGCTAGAGGTATTTGCGATGACTAGATTTTTAAAAAGAAATGGATAGGCATAAAAAATAGGCGCATGTCTTTAGCCCAAGGCATGGGGCATTATTCTATTACTCAGGTGCCTTCTTCTCCTACTTGAGGGACTGAGATTAATTGCAAAGGGTTGAGTTAGTGATGACAGAATTCTCCTCCTCTATCCTTGGGTTGGAAGGAGGTTGTTGTACATTTCTCTTTCAGGATGAGATGCTATATGAATACCTACAGTAGATATCCTCAACCCTCCATAGCACTATCTAACTACTTAAGATGAAAAAATTAAAGATCACTGGGTACAGTGGCTTACACCTGTAATCCCAGAACTTTGGGAGGCCAAGTTGGGAGAAATGCTTGAGGCCAGAAGTTCCAGACCAGTCTGGGCAACATAGTGAGACTCTCATCTCTACAAAAAATTTAGAAGTTACCCAGGTGTAGTGGTGCATGACTGTGTAGTCCCAGCTACTTGAGAAATGGAGGCAGGAGGATCACTTCAGCTCAGACGATCGAGGGTGCAGTAAGCTATGATTGTGCCACTGCACTCCAGCCTGCACAACAGAGCAAGACCCCATCTCTAAAAAAGATTTTTTTAATTAAAAATTCAGTTTCTCAGTCGCCCTAGCCCCATTTCCAGCGCTTTGATGGCAGATAATAGAACACTTATATCAGCACTAGCAGTCTTATATGGACAGACTTGTTCCACCTAAACAAAAGTCTCCTGAAAGCATGGCACTGGACAGTTCTGGTGTTGAGTTCAAGATGCATTATAGAAGACCTTGACTCATAATAGACGCTTTAAGTCTGACTGCAAAATCACCAATGCTCAAAGGGGACAGGTTCCCCCAGTATCAACATGACCACATGTACCATCTTGTTCAAAAGAAGAACCATAGTGAAAACCTGAATCCTGACCTCGAGAAGCTTTCGGCTCAAGACATCTCTCTCCCTCTTGCCTTTTGTGCACATACCTCTCTTTATCACCCCTTCTCTTTCTCTGATTATGTTTTCCCTTGCCTGCTCGTCAATGAAAGAACTGTACACTCATTTATGCCCTTGTAAGTAAATGACTCAATATGAGAAGACTTGCTGCTAGGTTTGAAGACAAAAGTTTTAACGCCATAAGCCTGCTCTTGAATGACTTCTTTGCATATTGTTGTAAAAATATTTCTCTTTCCCTTCTGGGAATTAATGGCATCCACAACGATACAGTGAATTTGGATATGCAGCAATGTCTTGCCAGACGGATGAACTGGTAACTGTCCAAGCTCATCAAAATGCTATTGTGATGTCAAGACAGCAGCAAGACTGTTTCTGGAAAACCTAATTACAGTGGCTGGGAGATGAGCTTGAAAGGATAAAATGCTGTCCCTAAGTAAGATAAGCAAGTGGAACTTTACAAATGCATATTCCCATCCTCCTATTCTCCTCCGTTGCCAACAGGCAGCCAAAAAGCCAGCAGGGTTCTTTCAAAGGCTGTCTTTCCATTAGGACTCCAATGGCATTGGCAATGAAAGGTGAGACAGAAGGGCATGTAAAATGGAGCTGAATGCCACCCTGGTACCAAGTTTATTATGCTGAGAACATACTTGTTGCAATGCTAATGGGACAGAATCCTATTTCTCTTATTTAAAATTTTCCAGCACAAATGAGGCGGTGCAGTGGGGCTGTTACATCATGTAGCTTTCTGAAAATGCTGGTGGCTTCTCTCCATTTACACCTCCTCCTCTTGCACATGGTGAGAGGATGCTTCTGCTTCTTACAAAGTGGTCCCATTTGCTTGGAAAACATCATGGGATTCAATCAGGATTTATAACAGCCAGATTTCGTCAGGACTCAATAAAGGTAAAGACATCTTGGTCATATTCCAAATATGTTCAAGTCCTCATCTCTCCTTCCCTCACTGTTCCACAGCTGCTCCACCAACACCAGGGGGTGGGAAATGGGCCACCCAACTGAAAAGAAGAATCAGAGTTAAAAGGTTTGGCTTCGGCTATTTTTTTTTTTTTCTCTAAGTTAAATTGAGTTCCACTGTGTAGTAGAGATGGCAGCAAAGGAACACAAAGCTGGAGAAACTGGAAGAGGAAGAAAAGAGGATCCTTGTGTTTGGGAAGTTTACTATTTATTGGGGATATGGTTAAAAATAAATGGTAGATATCAAGTGCCTAAAACAATGTATAACTTAAAACCAACACATATACCCATATATGCCTTTTGATTTTTTTTTTTTTTTTGACAGGGACTCACTCTTTCACCCAGCCTGGAGTGCAGTGGAGTATCATAGCTCACTGCAGCCTTGACCTCCTGGGCTTAAGCAATCCTCCTGCTTCATTAAAAATATATATATATATATATATATATATATATATATATATATATATATATATATACACACATATATATATAGTGAAGATGGGGTCTCACCATGTTGTCCAGGCTGGTCTCGAACCCCTGGCCTCAAGTGATCCTCCTGCCTCAGCTCCCCAAAGTGCTGGGGTTACAGGCATGAGCCATCACACCCTGTCCACTACTCTTAATTACTACCCATCCTAACTTCAGCTAGCATCTTCTCACAACTGAATTCTATTGTCTTCTCCCAACCAGTCAACTTAGAGCCACTCTCGCTTTGCAGAGAACAGAACTAATTTAACTTCTGCTTAAATCTCTTCAATAGTCTATCATGTTTCTAAGATAAAGACAATCTTCCTTAGCACAGTTTACAGATCCTATAAATTCTGTCCCCTCCCTATGTCTCTGGGAAGCTTCAGCTCACCCACGGGCTCCCTCAGTCCTGGCCATCTGTCAGTGTCTCTCAAGCACCAGACTCCATCCAGCTCAGGATATGTGTACATGCCTGTCTCTGCCTGCATCCCTCTTTCTTCCTCCTCCACCTGTTTAATGCCAATTCAACCTTTCTACCTCAGCTTAACAGGCACTTCATCAGAGAGCCTTTCCTAACCTAACTGGGCAAAAAGCCTCTATTATATTCTATGTGCTCTTCCTATCCTTACCTCACCTTTGTAATTGTTCTCAAGATTTCATTTTCACATTGATCTTATGAATACTGGATTACTGCTTTTTTTTTCTTCACTAACTGTATGGGGTCAGAGAACATGTCTTTCTTGATTATCACTGCATTCATACGGTCCACCCAGCACCTAATACCACTAGCATCTCAAAAAGATTTCAGGCAGTAAGAAAGAAAAGAAAGAATGAAGAGAGGAAGGGAGGGAGAAGGTAGAAGGGAAGGGAGGGAGAAGGTAGGAAGGAAGGGAGAGAGGGAGGGGGAAGGGAGGAAAGGAAGGAGGGAGGGAAGGAGGAAATGAAGGAAGGATGGAGGGAAGGAAGGAAGAAAGAAATGGAGTGAGGGAGGGAAGGAGGAAAGGAAGAGGGAGGGAGAAAAGGAAGGAAGGAATGGAGGGAGGGAAGGAGGGAGGGAGAGAAGGAGCAAAGGAAGGAAGGAATAGAGGGAGAGAAGGAAAAAAGGAATGGAGGGAGGGAGGGAGGGAAGGAGGAAACAAAGGAAGGAGGGAGGGAAGGAGAAAAGGAAGGAATGAATGAAGGGAGGAAAGGAAGAAAGGAATGGAGGGAGACAGGGAGGGAGATGGAGGATAAGGGAAGGAATTTACCCAGACATAACAAAATGTATTTCGTGCAGCGGTAGGACCCAGCACATGCAATAGCTTCTTAATAAATAATGATGCTCTATTTACAGATTACAGAAAGCATGTAGCAAAGACCCAGTGACAGAGGAAAATGGTTAGTTTTAAAAAAATGTGTTTTCCAGGCACACCAAAGAGCACGTCAAGGAGGAGAGAAAGGTACATGTGAAGTGCATTAGCAATGGCCTAGGTGACTGTGGCTTCCTTGATTTGGTGGATTTTAGTTGAGATGAACAAGACTCAGTGTGTTCTAAGACACATGGTCAAAGGCAGTTGTTACATCTTTCCTTTGAGGAAATAGACATTCCTGAGTTTGCTTTCATCAGACCTCGGAGGCAAAAGGATAGACCAAATGGCATCTGCCCAGGACTTCCGGTCCCCAATTAAGTCATCCGAATGTTACCAGTGAGCTTACTGAAGGGCCAAGAGGAGAGTGTTAAAAAGTTATTCCTTCCCAAAATTAAAACATGACTGCGGCTCTATTGTTGTCCTAAACTGTGGAAATTTTAACTTGCCAAGTAACATAAGCAGCATATGAAAGAGCTTAACACTTTGTCTGGTACATTATTATGTAGTAATTACTGAATCAATGATGAAACCACTGCATGTTATACAATAATATTTTGTCTGGTGTTTGCCGAACTAAAATGATAGCAGCCCCCAGAACATTGACGGAAGTTTTCCCCATCTCCATCCAAAACATAGTTTCTACTGTGTGAGGCTTGACCTCTTCTGGGGGATGCATGCCGCTGTTTATAGTTTCTTAGCAGTTTTAGTGACACTGGGCTCTGAGTGAGATGTATGTTAGCTTGCTTTACTTAAATACTGTACTGCACGTTACATTTCTGCATTGTCAAGTTCTAAATTGTGCACACCTTGCAAAGATGAATAGTTTTAACTCACCATACTAAATCCATTATTAATCTTCCTATTACAGTCCATGGCTAAGGCAAAAAACTGAATATGTAAAAATTTATTTAAAAAAACTAGCATCTGCATGTTCCATTTAAATTCCAACATTCAAATGAAGCATGAACTTGAATTAAATTGATTTTATAAGTAAACATGTCTAAGTTAAGAAGGATTCTAATTTACTATATTCTTGAATGTTATTTGACAATTTTATAAAAAACATATAAAAAATGAAGAGATGTTCCAATTTGTTTCATCATTCTTAAATGGTTAATTATAGTATAAATACCATGATTTTGTATACTGAAATAGAAAAAAATAATCCTTGGAGACATATTTAATCATTTGGATTTGGTAGTGCAATGTTTATTCATTCATTTTTAGTCCATTAGAGTGTAAATTAGATTTGATTTGCTTGCTCTGATCGGCTTAATTGCCCCAGTTACAGCTGAAGTACAAATAAAATTGTAATAAATTGAACAGATGTTTAACCTACTCTACCAAGATCCTTAATAGTCAATTCCAATTGCAATTTACATTCAGCAATTTAACAAGACCCTTAGGAAACGTATTTGATTATCAAAACAAGCTGTTTGTTTCTGTGTGTGATAGAAACAAGACCATCATGTCACATGCTTTGGTCTAGTGCAATTTTTGTGTGCGTTTCATTTTATCTCTTGTTAGAAAAAAAAAATCTATCTATATATATGTATGGCATGACTATAGAAATGAGTCTGCCAGCTTAAAAAAATAGGCATCATATTTAAATTAATGCTAGGAGGGAAATTTTACAAGATTATAAAATATCTTATAAAGAAAGAAACAAATCCTATTGCCTTTCCCACAAGCATCTTCACTAACAGCCTCCCTGGTAGCCAATGGGAAAGACTCATCTTAACAAAAGCATCAATTAGAAAATTTTAAAAAATTCCACTGTTCAGATTCTGCATGTCATTCACCCACTGCACAGGTAGAAAGAAAAATATTCTTACAAAAACTGCTTGGCATTGCACTAATGTCTTCTACAACTTTTTCACTTTAATTTAATGTGGCTGCTCAGATACTGCATAACTTGTCTGTGATCCGCTCTTAGTAATCCTTGGCAGAAACTTGCACGTTGTAGCTCTTGTATTTCCGTTGTAGCTCTTGTATTTCCTTGGAAAGAAATTTGGATACATTCTATGTCTAGTTCTATAAATGTATAATATAAAATTCCAAAGAGATTCCTAATTATTGTACACTGAGGCCATGTTTATGTAATAGGAAAGTTAGTTTCCTAAAACTTAAACTTGTCTATGAACTTCTTGTCATAGAACTTCTATGTCTAGTTCTATAAATGTATAACATAAAATTCCAAAGAGATTCCTAATTATTGTACACTGAGGCCATGTTTATGTAATAAGAAAGCTAGTTTACTAAGAAATTAAACTTGCAGTATGGATATAGAATCACTGAATTGAAAACTGAATGCCCATTGAGAATCAGCTCATCCTGGAGCCAAAACTCAAACATCTACAGAAATCAAGGAAACAGCCTAAATGAGAGAAGATGCTAGGTGGGGACAATGGTGAACTAGAAAGTGCCATCTCCTGTAAGGGATCCATCCTACTTAGTTGCAGCTAATTGTTGCCAAGATAGAATGCAGGTGAGGGATGACAGAGATTCTGATTTTTCATGAAAATCCAGGAATCCAGATTTCTGTGAAAACTTTTTTGATTCAAAAAAAATGCAACTACTTCAAACTTTTAGAATATTTTGAACGTTAAAAAGCAACAATAAAAATTTGTGAACCAAGCATACCCCCAGTGCATAGGTTGCTATTTAGTCACTTATCTATCCAATCCCAATATTGCACAGCTGATGACCGTGAGGCCTAAAATAGCTCAAGTAATCATTATACCTTAGCGGTAAAACCAGAAATTAGAACCCCTGCCCCTAGGTAGTTAAAACCACCCACTTGGGTTCAGATCTCAATTATGATCCAACATAGCTACACAACCTTTAGCAAATTACATAATCTCTCTGACCCATTTGTAAAACAGAGATAGTTATATTACTTACACCATAAGTTTATTGAGGAGATAATGTAAGATATGAGATAATGTATAAGGAGCACCTAGAATGCCTGGTATCTAACAAGCATTCAATACATCAAAATTACAATCATTACCATCAGCATTATCATACTAGATCTTTCTGGAAAAAAAGAAAGCAAGCAATAATCTTGATGATAAAGCTCAATCTCTTGAAAAGGACATTTCATTTAAAACCTACTGTTTTGTGTGGCAATCCCTCAAAGTGCTAAAAACAGAATGACCATTTGACACAGCCCAATCCCATTACTGGGTATATAAACAAAGGAATATAAATGATTCTATTACAAAGACACTTGCACGCATATTTTTAACACAGCACTATTCACAATAGCAAAGACATGAAATCAACCTAAATGTCCATCAGTGACAAATTGGATAAACACAACGTGGTAAATATACACCATGGAACACTATGCAGTCATTAAAAAGAATGAGATCTGGCCAGGCGCTGTGGCTCACACCTATAATCCCTGCACTTTGGGAGGCGAAGGTGGGCGGATCGCGAGGTCAGGAGTTCAAGACCAGCCTGGCCAACATGGTAAAACCCCATCTCTACTAAAAATACAAAAATTAGCCAGGCATGGTGGCAGGTGCCTGTAATCTCAGCTACTCGGGAGGCAGAGGCAGGAGAGTTGCTTGAATCCAGGAGGCGAAGGGTGCAGTGAGCCGAGATCCTGCCACTGTACTCTAGTCTGGGTGACAGAGCAAGACTCCACCTCAAAAAAAAAAGAATGAGATCATGTCTTTTGCAGAAATATGGATGGAGCTGGAAACCATTCCCTAGCAAAGTGACACAGGAACAGAAAACCAAATACTATATGCTCTCACTTACAAGTGGGAGCTAAATGATGAGAACTCATGGACACAAAGAGGGGAATAACAGACAGTGGGGACTGTTAGAGGGTGGAGGGTGACAGAAGGGAGATAATCAGAAAAAGTAACTAGTGGGTACGAGTCTCAGTGCCTAGGTGACAAAATGTCTGTAAAACAAGCCCCTGTGACATGAATTTACCTACATAACATACCTGCACATATATCCCTGAATCTAAAATACAAGTTTAAAAAATAACAAAATCTACTGCTTTGATTGTCCTTCAGATTCTTCCAAAAAATAATACAATAAAAATAAAATATATGTAAATTTTTTATTGTAAGCTTTAGAGTGAGAAGAGAAAGAGGAATGATACAAAGGGAGAGAAGGGAGTAAGGGTGAGGCCAAGGGCATGTTTCTAGGGAGGGCTGTGTGCCTTATGAATCCCATCTTCAGTAAATTCCGGAGCCTTGACCAAACACCATTTCCCCTCCCCCAGTCCTCAACACCTGTTACATAGATGACAACCAGGAGCTACTATTCTGGGGAAAAGAGGTTCATTTTTCTTAGTAGATGTTTGCACTCATGGTAGACAACATTATAGGATACAGCAAAAAGCAAAAACTAAAATTGAAATAAAACGAAAAATTTTCAGCCAACTGTGCATTTGGAAACAGTTTCATTCCACCATGTCCTTTTATTCTGAGTCCAGCCGGAAAATAATAATAATAATAATAATAATAATAAAGAAAGAAAAAAATAATGTTTACATATGGAATATCGAGTGGGTTTTTTTTTGTTGTTATTTTTAAACGATCAAAAAAAGAGAGAGAGAATTTGATTAGTTGTGAACAAAACCTGCAAAAAGAGAAAAACATAGAGGATATCAGGATATCATACAGCAAAATCCTTTTTACTGAGAGTAACTCTTAGGCATTCAACTCAACACAAATGATGGTATACCATAGGCAAAGTGGACTGAAATTATGTACAAAGTTTAAAACTATGGAGATTTTGAAAAGAACTTTATGTTTCCTCATTTAAAAAATGAATTCTTTCTAAAAATTACAGTGCTTTTGCCAATAACAACGTGTTTTTTTTTAAAGAAACTATTTTCTATGACTTTGCAAGTAATTCCTTTTATTTGGTTTCATTGCATAATAAAACGAACCAATAGCATCATGTAAAATTGACACTTCAGATTAGGGTTTTTAGCATTATGCATGATGGGTAACTTCAAAAGAAGACTCTGTTGACTTGCATTAACAAGGAAGCATATGTTCTTCTGGTAACCCATAAGGAATACTCTAAATATAAAGCAATAGAAGAGTTAAATCACATCCTGAGAAAATAAACTAAAAATTCATGAGATTTTTTTTCCCTAGCCCCCACATAAAAATTCCTTTAGGTAAAGCTTGAATTATGATGAATACCACTGCTATTTTATGATATCAAGGGATGAAATTCTGATGAAGTAATTGAGTCTGTTGAACGTCCCATCATACCTAAAATTCCCTATCAGTGTAAATACAACCAGGCACCACCTAATTGTGCTTGGTATTTTAGGCAATTTTTGCTTACAGAATATCCTTTGTGGGACAGATCCAGGGAATGTATTTGTCAACAGGGAGAACCTACAAGGCACTCTCTTGTATTCAGGGCAAAACATTCCGGCATCTCATGTTCTTCCTCTCAATGCCACCATATTGGCTAAAGAACCCATGGCAGACAGACTCTGTTCTTCCCAGGGCTCCCTTAACCATATATATCTGAAAACCATTAATAAGTCCTTCGAAAGGGTTTTTCTACCTTTTTGTCCCCAAAGGAGCTCTCATTCGATCTATGTTCATTTCTTTCCTTTTGATACTTTGCTTTTCTACTTCAACTTCTGGAAATGTGGGAACTCAAGACTGACAGAATTTTCCATCCATGGCTAAAGAACCCATTTGAGGATTCCCAGACATACCCCAGTGTGACACTGAGCTCTTGCCCCCTGACCCTCCAGAGACCTATCTGGATTGTCACATGAAGTTGGAAGCCATGGAGGCTCCTTAGACAAAGCTTTTAAGCCTAGAATTCAATTGAAAGGCCCATGAGGGATAATTGTGAAGGACACTATCTGAACTGCTTGAAGGAAAGGTTACCTATGTATCAGAAAAGCATCCTAAAATGTTCAGTTCCTCACAAATTAAGGCACTGCTTGCAAACTCCTCCAAGCTTAGGTGAGTGTACAAGAAACCTGAAGTCAATGCTGGCCTGCGAGAATTCCTGAAGCATCTTAAAAATTGAAATCTGCAGATGGGGCACAGGAGCTTGTGCCTATAATCCCCATGCTTTGGGAGGCCAAGGCAGGAGGGCTGCTTGAGGCTAGGAGTTCAAGACCAGCCTGGGCAATATAGTGAGACCCTCATTTCTATAAAATTTTATTTTACTCATTCCTGTAATCCCCTAGCACTTAGGGAGGCAGGGGCAGCCCAGGAATTCAAGACCAGCCTGGCCAGCACAGCAAGACCTTATTCTCTACAAAAAGTAAATTTTAAAAAAATTAATGGAAATCTGCAGAGATTAGCACACACACATGTGGTTAAGAGTGTGAGCACATACACAACAGAGTAGGAAGAGTGTCTGGGTCTACCACTTATTCCTTCATTAATGTCACTATGTATCATGTTAGCATAGACATAATGCTGAATCTGCCACATGGAGAGAGAATAGGTTTTAAAATGAAGGAGAATGTTGCATTTGTTTTCTCCTATAGCTTTAACACATTACCACAGACTTAGTGGCTTAAAACAGCACAAACCTATCACCTTACAATTCTATAGCCAGGCATCTCACTAGACTAATCAAGGTGTCAGCAGGGCTATGTTCCTCCTGAAGGGTTTCAAGGATAATTCACTTCCTTGGATTTTTCAGTGTCTAGAGGCTGCCTACCTTCCTTGTCTTGTGGCCTCTTCCACCATCTTCAAAGCCAACAGCATGACATATTTTTAATTTAATTTAATTTAATTTTTTGAGACTGAGTCTCGATCTGTTGCCCTGGCTGGAGTGCAGTGGCACAATCTGCTCAGTGCAACCTTCACCTCGTGAGTTCAAGTGATCCTCCTGCCTCAGCCTCCTGAGTAGCTGGGATTACAGGCACCCTCCACCACTCCAGGCTAACTTTTGTATTTTTAGTAAAGATGAGGTTTCACCATGTTGGCCAGGCTGGTCTTAAACTCCTGACCTCAAGTGATCCACCTATCTCAGCCTCCCAAAGTGCTGGAATTACAGGCATGAGCCACTGTGCTTGGTAAGTGTGGCATCTTAAATCTCTATTCCTGACTCTGACACTCTAGAAATCCTTGTGATCACATTGGACCCACCCAAATAAACCAGGACCATCCTCCCATTTCAAGGTAACTAACATAATCGCACCTGCAAAGTCTCTTTTGCCATTAAGGTGAGATATTTGCAGATGTGGGAGATTGGGATAAGGAAAACTTTTGGGGTTGAATATCCTGCCTACCAACTCTGCAACACAATCAACTCTGCAAGCCAGAAGCCTTCTTTCTGGTGCATATCCCCGACTAGTGAAAGCAAGTATGGCTCTGAAGCCATTCAGTAGAGAGAAGAGAATGGAATGGCTTCAAATCAAAGATCAGTTCACTTTAGGCTGAATTAGGGATTAGAATCCAGACTAAACTTTTTCAGGAGAGAAAGTAAAACACCCCAAGTCTTACTCAACCCTGAGATGACTAGGTTGTGTCCACAGAGGGCCCATCTGTCTATGACCTTACCAAAGTGAAAGGTAGCCTCTCAACAGAGACCTCCTATGTACACAGGACCTTCAGTATTGACAATAAGGTAAATTATTATGTACAGAATCTTTAGGATTAGGAATGCGCTATATGGAAACCAGTCTTTTAAAATGTCAACATTTATTTTAGATTCTTGGGTAACATATGCAGGTTTGTTACATGTGTATACTGCATGATGCTAAGGTTTGGGGTATGACTGATCCTATTGGCCAGGTACTGAGCATAGCACCCAGTCATTTTTCAACCCTTGTCCCCGCCCTCCACCCCCTTCTGTTAGTCCCCAGCATCTATTACTGCCATCTTTATGTCCGTGAGTACCCAATGTTTAGCTTCCACTTATAAGTGAGAACATGGGGTATTTGGTCTTCTGTTCCTATGTTAATTCACTTAGGATAACGTCCTCCAGCTGCGTTCATGTTACTACAAGGGACATGATTTTGCTCCTTTTTTTATGAGTGCATAGTATTCCATGGTGTACATGTACCACATTTTCTTTATCCAGTCCACCATTGATGGGCACCTACATTGATTCCATGTCTTTGCTATTGTGAATAATACAGTGATTGACATAGAGATGCTTGTGTCTTTTTGGTTGAATGATTTGTTTTGCTTTGGGTATTTTATGATGGTTTTGATTTCCATTTCCTTAAGGGCCAATGTTATGCACTCTTCCCATGTGCTTTTTGGCCATATCTATTCAGATACCTTGCCTCATTTTAAAAATTGTATTATTTATCTTGTTACTGAGTCATTAGAGTTCTTTATACATTCTAGATACAATTCCTTACTAGATATGTGATTTGCAAATATTCTCTCCCATTCTGTAGGATGTTGTTTCATATTAAAGACAGTATCTTTTGAAACATCAAATGTTCTATTTTGACAAAGTCTGATTTATTATTTGGTTTTTTGCTTACGCTTTCAGTATCCTATCTGAGAATCTATTGCTTCATCCGAGATCATGCAAATTTATGCCTGTGTCTTAAGACTTTTGTAATTTTAGCTATTATATTTTCATAGGAGATCTACTTTTTGTTAATATTTATATATGGTGAGGTAGGGGTCCTGCTTTTATTCTTTATGAACACACAATTATCTTTGGCCAATGGTTGAAAAGGCTATTCTCCGCCTGGCGAGGTGGCTCACACCTGTAATCCTCAGCACTTTGGGAGGCCAAGGCAGGCAGATTACTTGAGACCAGGAGTTTGAAACCAGCCTGGCCAACATGGCGAGACCCTGTCTCTAATAAAAATACAAAAATCACCCGGGTGTGTTGGCATGCGCCTGTGGGCCCAGGTACTCAGAAGGCTGATGCACGAGAATCGCTTGAACTGGGGGGCAGAGGTTGCAGTGAGCCAAGATCACACCACTGCACTCCAGCCTGGGTGACAGAGTGAGACTCTATCTTTCTGCCGTAGTTAGTGCTTAATTATTTAAAAATATCTCTTTCAAAAAAGTTGTAGTTCACAGAAATAGTTATTTTAGGCTAACACCAGCAAAACAGCCAGGATGTTTGTTATAAACGGGCAATAAATTGTTTGGAAATGTTGAATGACTGCTTGTATCTTGAACATAGAGAAACTAAGGCAAAAAACAGATTCGGTCAGGTTAAGTGCTGTGACTAAGCCACATGAACGAAACACAATGGACCACTGCCTTTGTGTAAGGATATTTTTACCTAACCATAACAGCAGATTGCTCTTAGTAAAATCAGTGCTTATAGTAATTTTTGTGGAAACAAATACAAAATCTAAATTCAAATATATAATGAATAATACAAATTCAAAGGGATATTCTACTCTAAGAATCCATTGAAATAATGAATATTTATTAGGAACCACAGCTACGTTCCTGTATTTAATCTTCATAATAACCTCATGATCCAGGTAATGAGATTTATTCTATTTATAGGTGAGAAAAGTAAAGGTTAGAGAGGTTAGTTTCTCAATATCACAGAGATAGTGTGAACCTGGACTATTCTAAACTCAAGAAAATGAAAAACCACTACACTTATTTTTCAACTCTAGCTGTCCAAGGGCTCCACCATTGTTTGACCTAAGGGCTGAAACTCTCATTCGATTTAAAAATGAATACTTACGGCCGGGCGCGGTGGCTCAAGCCTGTAATCCCAGCACTTTGGGAGGCCGAGGCGGGCAGATCACGAGGTCAGGAGATCAAGACCATCCTGGCTAACACGGTGAAACCCCGTCTCTACTAAAAATACAAAAAATTAGCCGGGCGTGGTGGCGGGCACCTGTAGTCCCAGCTGCTCGGGAGGCTGAGGCAGGAGAATGGCGTGGACCCGGGAGGCGGAGCTTGCCCTGAGCTGAGATCCGGCCAATGCACTCCAGCCTGGGCGACAGAGCGCGACTCCGTCTAAAAAAAAAAAAAAAAAAAAAAGAAAGAAAGAAAGAAAGAAAAGAATACCTATTATCTTAATCCAATCATATTAAATTTTTCTCAGTTGTTATAATGATTGCTCATAATAGATGAGATAGGAAGATTAAAACAAATTCACAATCGAGGTTCAACAATGATTTCTAGAGCTGGATTGCTGGAGTTATCTGATAGCCCATCTAATGCAACCCTTGGGCTTACCTATACAGGAACTGAGACTCAGAGGAATTTAAGGATTTGTTGGAGATGGCAGATGTGACTTGGTGAATCCCAGCATAGAGCGTAAATAGGACCTTTGTTTCAACAACTGACTCCACCACTCTCAACTTCAACTGTTACTCATGACTGTTTGATATCATTCTCATACTTCATGATCTCAATCCTTCCAGGCTTCTCCTGAGCTTTACTTACTTCACAGCAGCCACCACAGACATGGACTCCCAGCTTTGGATGACTTCCCCCAGCCTCCCCAGCTCCAGAGCCCTTCTCTTCCCCACTCAGACAGGCAGCATTTGCCTTCTACTTTTTCCACCTTACTGTTCCAACTCCACCTATTTCCCGAGGCTGTCCTGCTGAATCCGGTCTTTGATGTCTTCTGTTTCACTTACCCCTTTGGCCCCAACACAAAAGAAAAACATCAACAAAGATGCAGCAGTGAGTTTCCACCATATTTCTTATATTCCAAATGATATATGTGGAATCCTCCCTGTATTTACCTCTGAAGGTGAAAGCTAATTTTTAAGCCTTATTTAATATATACTAAAATTGCCACTTTAATAAAGCTCTTCATCTGCTGGAGGTCTCTTTTTCTATTTAGATTTTTTGCAGACCAAAAAAAAAAAAAATTGTCTTAAAGGTCTAGGTATTTGTGCCTATGAATAATACAGATAAATTTAGAACCAAACATAAAGGCTACAGAAGATAATTCACAGTATTTTCTTATCAATTCACAAAGATTCAAGAAAAACTCAAACTCTTTTATTTCTGCCTCTCTTATAAACACAATCATGGAGTTAAAGTATTTTTTTAATCATTAACTTTTCTGTGCAGAGATTATTTTAATTAATTCTCTTTTGTATCAGATTCAAAACACAGGATGTAAAACTAGCTAGCAATTTACATTTTTGGTTGTTCTAGTGAAGTTTTCCATTTAATTCTAAAATCTTTTGCATAGCAGGTAATACCACTTTAAAAGAAGCAAGCATTTTTTATTAAAGTGAGACTCCTGCACAGGGGGAACAACATAGAAGCTGTGATCTGAGATGACAGTTGGTTTACTCTTACCATTTGATCACAAAATTTCTCTGCCATCTGTGGGAAGCCACACAGGCAAATGTGTCATCACATCTAATAATGAAAAGAAAAAACAGACAGAACGTGCTGGAGAAACAGACTGCTTTAATTACCCCCTCACAATGCTCCTTGAGAATCTGGAGAAAAAGCATTGTGCATGCAAGTTATTTATACAAAGAAGGTAGCCAGCACTGAAGATTTTTTTTTTTAATTAGGATGCATGCCCTTGCATTTTCGGCATGTCCAGTTGGGGTGGAAACAAAGGTATAGTAAAGGTTGTGGAAGAAATCTTATGAAAAACAGATCAGCTAAGAAAATAAATAGTACGATGATCATCTATAATTCACTATTTATGTGCTGGAATCTCAAAACTGTATTCTTCAAATTCGAATAGAACCTCTACTACAGCTCTACAGTGGGAATGTTGGAAGAGGCTGGAGGTACAAAACCAGTTCCAAGACCAAAGTCTTGACCTGCCTGACATCTAGAGGTGAAACAGTCACTGGCCCCCAAGACTTTTCATTTTCTTTTTCAAGCCCAAACCTCATGACCCATGATGTAAGTGTTCTTAACCTCTATACCACAGGTGTTCTCAGAAAGATATGAGAGCACTTCAGTCTTTTCCTTTATTCAAGCATAATATGAGCTTCATCTTGGGTAGCTAAAAGAGATGCGAATGGTACAGTGACTCATGACCTAACCCTCAACAGTGTAACTGCTACAGACTCAAGACAACTACAGTCATTTTCCTCTCTTCACTCTGAGATCAGTACAAGTTATATAATTTCCCTATCTAAAAAAGAACCATTTTCTTATCACTTTCCATTCCATTTCTGTTCAATTTCCATTTTATTTCTGTTCTCATCTACCCCAGCTGTCTTAATACCTCCACTAACCACCAACTCCTACCTCCTACCAATCCAGTAGCTGCTACTGTCAGCAATAGGCCAATCTTCCCACAACCATCTCGCTAACTGACATTGGGACTGTAGTGTTGAAGTGCATGGGAAAAAGGAAACAGGAGCCTGAGGAAGTGACAGATGAATGGTCTGTAGACAAAGAAATAGATATTTGCAAGATATAAGACTTACAGTCAATGTATTATGGCATGGTTGCATCTGTGTGTCCTAAGACTTCATTTTCACACTGACTTGTGTTGGTCTCCCTCTGAAACTTTATTTAAACTTTATTTTTTCAATAAAACTACTTTTAAGCACCAGTTATATGCTATGTTCTAGCACACAAGAGAAAGAACAAAAATTTTAAAAGATCATTGACCACAGAAACTCACAGTCTAGTTACACAGAATCAAAATTACAACACAGCCCTTTTCCTAGCTTTTTTTTTTTCCATTTGATATATTAGGAAAGTAATATATAACATTGCAAAGCCCTGTAAAAATGTTAACATGTAAAAAATGTTGAAAATGGCATATGATATATACATGTATCTAAGTAGAAAATGTTTTCCTCTAGACCAGTACATTAAAAAAAATTTATTATAAGATTATCTTATAATTTTTTTTCAAACTTATTTTTTGAATACCTGCTAAGAGTCAGGCACTGTCATAGACACTGTGAATATAGTAGTGCATATGGTAGACAGGATCCACGCCCTCATGGATCCTACATTCTAGTGATAATAAATATATTCTTTTTGGAAATATCTATAGTATGTAAGAGAGTGAGAAGTCATGTTCAAGAGAAACTACAACATGGAAGGAAGATGAGGCAAAGGGGTGTTAGGTAATGTCTTTCAGTTTAAAACTGAATGTGGCTGGGTGCAGTGGCTCACGCCTGTAATCCCAGCACTTTGGGAGGCCAAGGTGGGTGGATCACCTGAGGTCAGGAGTTTGAGACCAGCCTGGGCAACATGGTGAAACCCCATCTCTACTAAAAACACAAGAAGAATTAGCCAGGCATGGTGGTGCATGCCTGTAGTCCCAGCTACTGGAGAGGCTGAGGCAGGAGAATCGCTTGAACCCAGGAGGCGGAGGTTGCAGTGAGCTGAGATCGTGCCACCATACTCCAGCCTGGGCAAGAGAGCAAGACTCTGTCTCAATCAATCGATCAATAAAACTGAGTGGCCAGGAAGGACTTCCTTGAAAATGTGACTTATATACAGACCTGAAGTAAATGATTCTGTGAATCATATGGACATCTGGGGAAAGAGTGTTCACAATATTCAAGCCAAGTACAGATAAATTTTGACTTGTTTTCCATTTAACACATGTCACGATTGTTTCATTTTATTTTAAATTTTATAAGAAAAGCATAATCTGTCAACACATGAATTTAATTATGACATGTTTGGTTTGGGGATTAAATATATATTAAAATGTAAATTAAAATACACATTAAGCACTATTTTAAAAAGCAAAAATTGTTTGCAGCATCTGATATTTGGTATTTTTGCATTCTGCACTTAAAAAAAAACAGGTTTCAGATTCTTATTTGCAAGTGCATTTCTGTAAGCAACAGCTTGTGAGGGGAAAATCTTAATCCCCAAAAAATAAAAATTCAAATTGGAAATAATCATCAATATGGCTTCTTTTTAAACTGGGTTTTGAAGCATTGGTTTTATCTTGAAGGTCAACATAAGACATTTGATCATGTGACTAACCACTCTCACGAAGTTCATACTGAGGTAAATTTAGAGACTTAGCATCATTTCTATGTCCCTATTAATTTATTGGATTATAAAATCAGGTTTCCTTGTATTTCACAGAGTTCATCAAGCCTATTATAGATTTAAATTAATCAATAGATTACCTATAATTTAAAAGCACGCACATGAGCCTAAGCTGTACAAAGGTCATTTACCACCACAAAGTGGGTAGCAGGGCTTAGCTGAATTAAAAAACCATTGGCATTACTGACTCCAGGTCATGGCTTCCTGACCTTCAATAACTGCCTCTCATGATCATCAATCTGCATTTGGAAACTCTCCAGTGAGTCTATCTTAAAGAGAAGAAAGGGTTTAATTATTTTACTGTGTGACACATTCAATAATTATCTTACCATTGTCTAGACACCATTACCGTATTTAACACTGAAGCACCTTTTGGAAAACTCAAGTTGGGAAATGCTGCAATTCAGCAACTTGATGGCAAAGCAAGAGTTACTGTGGAAGTTACTGCTGGACTCAACGGGGGCAGAGAGGAGGGACCCATATCCAGTGAAGCCTTCCAAGAGTCTGTCTAAAAGGTAAGTACGAAACAGGCCAGTTAAAGAAGAGGAAGGCACATCTACACAAAAAGCACAGAGCCATAAAGGGGCTCAGGGGGTGTAAGGAACAGTCTGTGGCTCAGCATGGCGAGTCCAGATGTGAATCAGGGAAGAAGATGGCAGATCCCCAAGATGAATAAGGGTTAGGGAAGAAGATGGCAGATCCCCAAGAACCTCGTATGCCAAGCAAAAATGTTTGGACTTTATCCAGAAGTGGTGGGGAGCCACCAAAAGGTTTCATTATGGCTATAAAGTATTTCAACTGATGTGTTAGAAAAATCACTGGGGCTACAAGGGTGAGGACTAGACACCAATATCTTGTTTTTATTCTAACATCTATGCAATATGATTTACAAGACTTAGGGAGATCTAGAGAGCCTTTGCTAAAATAAGGCTTTCCTTCTTTTTTTCTACCCTCCTGCATATTCCAGTTGGAAGAAAGCATTCTCTTTATGCATTCTTGCTTAAAAATCACTAAAATCACCAAAACACGGCAATAAGTATTATCAGTTTTTAACATCTTTACGTATTATATCATTTTTCTCCTAAAGGAAAGCCAGTGATGTAGATGGGAAAAGGGACAGTTTGCAGAGGCATGCTAATGAGTAGACCATCCTGAAAGAATAGTCAGTTTTGTGTCATAAGGAGAAAACAGCAGGCCCACACTTCCTGAAAGATATCAGGAACTGTGAAGGGTCCAAAACTTTACCTTACATTCAAGATAACAAGTTAACCTGCTATAATTTCAAGGATGCAGGCAGGAGACAAAAGACTCCTGAGCCAGAGACAAAGGACATTTTACCCACTGCAATAGCAATAGCCACAGTATTATCACTTTCTTGTTTCTTTCCTTGACTCCCAGTTCCTACAGGACAACACAACAAGGACCAGGTAATACCTGCTGATGCAATGAGTTGAGTTGCAAGAGAGGAACCCTGAGTTTAGGAAACCTCCATCTTTTATAGTGGGCAGCAAACAAAGTGCCCAGTGTTTGCTCTAGAGGGAGACATTATCTCTGAACCCAAGGCACTTTACTACAAAGAGATGTCTGAAAAGATGGTCCAGAACAAAACTATCTTCCTAAAGACATGCAGAAAGGTTGGAGATCCATAAATTATCTCACAACAGGAGCTAACTGTGTGTCCTTAATCGAGTTATTTGTCTTTATTGAGCTTGTTTCCTTACTGATAAATTAAGGAGATCATTAATCAACTCATAGGACAGTCTGAAATAAAACATTATTTCAAACTCAAAACCAGCAAACTGGTGAGCTTTTTACTTTTTGTATTATGTTAGAGCATTTTCTGATAACACTGCTAAAAATGTAAGTTTCTTCTCACCAAATATTGCACTAATAAGCCACAACCAATAAAAACATAGGTGATTCCAACCCAGAAAACTTAAATGTTAACCTCTGAAATTAAAAAGATATAGAAAGTTAATTAATTGTGTCTCTAACCTAACAATTGTACTTAGGGATTCCGTTTCTGTCTTTTTATTTTTTTTTCTTTTTTATTTATTTATTTATTTATTTATTTTTTATTATTATTATACTTTAAGTTCTAGGGTACATGTGCATAACGTGCAGGTTTGTTACATATGTATACTTGTGCCATGTTGCTGTGCTGCACCCATCAACTCGTCAGCACCCATCAACTCGTCATTTACATCAGGTATAACTCCCAATGCAACCCCTCCCCCCTGCCCCCTCCCCGTGATTGGCCTCGGTGTGTGATGTTCCCCTTTCCGAGTCCAAGTGATCTCATTGTTCAGTTCCCACTTATGAGTGAGAACATGAGGTGTTTGGTTTTCTGTTCTTGTGATAGTTTGCTAAGAATGATGGTTTCCAGCTGCATCCATGTCCCTACAAAGGACACAAACTCATCCTTTTTTATGGCTGCATAGTATTCCATGGTGTATATGTGCCACATTTTCTGAATCCAGTCTGTCACTGATGGACATTGGGGTTGATTCCAAGTCTTTGCTATAGTGAATAGTGCTGCAATAAACATACGTGTGCATGAGTCTTTATAGTAGCATGATTTATAATCCTTTGGGTATATACCCAGTAATGGGATGGCTGGGTCATATGGTACATCTAGTTCTAGATCCTTGAGGAATCGCCATACTGTTTTCCATAATGGTTGAACTAGTTTACAATCCCACCAACAGTGTAAAAGTGTTCCTATTTCTCCACATCCTCTCCAGCACCTGTTGTTTCCTGACTTTTGAATGATCGCCATTCTAACTGGTGTGAGATGGTATCTCATTGTGGTTTTGATTTGCATTTCTCTGATGGCTAGTGATGATGAGCATTTTTTCATGTGTCTGTTGGCTGTATGAATGTCTTCTTTTGAGAAATGTCTGTTCATATCCTTTGCCCACTTTTTGATGGGGTTGTTTGTTTTTTTCTTGTAAATTTGTTTGAGTTCTTTGTAGGTTCTGGATATTAGCCCTTTGTCAGATGAGTAGATTGCAAAAATTTTCTCCCATTCTGTAGGTTGCCTGTTCACTCTGATGGTAGTTTCTTTTGCTGTGCAGAAGCTCTTTAGTTTAATGAGATCCCATTTGTCAATTTTGGCTTTTGCTGCCGTTGCTTTTGGTGTTTTAGACGTGAAGTCTTTGCCCATGCCTATGTCCTGAATGGTACTACCTAGATTTTCTTCTAGGATTTTTATGGTATTAGGTCTAACATTTAAGTCTCTAATCCATCTTGAATTAATTTTCGTATAAGGAGTAAGGAAAGGATCCAGTTTCAGCTTTCTACTTATGGCTAGCCAATTTTCCCAGCACCATTTATTAAATAGGGAATCCTTTCCCCATTTCTTGTTTCTCTCAGGTTTGTCAAAGATCAGATGGCTGTAGATGTGTGGTATTATTTCTGAGGACTCTGTTCTGTTCCATTGGTCTATATCTCTGTTTTGGTACCAGTACCATGCTGTTTTGGTTACTGTAGCCTTGTAGTATGGTTTGAAGTCAGGTAGCGTGATGCTAAATCCTTGTTCCTAAAATGTTCTTTGAGCCTGCTCATTTGTTTTCTCACTGGTTGCCTCATTAGGGAATTATTTAAAGATTTTACAGATGCTAACATATAAATTTGTATGAAAAGTTTGATTATAAGTTTCTTATGAGTATTAAATGAGGTGATATATAAACTATCTGGAGGTATCTAGAGAATAGTGAGCATTCAATAAATATTATTAGTTCTTTCCTATTATAATTTTAACATCCTACAACTTAGATGCCATAAATTATACCAACATTAACATTTTGTAATTAAAATCATAAAGCCCAATTTTTCTAAAAGTTTTAAAATAATGGCCATTTTCACCAGTTTTCATATATTTTCAGAATCAAGGTAATTGATTGCAATGACTCGTGAAAAATAATACTTTAAGGCCACCACTAGCTAAGACACATGTATAACTGGAGCATTAGTTTTAATTATCTCTGTCTTCACATTTCCTTGTCAGGAGGCTAGTATCTCTCTTTCCCAAGTCAGTCCATCTCTTTAGTTTCTGGGATGGGGACAGGAAGGTGTAACCTTGGAACTGGAAGGACACAATTTATAGGATAATCCCACTGAAGGCAAAAGAGGAAGGTAAACATGTCTGCTCCCTCCCCCTGGTTGTTTGGTGGGGGAAGAGGAGTGTACTAGTTTGTTTTCACACTGCTCATAATGATATAACTGAGACTGGGTAACTCATAAAGAAAAAGAGGTTGAATGGACTCACAGTTCCACATGGCTGGGGAAGTCTCACAATCGTGGCGGCAGGCAAGAGAGAATGAGTCAAGTGAAAATGGAAACCCCTTAAAAAAACATCAGATCCCGTGAGACTTACTCACTACCACGAGAACAGCATGGGGGAAACTGCCCCCATGATTCAGTTGTCATTCACCATGTCCCTCCCACAACATGTGGGGATTATGGGAGTTACAATTCAAGACGAGATTTAGGAGGGGACACAGACAAACCATATAAAGGAGTTACAGAGTTAAGAGTGGGAGGCAGTTGGATGCCTGTGTTGGTATCTGTGGTGCAGGGCTTGAAGCCTAGGCATCAAGAGGGGGCCAGCTGGATGGGTTCGAAGGGACATGGAGACCAGAGGGGCTCCTTTCTAGTTCCTTCTTTGTGGGGAACATTGGGATCAGAGAGGGTCCTAAGCTCATTTCAGAAGCCCCAACATACTTAAATGGGCATGGCTAGAAAAATTGAAGACTGAATTTACTAATCATTCTTTGCTTCCCATTTGTCTCAGGATTAAGGTAAAAGCTAAAGAGCCTATTCTTGAGCCTAGCACAGTCGGTGTAGGGTAGCCTCACAGCAGAGACTTTGGGGCGGTAGACATGAGCCAGGGGCAGAGGACAGATGTGGCAGTGACTCAGAGGAGTCTTCAAAACCCATGAACGCTAAGGGGAGGCCAAGTCATTAGGGCAGATCCTCCAGGGTCCAGAGACACTAAAAAATAATAGACTATGAATGAGTTTATCCACCATAGATGTCAACAACAGATATCAATAGGCTCCCTAGGATCAGAACTGACTGAGGCAAGCCGCAGTGGAGCTCCCTTCACATTGGTCACCATGCACTCCCTCCCAACTCCAGAAAGCCTGTGGCCCCTCCCATGCTTTGGCTGCCATCTTGGAAAGGAGGGCGAAAAAGTAAAGCAATCTCAAACTACAGCAGTTGTCCAAAGAATCGAGTTAAGGTCCCCAAAATAGATAAGATTATCTTGTCTTGCTTTGATTCAGATTAAACTAAGATTTTTTTTCTTCTTTACTAAAGATGTAGACACTTGATGAGAAACTGGTCTGGAGAAATCTAGGAACTACTTTGTCTTTGGACATCCATATTAGAGGATGGGTAAATGTGTAATCTCATTAAGTACTTTTTGAGCTTTTCAACAGTTTTAATCATTATTGGGAAAGAAATCAGAGAAATCTCTAAAGCAACAAAGAATTATTGAGGTTTCTGTTTGTTTGGGGATTTTAAGCTCCAGTACTGTGGTATTTTTTGATAAATCATCAGCCCTAATAGCTTTGTAGTACAGTTATCAAATTAAATAAAAAGGGATGTAAGTAGTCATACAAATTGATCGCCTTTTTAAAAAAATGCCACCAAAGCTTTGAAGGGTGGAGAATAACCCAGTTGAAAATCTACAAGCAATGCTGCCCACACCCCGAATAGACTGGTAAAAAAGCCTTCATCCCGTCAGTCACCGACATCAACCTCATCCAAATCAGATACCTAAAAACCGCACCCGACTTACGTGTCATGCAAAGCATTGCTCTTGGAAAAATGGAAAGGTATGTCGTGATTTCGAACCCGGTCATTTGAAAACTTCATTATAAGGTAAAATACGCAGAAGCTTTAGGAAAGGTATAAAAATGTCATGCAAATAGGGTACTGGGCTGGGGAAGAGCTGAGATCAAAAAAAATTTTCTCATAAAGTGTGCCACTATATTTTCATGAACTGAGAGGCAGAGAGATTGTGACAGTGAAGGCACAGGGCCTGAAGCCACACAGCTGGTCTAGAATCCAGCTCTCCCTCTTCCTGACCTTCAGAAAGTCGCTCATCCTCTTAGTGAATGTCCAGAATTTCTCATTTGTAAATAGGGACAATATTAGTACTGACTTCACTGGTGCTGTAAGAACCAAGTGTTAAGATGTATCAAATGCTCAGAAGACTGCCTAGCATGTACTTATGTAAGTTTCAGCTGTCATTATCCTTCTTTTATTAATAATATTTTTAGGCCAGGTGCAGTAGTAATTCCAGCACTTTGGGAGGCCGAGGCGGGTAGACTGCTTGAGCTCAGGAGTTCGAGACCAGCCTGGTCGTCATGGCAAAATCCTGTCTCTACAAAAAATACAAAAAATTAGCTGAGTGTTATGGCATGTGTCTGTGGTCCCAGCTACTTGGGAGGCTGAGGAGGGACGATTGCTTGAGCCCAAGAGACAGAGGTTGCAGTGAGATGAGATCACACCACTGCACTCCAGCCTGGGTGACAGAGTGAGACCCCATCTCAAAAAAATAAAACAAAATAAAGAAAAAATAAAGAAGAAAAAGAAGAAGGTGGAGTTGCAACAGGGAAATGCTATATCTGAAACATGGGTCACTATTAATTTTTTAAAATATATAAATAAAAAATAGTATTTTACAATGACACCACAGCTAGTATGTGTGAGTCACAGGTGCCTGCCCTCACAGAGTTCTCAATCTAATAACTGGCATGAATTAGACGGAACATCCTTCAGTGTTTTCCAGCTACCAGATAGATAGGTTGTAATGTGAATATGAATTAATGTTTTAAATCTAAATTGTAACACGTGTTGAGAAAATTGAAAAATACTAGGTTGCCTTCATACTGTCTTCTGAGAAGCCCCAAGGTGTGATCAGTGATTTCTCTAAGGGAAGAGGTGAAAGGAATTAGAGAAAGAGGAGAGAAAGAAAAGATGGGAACGCTTAGTATGTCTTTTCAAAGATCAATGTCTTTTCAAAGATTGGCAATAAGCAAATAAGATGCCGTGCGGAGAAGCTTGCAAATGGCAAGCTCTGTAGCTGTCTAAAGTGCTTGGAAAATTGAGAATCTCAAGCAGGTTAAGAATTATCCTTTTTTAGAAGACGTGGAAAAAGTGGAAAAAATCGTTTTCCTTTTGCTCTTGTTATCAACACAATTAGCAAACCATTTAGAACTTTACCAAACTATTTAGAGCTTAAGAGAAACAAGAAGAAGTTCAAACTGGTCCATCTTTATATTACAACAAACCCTTGAGGTCACATTTATTTATACTTGATGCAACAGCTATGGTTCCTGAAATACATCTTCTGAGAGCTAGAATGTAATATTCTTCCAGAATGATCAAGTAACAGTGGTCTTCTCCTGATTCACTTAAGGAAAAAGATGTAACAAATTTGTGCATAGAATTCTCTCATTTAAATTCTTCTTCCATACATTTTCTTTAGCGTTTGGTGCTTTTGACTGTTCATCTGATAACAAGTGGCAATGCAATTAAATCATTCAATAAGTGAGTGAAAAAGTTGATGAAAAACCTGAAAACTGACCGGGCTCAGCTTGTTCATGTTTGTGGACACATGGCCTATGATTTTACAGAGCACACATGTTATATGGTTCTATTTCTGTGTCCTACTTGTCCACTTGGTATAACTGCACATGCCGGTATTTCATACGGTCGCACCTCCCATAACTTTCAGGAGCCCAGACATATGAATGAGTCTGAAGCCACGACTGTATATGCTCTTGGTGCTTTAATACAATCTGAGAACCTATGTTTCCATGCCCAAGGGCTCTCCTGCCAATTTTGCAGCCTATTTGAGAAACTGCAGGATGATAAGCAACCATTAGCATCAGCTGTGCTATTTGTGATCCAAAGAGACTCATCCACCGGGAACAGGACCGAGAACATTGTATCCCAGAACATTGCATCCTTGGTCTCAAAATGAACAGCAGCTTGATTTGATTGCAAAGCACAGTGGGAGAATTTGGAAAAGCATATTGTAGCTTGAATTCCAAGGGGTCTGTCCACCTTCCTAAAACCCTTTTTAATTATTAGGAAGGCGTTACCGGAGTTGGAGTGATCGTGCAGTATATGGCACGTCAAACAAGAAAGCTTAGCTTCCGCATCTACATGGTGACCTTGGGGAAATTATTAAACCACGCTCAGTGAAATGCAAGGGGAAGCTGATAATGATGCCTGTCCCACACATACTGTACAGGGATTTGGAGGAGGAGAAGGAAATAATTTCTGTACTAAAAATCTCCAGCCTCAACAGCTTGGGACAACAAAACAAGATTATACTTGCTAATTTCCAGAAATTTGCCTGCCTCAAAGAGGCCTCCCAGTTTCTAGGGCGTTTCCCAGGAATCTTCCTCTAAAACTACATGCTACTGATAACACAAAAGCAGAACCAAGACCAAGCTCAGGCTTTGCCAAGACTTTATGATATTCAAAATAACTTAAGAGTGAGAACCAGCTACCTCAAAGAGCCTGTAAACCCAAACTGACTTTGGGTGTTGTTTGGCTCTCACTTTTTGATTCCAACCATTCCTCACTTTCTGCCTTCTTCTTAACTCAGACTTACTGAGGGCTGTTAAGTTGCCAATGTGTAACCTATTTCTCAACTTTTCAACACCTTGGTGTGGTGGCTCTGCCTGCAGTCCCAGCACTTTGGGAGGCTGAGGCAGGAGGATCGCTTAAAGCCAGGAGTTTGAGACCAGCCTAGGCAATATAGTGAGACTCTGCCTGTACAAAAAAATTAAAAATGAAAAAATTAACCGTGATTAGTGGTGTGCTCCTGTGGTCCCAGCTACTTAGGAGGCTAAGGTGGGAGGATCACCTTAGCCTGAAAGGTCGAGGCTGCCATGAGACATGATGGTGCCACTGCACTCCAGCCAGGATGACAGAGTGACACTGCCAAAAAAAAGAAAAAAAAAAAAGTGTGCACCAGGAAGACAAAATAGAATGCCTTATTCATTTTATTCATTAATGCATGTTGAAATATATCTACATATATACACAGAATTGTAGGCCTGTAACGATTTCTTTTTTTTTTTTTTTTTTTTCAGACGGAGTCTCGCTCTGTCTCCCAGGCTAGAGTGCAGTGGCTGGATCTTAGCTCACTGCAAGCTCCGCCTCCCAGGTTTACGCCATTCTCCTGCCTCAGCCTCCCGAGTAGCTGGGACTACGGGCGCCTGCCACCTCGCCCGGCTAGTTTTTTTGTATTTTTTTAGTAGAGACGGGGTTTCACCATGTTAGCCTGGATGGTCTCGATCTCCTGACCTCGTGATCTGCCCATCTCGACCTCCCAAAGTGCTGGGATTACAGGCTTGAGCCACCGTGCCCGGCCAGCCTGTATCTATTTCTAAGCCATATCCTATACATGATGTGGTTTCAACATTCCAGAAACCTAGGAGAAGTCCACAATCCTGCTTAGCCTTGTCATCAGTTTCTGACCTTGAACAGTCTTTCAAAGAATATAGCCATGAGAAGGTCAACTAGAGCATCTAAAGAAGCCAAAGTTATCTGAATCTCAAGTCTATGGCTAATTTACTTCAAGCCTGATCTTCAGAGAAAGATACGAGAATAAGGAAAGATTTCTAATGTGTTATTCCATTGCATTTTATCAGTTTGTACCTTTTTCTCTTGTTTCTCATCTGTCTTACTCACTTGGGTATATAAGCTGTGTGAGAACAGAAAATATAACTATTTTAGGCCAGGCATGGTGGCTCACACCTGTAATGCCAGCACTTTTGGTGGCCAAGGCAGGTCGATCACTTGAGGTCAGGAGTTCAAGACCAGCCTGGCCAACATGGCAAAACCTCATCTCTACTAAAACTACAAAAATTACCTGGGCATCATGGCACACACCTGTAATCCCAGCTACTCAGGGGCTGAGGCAGGAGAACTGCTTGAACTCGGGATATGGAGGTTGCAGTGAGTCGAGATCATGCCACTGCACTCCAGCCTACATGACAAAGTGAGACTCAGTCTTAATTTTTTTTAAAAAAAAAAAAGAAAAAATATAACTATTTTGCTCATTAATCTGTACCCAGGCCGGGCGCGGTGGCTCAAGCCTGTAATCCCAGCACTTTGGGAGGCCGAGACGGGCGGATCACGAGGTCAGGAGATCGAGACCATCCTGGCGAACACGGTGAAACCCCGTCTCTACTAAAAAAATACAAAAAACTAGCCGGGCGAGGTGGTGGGCGCCTGTAGTCCCAGCTACACAGGAGGCTGAGGCAGGAGAATGGCGTAAACCCGGGAGGCGGAGCTTGCAGTGAGCTGAGATCCAGCCACTGCGCTCCAGCCCCGGCGACAGAGCGAGACTCCGTCTCAAAAAAAAAAAAAAAAAAAAAAAATCTGTACCCAGAAATTAGGTCTAGCCCATAGTGGGCAGTCAGACAATATTACTAAAATGACTGACTGGTCTGGGGGAGAAGTGAATAGAAAGAAAAATTAGTCCACTGTGTCCCCAGTGTTTGGCTATGTCCCCAGCCAAATCTCATCTTGAATTGTAGTTCCCATAATCCCCACATGTTGTGGGAGGGACGTGGTAGGAGGTAATTTAACCATGGGGTGGTTACCCTAATGATGTTCTTGTGATAGTGAGTTCTCACGAGATCTGATCTTTTGCTCAGCACTTCTGCTTGCTGCCACCATGTGAAGAAGAGCATGTTTGTTTCCCCTTCTGCTATGATTGTAAGTTTCCTGAGGCCTCCTCAGCTGTGCTGAACTGTGAGTCAATTAATCCTCTTTCCTTTATAAATTACCAAGTCTCAAATATGTCTTTATTAGCAGCGTGAGAACAGACTAACACATCCACCTATGGAATAAGAGGGAGATGAGTAAACTAGCTGGGAGGTTAGTGAGCACAAATGCAGGAACCCATTCTGTGACATGTCTACTTGAGTAGCAAGATAATGCTGGGAGGGTGGAGGAAGAAGAACTTGGGCCTGGGGAACGTTCCCACTGATGGCTGGGCACAGTGGCTCACATCTGCAATCCCTGTACTATGGGAGGCTGAGGCAGGAGTATGGACTGAGGCCAGGAGTTTGAGACCAGCCTGGGCAGCATACAGTGAGACCTTTGTCTCTACAAAAAAAAAAAAAAAATTAAAAATTAGTCAGACATGGTGGCATGCACCTGTAGTCCCAGCTACTTAGGAGACTGAGGCAGGAGGATCCCTTGAGCCCAGGAGGTTGAGGCTGTAGTGAACTAGAGTCACACACCACTACACTCCAACCTGGGGTGAGGCTCTGTCTCAAAAATGCTTTTTTTTTTTTTTTTTTAATTTTTAAAAAGAGAGAAAATTTGGGCATTTTCTAGGTAAATAGTAAGGAGATAAGCTTAGTGACTTTCCTGCCCTCACAAAACCAGTTAGCAGGCAATGTAGAGAAGAATGCGGACCACCTAAGTCCTGGTTAAGTGCCTTTTTCTCAGAAGCAGGGGCTGCTAAGGAAGAGATGTGAAGGTCAAGGCAGCTCTGAGCTCCTGACAGCCACCCCTCTAGCCTTCTCCTGCCTCCTACAGAGAGATGCTATGGGCTTTTGGTCCAGAGACTCAAATTCAAGGAAAAGAGGAAGGAACATTTGCAGTGTTGATCCCTGAGATGAACAAAGATCAGAGATAAGGGAAGAGGGTCATGGGGGCTGGGTGAGAAGTAATGTGGAGAGGGTGTGATGCTGGCGAGTTGGAAGGGACAGTGGTGGGGGAAGGTTCTGGGCTTCAGGAAAGAGCAACTGTGCCGCGTTGTCAGTGTGGCAGCTGGAGAGTGTGGGAGGACTGTAGGGAGACCACGGAGGGGGAGTTGTAGCAACCACAGAAGCACTGGGAAGCTGTTGCCTGCTATCCAGCAAGGCCATGAGGCCCTGGGTGCTCCAGCCAGTCCCTGATCATGAGTTTGTGGCTTGTTAGGCCCTGGCGGCAATGTCTCATGATCCTGCTGATGTTTCTGCCTTCTCTCCAGCCAACAGCCAGCCCCTCTCAGGGGCTTCTCACTCCACTCCATCAGAAGCATTACCTCAAGCACCCATTTACATGATCTCCTTTTTAATTCCCAAAGTTCAAAATCTCCACCTCTGTGTCTTCTGCTGCTCTAGCAGTTGCTGCTTACCCTAAAGTCAGCAAATTGCAATGATAAGAACAGAATTTTTCTTATGCTTAAAAAAAAAAAAAAAAGTCTATAAAATATAAGGGTGAGAGAAGGTGGCATTTCCAGGGACTTACATAATAGGTGTCCTATGACAGATTGATCCTCTAATCTATCCTGGAAGCTACAAATTCTACTTGCAAAGTGATTTGTAACCACCTTTGCACACCTGAAGATGACAGTCTGGAAATGCAGCTGAATTTTGTGGTTATCCAGAGGTCACAAATAAGCTGTTTTTGTGCATGCGGCTGTATCCTTTGGCGTTTGCTCTATTTTGTAAACTGTGTCAGTATGATCACTTGTAGCATCTTGGAATTATCTGGCAATATTTTTCAGAGCAACCTCAGAATGCTTTTCACAAATGTATTCCCTTATTCTTTGAGGACTTTCGTTGAGAAGACTCTTAGAGGCTGGAATAAAATAAAAAAATCCATTCTTTTCTTCAAAGTACTTCCTAGTTCCAGGAGATTCTCTTTGCACGTATACAGACTGTCCTTCCCTTCCGGTAGACGCTATCTCTGTGGTTTCCTCTCTGCACCCGCTATTCTGAGCTCATTTCCTCCCAGGACTGTCCCTTCCCAGGACTGCCCTTTCCTGGCTCCTTGGATCTGTCACTCCTTGGCCACACTTCTATTCTTTCCCTTTGCTTGAACAGTATCAGATGGGGAAGATTGGTTTCTTTTATGTTGTTGTTTATTTGTTGATTCAAGGTCTCACTCTGTCACCCAGGCTGGAGTGCAGTGGCACTATCATGGCTCACTACAGCCTCTACCTCCTGGGTTCAAGAGGCCCTCCCACCTCAGCCTCCCAAGCAGCTAGGATTACAGGCATGCACTGCCACGCCTGGCTAATTTTTGTATTTTCTTGTAGAGACGGGGTTTCGCTGTGCTGCCCAGGCAAACCCCTCAGCTCAAGCGATTTACCCACCTCAGCCTCCCCAAGTGCTAGGATTACAGGTATGAGCCACTGCACCTGGCCCAGATGGGGAAGACTTCATCAAATATTCTCTTCTCTGTTTTTTCTCCTCGACTTCCTGAAAACTAAAACGTGAAAACTGTAAGTCCAAAGTGAAATTCCAGACTAATTTTCCAGAGCTCCCAGTCACTAGGAGACAGCTGCTTCAACATTTTAAATGTATTACCTTATTTCAGAAAAGCAAACATTATAACTTTAAGCAGGAACACCACAGAGTTGCTTGGCATCATTTTAAAAATCTGATTTAAAACTACTTGATGAGCCAAATGTTGTGTTACGTGGACTTAGGTTCTTTCTTTTTTATGCTCAATCCTCAATATTCAGTGAGAATCCATGAAAAGAAGATAAATGAGGACATGTCTTTGAGAAAATACAACATGTAAAGACAGGAAAATGTAAAATATAAAGACTGAGGCAGGACCATATAGAAGGTCAGGAGGACAGACAGAGGATGTGGTTTCCAGGTAGAATTCCTTACTCAACATCACATGCAAATACTAACTCAAAGATCTAAATGATAGAGCTACCTGTATTAGTCCGTTTTCACACTGCTAATAAAGACATACCCAAGACTGGGTAATTTATAAAGAAAAAGAGGTTTAATGGACTCACAGTTCCACGTGGCTAGGGAAGTCTCATAATCATAGTGGAAGGCAAAAGGCCTGTCTTACATGGCAGCAGGCAAGAGAGAAAATGAAAGCCAAGCAAAAGGGGTTTAACCTTGTATAATCATCAGCTCTTATGAGACTTATTCACTACCACGAGAACAGTATGGGGGAAACCACTCCCGTAATTCAGTTATCTCCCACCAGGTCCCTCCCACAACACATGGGAATTATGGGAGCTACAATTCAAGATGACATTTGGGTGGGGACACAGCCAAACCATATCTCTAACACTATAAATCTCTTAGAAGAAAACATAAATGTTTCTGAGAGTAAGCAATGCTTTCCAGATATGGCGCCAAAACACATGCAATTAAAGAAAAATAGTTAAGTTGGATGTCATCAGAATTAACAGTTTTGTAATTCAAAGGATACCACCAAGAACGTGAAAGGCAACCCAGAGGATGAGAAAAATCTCTTGGACATCTTATTTTTGATAAGGGACAGGTATATAGATTATATAAAGAATTCCTACAACTCAACAGTAAAAACACGAATAACCCAACTTAAGAATGAATAAAAATCTGAATAGACATTTCTTCAAAGAAGTTTTACAAATGGCCAATAAGCACATAAAAGATGCCCAACATCATGAGTCATTAGGGAAATGCAAATCAAAACCTAAACAAGATGTGATTCCACATCTATTAGGATGACTCAAATCAAAAAGCCAAATAATAATGAGTGTAGGCAAGGCTGTGGAGAAATCAGAACCCACAAACACTGCTCATGGAAGTGTAAAATAGTGCAGCCACTTTGGAAAACATTGTATAGAGTTCTTCAAATGGTTAAACAGAGTTACCATATGAACTGACAATTTCACTCCTAGGTACGTACCCAAAAAAGATAAAAACACATGTGCATACAAAAACTTGTGAACAAATATATATGGTAGAATTATTCATAGTAGCAAATAAGTAGAAACAACACAAATATTCACCAACGAATAAATGGACAAATAAAACATGGTATAACAATACAGTGGAATACTATTTGACAATAAGGAGTGAAGTACTGACACATGCCACACCATGGATAAACCCTGAAAACATTACGCTAAGTGAAAGAAGCCAGTCACAAGGATCACATATTAGCTCATTTGTGTGAAATATTCACAATAGGTAAATCCATAGAGACCGAGAGTAGGCTGATGGCTGCGTGGGACTGACAGTCTTGACAATAGTGGGGAGAGACTGCTAATGGGTATGGATGGTGAAAAACGTACTAAATTGATTGTAGTCATATTTGCGAAATTCTGGATAGGCTAAAGACTATTGTATTTTATACTTTAAATGGGTCAATTTTAAGATAGGCGAATTATATCTTAATAAAACTGTTATAGAAGAAAGAATAGTGGAATCATCAGGCAAGTTAGAGTTTGCTGCAAAGACTAGGAAGTTAAACATTAAAAACTGCCCATTGGACTTCATGCACAGATCTCAGTGGTGACCTGAGAGCTATTTTGATTGATAAAGTGGTGGGGATGTAGAAGCCAGTTTGGAGTAGAATAAGTAGTTAGTGGGAGGTTTCAAAAAAAAAGGGTGGAGAAAGCAACAAATTAGGAAACATTTTCATTCAAGAAATTTGGCTGTGAAAAAGAAAAAGAATATTAGCTGGATGAGATAAGAGGTCAATGAGAACAAAAGAAGAGGCCTGAGCATGTTTAATAAATGCGGCTGGGCATGTTGGCTCACACCTGGAATTCCAGCACTTGGGGAGGCCAAGACAAGTAGACTGCTTAAGCCCAGGGGTTTGAGACCAACCTAAGCAACATGGCGAGTAAAACAATAAAAAAAAAACGTAAATAATGAATGCTGCAGATTGAGGGAGCAAGTTGATCAGAGAAATGTAACAGCATTATTAAGCAATATGAGGGACATGTTTTAAGAAGCATGAATTTTAATGATACTTAATTTGCCATTTGTTCCAACCTTCTCCAGCATGGCTCAGCCGCCCACATATAGGTGAGAGTGCAGAGGGAGTAAAAGTCTTACAAGATAAATGGCATAAAAGAAAGTCATGGAATTTATTTACACGATTGTTATGAGAAGAGGGGAAGGGGAAAGAAAGAAAAAAAAACCTGCTAGACTGTGAGAGAATAAAGTTCTCAGTGGATTCTGAGATAAATGTTCTCTCACTCAATAGCATTTATCATTTATTTATTTACTTTTAATTTTTTTTTTTTTAAGAAAACATGATCTCGCCATTTTGTTCAGGCTGGTTTCAAACTTCTGAGCTCAGGCAATCTGCTGCCTTAGCCTCCCAAAGTGCTGGAATTCCAGGTGTGAGCCAGACTGGGAGACAATAAAGTTCTCAGTGGATTCAAGTGGAGGAGATTGAAAAAGAGTCATTGCAGGAGTAGTTGAACAAGTAGGCTAGAAGAAGAGGGGACTGAAATGCGAAGTAGAATGCTTAAAATTAATGACTGTAGAGGTGGAGCAGTTTCAGATGATAGAGAGCACATGTCACTGAGTTGGGGTGGGTGACTGCACAAAAGGGGAATCCACTGGAAATTTAAATGATTAGGAGTAGGAACTTGTAATGTTGGAAGGGCCATTCACATGTTGGATTCACTCAGGATAGCTGTGGTGTTTGGATGGAAAAGAATGACTGCAAATCAATGGGCAGAGTCTCAGGTGACTGACAGAGAGTAGGGGTTGGTGCATGACAGTGACTGAGGAAGCGAGGGTGGTAGAGTAAACCATCATGAGCTCCAAAGTGGCAGGAATTTTTTTGTTTGCTTTCTTACTAAACAGAGTGGTCAAGGAGAAGAAATCAACAGGAAATGTAATCTACCTCCAGAACTCAGGATCTCAGGTAGCCTTAAGGATATCAAAAACAACCAAATATGGATTGGCAGAAGCATCTTCACCGCCATCTTCAGATATAACTAATGCAGCTGTTGAATTTGGCTCAATATCCACCTATAGTTAGCACATTGCCCATTACAGATTTTTGCTGCCTTTTCTTGACTCCTTTTCATTTTTACATCCACCTATTCCCTACAAAAATTACAACTATAGTGTTGTAAAGACAGATAATCAGCATTTTTGTTTTCTTGTGTATGTTGTCCAGATAGTACAGTTATGAATGGATTTGATGTGCTGGATAATGGTCCACTAGGTCTAAAAATGAAAGTCTAGACCCTTAGTCAAAAATAACTTGGATCTATGTGGTACTTTCTAAGAAAAGAGGAATTATAAGAAAAAGAATATTGCTTTAATGTGCTGTGTGTAAGTAAATTTTTTTCTTAACCTATTCTGTCCACTATTTACTACTTAGCTGCATTCCTAAAACATAAATTTCATAAGGGCAGGGGTCTTTGTCCATTTTGCTCATTCATGTGTTAGGAATACTAAAAAGAGTGTCTAACAGGGTAGTCACATAATAAATAGCTGTTGCATGAACAAATGAGCTCTTATCAGCCAGTATTTTGTTGAGTTCCTAACATTAGCAGTACACTGGCACAGTCCCGAGTGAATTTAAAGACAGAATTTTCACAAATAGAAGCATGTTAGAAGAATCACGTAACAATGAGACAATCTATATTCTATGAAAGCAGAACACAACCTACCAGAGGGAATGAGAAAAAGGTAGGGGTGGAACCCAGCCCAGGGATCTTTTGCCAAGAGGAGAAAAATAAATAAATAAAGGCCAGAGAAGAAAATGCAGCAGGTGCGCACAGATTTGATACCTGGTCGACCGCAGTAGTTCCCAAAGTGCCACATTCCAATAGGCTTTTGGAGAATCGTGGTCAAATACATCTGTGAAATGATCAGCTAAACAAAGTTTAAAACGTCCCTTTTTACTACACCACGTTTTGACCCTTTGCCAAAGGGTTTTGTAACTTTCCAACAGGGGTCTTTGATGACAGAATTATATGTTCATATGTATGTGTGTGTATAATTTTTTTTTTTTTTTTTGAGATGGAGTCTTGCTCTGTCACCCAGGTTGGAGTGCAGTGGCACAATCTTGGGTCACTGCAACTTCCACCTCCCAGGTTCAAGCAATTCTCCTGCCTCAGCCTCCCATGTAGCTGGGATTACAGGCATGCACCATCATACCTGGCTAATTTTTTTTTTTAAGTAAATACAAGGTTTAACCATGTTGGCCAGGCTGGTCTTGAACTCCTGACCTCAAGTGATCCACCGACCTCAGCCTCCCAAAGCGCTGGGATTACAGGCGTGAGGCACCGCGCCCAGCCGATGTGTATAGAATTTCAATGGACATGTCTAACATGAAACATATCATGGAAAAAATGTTAATCCAAACACAGCATTGTAATAGGGTGCTCTGAGGCTAGACCTCAGCTGCACTGAACGACTGGCAGCTCTGAAGCTGGAAGATGTCTCTGGGTCACTTTCTTCTGGGTCATCTTGACTGACAAGTGCATGTGAAAATGCTTAAGTGTCTACTCCCATTGATCTCAGAGCAGAAGAATGACACAAGATTCAAGCAGGTTTGTCAAGGATTTCAATTATTATGGGCCGGTGCTTCTCTGCAAAAATTATATTCATGAATGTTTTGGGATTCCTCCAGGAGAACCTAGCTACGAGGAGTTGCAGGGATGTGGGAATTCAAAGAAAGAAGACATGATATAGAGAATTCTGGAGGAGATAAGCAGACCCTAGCAAAATGGCCATGGATTAGGGTTATGAAGAAAAATAACCGATAACAAGCCTAAGCAATAGGAGAGGCCAAGGAATTTTAAGATCAGAAAATTTTAATTCTAAGAGCAGATATCAAGTTGTAAGTTTTACTCTCTTTGCGGTAATTTCTAGAAATGAGTATCTCTTCTTAGTTAAGTTTGTGAAAGATGACAGCTTTGAGATACCCACGGCTGATAATCGTAGAAAGAAAACCAGCTGATAGATGAAGAACCTGGTTCCTCCCAACCATCACACTTGTAACACTAACTTGCCTGTGTAATTGAGGTGATGTAATGAAGGGAAATCTAAGGGTACTCTGAATCACCCCCAAAACCACAGGCCGATTTTCTCTAGGAACTTCTCTTGCACTGTTAGCTAGATTCTTCTGTAAGGATTAAGTGAATATAAACACCTACATGGCACTAAAGCATAAGTAATCTGTCAACAATTTAGGCAAACAATGAGATACAGTGCACGGTACTCTGGGCAGAACTACTCATGATTAAGAGAGAGTGTACCTGAAAAAAATTTACACCAATACCAGCTAATGCAATAGGTTGCAAAAATGTGTTAAATTTCTCATCCCAACCTCAAAGAAATAACTGAAAATAAACAGGAAATTCAAAAGAAAAGGTGGTATTAAAATTCAGAGAACAAAATTATTTATCACTTGTAGTTGACCTTTTAAAATTTTTTTTTTTTTAGTTTTGTAGAGAAAGGATCTTGCTGTGTTGCCCAACCTGGTCTCAACCCCCTGGCCTCAAGTGATCCTTCTGCCTCAGCCTCCTGAGTCCCTAGGGCTACAAGCATGAACCACTGCATCTGTCTCTTGCACTAACCTTTCTTAGTGCAGAGATTTTCTTTGTTGGTTGCTGTATATACCAGCACCCATATTAACACCTGCCCAAAGTAGGTGATCAATAATTATTAGTTGAATGAATGAATGAAGGTGAAATTATTACTGAGCATCTGCTACATATTAGGAGCTGCATAAATCACAGTGCCTATGGAAAGGTTGCTATTATCCCTCTTTTGCAGATGAGGAAACGTGACTTACAGAAGTAACTTTCCTAAATTCAAAACCTGGTAGGTGGCAAAGACAAATCCAGAATCCAGGTATGACCTAAATGCTTATGCTCTTTCCACCTCATTCCTATCAGACCCAATGTTTTTTTCTATAATAAATATTTTAATGTGTCCTTTACTGTCGTGACATCAATTCAGAGAACATATCTTTGCATACGTAAGTTCAGAAAAATCAATGCAGTGTCCTTACTGTAAAATAAAACATAAAAGGAATGTAACTTAAGACAATGAATACTCAGGTATGATCACAGCAGAAGACAATGAAACAGATCCTCGCCCTCATCCATAGAATCTTCCTGACTGTAGATCTGAAATGCAGAATGATAGAAGTGATAGGTATTGGGTATTCAAACACCTGAGTGCACTGCCGTTGACTTGGTAACATTCCAAACAAAACAATATGCAATTTTCTTCATGTATGCTGTAGTTGAACTTCTGGAAAAGTCACTGTATATTAAAACAAAGTAAAAATACTGGACACAGAATACTACTTAAAAAAAAAAAATACAGTAAGGTCTCACCATGTGGGCCAGGTTGGTCTTGAACTCCTGGACTCAAGCAATCCTTCCACCTCGGCCTCCCAAAGTGCTGGGATTACAGGCGTGAGCCACTACGTGCCTGGCCACAGAATATTTCTTTGTTGAACAGAACTAGCTCCTACCCACTCAATGCCAGAAGTGCCTGCTAGTCTGGTGAACAAAAAAATCTTCACACATTTTTACAATTCCACGGAGGAGACAGTGCCACCTTCTGCCTCACTGGTCTTCAAGAGCAATGAGAGGCCAAAGGAAGAGACTAAATACTTCTATTTGTACAAACTTACAAAGTACATGAGAAACTGTATAATATGTCTATAATGCGTAATGACCAAGCCATGATGTTTAGGGTGTCCAACACCCGGGACAATACATTTTTCTTAAGCATAGTCATCCTACTCTGCTATTGAACAGTGACTTTATTCCTTCTATCTTACTGTATGTTTGTACCCTTAACCAGCTTCTCTTCATCCTCCACCTCCTCCCCACTCACCTCTCTCAGCCTCTCTTTCCACTCTCTACCTCCAGGTGATCAAATTCATTAGCTGCCACATATAATTGAGAACAGGCAATATTTGTCTTTCTGCACCTCGTTGATTTAACTTAAAATAATGACCTCCAATTCCATCTATGTCGCTGCAAATGATATGATTTCATTCTTGTTTTATGGCTGAATACTCCGTTGTGTATGTATGTGAATACTATTACATATATTACATATATGTATACATACATATATACACACATATATGTCACATTTTCTTTATCAGTTCATCCATTCATGAACACTTAGATTGATTCTGTATCTTGTCTATTGTGAATAGTGCTGCAATAAACATGTGAGGATGGGTATCCTTTGACACATTGATTTCTTTTCTTTTGTGTAGATAGCCAATAATGGAATTGCTGGATGGAATGGTGATTCAACTTTTAGTTTTCTGAGAAAGTTTCAGACTGTTTTCCCTTTGTGGCTGGACTCATTGTATATACGAGTTCCCTTTTCTCTGCAAAAAGGAAGAGACTTTAATTCAAACTGCTCATCTGGGGTTGAGAGATCAGCAAAGGCTCCATAGTGAAGGCAAAATATAAGCTGAAGCTTGTAAACTCGGGAGGGTATCTCCAGGCCAGAAAGCTTAGAGCACTTTCAGACAGACCTCCTCACATACCCAATCCTGCTGATGGAGAACTGGAATACAGTAGAAAGTTTCAGGACATGTCCTATTGGTGTGGGGGAAATGTAATTAATGACGTGAATAAATTGTAATGACCTCAGCAGGAACTAGGGAAGCCAGGTACTTACCTCAGGGCTCCATAAGGATTTTAGCAAGTGTATCCGACAAAACTGGGTCATTTGTGGTGGCGGTGGTGGTTGTTCTAAGCCTCCTTGTGAGCCTATTCTGTGATACGGTTCCTTGGTAACATTTTGAGCACCGGGTGGATTAGGCTAGAGATTCAGAAGAAAAATGATGCTAACAGTGTGGTCTGTGTTTTTTCTGTAGGAGCTAGACTGTGTGCCTCTGACATTTCTGGATCACATTTTTGGTTGTCTGATACCTTGGGCGATCTTAATCACGATGCTATGCTTAATAAATGTCTCTGTTTGATTTGAAGTCTCATCTCCTCTATTGAATCAACATAGCCCTGCATTTGTGCCTGCATGTGTCGGTGATGCTGTTCAAGCATCTGTCCAAATTAGTGCACTTAGCTTCATTTCCTTCCTTGGGGGAATCCTGTAATTTTTCTTACTATAGAGTTTATTAAGAGGCCTTAATTGTTTATATTCCCTGTTGCGAATGAGTCCCTTGGAGCTGTTAACAAATGACTCATAATAAGGTTGACTAGATGATCTCTAAACTTCCCTCCCAGTTCCAACATTCTATGATTTTATAAGTGGAACATTAATTTCTCTCATTTGTAGACAACTTAAATGTCACAGGCAGATATTGAGAACATAAAGTAGATCTTGGTGAACCATCACATACTTGTACATGCTGAATACAAGACAGAGTGGGAAGAGTGTTTAGGGACAAAGAAATTGTTCCAGGGCTTATGGTGATTAGACTTGGGTGGAACTTGAAAAGATTCTACAAAGTAGGTTTATCTTTTTAAGTGTTTGGTCCAGGGAAGAATGTCATGTATTGGAAAAGAGGCTTAAAAAAGTTCTTTTGGAAAAGCGAGATGAGGCTGAGGGCAGTGGCTCACACCTGTAATCCCAGCATTTTGGGAGGCTGAGGTGGGCGGATCACTTGAGCCCAGGAGTTCGAGACCAGCCTGGGCAACATGGTGAAACTCTATCTCTAAAAAATATATATAAATTAGGCTGGGCACGGTGACTCACCCCTATAATCCTAGCACTTTGGGAGGCTGAAGTGGGTGGATCACGAGGTCAAGAGATAGAGACCATCTGGCCAACATGGTGAAATCCCATCTCTACTAAAAATACAAAAATTTTGTAATTTTGTACAATACAAAATGTGTGGTGGCATGCGCCTGTAGTCCCAACTACTCAGGAGACTGAGGCAGGAAAATCACTTGAACCCAGGAGGCAGAGGTTGCAGTGAACCTAGATCATGCCACCGCAATCCAGAGCAAGACTCCATGTCAAAAAAAAAAAATTATATCTATCTATATATATACATATACACACATATATATACATATACATATATATAAATTAGCCAGGTATGCTGGTGCATACCTGTAGTTCCAGCTACTTGAGAGGCTGAGGTGGGAGGATCGCTCGAGTCTGGGAGGCAGAGGTTGCAGTGAGCTGAGATCGTGCCATTGCACTCTAGCCTAGGTGACAGATCAAAACCTCATTTCAAAAAAAAAAAAAAAAGGCGGGATGATACAGAGAAGGAAAAGAAAGTACGAGTAGTAGACATTGACAATTATCTTCTATAAGTAAGACTTCTGGGGAGTCTAGGTAATTTTAAGCTAAAAAAAAAAAAAAAGAACCCGAGATTGTTTTCAAGGCCCTCACAGTAAGCTAGCTGCCAGTAAGTCCATCATAGACCCTAAGACCGCCATCTTGGGGTCTGAAGAAGATGATCTATGAAAGAGGGTGCATGTTTGAAGCAACACACCATAGTTTCACAATATTGCCATTTTCTATTTTTATGAAACATATATTCTGACCTGTTACTTTGAGTTTTGTTATTGAAATATAAAACTATGTGTACCTTTTTGTCTTATAAAAATATATGTCACCATTTTCACAGGTCTACCCTCATTTCTCTCTCTCTTTTTTTTTTTTTTTTTTTTTTTAGCAAATTCTCCCAGATCCTGATACTTCATTTCTGAGGACTCCATCTTTACCAAATCTTTCAATCCAAAGCAAATGAATACTGAAAATTCATGTATCCAAAGCAAATGAATACTGAAAATTCATCTCGAGATGATCTCTAAATGTAATTAAACAGAGATAATGTAATTAAAATTAGAGTCCTCTTCTCTAGCTCATCTTCACCAATCTGTACTTGATTTCTCTATCTTCTTCATTTCTGGCTTCACTTCCAATTTCTTCTTTCCTACATTCATCTTCAGTCCTGTCTGTTTCTATTTCATTTCTCTAAATGAACATTGGTCCATTCTGTTTCATGCTTTTTCATTCACCTCAGAAAATCTCCTTTTCCATTCATGTTCAGTTCGAGGAGGTTTGCATCATTGCCTGTCTCACCGCACTTCCATTTCAGGACCAGCCACATCTCTTCAGTGTTCTTTTGTGCCACATAACTTTACTCAGGGAGTTGTTTTTTATTACTTCAATTTATTCTATTATTTTCAGTAACCCCTCTCTCTTATCCTTTTCCCTCACAGATACACAGACACACACATCACAACCCAACCGCCACTGCCACCACACTCCTCATTGCCAGTCCCTTTGTCTCTCAATTCCATTCGTTATCCTAAAATAGAATATGTAAATCCCTCATTCTTACTCCAATTTCACTTTTATCTCTCCTCCTGCCTCGTAATTCAACTCCATAACTCTTACATATCCATCTATTCTCCCCCTTTTCTCCTGTCAGGAGATCATTTCAGTAATGTTTATGAGAACAGATTGCTTATTTACCACTTCAGTGAAAACAAAACCCCCCAAACCACAATTCAAATGTTAGGACAGAAAACTGACTAAAGTGTTCTTATTCATTTAGCAAACATGCGCTGAGTGGTGTACTGAACTAGCTCCGCTTTTTGGAAAGAGAATTATCAGACATGACAATGACCCTCAAGGAACATTCTCCTTCTTTAAAAATCATAAAATCACAGACTAAATGTGATCGCTCTAGAATGTCTGAAATGGAGGAGCTGACAAGAGGTCTAAGATTTATATCTAATATGTTCTATGAAGGTCAAAATATTTCTAACAGAGGAGGCATCCTATAGCAAATGGGAGTTTTCATTAAAGATGCAAATATATATCCCACAATGAAGTCACTGAAGATAGAAAAGAAATGAAGTGAGGGCAGTGAGGTGGCTCATGCCTGTAAACCCAGCACTTTGGGAGACCAAGGCAAGAGGATCGCTTCAGCCCAGGAGTTCAAGGCCAGCCTGGGCAATATAGGGAGACTCTGCCTCTATTTTTAAAAAAGGAGGGGAGGGGAGAAGAGGGGTATGGGAGGTGGGGGAGGAGGGGTAGGAAGAGGAGGAGAGGAGGAGGGGGAGGAGAGGAGAAGGGGGAGGAGATGAGGAGGGGAGGAGGGGGAGGAGGGGGAGCAGGGGAGGAAGGGGAAGAGGGGGAGGGAGAGGGATGAGAAGGGAAAGTGAGGCAAGGAAAGGGAATGAAAGAATGCGGAAGAGGGGAAGGAGGAAAGGGGAGAAAAGGGAAGGGAAAGTGATGGAAGGAAAGGAGGGGAACAGGAGGGGAAGGAAAGGAAGGGGAAAGAAAGGGAAGGGAAGGAGAGGAAGGAGAAGGGGAAGAATGGGAAGGAAAGGAAGGGAAAGGAAAGGGAAGGAAAGGGGAAGGGGAAGGATAGGAAGGGAAGGGGGAAGAATCTAGGTAGGATGCTATGGATGGATAATGTAGCTTTTAGGAAAAGAAACAAACAAGCAAAAAAAAAAAAAAAAAAAAAAAACCCTACAACTATACCTGAGTACTTTAGAATACAGAGCAACACACCCAAAATATCCTGATAATGAGTACTGGGACTTTGGACAACAAAATAGAAGGCTCAGTAATTATAGATGAGGAGGCTTTCAGTAACCCTATTTGCTGGAGCCAGAGCAGCTAGTTTCTATCTCTTCAATGCTACTCCTCCCAAGCCTCAGAGGCTGTTCCAAAAAGAAAGTATATTCACCATGATTAGCTTCTAGGGAGCCACTGTGACCGTGGGCTCTCAGAACTGAAAATAACTCAGCATTACACCTTTCCTTCTTCCTACGTGACAACCCATGCACAAACTGAAGTTTTATTCGTGAACTAGTTTCTGGAGAAGAAGCTGACATAATTACTCACAGATTATTCACAGGATAAAACTTCTCGGCGCTTCAAAAGGATTCTTGATACACTCATTCGTTTGAACATAGTTACTCTTCATACCTGGCATGGAAATCTGGCAAACTGAAAACTGGCTGTAAAAAGGATATTTCCAGTGAAACACAGAGCAAACCCTGCAGAGACTAACTTTCCTTCCCCAGAATTCCCGTGGCTCTGGATCTCACCCAGTTAACTTTTGTTGCTGGTACTGAAAATTTACCTCACCAAACTATCAACTGTAAGTTTCTACAGGAAGATTCTTGCAGTGTAAAGGGATCAGCGAGCAGAAGTATTCATCTGTTTACATTCTTCCATTGCAATTGACAAAATAAGAAAAAAAAATGGACTCTATAAAAGAATCTGCAATAGCAAAAAATTAGAACATTGCACTAAGTGAAAAGAAAAAACACACTGTGTTAGATCATTCCCACACTGCTATAAAGACATACCCAAGACTGGGTAATTTATAAAGGAAAGAGGATTAATTGACTCACAGTTCTGCATGGCTGGGGAAGCCTCAGGAAACTTACAATCACGACAGAAGGTGAAGGGGAAGCAAGGCACCTTTTTCACAAGAGATCAAGGAGGAGAATGAATACAGGAGGAACTACCAAAACACTTCAAAACCTTCAGAGCTCATGAGAACTCAGTATCTCGAGAACAGCATGGGGGAAACCGCCCCCATGATCCAATTCCCTCCTCCTGATCTCTCCCTTGACATGTGGGTATTATGGGGGTTGTAATTCAAGATGAGATTTGCAGGGGGGCACAAAGCCTACCCATATCACAAACATTTAAAATAGATTTGTGGGACTGGTTCAGTGGCTCACACCTGCAATCCCAGCACTTTAGGAGGCTGAGGCAGGAGGATTTCTTCAGGCAAGCAGTTTGAGACCAACCTGGACAACATAGCAAGACCCCACCTCTGCAAGAAAAGAGAATATTTGTGATAGAAAATAGAAGGAAACAGCATTCAGGGTGTCCCTCTGAAAATAAAGCAAGGCCCTGACTATAAAATAAGACATAAAATTATGCAATGATAAGACAACTCAGTGATAAGGAGAAGGGTTGAAATGGTCATGAAACAGGTAGAAATTTTTAAAAAGCAGAATGAGACAAGCCTGTGATGTGAATGACAAGCTTGAGTCAGTAGGCTGAAATACAGCAAAAAGAACACTGAACTTATGCTTGAGTCAATATCATGCTTTTAATTATGATAGCCTTAGAACAAGCTTTAATATCTGATTGAGTTATTCACCTTTTAGTCTTTTTTTCAAATGTTCAAACATAATTCCACACTTTCTTCCTTTCAATAAAATTTTTCCAGATCTAACAAATAAAATGCCACTGTAAATGTATGCAAACAAAATATATATTAATTTGATGAGAATGTCTATTTTTACTTGCATGGAGTCAACAAATTATGTGTTCTCATTTATTTAAGGCTGATGTCTTGTTCATCGACTAAGGTACTACCGGTTCTACACATTTTTATTAAATATATTCCCATATACTGTCACTGTTCACCTCTTATTTGGAACTCTAAACCTACACTCTCTTAAAGGTGAAACACTAGGGTTACTTTTGTTAAAGTCAAAATGGCCCCATCACCTTTATAGTTAACATTGCTTTATAAATGTTCTGCAATAAACTAAGACTCTTAAAAAGCAATGTAAGTATAAATATTTAAAATAAGGAAATGACGTCTTAATGATGAGCAGATGCTTGGAATTCTACCTTCAAGAAAATCAACTCAACTTATGATAAGTAAGCTAAGAGTTTTGTAAGATGGTAAGTTACAGTAAGATTAAATAAAATTATGGCTGTAAAGTACCTGGACCAAATTGCAATCCTTCACTGTTTGTTAGGTTTTAGTGTTATTTCCTTAGCTATTCAAGCATATACTAGTGCACATTTGGGAGAGCATTTCCATGTGGCTGGAAGAGGAATTGATGGGCCATGGGCCATGCACATTTTCAACTCCACCAGATCCTGCCAAATGGCTCACCAATTTGCACCCCCATGAGTACTACGGTGTATACACACTCATGTGTCACTTAATGAGGACACGTTCAGAGAAATGTGTCATTTGATTATTTCATTATTGTTTAAGCATCATAGGGCTTGCTTAAACAAATCTAGATGGTATGGCCTACTGCAGACCTTAGGCTATCTGGTATCATCTATTCCTTTTGCTCCTAAGGCTACAAACCTGTACCGATGTGAATATAATGAACACTGTAGGCAACTGTAACACAGTGGTAAGTATTTGTGTATCTAAACATATCTAAGGTACAGTGCAAGGTACAGTAAAAAATATAGAATACAAGAAAAAAATAAGACTGGAAGTTGCTCTGGGTGAGTGAGTGAGTGCTGAGTGAATGGGAAGGCCTAGGACATTACTATACACTACTATAGACTTTATAGACACTGTACGCTTTTGCTACACTCTATTTTAAAAACAGTTCTTTCCTCAATAATGAATTCAGCTCAGCTTACTGTAACTTTTTTACCTTATAAGCTTTTAAATTTTTTTAACTTTTTGACTCATAATAATAGCATAAAACATAAACACTGTACTGCTATACAAAAACTTTTTTCTTTATATTCTTATAAGCTTTTTTCCATTTTACCTTTTTGTTTTACTTTTTACCTTTAAATTTTTTGTTAAAAACTAAGACACAAACACACCTATTAGCCTAGTCCTACACAGCGTTGGGATCATCAATGTCACTGTTTTCCACCTCCGCATCTAATCTCACTGGGAGGTCTTCAGGGGCAGTAACACACACGGAGCTGTCATCTCCTATGATAACAATGCCCTCTTCTAGAATACCTCCTGGAGGACCCGCCTGAGGCTATTTCACAGTTAGCTTTTTTATACATATAAGTAGAAGGAGTACACTCTAAAATAACAATAAAAAGTATAGTAAATACATAAACCGGTAATATAGTCTTTTATTATCAAGTAGTATGTACATAATTGTATGTGCTAGATTTTTATACTATTAGCAATGCAAGTCTGTTTACACCAGCGCCATTGCAAACACATGAGTAATGCATTGTGCTACAATGTCACTAGGTGACAGGAATTTTTCAGTTCCATTATAATCTTTTTTTAATTTTTTATTATTATTTTTTTAACAGAGTTTCGCTCTTTCTGCCCAGGCTGGAGTGCAATGGCATGATCTCGGCTCACTGCAACTTCCACTTCCTGGGTTCAAGTGATTCTCCTGCCTCAGCCTCCTGAGTAGCTGGGATTACAGGTGCACACCATCACACCCAGCTAATTTTTTGTATTTTTAGTAGAGACCAGGTTTTACCATGTTGGCCGGGCTGGTCTTGAACTCCTGACCTCAGTTATCCACCTGCCTCAGCCTCTCAGAGTGCTGAGATTAGAGGCTTGAGCCACTGCACCCAGCCTCCATTAAAATCTTGTTGGACCACTGTTGTATATGTTGTACATGTGACCTATCATTGATCAAAACATAGAGTGCCACAGGACTGTGTATGTTAAATAAATCACTTTACACATTAATTTTCAAGATCATATCACTCCAAAAAACGAGACAAACCTTTTTCTTGACAGCAGTTAAAAATCTATAGAATTCTCTATTTAAACAAAACTTTTGAACAGAGAAAATTATATTAACTGATTTTTTTTCTGCCAGAGATGAAAATTTACCTGTGTCTAGGATAACTCAATTGGACAAGAATAAGTGAAAAATACTAAAATGTGTACATTTTCTTGTAAAGTTTATCACAACTTACTAAGTGCTATATTATATGCTTAGTTCTATACATGTATATATACACTATAAATACTGCTATATATAAAGCCATATATATTTAGTAACATACAGTCTTTTCTCTTGTTGATGTACTTTGATCATTGATGAGCTCAATAAAAACTGAAGATAAAAGCTTAGAATCACCATAACAATTGTGTAGGGAGAGAAAATACAGGAAGAAATAGGAGAATGTAGCTTATAAAATCATCAAGAAGGGGGACTATCATTGCCATCAGTATTTTCATGAAGAAACCATGAATACTATAGAAGGAATATAGAAATATACCACGGAAATTACTAACCCAGTAAGTAGTTGATTCAAATGTTGCCTAATAAATCCAAAACTTATTTAAACTCAATGCAATTTAAGTAAACTCATACTCCACTCAGCTAACACACAGCAGATTGTAATCCTGTCTCCTTGCCAAAAACAAAAGTTGGTCTCTGATCCTTCCATAAGGACTTTGGGTTTTACTATATAGCATTTCAGGATTAGAACTGATCAGTGCAAAATTGCACCTGTGACCTAGGCCAGGGGCGGTGGCTGGTGCCTGTAATCCCAGCACTTTGGGAGACTGAGGAGGTCAGGAGTTGGAGACCAGCCTAGCCAACGTGGAAAACCTTGTCTCTACTAAAAACACAAAAATTAGCCAGGCATGGTGGCAGGTGCCTGTAATCCCACCTACTCAACAGGCTGTGGCAGGAGAATCGCTTAAACCCAGGACGTGAAGGTTGCAATGAGCCAAGATCACACGAAGGCACTCCAGTCTGGGTGACAGAGTGAGACTCTGTCTCAAAACAAGAAAAAAAAGAAAAGAAAAGAAAAGAAAAAAAATTGCACCTGTGACCTGCCAATTGCACCTGTGACCTGCCATATAAGTAACATAGAACATCGAGCCTGGAAACTGCCCACGCTAGAGCAATGTTTCTAGTGTGTTTGAAACAGGCAGTGGGCTAGTCTCGCAGGAGGCATCTGTGGCCAGTGGGCAATAGCAGAGCCTGGGTAAAAGGGTCTGAGAAATGAGTAAAATATGTTTAGACAGTAGCAGGAAGATAACCTTGAGCACAATAGAGGTCTCCAGTTAAAAAGAAGTAGGGTCAAGATTGGAACCTATGAACCCAGTTTCCACAGGAGTGCCCTGGTGAGCTGCACACTTGAAAGTCAGGCTCACTGAATAGTTCAAGTTCGGGGTCTGGGAAGAAAAGAAGAATCGAAGATGACTCTGAGGTCTGAGATAGGAAGAACAATGGTACTGCTAAGATAAACAGGGAATGTCAGGAGGTAGGCCTGGCTTCAGTTTCTTGATAAGGTTTAGCTTTCACTGGGGTGTAGGGAGGCTCAGACCTTAGAGAAGGGATTTGTCTATGCCTGAAGCAAGCTATTCTTAGAAGTCCAAGCTGGCTTAAACATCTACAAATCAGAATGGAGAGACTGTTGAGATGTTGGGAGACACGCCTGTGCAGGTAATGATAAGCCCACAGTAGAAAGAATACATAGGAATGATTGACTCGCTCTGTAATGAACAAACTCTGTAGAAGAATCAGAACAAAAGGTACCACTGAGAAGATTATGCTGAATGTATAATTTTTAATAAGAACAGTTTTGTATAATTACTAGGCATGGAGAAATCATGTAGAAATTTGTAAAGTAGCAAATAAACATGTTGCTATTAAAATATGCTACTGGATCCTTAGCATAAATGAGTTATGACCATAGCACAAAAAAAAAAAAAAGAGTGAGAACAAGCTGCAATTGACAGACAGAATCTAATTATCCAATCCCATAAAAGCAAACAGACAAGAACTGAAATGGTTTGAACACATACAAGGTCCTTTCCTGTATTTGTTTTGAAGTAGTTGCAAATTACTCAAACTCTTCCAGCAAAAAATGGCTCAAAGCACAACTGAGAAAGAAAGAAGAGATAAGATGAGAATGAGGTAATTATAAGGGAACAACTAGAAGTAAATTTGGGATGGTTAGTTATTTGAGGTATGGTCAAGATATCTATATTAGACTTACATTTAAGACCCAGAAAGTGTCCTTAAGAGGTCTTTGTAATGGCCGGGCACAATGGCTCATGCCTGTAATCCCAGCACTTTGGGAGGCTGAGGTGGGCAGATGACCTGAGGTCAGGAGTTCGAGACCAGCCTGGCCAACATGGTGAAACCCTATCCCTGCTTAAAAATACAAAAATTAGCTGGGCATGATGGCAGGTGTCTGTAATCCCAGCTACTTGGGAGGCTGAGGCCAGAGAATCTCTTGAATCCGGAGGCGGAGGTTGCAGTGAGCCAAGATGGAGCCAATGTACTCCAGCCTCTGGCTCCAAAAAAAAAAAAAAAAAAAAAATTCTGTGCAATTCAAGAACTCAGAAAAGTCTCCTAACCTAACCGTAACCATACCAATCCCATGAAACTGTTGGCAGCAGATGCATCTGTCACATGTCTATGGTTGGTCATGCTGAGCTGTCTTAGTGCCCAGACTTGAACAAACTGCCTCTGCCTTTGGCCAGCATTTGGCCCTGTCTGTGGAGCTGTGCTGACCCCCTCTGTAAGGTAAAACAGCTACAGCCAACAGAACTACACACTCACTTAGGTATGTGAATCAGGAGTGTGAATGGAAACTAGTTACAAAGACTTCCGGAATTTCACAATTCAGGACTAAAGAGGCTCTGGATTTGCGGATAATTTAAAAATACCTATGAATCTAATTATCCATAACAAATGTAAAAGTAAAATTAAATGAAACAATGCTAATAGTTTGGAAATTAGACAGTAAGAATGGGAAAAATTTAAATCTTGGAGTTCTTGAAGTAAAAATATGACGGTCCCTAACTTATGATTGTTTGACTTAATTTTTTGACTTCACAATGGTACAAAAGCAATAGGCATTTTGTAGAAACCACACTTCAAGTAGTCAAACAACTAATTTGTTTTCCACTGTCAGTACAGTAAATTACATGAAATACTCAACACTTTATTATAAAATAGGCTTTGTGTTAGATGATTTTGCCCAACTGTAGGCGAACGTAAATGCTCTGAGCATATTTAAGGTAGCCTAGGCTAAGCTGTTAGGCGGGTTAGGTATATTTAATGCATTTTCAACTTAAGATATTTTCAACTTATGATGGGTTTATAAGGATGCACGCCTATCTTAAGTCAAACTGCATCTGTATAATAAAAATAGATTTTCCCTGGAATTTAATGCCCATCTCATAAATGTGCTCATTTCAAGAGAAAACAGTAAACTCAAGAAGGGAGCAAAAACAAATAGACATTTACTAAGTATTTCAATGGATTCTAAAACACTGTAATTTTTCAATTCACAGAAGGAGTGTAATAGATCATGAAATAGATTGAAGGAACAGATAAAGGAAGCCCTGCCTTTCAGCTTGCAGAGAGGAAGAATTCACAAAATCAAGCCATGGCATTTTGCTTACAGAGCAATATTATAGGGTGTTTCATTCCTTACATACCATACATATCTCTTAAGCAGAAAGTATAAATGTCAGCAATTATTCTATGTCTTATTGCTTTGAATCTCTTTAATTCAGACATAATTTAGAAAACAGAAAATCTTCACAGCCAATAAAATGATAAGAAGATTTTAGAAATCACCATCTACATTTCTTTTTCACCCTTCAAAAAATACACATTCCAACAGCAGGTATTCCTCTGTATATGATTCTAATGATTGAAATCCGTGGCAAAAATAAAAAGTAAAATTGAGTTAACAAACAAAAATTTCATAAAACGTTGTTCTTCAACTTTGAAATTAGCCAGTCCTCAACCATGTAGGGTGTGAATCACAGGTCCTATAGAAAGGATGCTTGTGACAATATTTTATAGGCTTTATTAAGATGGAAACCTACATAAGCAACTTTCTACCTATGTAGTGAATATAAGAATATAAGAAAAAGCATGATTTCAACAGTGGCAGAAGCTTTGTAAATTATTCTGAATGTAATTTCTCGCCAACTTTTACTTCCCCATGGTTTTGTTGGAAATTTCGGAAGACTGGATTATTTCTGTGCCTTTGCTAATCAGAATACCATATAGAATAATTTAGCCGACTGGGTCTTTTGAAAATTATGGTGAAAATGAATCTAATTCAATTGAAACAGTTTGATGGATAATGGCTCTGTGGGGGTAGCCATTAGGGTAACGGTTATGAAATTCAAAATTAAATCAGTTCAATTCAGCAAATAATTATTAGTTTTTGATTATACTTTAAGTTCTGGAATACATGCACAGAACGTGCAAGTTTGTTACATAGGTACACACACGCTGTGGTGGTTTGCTGCACCCATCAACCCGTCATCTACATTAGATATTTCTCCTAATGCTATCCCTCTCCTAGCTCCCCATCCCCCAACATGCCCTGGTGTGTGATGTTCCCCTTCCTGTATCTGTGTGTTCTCAATGTTCATCTCCCACTTATGAGAACATGTGGTGTTTGGTTTTCTGTTCCTGTGTTAGTTTGTTGAGAATGATGGTTTCCAACTTCATCCACATCCCTGCAAAGGGCATGAACTCATCCTTTTTTATGGCTGCATTATATTTCATGGTGTACATGTGCCACGTTTTATTTATCCAGTCTATCACTGATGGGCATTTGGGCTGGTTCCAAATCTTTGCTATTGTAAATAGTGCTGCAATAAATATACGTTTGCATGTGTCTTTATAGAATGATTTATAATCCTTTGGGTATATACCCCGTAATGAGACCGCTGGGTCAAATGGTTTTTCTGGTTCTAGATCCTTGAGGAATTTCCACACCATCTTCCAAAATGATTGAACTAATTTACAATCCCACCAACAGTGTAAAAGCGTTCCTATTTCTCCTACTCCTCTCCAGCATCTGTTGTTTCCTTTTTAATGATTGCCATTCTAACTGGCATGAGATGGTATCTCACTGTGGTTTTGATTTTCATTTCTCTAATGACCAGTAATGATGAGCCTTTTTTCATACGTTTGTTGGCCGCATGAATGTCTTCTTTTGAGAAGTGTCCATTCATATCCTTCACCCACTTTTTGATGGGGTTGTTTTTTTCTTGTAAATTTGTTTAAGCTCCTTGTAGATTCTGGATATTAGCCCTTTGTCAGATGAGTAGATTGCAAAAATGTTCTCCCATTCTGTAGGTTGCCTGTTCACTCTCATGATAGTTTCTTTTGCTGTGCAGAAGCTCTTTAGTTTAATTCGATCCCATTTGTCAACTTTGGCTTTCGTTGTCATTACTTTTGGTGTTTTAGTCATGAAGTCTTTGCCCATGCCTATGTCCTGAATGGCACCTAGGAATACAACTTACAAGGGATGTGAATAACCTCCTCAAGGAGAACTACAAACCACTGCTCAAGGAAGTAAGAGAGGACACAAACAAATGGAAAAACATTCTGTGCTCATGGATAGGAAGAATCAATATTGTGAAAATGGCCATACTGCCCAAGGTAATTTATAGATTTAATTCTATCCCTATCAAGCTATCATTGACTTTCTTCACAGAATGAGAAAAAGCTACTTTAAATTTCATATGGAACCAAAAAAGAGCCCACATAGCCAAGACAATCCTAAGCCAAAAGAACAAAGCTGGAGGCATCACGCTACAGGACTTCAAATCATACTACAGGGCTACAGTAACCAAAACAGCATGGTACTGGTAACAAAACAGACACACAGACCAATGCAACAGAACAGAGACCTCAGAAGTAACGCCACACATCTACAACCATCCAATCTTTGACAAACCTGACAAAAACAAGCAATGGGGAAAGGATTCCCTATTTAATAAATGGTATTGGGAAAACTGGCTAGCCATACGCAGAAAACTGAAACTGGACCCCCCCCCAACCTTACTTACACCTTATACAAAAATTAACTGAAGATTGATTAAAGACTTAAATATAAAACCTAAAACCATTAAAACCCTAGAAAGAAATCTAGGCAATATTAGCTTTATATGTAAAGTTGTAGAGGTGTTCTAAGTTTAGAGAGATACAAAGATGAATGAGATGAGTTTCTTTCTCTCAGAGTCTTCATAGCCTCCAGGTGAAGTCAGAAATGTAAACTCCATAATAAAGGTACAAATCTCAGTACTAGAGAATCTCAGTCTTCAGAAGAAATTTCCTATTGACTAGGGGATGAGAGAAAGCTTGCAGAGGAGGTAGCCTTTGGAGAAGACCTTTGACAGAAAGAGATGGAAGAGGGCCTCGTGTAGAAGCTCCTGCCTGTAATCCTAGCCCTCTAGGAGGCCAGGAGGGGTGGATCACTTGAGCACAGGCGTTCAAGACCAGCTTGGGTCATGTAGCAATACTCTATTTCTACAAAAAACAGAAAAATTAGCCGGCTGTGGTGGTATGTCCTTATAGTCTCAGCTACTTAGGAGGCTTGAGTGGGAGGATCACTTGAGCCTGGGAGATTGAGACTACAGTGAACCATGATCATGCTACTGCACCACAGAGCTTGGGCAATAGAGCAAGAAGACCCTGTCTCCAAAGAGAGAGAGAGACAGACAGACAGACAGACAGACAGAGCAAAGAGAAGAGAAAAGTGAAAAGTGAGGAGTGAGGGTGCATTCCTGGAATGGCAGAGGATCAAGTGAGACAAACACACAGGGACAAAGTGGGAAATAAATCTGATCAGGGAGTGTGGCAATACTTGTGGAAAGCTATCAAACTACTAGATAAGGGCCAGCAACAAGGGAAGAGCACAGGCTTTTGAGCAGAGGAGTGATGTAATTAGATCTGTATTCCAGGCCAAGCATCCAGGCAGCCATGTGTGGGGTGAACAGCAGCCAGGAGTGACTGACTCAGGAGGCCAGTTCCAGAGATCATTTCAAGAGTCTAGCTAAGAGAATGTGAGAGCAATGGGAACAATGACTGGGGTATGGCCAGAGGGAAATGAAATGAGGTGCTGGGTACAAAGTCAGATGGCAAACTGAAACAACAGGAGGTGGAGACCCTATTGGCTATAGGGATTGGAGGAAGGGATAGAAGCAATGAAGCTCAAAGTTACTTTCTTTAATTCAGTCTTACACAAAAGTTGCAAAAATTACTATAACTAATTCCCATAGTTCCTCATCCAAATATCTCAAAAGTCACAACTTATCCTATTTGCTGTATCATTCTGTCTCCCTTTCTCTTCTTCTCTTCTCCTTACACACATTATTATATACTTTTTCTGAAAAATTTCTTTGACTGAAGTTCTGAGCCTTGAGGTATTGAGAAACTTGTGACAAAAGTAATCAAAGGCTGGGTGTGGTGGCTCACACCTGTAATCCCAGCACGTTGGGAGGCCAAAGCAGGAGGATCACCTGAAGTCAGGAGTTTGAGACCCGACTGGCCAACATGGCGAAACCCCATCTCTACTAAAAGTACAAAAACTAGCTAGGCATGGTGGCATACACCTGTAATCCCAGCTACTCGAGAGGCTGAGGTGGGAGAATCGCTTGAACCCAGGAGACAGAGGTTGTAGTAAGCCGAGATTGTGTCACTGTATTACAGCCTGGGCAACAAACCAAGACTCTGCCTTAAAAAAAAAAAAAAAAAAAAAAAAGTAATCGAGGGGGTGAATGTGAAGCAAGAAAAGTGGGATGAGTTGGGGATCATGTAGTGTAGAAGCCAGGAAGGAGCACAAAAATTCTGCAAACTCTTTCCTCATGTATATTTCAACAGTGAATGTTTCTCTGCTGACTAGAAATGATATTCCATTCTAACCAGTATGCAACTCCAAAAAAACACAGAGCAGCACCCTGACAGAGGGCAATGCCCAGTCCCACTAGTTCAGCCAAACACATTCAGGTGATCAGGTATGGCAGCAGATCAACCTGGACATTAACCCAGACATTTGTCCTCCCTCCCATTCTGAATCTTTCATTCATTCATTCAATCATTCATTCAACAAATATTTATTAAGTGTTTGATATGTCACACACTGTTCTACACACTGGAAATTCAGCACTAGACAAAATAGAGTCCATCATTTTCATGAAACTTACGTGCCAGTGGAAAGAAAGAGACGGTAAACAAACAAAGAAATAAATCCTGAGATAAGGGCTATGAAAAACAACTGAAGTGGGTAAATGGTAGAGTGGCAGGTCAGGTTTAGGGAGTTACCTTAGATTAGGAGGTCCAGAAAGATTTGATAAAGTGATATTTACAATATCATTATTTTTAATATCAATTACAGTATCAATATCAATGTAAACCTATTTACAATAAATGGGTAAGTAAGTCATGTGGATACAAGCATAAAGAGAGCATTTCCAAAAGAAAGAACAGAGAGAGCAAAGGCCCTGAACTGGGAGCATAGTTAGTGGGTCTGGGCTACATCAAGGAGCTTCTATTAACTTGGACATATTCCTAAAGCAAATACCAAAATAATAAAACAAAGAATTATAGTTAATAAGTCAACAGAGGAGATCAAATGGAACATAATGTTCAATTAATCCCAAAGTAGGCAGAATAAGAGGAAAAGGGGAACAAAGAACAAATGACATAAATAAAAAACAAATAGCAAGATGATGAGCTCAAATATAACTATATCAATAATAACATTATATGTAAATGGTCTAAACATCCAATTAAAAGGCAGAGATTGTCATATTGGGTAAGACACACCTATAGGCTGCCTACAAGAAATACACTTGAAATGGAAACACACAAATGGATTCAAAGTTAGAAAATGGAAAAAGATATAGCCTAAGACTCTAATAAAAAGAGAGTTGAAGTGGCTACATTAATATGCAACAAAGTAGATCCCAGAGACAAGATTATTTTGAGAGATAAAGTCATTTCATAAAGGATAAAGGATCAGTTCAACCAGAAGACATATCAATCCTAAATGTTTAGATTCCGTAATAACAGAGCTTCAAAATACATGAAGCAATTACTGATACAAATGCAAGAAGAAATATAGAAATTCACATTATAATCATGTATTTTTTGTGTGGTTGGTTTTTGTTATTTTGTTTTTTATAGAGATAGGGTCTTGCTATGTTACATAGGCTGTTCTCAACTTCTGGCCTCCCAAAGTGCTGGGATTACAGGTGTGAGCTACAATGCCACGCTTAGAATCTTATCTTTCAACACCTCTCTCTCAATAATTATTAGAACAACTAGACAGAAAATAAGCAATAATATAGTAGCCTTACTTTAATGCTATCAATAAACTTGACCTAACTGATGTTTATAGAATGCTCTATTAAAAAACAACAGAGTACACATTCTTCTCAAAAACACTCAAAACATTTACCAAAATTGCATATATATATCACCTGTATCATCCAGGCAACAATAGTTAATGATCAACATGGCAACCTCTTCTCTCTAGCTCAGAGAGAGTCACTTGCTTTTTGATCTATTTTCTTTTCACTTTCACAGGTAAACAAAGATAGTCACAAAGTACTTTAAACAAATACAATCACAGAGTTTCTACATACTAAGAAAAACCCATGGTCCAGATCAAGACTACAGATCAGCGCCATCTTATTCTCCCAGATGTTGGTTAGCCAACAAAACATAGTTTGCTCTGCTTCTCCACTCAAAAGTGCTCTGTTGACTCTTAAACCATTCACTCTAAGTCAAAGTTTGAGTTTGCCCCATGTCTTAGTCCATTGGATTTGCTCTAAAGGAACATTTGAGCTGGGGAATTTATAAAAGAAAGAGGTTCCTTTGGCTCACAGTTCTGCAGGCTGTACAGGAAGCATGACGCCAGCATCTGCTTTTGGTAAGGACTTTAGGGTGCTTCTACTCATGGTGGAAAGAAAAGGGGAGATAGCACGTACAGAGATCACATGGTGAGAAAGCAAGGGATGGAGGTACCAGGCTCTTTTTAACAATCAGTTCTCACAGGAACTAATAGAGTGAGAACTTGCTCAATACTGAAGGACAGCACCAAGCCCTTTATAAAGGATCCATCCCTAAGATCCTAATTATCACTTCCAACACTGAGGATCAAAATTCAACATGAGATTTGGAGGAGACTAATATTCAAACAACATCACCACATACTGCTATGTTTTAGAAATTTTTCAGTGTTAACTGCTATGGAGTTCCAGCAGACACCATCCATTTGCTGTTATAAAATAATCATACTTAACACCATCAAATTAATAAAAATACCATCTCGATGTAGAGTCCTCAGATTTAGCAAACAAAAATACAGGACAGAGGTCCAGTTAATTTTGAATTTCAGATTTTAAATAAACTTTTTTTTTTTTTTTTTGAGACAGAGTGTCACTCCGTCACCCAGACTGGAGTGCAGTGGCACAATCTCGGCTCACTGCAACCTCTACCTCCCAGGTTCAAGTAATTCTTGTGCCTCAGCCTCCCGAGTAGCTGGGATTACAGGCACGCACCACCATGCCCAGCTAATTTTTGTATTTTTAGTAGAGACGGGGTTTCACCATGTAGGCCAGGCTGGTCTCAAACTCCTGACCTCAAGTGATCCACACCCCATACTGTAATTATGTCCCCAATATCGCATGGAGCCTCATTATTTTAGATTACCTAGAAAGAGCAGTTGAGAACCACATGGTAAATTCTTGTGATGAAAAGTTAGGAGGCCATAGGGCCGATGTGTGGTGAAATAAGTATAGGATCTAAAACAAAACCAAAAGGACAGAAAGAAGAATGGTGAGAAGTGTAGAATGAGGTGCAACCGATATCTGACACAGGAATGATCTCTATGACTTTCTCCACGAGGTGGCTGTTCAGCCACCTGAACACTGGTACAATTAGTCAGAGTACAAGAAGAAATAGAGACATCCACAGTATAATCAGATATTCCAATATCCCCATTCTCAATAATTAGCTCTTCAAGCCTACAAGCTACTATATTTGTCTTGAATCTTTCTGGAACTTCTACATGTGGTAATTAAAATAATCCTACTATTGCTATTTTTATGGCTGTATATTGCTTTCAAATGAGAGCTTTCAAAATGAAAGCTTTAATCTATAATCACACACCAAAGCTCTTGAGCAAAGGATACAATCTTTATTCATAAAACCGTTCCCTCAAGTAACCACTCTACATGGGTTAGAAATAGGGAGGGAGAAAAAAGGAGTGGGACAAGGGAGGAGGGAATGAGCAAAAAAATATGAATAAAATTGCTTTTGCCAGCAATGAACTTGTAGAGGCAAGGAAAATGGATATGCTTTAAGAATTCCTCAGGGCCAAGGCAATAGTTATCTTTGCCTTCTAAACCTCTAATTTGAGATCTCTTATAAAAAGAATAATGCCATACAGTCTTAAAATAGTAGTAGACTCATATAGCATCAAACACACCACAATGACTGCAACAACCAATCCTACTGAAAATGGAGGCATCGGAACATCATTTGGTTCCCTATATTCACATGAGACTATTCTTACATCTTGCAGGTCAAAGATAATTGACTCTAATTTAGAAGGAGGGACAGGAAAAACTCTTAGAGGAATGATATTGCACATCTTCCTTGCTAAATTATTTTAGCCTTTCCTGCAAAAACAGACAGGAAGTTCTTTTTCATAACTCACCCCTATAACTCCTATTGTAGTTCAAGTTGACATCCTTTGAGATCTATTAATATATTCCATAGAGAGAAAGAACAGCTAGTTACTATCTCCCGGACAGTCTTCATTCGGGCACTGAAAAATCCCGACTAAGTAACTCCATCAGCCTTCTTGCAGATTTAATCATTTCAGGTCTTGTGACCTTTGTTAATAAGTCCTATTTTTCAAGGCTTTGTTCATTTTTCATCAGTAGTTACACCGTTGCATAAAGATCAGGGCAAAAAGTGAAAAACTCAAATAATTCATTCCAACAAATGAAATGCTAATGCCGTTGCTATGTAGCAATGCTAGGTTCATTAGCTGCCTTTGCTTGGCATACCATCTGCAGATCTCCTCCGCTTATCCCACCAGCCTCGGGACATTTTAAAGAGTGGAATATGTCATAACCCATTTATTTTGACTCAATACCAAATGACATCTCTGTTTTCTGTAAGACAAAATAAAGCTTGTCACACTTGGCTAATAGTTCTTAATGAGGATTAGGTTCTTTCTCGTTCTTTTCTAACATTCTCCTAAGAGACACAATTTCAAATTGAGTAATTGTTTAATGGATAACTCTAAAGCAATTTGATGATGCAAAAACACAAATAGTGTTTAGTACAGATTCTAAATAATCACAACTGTTATTGTGAGCCAAATAGGCTGAATTTTCATTCTGAGGCATGTCAATAAATTAATTTCTTCTAAGCTTTGACAATTCTGGGCAAACTTGGGAAATAAAGCAAGTGAGTAAGTTTGTCCCTTCAAAGTCTTATTACCCATCTGTGTGTTCTCACCTCAACTCCTGAAATGTGACCCCCGACCTGTAGCAGGCTCTCAGAACACTCCTGCCCCTCTGGGTGTCAGGATTTCTCCAGCTGTACATTGTACCCCAACCCCGTCACCACCCTGTGATTGACAGTCCTCTCTGAAACAGTGGCCCAGATAGTTGCCAAAATCTACCTCTCCTGTAATCTGTTCCCCGAAGACAGCTCTCTGCTAGATACTGAATAACTAGTCCAATCAATTTACTTGTTCTAGTGGCTTATATATATGTTTTTATATATGTTTGTTCTGAGATGGAGTCTCGCTCTGTCACCCAGGCTGGAGTGCAGTGGCGCGATCTTGGCTCACTGCAAGCTCCACCTCCTGGGTTCACGCCATTCTCCTGCCTCAGCCTCCCAAGTAGCTGGGACTACAGGTGCCCACCACCATGCCCAGCTAATTTTTTTGTATTTTTATTAGAGATGGGGTTTTGCCATGTTAGCCAGGATGGTCTCGATCTCCTGACCTTGTGATCCACATGCCTCGGCCTCCCAAAGTGCTGGGATTACAAGCATGAGCCACGGCACCCACCTGTTATTTTGTTTTTAGAGACAGGGTCTCTTTTTTCCCGAGGCTGGAGTGCAGTGGTGTAATCACAGTTCATGATAACTTTGAACTCCTGTGCTCAAGTGAAAGCAATCCTCCTGCCTCAGCCTCCTACGTGGCAAGGACTACAGGCACACACCACCATGCCCAGCCACGTTTTCAATTTTAATTTTTTTTTTTTTTGTAAAGACAGGATCTTGCTATTTTGCTCAGGCTGGTCTCAAACTCCTGGCCTCAAGTAATCCTCCTGCTTTGCCTCCCAAAGGGCTGGGATTACAGGTCTGAGCTACAGAGCTCAGTCAGCCTATAGATTCTTTAGGAGAAAATATTGTAATCTGAGAGAGGAATTTTAATTGGGGTAGGGGGGCAATCCTTTGATCATTAATAGAAACATTTAGGGCTAAGTTTTTAAAACTCATCTCATGAATCCACAAATTTAGCCTCATTTCCATCTTTTCCATAACTTCATCACATGCTATAGATATTCCTTTAGCACTTTGCAGAGCGGCCTCACATACACATAGGCCAATTTCCTCTTCCTTTTGCTACATGTACCATCATGTTGATTCATTGGCATTGAACTCATGGCCAACACCGCCGTAATTCTGAGTGAAGTTTATCTAACACATGTATTCTCTCCATAAGGCACATCACAGCCTCTTTGCACTTGGAAGCACTAGCGAGCTCTTCAGCGCTCTGCTTGGGGGCCATTCTAAACAGCAGAATCAATCAAAAAGGCATAAAAATGTGAAAACTTGACACTAAATAAACTTGACATGAAAAGGATACTCATGTACAGTATGAGAGTTGAAGCAAGCAAGAAGGCAGACTATGGCTTTGTTCAACTTCACCTAGGAATGTACGTATTAGGCAACTCACATTTTTTGCTGCTCTGGACATGACTGCAAATGACCACAAAACCTTGTAAGCATTGATTTGGGGATTATAAATAACCGCTATCAAGTAGGCAAATTCGCAAATATGCAATCAGCAAATAATGGGGATGCACTATATTAGCCTCATTTTATGAAGAAACAGAGGAAGACAGAATAATTTGCTAAAGGTAACATAGCTAGGAAAAAAAGTAGAAGTCAACCACAAGCCTTTGTGAATGGATCCTATACGTAAGCTATAATGCCATAGTGCTTTCCAGGCTTACACCTGTAAGCCCAGCACTTTGGGAGGCCAAGGAGGGTGGATCACAAGATCAGGAGTTTGAGAACAGACTGGCCAACACAGTGAAACCCCATTGCTACTAACAATACAAAAAATTTTAAAAAGCCAGGCATGATGGTGCGTGCCTGTCATCCCAGCTACTTGTGAGGCTGAGGCAGGAGAATCATTTGAACCTAAGAGGTGGAGGTTGCAGTGAGCCGAGATAGTACCACTGCACTCCAGCTTGGGCAACAGAGTGAGACTTTGTCTCAAAAAAAAAAAAAAGACAGCTTTCATCATCGTCAACACTGTCCTACTGAATGACATATTCTGTCTGGTCCTGCTGAAAAGTCAAACAAGCATTGGAAGCCACGAAACTTTATATATCTCAGGAAACTGATCTCCTCTCTTAGAGACACATTCTAGGCTCTTCCTTCTCCACTCTATGGGACAGAAGAAACCTGCCTTCTGATCAATCTAAACTGCTTGTATAAGTTCAGAAATGGTATTGCAATGGATTAAGGGCTTTGGAGTCACAGCCTTGATTTTTAAATCAGCTCCCCGGTATACTGGTTGTGTGACCCTAATGCTCTCAGTATCCTCTGCAAAACCGGGATTACAATGCTGATTTCATATGACTGTCCTGAGGATTAAATAATAATAAGCAGAAGGCGTCCAATTCAGAACAAGCACCTGGAAATTAACATGCCTTACTCTTGAGAATTTGTTCTTCGGGGGCCTCCCAGAACCTATTCAGCAAAGGGACTTTTCACTGCTCTCGGTTTCTGCACACAGGCTCTGCAGCAAAAGCAAAAGCAAACAACTGGCACTTCTACCATCCTATGGTAATAACAGGCACATTGCCCTGTAAAACTCCACAACTCAGCTCCAACTACACTCCCCACTTTGTCAAGGGCAGTGTATATGCGTGATACATATATAGTAGTTCCAGGGTGGAAGTTCCAATATTCCATAGTCAGACACAGCTTGAAAACAAACGCAAAACCGCTTAGAATTAAAGCTCTAAGTCTGCCATGAACAGTTGCTTCTCAACTTCAACCTCTTTAAAAAGCACTTGTGTTTTGATTTTCAATTCTGGTTCACAAATCACTCCATCTGGTCTGGCCAATCGCGATGCACAAGAAGCACTGAATTTAGTGTATCTTATTTATATATATATGTAATCCCAGAAGATGTGTTAATGTAAAAATGAAACAAGTTTTGAAATGATGCAGGGGAAAAGATGGAAAGATTTCATGAATACTCCTCTAAGCCCAGAGGGTTTTTGGTTAAGATGGGAAACCTAAGTGCCTTCAAAGAAAGATCACAATATCTTAAGGTAGTGCCGAAGAAATTATTACTCATGGCAGACAAGATTAAAAGTAAGGATGATGATGCTAGTTTATGGAGGATTGCTTGAGCCCAGGAGTTTGAGGATGCAGTGAGCCATGATTGCACCCCTGCACTCCAGCCTGATGATGACAGAATGAGACCCTGTCTGGAAAAAAAAAAAAAGAAAATACAGGAATAATATCAACCTCATAGCATTGTTGTCAAGATTGAACTTAGAAAATACATGTGCTATAAGATAGTTCTCAGTAAATCTCCATTTGTTCTTTCTAAAAGGAAGGATTGTTGATTAGCAATATGTTGTTGAGATGAATTTCTTCATCAAAGCATTTCAATCATTTATTCAACTTTTACTGACCACCTTCCATGTGCTACGCACTGTGCTAAACACTAAGTCAGAAATCCTCACTCTTCGTGTGTGTGTGCCTTAGGGCTGGGGAGTTGGTGATAGAGAAGGAACATGATAATATTTATGGATGTCTCTTCAGAGCTCTAGATCTTTTACTTTTTGATGCCATGAACTTGATGTATTAGCAAGGGCTCTACCCTTACAATGATCCCCAAAGGGAATCAGATACAACTTCTCCCATAAAACCTTCCCTCAGTATTTCAAGCAGAAGCAATCAGTTTTTTACTCTTATTATGCCTCTTATTTACTCATTTAACAAAAATTTGTCCAGGCACAGTGGCTCATGGGTGTAATCCCAGCATTTTGGGAGGCCCTGGCAGGAGGATCCCTTGAACCCAGGAGTTCAAGACCAGCCCAGGCAACATAGTAAAGCCTTGTCTCTATAACAATCAATCAATCAATGTATTCACTTTTCCATTTTATAGAGTTATTGGACTCTTATTGGACTCATGTAACAACTAAAGATGTTACATGAAATAGATCTAGAGAAAAAAAACAGAAACCTAATTTTCCTCCCTTCCCTCCAGAACTGTCTCCATTGAGGAGGGAAATTAAGATACACACACAAATGTTTTAATTCCTTACAAGCGGTAAAGATACGAAAGGGGAAAACATCACTTCTCAGCATGATCAAAGGCAGTCTTGTGGAGGATGGACTTTATAGGATGAATGGGATTTCCATAAATAAACACAGTAAGAAATAGAAAACACATCTTTTGGTCTCAGCAGACACTTATGAAGCACTGCCTTGCTCTCTGTTCATGTTCACATCTCATCTCTTCATCTGGCTTCTTACCTCCTTGACAGCCGTGGAGACTGTGCATCACTTCTTTCTACTGCTCCCACATCACATGACTCTATGTACATGTATCAAGAGGTGGCTTTTTCTGTCCAGATTGGATATAATCAGTGGTCCTCTGTAGTTTGCAAAGTGTTCAGTTCATCTCTTCTACCCTGAAACTCTTTCTTCTCTGTGTGCATTTCAGGCAGGATGAGACAAACTCAAAGAATACCGAAAAGGTGAACATCTATTCTGCTTTTCAAGACCCCAGGGAAGAGAACCCCACAACACTCTGAAAGCTAAGAGTGCCCACATTTGTATCATGCAGCTGCCCCCGAATCTCAAAGATCTTAATAACGAATCAGGACACGTCTGTGAGCCAGTAACAGAATATGTCCACATTATAGATGTTACCTATATGCTTCTTCGCTCATCTTTGACATTCTTTGTGGCCTCTTCCTTCTCCTCAGTTTGACAGAATGCTATCCAGGGACCTTGTCCATCCCTGAACAGGAGATGGAGTTGTGGGCTTTGACACAGGCAACACAACTTACCTTCCTAGTTAGGATTTGCTTAGAGGGTCACAGCCAATCTGTTTGAGGGCTGTTTTCATTTCTAAGGCAATATCAAGATGTGAAGTTACTACAGCACTGAATTAGCATATGCTGTTGCAATTTTTTTTGGCACAAATGCAGTTTTTATGTAGCTAGAAAAGGTTATTACTATGGTTTTTGGAAGGGAAAAATAAATGTTTGGAGAAATAGGCCTGATATCATTTTTTAAAAATATGTGTGTTCTAAAAACTCCCAGCGACTATCTCACTGCAGAAAATATGACTCTGAATTTCCATGCATTTTGAACAAGGGCCACATCTGTGTATCAGCAGACGTAATGTAATGTCACGCAATTCACATGTATATGTTAGCATTGAAAAGCGTTTTTCACTGCTTCTGGGGATGCTCTAGGATTGTTGTTTTATTATTTTCTCACTTTCACATTGCTTTTTGGCTCCTACTGGGGAGGCTGGAGGTGAAAGCCGATTCGTAAGCCTTGGGAAAATCTTTTATTATGGAATACAATTCCTATTTCAAATGCATGTTCTTGTTTTAAGCAAAGATAGTATCTGTGAAAGCAAAAAGTGCATCTATAAAAGAAAAAAAAAGATAATGATATCATTGTATAAATAGAGACCAAGTTTCTAACAAAGTCAATGCAGTTCAGTAGGGCAACTGTACAGGAAAGACTCAAAGGTCAATGTGATTATTATTGTTATCATCATCATTATTATTTTATTTGAGACAGGGTCTCACTATGTTGCCCAGGCTGGTCTCAAACTCCTAAGCTCAAGCCATCTGCCCACCTTAGCCTCCCAAAGTGCTAAGATTACAGGCGTGAGCCACTGCCTCTGGCCAATGTGAGCATTTTTTCTGACCCCGTAACTACAACCGTAACTCTTAGTTTAAATGTGTTGCAGGTGGTGTTGGAAAGATATTGGTTCACACTGGTCATGAGTCTTGAATCTTTTCCAACATAATCATAAGTTCATAAGAGAAATTCTAGCCTTCTTTCCAAATACTGGAACTTAAAATGTATTTCCTTTGTCTATTAAAATAATCACTATCTGTTGGAGTTAGAAGAAAATTCAGGGCTGGGCATGGTGACTCACACCTGTAAACCTAGCACTTTGGGAGGCCGAGGTGGGCTGATCACTTGAGGTCAGGAGTTCAAGACCAGCCTGGCCAACATGGTGAAACCCTGTCTCTACTAAAACTACAAAAATTAGCTGGGCCTGGTGGTGTGAACCTGTAATCTTAGCAACCTTGGAGGCTGAAGCAGGAGAATCACTTGAACCCAGGAGGTGGAGGTTGCAGTGAGCCAAGACCATGCCACTGCACTGTAGCCTGGGTAACAGAGAAAGAGAAAGGGAAAGGGAAAGGGAAAGGTAAAGGGAGGGAAGGAGGGAAGGAGGGAAGGAAAGAAGGAAGGAAGGAAGGAAGGAAGGAAGGAAGGAAGGAAGGAAGGAAGGAAGGAAGGAAGGAGGGAGGGAGGGAGGGAAGGAGGGAGGGAAGGAAGGAAGGCAGGAAGGAAGGCAGGAAGGAAGGAAGGAAGGAAGGAAAAGGAAAGAAGGAAGTTAGTTTGTTCAGCTTGCCTGGGACAAATCTTGCTTTCTCAAGTTCTCATGGCTAATACAGTCCTTATAAGTGAAAGAGGGAGGCAGGAGAGGTAGAGTCAGAGTAATGCTATGTGAGAAAGACTCCACCAGCTAGTGCTGACTTTGAAGGCAAAAGGGAGCCATGAACCAAGAATGTGGCAACCTCTAGAAGCTGGAAAAGGTAAGGAAATATTTCTCCCCCAGTCTCACCCCTGCAAAGGAAGCATCCATACTGGCATGTTAATTTTAGCCCATTGAGACCCATTTTTTGTCTTTCTTTTTTAAAAGATGGGAGTCTCACTCTTCGCCCAGGCTGGAGTGCAATGGCACAATTATAGCTCACTGCAGACTCAAACTCCTAGGTTCAAGCAATCCTACCTCAGTCTCCTGAGTAGCTGGGACACCAGGTGCACATTGCCACACTCTGCTAATTTATTTATTTTTATTTTTTTGTAGAGATAGGCATCTCACTATGTTGCCCAGGCTGGTCTCAAACTCCTGGGGCCTCAAGGAATCTCCTACCTTGGGATTACAGGCGTGAGTCATTGCACCTGACCTCCACTTTTGATTTCTATAAATGTAAGATAATAAATTTGTGTTGTTTCAATCCACCAAGTGTTTAGTAATTTATTACAGCAAAAATAGGAAACTAATACACTATCCAAGTGTACATTCAGTTCAGTTTCTTCTTTGGCATATAGAAAGGAACTAAATATGCTTCCTCCGACAAGGTACAGAAAAGAAAAAACGCCATTGGTTATTTCCATCAGATGATACTCTGCAGAGGTCAAGAAAACCAGTCCTTAGGACATAAAATCCATTTATCTCCATCACTCAGTCTCTCTGCACCCACCCTAAACGGCACAGCACCCAGGCAGAAGGTATAAACCACCCTACATCAGTCAAGGGCCTACCAGGGAACAGATGCCTCATTCAAAGAGGGAACTTGCAGAGATTTGTTAAAGTGGCTCTGTGCAACATGGCAGGCAATGTTAAGGGTACCCAAGAAAGGATAATGAAGTGCCCAGGGATGAGCCACAGAGGGAAACTGGGCCTAGGACTAAAGAGATAGGAGTGGGAATAAGTAATAGAACTCAGTGAGATCTCATGCTGTGGGGTAGGGCTGCCCAGTAGGTGCCGCAGCCTTGGTAGAAGAATAGGGCCCCTGCCAACCTTAGATCATGGAGAGAGGGAACCAGGAGAATAAACACCCTGACTTTTCTCTCTTCCTACACTTGACTTCCTGGCAGTGCTTCCCATTGACTGAAATCTAATAGAAGTCAGAAGACAAACAAGAGTGGTTGATGTCATCTACAAAGGCCAGCCTCCCAGGGAAGACAGCAAGGTGGAGAAAGGAGAATTCTGAACCTAGATGATCAAAGAGAGAAAAATACAGTACCCAATTCCAAGTTCAATAGACCCTTATTTTCTCCTTTTCTAAGAGTAAGAGAAGTCAAATAGATTTGCTTGTTGTCCTATACAATGTACAAATCATGTGTTAAACAAAAAACAATCTCAAGAGGACTTACATATACCTCTTTATACTTTTATGACTCTATTACATGATTTCAGAAAAAAGCAGATCGCAATAAAACCTCCAGTAAAAAAATATTTGGTGCATTCGGAATTGACTTCATTAAAGAGCACTATCCTGAACTCTCCTTAAAAAATGTTGGTTAAAATCATAGCCAAGGACAAGATGCTGGCTGGATGCAGTACTGGTCAGACCCAGCAGGGCATTTCTTATGGTGCTGTGATTTACAGGATTATGATATTTTTTTTTGATGGAGAAACATTAGAAAATTTATGAAAGAAGTTTTTACAGTTGGCCTTCTGATGTTGCAATAAGAAAGACAGGTTTCAATGGACTTAGCCCTCTTATGTTTACAGGAAATAAAAGACAGACAATGAAATAGTCTAAGGATCAAGAGTAAGTCCAAAGTAGAGGCAATAAAAGCTTAACTCACTTAACGGTGTATTAGTCTATGTTCATGCTGCTGATAAAGACATCCCCAAGACTGGGTAATTTATAAAGAAAAAGAGGTTTAGGCCAGGCGAGGGGGCTCACGCCTGTAATCCCAGCACTTTGGAAGGCTGAGGCAGGCAAATCATAAGGTCAGATTTCAAGACCAGCCTGGCCAACATGGTGAAACCCCATCTCTACTAAAAATACAAAAAATTAGCTGGATGTCGTGGCACACATCTGTAATCCCAGCTATTCAGGAGGCTGAGACAGGAAAATCACTTGAAACCGGGAGGTGGAGGTTGCAGTGAGCCGAGATCGTGCAACTGCGCTCCAGCCCTGGCGATGGTGTAAGACTCTGTTTCCAGAAAAAGAGAGAGAGAAAGAGAGAGAGAGAGAAAGAGAAAAAGAAGTTTAATGGACTTATAGTTCCATGTGGCTAGAGAGGGAGGCCTCACAATCATGGTGGAAGGCAAACGGCACGTCTTACGTGGTGGCAGGGAAGACAGAAAGCTTGTGCAGGGAAACTCCCCTTTATAAAAACCATCAGATCTCATGAGACTATTCACTGTTCACTACCACGAGAAGAGCGTGGGAAAGACCAGCCCCCATGATTCAATTAACTCCCACTGGGTCCCTCACATGACATGTGAGAATTGTGGGAGCTACAATTCAAGTTGGGATGTGGGTGGGGACACAGCCAAACTATATCACTTGGATTCTTAAACTGACTAGAAAACAGTTGTCCTTCCTAAAAATTTAATTTAGAGAACTCTTCAGTCAAAAGTCTCATTGCTCTAAAGAGACCCCATAACCTCTGGCCACCATTTCTGCACTCATGTCCACCCTAATGTATTTTATGTCACAGTATAGAGAATCGGATAGACCAAATTTGGAATCATCTCAGACTTCCACTTCCACTGAACATGGGTAATCCCTTCAGCATCACTGACCTGGACAAAGAGAAGTTGAAGGGATATATACGTGGAATCAGTTCACGCAACACCTTCATGCTGAAACACGAACCCTGATATGTAATTCTTATCTTTGCAGCACTTGGATGGAGACAGGAAGCTCAACTGCCTTCAATCCCCCCACCCATCCCTCCTAAGCGTTAACAGAAACCAGAGAGAAGCAGCACGATGATCAGCATGAGCCCTGAAGTCTCTTGGAGATTCTAGCCAGCTGGTGGCCCTAGTGATGAAAGAATCCATATTCTCAGGATGTGTGAACAGCCCACTTACGGGTTTTAACCAGTGAAAAAGGCGCAATGAAAATCAATAACAGGCTTAGAGACCTTGCAAATTACCCTTCAGTTCTCCAGCAGTTACTCATGCCCTTGGGATCAGGAGGATATAGCATGAGGTGCATTTATACATAGTTACAAAGAACTCAGCTGTGTTGGTAAAATTGCATGGTGTTAATGGAAGACGGAAGTTTGCTCCATATCCCAGGAGCCAAGTTTACCCATACCCAATTCCCTAGTTAACATTAGTTTCCACACTGACCATATTATCTCCATATACCCTTTCCATGTAGAAGAACTTCACTGTCATACAGATGTCTCTTTGAATATTACGAATGTTTCTTTAAACCTTGACTTGACAGCAATTCCACGAGGTATTAAATAACATCCAATACTTTGTGGAATGCCTCCATTCCCTATTGTCAAAATATTTGGAGAAGGTACTCACCATCCAAATATACAATGGAGTAAATGAGTCAGGAAAGAATGTTTTTTGTAATTAAAACATAAGGTGATATTAACATTAATATGTTCTGAAGGCGTCTGGACCTCCGTTTTCTCCCACACACATTGGCATAATTTCAGAGAGAATAACTTTTGACATTTAATCTACTTAGCAAAAATCTTAGTTTTCCTACTAAAGTTCTTTGTAGTTATCAGTGCTATTAACTTATTTATTTGTTTATTTTTGAGATAGAGTCTCACTCTCTCTTCCAGGCTGGAGAGAAGTAGCACTCATCTTGGTTCACTACAACCTCTGCCTCCCAGGTTCAAGTGATTCTCCTGCCTCGGCCTCCCTAATAGCTGGGATTATAGGCACCCACCATGCCCAGCTAATTTTTGGGTTTTCAGTAGAGACAGGGTTTCACCATGTTGGCCAGGCTGTTCTCAAACTCCCGACCTCAGGTGATCCGCCCGGCTTGACCTCTCAAAGTGCTGAGATTATAGGCGTGAGCCACTGCCTCCAGCCAATTTACTTACATTTATAGTTCTGTTTATCCTGGGTACATGACCAGCTACCTGCCCACTTTCAAGTTAAATTTTTTAAAATTCTGACTTACTGTAGCCAGTGAAGGTGAGTGGCTCTAATGTATACTAATTCTTGGGAAACACCTATAAAATATATGCATGGTCTGCCCTGTTCTCTTCCCCCTGGCATAGGTAGCAGGGATACCCCTGTAGCTGGGGTGAAGGTCCCCAACCCTGAGTCTCAGAGTGAGGACAACAGGAAGCAGAGACTTTGCTGCTCTGAGATGAACAACTAGTATCACCAAGAACCCGCTCTGCTCTCAGCCTATACTTTCTGTGGAAATTGACTAAACTCATCAGATTCACACACACACAAGATACCTGTGTGGCCCTAAGGTCCAAACCGCTTTCACAACAGTGTGTATTCCATAGCCCACATGGGTGCTTAAGGTGCTTGAGATTACTGGGGTCACTACCATGTCACAGCCACACCTCTCCTGATTGATAAAAGACAACTTTAAACTTGCCACAATTTCTCTGTCTCACAATGAGTCAATTGACAATGAAATGGAGACAGTGTATTTTAATGAAGAAAACATGAGTTTTGTAATCACCTTGATTTGGTTGAAATCAAAAGAGTTTACCAGCTGGGAGCAGTTGCTCATGCCTGTAATCCCAGCACAGGAGGCCAAGGTGGTAGGATTACTTGAGCCCAGGAGTTTGAGATCAACCTAAGCAACGTAGAGAGACCCTGTCTCTACAAAACATAAAAATAAATTAGCCAAGTGTGGTGGCATACAACTGTGGTCCCAGCTACTCAGGAGGCTGAGTTGGGAGGATTGCTTGAGCCAGGGAGGTCAAGCCTGCAGTGAGCTGTGATTACTGCACTGCACACGAGCCTGGATGACAGAGTAAAATCCTGTCTCAAAAAAATAAAATAAAAAGGGAGTTTATCACTTATTGCTTATATGATCTTATCAAGCCACATTTTGAACTTTACTTTCTCCAACTATCAAATGGAATACTACTATACATCTTACAGAGTGCAGCAAAAAATCAATGACATAATGTCAAGTAACAAGTTCAGGATAGGTAGTGACCATTACTGTCTATCCTTTTCTCCCACACTCAGACCCCTTCTGGTAATGAAATACCGGAAGAACTGACTAGATCAGGAGTGGACAAACTGTAGCACACAGGCCAAATCTGGCCCACTACCTGGTTTTGTAGATAAAGTTTTATTAGAATGTAGCTATACTCATTTATTTATACATTGGCTATGGCATTTTGTACACTACAAATCCAGAATTAGAGTAGGTGCAACAGAGACTGTATAGCCTGCAAAGCCTAAAATATTTACTCTCTGCATCTTTACAGAAAAACAAACAAAAAAGACTTGCTGATCCATTGACTAGATTCATTCATAACCTGGACAATTCAGTTTCTCATATGAATCTAACTCAGAGCTTCTTTGTCCTGAACAAGTCAATACTGTGATGTGTAATAGTTGTAGATGATATTTCCCCTCCAAACAGCTCACTGGAAACTTGCTCACTGCCTCAATGAGACTCTGCCCTAGATTTTACAGTCAATAGTAAAATGTACTAAAAGGCAGCCAAAAGGTTGCTCTATATCTAGCTCCTTGAATATCACAAATTAGCACTTGTATATTCACTTAATAATTCATTCAACAAACATCTGCTTAGATGCCAGTTATACGCCAACAAACAGTGCTAGGCAATGAAGATAGGGAGATAAACAAGGGGCAGACTCCCACTCCAGAACCTCACTGACTAGCAGAGTGGCAAATATGTAAATAAATAAATGCAACCCAATACAGTGAATTAGTCGCCAATAAGCATACAGGCATACGAATAGGTTAAAAGTATATACACATAAGCAAACTATAGCAAGAAGATGAAATGAAGTAATATCTGAGCAGAATAGATCAGATTTCTTGATACAAAGCATTCCAGTGTGAGAAGCTCTGCATATGTAGAAGCAAAAATCAAATGCAGCACCAACAAGGCATCTAGCAGACTTAAGCATAAGTGGAGCCTGCATTTTCCCTGCTCCTGCTGGAGACTTCAGATGGTACCTTGGTCAGTATCCTGCTGTGCTCCCCAGCTGTGACTTCTGGGCAATGTTTTGTGACATTTTTTTTTGACCTTGGAGTTTGCTGCTCAATAACACCACAACTTACCCTTGGTTAGATTTGACATGGTTCTTGTCTCTGAAATCTGGACTCACCCAGAGGTGTTCCTGCTGCTCTGTGTGGCTCAGAAACCCTCACCCCAAGCTTTGGACATTCTCCTGCCCTGCCCTGAGGCACTCACCCTCCTTTTCACTTCTGACCCAGATGTACCAATAAACTTTGTCCTGATTCCCATTATCCCAATCCCAACTGGATTCTGTTGAGTGAAGTTTTACAGAAAAAGATTTTTCCAAGGAGCAAATACAGACAGTTATTTTGGTTATATAGAACAGAATGTTTGAAGTTGCAGAGGTCTGAAAAAAACAAGTGTGTTTAGTAAACCCAAAAAGTTTTATATGGATGGTATATAGACTAAACGGTAGACAGTAGCAGAAGACAAAACTGAAAAATGGAAATGGGCCAGATTATGGAGGTGTCTTGGTCCATTTGCATTGCTCTAAAGAATAACTGAGGCTAAGTTATTTATAAAGAGAAGAGATTTATTTGGCTTATGGTCCTGCAGGCTGTACAAGAAGCATGGCACCAACATCTGCTTCTGATGAAAGCCTCAGGAAGCTTCCACTTAAGAATGGAAGGCCAAAGGGAGCTGGTGTATGCAAATGACATGGTGAAAGAGAAAGTGCCAGAAAAAGAGGAGGTGCTAGGCTCTTTTCAAAAACCAGCTTTTGCAGGAAGTGAGAACTCACTCACTCCCACAAGAATGGCACCAAGCCATTTATGAGGGACCCATCCCCATGACCTAAACACCTCCTACTGGGTCCCAGAACCAGTACTGGAGATCAAATTTTAACATGAGACGTGATGGGTTCAAATAAACCACATCGAACCATAGCAGAGGGCATTGGAAATCATCCAAAGGAACATGTACTTCATTCTGTGGCTAGTAGAGAATCACAGAAGAATTTTAAAAGGACAGTCATGTGATGGTATTTACATCTTAAAATACTATTTTAGAGGTAATATGGTATATGGTGAGAGAAGGAGTGGACAGCCTTGAGGAAGAAAAAGCAGTTAGCTAGCCATTATCATAGCTCAGGTGAAAAATGAGAGCCTGCCAGCCACAGGGGCTGACATCCATAATCCCAGAACTTTGGGAGGCAAACATGGGAAGACCACTTGAGCCCAGGAGTTTGAGACCATCCTGGGCGACAAAGCAAGACCCCATCTCTTAAAAAAAAAAAAAAAAAAAAAAAAAGGTCAGGCATGCTGGTGTACACCTGTAGTCCCAACTACTTGGGAGGCTGAGGTGGGAGGATCACTTCAGCCCAGAAGTTCAAAGCTGCAGTGAGCCATGATCACACCACTGCACTTCAGGTTGAGCGACAGAGTGAGACCCTGTTGGAAGGAAGGAAAGATGGAGAAGGGGAAGGAAGAAAGGAAGAAAGAAAGAGAAGCAGGAGGACAGGAGAGGAGAGGAGAGGGGAAGGGAGGGGAGGGGAGGGGAGGGGAGGAGAGAGGAGAAGAGAGCCTAAACTTGAAGGAAAGAAGGAAATGATCTGATATGTATTTGGGAGGTATTTCAGGATCTACGTCTGCTTAGTGAGGGAAAAGAAAAGGTCTAGAATAGGGCTTTTCAAATTATCTTGGTGGAGTCCCATTTTTAGAATTTCTAACCCATTGTGGACCAATGCTTCTGTAAAGCAAATGGAAAAATGATCATGTGCTTGGATATTGATGAAATGTCAAGTTGCTTTAAAAGTTTCTTTTATGTTCAATTTCCGTACTTAATCTTGTTATGGTAATCTGTGGTCAAGCATTCATTTCAGAGCACATTTTCGGTAGCACTATTCTAGGAGGACTGCAGAGTTTCTGGCTTGATTAACTAGATGAACAGTGATGACTTTAGCCAAGTGAAGGAGCAAACAAGTGGATTTGGGGGTTGAAGATGAGTTCCACTGTGGACATGTTATTCTCAATGTCCCAGAGGAATACAGACAGATAAATCCATAAAGCTGCCGGCAATTCAGCTTGTGTGCATTTCATTTGTAGAAGATTCTTCACATGGGGTATTTGGTGCTTCTTAAATGCATAAATGGAAACGAATTTCCCACTTGTTTGTCTGCCAGGTACGTATACTATGCCCATTAGAACAAGCAATGACAGAACATAGGGATACATAAAATATCCTCTCAGTGTTGAGAAATTTTACCACAATCAGAAAATCTTAATAAGACTTTTAAAACAGTGCATGACACGAAAACTTAACTTTTGCCCATACACACAAAAATGGTAAAAGGCAGTCATTTTTTCTCTCTACTCCATTATTCATCTTGCATTTATTCATACTTCATGTGTCTGCTATGACTTGAGTTCACTGGCTTCAGGTTCACTGAGAAATCACAGAGACTGGTCAAGCTATTTTGGTACAGAGCATAAATCTCAGTCCTCACAACTCAAGTACAAAAACCATGTAACATTTTCTACGTGTCATACTAAGTTTTACTTGTAATCTCTATTCTACATTGATATTGTCTGGATATTTGTCTCCTCCAAATCTCATGCTGAAATCTGATCCCCAGTGTTAAAGGTGGAGCCTAACGGAAGGTGTCTGGGTCGTGGCTGTGGATCCCTCATGAATGGCTTGGTGTGTCCTCATGGTAATGAGTGAGTTCTTGCTGTATTCGTTCCTGCAAGATTTGATTGTTAAAAAGAACCTGGCACCTCTTCTCTCTCTCACCATGTGACATGCCAACTTCTGTTTGCTTCCACCATGATTATAAGTACCTTAAAGCTTTTGCCAGAAGCAGATATGGGTTCCATGCTTCTTGTACAGCCTGCAGAACTGTGAGTCAAATAAACCTCTTTTCTGTATAAATTACCGAGTCTCAGGTATTCCTTAACATCAATGCAAATGGACTAAGGCACACCAGAAGAAGAAATATTAATCAGCCTGTACCCAAAGCTACATCATAATAACAGAGGGCTTACAGAGTGCTAACACGGTATGAGTGGTCTGCTTGTTGGTAAACAAATGTCCACCCTGCCCTCCACTCAGTTTCCCCAATCACTCTCATTCTCACGTCCCAATCACCCATCCATATTGTTCACTGCCATGATGCCCCATTCTCACCCCTCAGTCTCTCAGGTTGAGCTCTTTCTTGACCAGTTCTGAGCCCTCTTCCATGCCTCTTCAAGGACAGGAAACTCTATGAAACTAAGACCTTCCACTGTTATAGTGCTACTTTTTAGTGCTTGAGCAATCAATGTAGGGCTTCTTGCACCTTTCTATAAAACAATTCTTTCAACGATCTATAGCAGCAAATATCTCCCAAGAACCTATTGTGTTCCAGGCACTGTTCTAGACTCTTGGAAACTACAGTGAACAAAACAGACAAAAATCTCTGACCTCATGAACATGCATGCTGGGATGAGGAAATCAACAGTAAATAACAGGCATAACGATAAGTAAGAAATTATGTAGTGTATAAGAAGTGGGGAAGTGCTATGGAATAAAGCAGAGTGGGATGAAGAGGACTTAGGAATTCAGGGTTGGGTGGCTCCTTGAAATTCTAAATAGACTTGTCAAGATGGGGTCCATCAAGAAGGTGATATTGGAGCAAAGACTTGAAAGAGGTGAACAGTCAGGTGAGTAGTTGGAGGAAGGGCATTCCAGGCAGAAGGAACGGCAGGTGTAAAGGCCCAAAGGCAAGAGTAGCTCTGTTCAAAGAACAACAGGAAGGCCAACATGGCAGAGTGGAGTGAGCAAGGGTGGTAAAATCAAAGGATCCATTCAGGAAGGCAACAGAGAGGGGAAGATTGGGTTGGGCTTTTACTGAGAGAAATGGACAATTACTGAAGAAGTGACATAATTTATGTATTGATCATTTATTTCTTTATGATTTATTTGAGTCAGGGCCTCACTCCGTAGCCCCGGCTGGCTGGAGTGCAGTGGCACATTCATAGCTCACTACATCCTTGACCTCCTGGGCTCAAGTGATCCTCCCAACTCAGCCTCTTGAATAGCTGGAACTATAGGTGTGTGCCACCATGTCCAGCTGGTATTTTAAAAAATTTTTTGAGAGATGGGGTCTTGCTATGTTGCCCAAGCTGGCCTTGAACTCCTGGCCTCTAGGAATCCTCCTGCCTGAGTCTCCTGAATAGCTTGAATTACAAGAGTAAGTCACCGTGCCCGGCCCAATTTGACAGATTTGAAAAGGACTGCTCTAGTCATTATGTTAAGACCACACTAAGGAAAGAGGGTTGAAGCAAGGAGACCAGTTAGGAGCTCTTTCAGTAGCACTGGAGGTAGGGAAAAGTGTTTAGATTCTGGGTGTATTTGAAGTAGAACCATCAGAATTTCTTACAGGATTGGAGAAAGATGAGTTGAAGATGATGCCAAGGTTTTGTCCTGGACACTGGAGGGATGGAGTTACCATCAGCTTGATAGGGCCAACTGTAGACAAAGAGGTTTGTTGAGAATGATTAGGTTCTACTGATTTTTTCCTCCTGGGCCGTGGTTCTAACAATGGCTGTCTTCAGTGCTAAGTACAGTGACTACCACTTAGTAAGCAAAAAATATCTCTTGAGGGGCCAAAGCAGGAGGATCGCTTGAGCCTAGAGTTCAAGACCAGCCTGGGCAACTTAGGAATATCCTGTCCCTACAAAAGAATTTTTTAAAAAGTGGGCAGGCATGGTGGCACATGCCTGTAGTCCTAGCTACTTGGGAGACAGGTGGGAGGATTGCTTGAGTTCAGAAGTTTGAGGTTGCAGTGAGCTATGATCACACTATTGCACTCTAGCCTGGGTAACAGAGCTGGAGTAGACACCCTTTCTCAACCAATCCATCAATCAATGAAAAAAGAAAATACCTGCTGAACAGACAAATGAGTGAGTGAATGATTAAATACAATCCCCACAGGGCAAGCAACCTGAGATTTTGCTGCTTTCTTGGGTTCTATCCAGGGAGTAGAGGGCAAAATTTCTCTGTTTTCAAATTTCTCAAAAATAATCAGAATTTATTTTTTATCTGATTTCATCCCCAATGCAGGGTTTTTCAGTCTGGCATGTAGATAAAGTAATGATCCTGTTCTCAAAGACACATAGCTCAACTCTCCTGTTCCTCCCCAACTATTAATATCATTTTCCTTCCCTTTGTCTATTTTCAGGAATAAGAAAAATTGCCTAGCCATATATTCTTCTAAATTAAGAAATTTTATGCTTGGGTTTTAGCTTTTTGCACTCCAAAGTTAAGACTTGTACTCCTGCACTCTTAGTTCATACCAACTTATCCAAATGTTGCAGGATGATATTTGAATGTATGAATTGGCAGCATACCACTGAGCGAATGAGGGGAAAGGCAAGAAACGCAAGGGAACAACAACAATGTAAAACACACCAGGTGGCCAGGTGCAGTGACTCACATCTTGTAATCCCAGCATTTCCAGAGGCCAAGGCAGAAGGATCACTTGAGTCCAGAAGTTCAAGATCAGCTTGGGCAACATAGGAAGACCCCATTTCCACAAAACAAAAATATATTAACCAAGTGTGGTGGCACATTACCTGTTGTCCCAGCTACTCAGGAGACTGAGGTGGGAAGATCACTTGAGCCCAGAAGGTTGAGGCTGTAGTGAGCTGTGATCATGCCATTGCGTTTCAGCCTGGGCAACAGAGTGAGACCTCATCTCAAACAATAATAAAATAAAACGCACCAGTTAATACATCAAAACATTGTGCCACTTCTTTTTTGATCATTTAGGAGGAAATGGATGTGCCCCTATAATAGGCAATGTCTACACAATCATCTTATAATTGTTATCAGCCCGCCCATTGATCCAGAGTAAATTAGTCTGATGATATTTAAGTAAAACAGATTCTGTCCATAAAATTATGCAAAATGTAACAATGTTGATGCTGGTCATACTGTGCAATTTTCTGAAATTTCAGAGAGAACATTAAAACAGTCAGACACTTGTTAATGGTAGAACATTTCCAGGGAAAATGGCTGGCAGGAGAATTGAGGAGCAAGGATCAACAGAACACAGTGATGAGAAGGAAACACGAAAGGAATTTTTCAGTAAACAGCAAAGAAATGGATCCTTCAACCACGGGAACAGAACGTTTTATTTCTTTAAATTCTGCCAGTGTGTATATTCTAATTAATTCTTTTTTATAGGTTAATCTCCATCTATTGTTTTTGAAGATGCCAACTCCCTGTTAGCTCATTAAAGAACAATAGATTGCTTAACTTATGAGAGAGTTCCTAAAACCCTTGAAAATCCCCAAATTCATATACCATATATCATTTTCCCTATGCAATGCAGTAGCATACAACTGAAAAATTATATGTAAATGATTTAACTCTCACTCGATGATCAGTTTCTGTCCTACCTGAAATGCTTACTAAATTCATTTTACAAATTCTGCTTTTTAAAATTTTCATAAAGAACGTATGTCTGGCTTGATATCACAGATTCTAGTCACCCATAAATTTAACATTTTACTCTAACCAAAAAGGTCTATTTTCTGGCTAAGAACGAATACTTCTTTTTTAGTCTCCTTCCTTTACTTCATCAGCTCTTGAAGCTGTTGTCAGTTCAGGCAACATTTTCTGGCAGAGTAAAACAATTTTCATGCACACACGAGGTCATAAATTGAACCCCAGCCCACTTCCAAATGCACACATCCTAGGCTGCACATTGGTTTCTGGCTACATTAGTCTCAAAAGGATTCAGTCCTGTTCACTAGTATTTAGGATTCAAATTAATCTCAGCAAAAATTGACCGGGTGCAATGGCTCATGCCTGTAATCACAGCACTTTGGGAGGCTGAGGCAGGTGGATCACTTGAGGTCAAGAGTTTGAGACCAGCCTGGCCAATATGGCAAAATCCCATCTCTACTAAAAATATAAAAATTAGCCACACATGGTGGTGGGCACCTGTAATCCCAGCAACTCAGGAGGCTTAGGCACGAGAATCGCTTGAACCCCAGAGGCAGAGGTTGTAGTGAGCCAGGACTGTGACACCGTACTCCATCCTGGGTGACACAGACTCCATCTCAAGGAAAAAAAAAAAAAAAACTAAGAAAAAATTGAAAAATATTTCGTGTCATGAACTTCCAGATCACGTTTAAAGAGAGACAATCACAAACATTAAATTCATAAAGACAAAGGTTCTACTGTACTTTCTTCTAAAAACAGAGCAATTCATTTGAAGTAAGCTTACATGAAATCATAGTAGCACAGGCTCAATCTGAAGAGCTCTTTCTCTCATTCAACAAATATTGAAAATAATATCATAGGTATTATGAATCATGAAGAGATGATTTAGCTATGGCCTCTACCCCCTAAGAGTATATTGTCTGCCCTTAAATTATTCATTCAACAAATGTTTTTCAAGGAACTGCTCTATGTTAACCATTTTCATTGGTACTAAGCATAAAACAGTGAATAAGATAGGCAATGCCCCTGCTCTACTGCAGGAAGACAGACAACAAATAAAATAGTAGGTAGTGGTAAGTGCTGCAAGAAAATTGTGGTAGGATATTGTCATCAAGAATGACCTAGGAGTACGATATAAGCTCTGGGCTTTTCATATATGGCCTTTATTTTGTTGAGGTACATTTCTTCTAGATCTAATGTGTTGGATGTTCTTATCATGAAATAATGTTAAATTTTTTCCAATTTTTTTTCTACATTTATTGAGATAATTATATGATTTTTATTCTTCATTCTGTTAATGTGGTGTATCACATTTATTGATTTGCATATATTGAACCATTCTTGCATTCCAGGGACAAACTCCAATTGATCATGACATATGATCTTTTCGATGTGCTGCTGAATTTGGTTTGCATGTATTTTGTTGAGGGTTTTTATATGTATGTTCCTCAGGGATATCGGCCCTTAATTTTCTTGCAGTGTCCTTATCTGGTCTTGGTGTGGGGTTACCAACATACATATAGACATGTACACCACCAGAAATAAACCCAGGCATATATGAAAGCATTCCCTCCTGTTGAAGTTTCTGGAAGAGTCTGAGATAATTGGTATTAATTACTTAGATGTTTGTAAGATTGTATTTATGAAGTTATCTGGTCCTGCACTTTTCTTCATTGGGAAGTTTTTTGACTATTGATTCAATCTCCTTATTAATTATTGGTATGTTTAGATTTTCTGTTTCTTCATGATTTGGCTTTGCAGATTTCTAGAAATTTGTCCATTCCTTCTTAGGTTTTTTTTTTCTTTTTTTCTCAGTCAGGGTCTCACTCCTTTATCCAGGCTGGAGTGCAGTGGCACCATCATGGCTCACTGCAGCCTCGAACTCCTGGGCTTAAGCGATCCTCCTCCCTCAGCCTCTCAAGCAACTGGGGCTACAGACACATACCACCATGCCTGGCTAACTTTTTTATTATTATTTTTGTAGAGACAGTGTCCTGCTATGTTGTCCAGGCTGGTCTCAAACTCTTGGCCTCAAGCAAGCCTCCCACCTCAGGCCTCTAAAGTGCTGGGATTAGAGGCATAAGCCACCACTCCTGGGCCTGTTTCTTCTTGGTTATCCAATTTGTTGTCATAATTGTTTATCGTAGTCTCTCATGTGTCTGTTTTTCTGTAGTATTAGTTGTAATGTCTCCTCTTTCATTCATAATTTATTTGACTCATCTTTTTTTCCCGGTCAGTCTAAATAAAGGTTTGTCAATTTTGTTCATCTTTTCAAGAAACTCTTAATTTAATTAATCTTTTATATTATCTTTCTAATCTCTATTTCATTTATTTCTACTCTGGTCTTCATTATTTCCTTCCTTCTGCCAACTTTGAGCTTAGTTCGCTCTTGCTGTTCTAGTTTCTTAAGATGTGAAATTGGATGTCCATACTACCTAAAGCAATCTATGGATTTAATGGAATCCCTATGAAAATTCCAATTGCACTTTTCACAGATATAGAAAACAATTCTAAAATTTGGAACCACAAAAGACACCAAATAGCCAAAGCAATTTTGAGAAGAACAAAACTGGAGGGATCACATTCCCTGATTTCCAACTATATTACGAAGCTTTCATAATCAAAACAATATGATACTGATGTGAAAACAGATATACAGTCCAATGGAAGAGAATAAAAAGCACAGAAATAAACCCATGTATATATGGCCAACTAATTTTTGACAAGGGTGCTGAGAATGCATAATAGTGAAAGAAAAACCTCTTCAATAAATGATGTTGGGACAACTGGATATCCATGTGCAGAAGAATGAAATTAGACCTGTATCTTACACCATAAACAAAAATTAACTGAAAATGCACGAAAGACTTAAGTGTAAGACCTGAAACTGTAGAAATAGTTGAAGAAAATACAGGGGGAAAGCTCCATGACATTAATCTGGGCAATGAGTTTTTGGATGTGACCCCCAAAAGCACAAGTAACCAAATCAAAATAGACCAGTGGGACTATATCAAATTGAAAAGCTCCTACACAGCAAAGAAAACAATCATCAAAGTGAAGAGACAACTGACTGAATGAGAGAAAATATTTGCAAGTGATACATCTAATAAGGGGCTAATATCCAAATTACATAAGGAACTCAAAAATTCAGTAACAAGAAAACAAACGGGCCAAAGAACTGACCAGACATATCTCAAAAGAAGACATACAAATGGCCAACAAGTACAAGAAAAAAATGATCAATATTACTAAGCATCAGAGCAACGCAACTCAAAACCACAGTGAATATCACCTCATACCTGTTTGAATGGCTATGATCAAACAGATGAAAGATAACAAGGTTTGGAGGAAAAGAAACCCTTGTATACTACCATATGATCCAGCCATCCCACTACTGAGCTTATATCCAAAGAAAATGACATCAGTATCTCAAAGAGATATATGCACACCCATAATCATTTTGGTATTATTTTCAATAGCCAAGATATGCAAACAGTCTAACCAGCAGTAGAGGAATGGATAAAGAAAATGTTTAGGCCAGGTGTGGTAGCTCACACCTTGTAATCCCAGAACTTTGGGAGGCTGAGGTGGGAGGAACATTTGAGCTGAGGATTTCGAGACCAGCCCGGGGAAACACAATGAAACCGTGTCTCTACAAGGAGGAAAAAAAAAAATTAGCCAGGCATGATGGCACACACCTGTAGTCCCAACTACTCGAAAGATTGAGGTTAGAGGGTTGCTTGAGTCTGCAGTGAGCCATGATCATGCTAGCGTGCTCTAGCCTGGACATCAAAGCAAGACTCTATCTCAAAAAAAAAAAAAAAGAAAGAAAGAAAGAAAAGAAGAGAAAATGTCATATATATATATATTTTACATATATATTTACACACACACACACATTATATATAGGAATATATCTATTATATAATATAATTCAGTCTTAGACAGAAAGTCTGCCATTTGTAACAACACAGATGAATCTGGAGAACATTATGCTAAGTGACGCAAGCCAGGCACAGAAAGATAAATACTATATGATCTTATTTATATGTGGACTCTTGTTTGTTTGTTTTTGTTTTTTCTGAGCCAGTCTCCCCCTGTCGCTCAGGCTGGAGTGCAATGGCGCAAAGTCTGCTCACTGCAACCTCCACGTTCTGGGCTCAAGGGATTAGCCTGTCTCAGTTTCCCGAGTAGCTGGGACTACAGGCATATGCCACCATGCCCAGTTAATTTTGGTATCTTTAGTAGTGATGGAATTTCACCATGTTGATCAGGCTGGTCTCGATCTCCTGACCTTAGGTGATCTGCCCACCTTGGCCTCCCAAAGTGCTGGGATTACAGGCATGAGCCACTGCATATGGCCTATACGTGGACTCAAAAAAAATGTCAAACACATAGAAAGAGAGAGTAGAGTGGCAGTTATTAGGTTGTGGAGGAGGAGGTAAGGCAAAGATGTGAGTCAAAGGGTATAAATAAGTCTAGAGAACGAACATGCAGCAGGAGGGCCACAGTTAATAATACTGTATTGTCTACTGAAAACCTAGTATGAGAGCAGATGTTAGGTGCTCTTACCACACACACACACACACACACACACACACACACACGAAGTGACTATGGAAGATGATGGATATGTTAAATAGCTTAGCTATAATTATTTCACTATACATATCATAAAATCATGTTGTACACCTTAAATTTACACAAAAAAGAAAAATGCAGATACGATTACAGAAGAGTATTAAAATCACTCATTATCCCAAATCAAGACATAGTATCCCATCACCTGTTGGTCTATTTACTTCCAATTCTGTTATTTTCCTATATATTTTTATGTATGTGTATGTGTATATTTTCCTTAAAAATATATACTCATCCTGTATCTATTGGCTTGTAACCTAATTCCACTTCTTGGCTTTGCATTATGGTAGAAGTGTCTTCAAATGGCTCCATGTTTTGAAAACATAATTTGTAATGATGGAATCACATTCTCTTGTACCATAAATTGTTTAACCATTTTTTCAGCTGTTGGACCTTAATGCTCTTTACAATTTTTCACTATTTTAAATAATGCTAAAATGACTAACATCAACGTGGTACATAAATATTTAACCACAACTCTGATTATTCTGTAACATTTATGAATTCCTAGGAGGCCTTCGAGTAGGTTAAAAAAAAAAAAAAACTCAGACTCTAAAAACACTCTAAGTTAAAAGTTGAGCTCTACTACTAACTACAGCTGTGGTGTCCTTAGGCAGTTACTTAGCCTTTCTAAGCCTCAGGAATACATAAAAAGAGAGGACATTTCTATGTATGCATAGTTATGAGTACAAGCTTACAATTATGTTATATAATTAAATAAAATAAAAATAGTAAATAGATCATGCCAGTATCTGCATGCTGTACCAGTCCTTGTTTAAAATACCAGGACACCTATTCTTAGTGCAGTAGAAACACGAATAAATATGCATTCTAGGGGTTTTAGACATTTTCTTCAATGTGACATTTGTTTATGTGTTCAAATAGACCAGGAAAGGTGAGAAACCAGTGGTATGTTTCACCAAGTGCTGTTAATTGAGTGATTTTGCTAATTAATATACTACATCCTAACAGGGAATGAAGAGAGATGTTAATTGTCTTCTTCATTACAAAGATAGAGTTAAAGCCAAGAAATCCTTGAGAGATAAATAGCACTTAACCCCCTGAACTCTGGATGAGGAGGGAGATGGATGTTCGCTTTTGATCATTCCAGTCTTTTCATGATCTGAATCACTATTCCTTATGGCTTTAAGTTGTGGCTCCAATTAGTTATTCTCCTGGTTTACAAAGTGAAACATAAATCTAATCATATTTGTAAATTCCAACAAGCTTTCTGGGCCCATGCTATCTCAATAAAATAGTTTAAATGCCACCCACCTGTTAAAAATGCTTTTCCGTATGCCAAAAATATTTGTACTATCAAAATTAAATTGTGTTTGAAAGGGTATTGTAAAGGCATAAATGTATAACATAATGCCATTATAAGTAATGGGATATATGGTAAGTTAGTTCATAACTAAGTAGGGAAAACTTAACCTATGTTAACTTCAAAGTAAAAACTAACAGGAGAGTATGATGATTATGAAAGGACAGTGTAGGTGGTATGTCTAACCAGAAAGAAATATTCAGAAGGATAATCCCCCACAAAAATTCCTCGCCTTGCCAAGGTGCCAAAATCAAAGCACAGCAAAGTGAACACTGGCCTTGATTTTTGTCCAAATGTATTAGTTCTCATACTGCTGATAAAGACATACCCAAGACTGAGTAATTTGTAAAGAAAAGAGGTTTAAAGGACTCTTTCCACAATCTAGGGAGGCTAGAGAGGCCTCACAATCACGGTGGAAGATGAAGGAAGAGCAAAGGCACATCTTACATGGCAGTGGCCAAGAGAGAATGAGAGCAGAGTGAAAGGGGAAACCCCTGATAAAACCATCAGATCTCATGAGACTTACTCACTACCGCGAGAACAGCATGGGAAAAACAGCCCCCATGATTCCATATCTCCCACCGGGTCCCTCCCACAACATGGGGGAATTGTGGGAGCTGCAATCCAAGATGAGATTTGGTTGAGGACACAGCAAAACCATATCACCAAACATCTAACACAATCACATGAAAGAAAACTGTTTCCTCAAAATTATATAATCCTTTTCATAAAATAGAGACATCTATGCAATAGGTAGGATGAGCTATGAACATTTTCTCTTGCCTGTGAAAGTCAGGTGGGATACCTGAGTTATAGATTTGCAGCTTAAGAACTCCCAATTTTCTATTCCAGGTTTAACCACAATGCCTTCTTCAAAAGTGCTGCTTAAATGAGTCAGCATGTTTTCTAATTGGTTATTTGGTCTGCTGTAGTGATTACTCTGCTAGACCATAAACCCTATGGGAACAGGAATGCGGCATCTGCCCCACCTGTCACTTCAGCATCTGGAGCAGCACAGGTGCTTAGTATATACATGCTGAATGAGTGAATGAGTTGGTTTGTATGTCTCCTTCTCTCACCATCCGGCATAAGTTGGTGAGAAGCCAACTTCTACTTTTCGTTTCTCAAAGACTGCAAATTTATGGGCGGGCATGGTGGCTCATGCCTGTAATCTCAGCACTTTGGGAGGCCAAGATGAGAGGATTACTTGAGCGCAGAAGTTTGAGACCAGCCTGGACAACATACTGAGACCCCCATCACTATAAAAAATTAAAAATTAGCCACGTGTGGTGGTGCATGCCTGTAGTCCAAGCTACTTGGAAGGCTGTGGCTAGCGGATTGCTTGAGCCCAGGAGGTCGAGGCTGCAGTAAGCCATGATTACACCACTGCACTTTAGTCAGAGAGACAGTGGGAGACACTGTATCAAAAAAAAAAAAATACTGCAAATTTAGATTCCAATTTTCTGAAATTGCATCTTGAGTTTGCCTAGTACTGCTGCATTTTTTAATGGGCCCACAGTCTGCTTTTGAATGGAGGGAATCAAAAAGCTTCATGAGCATTTGGGGAAGCATTTTTACCGGTTTTTAAAAAATAGTACTAGGAATTCATGTAGCATGCTACATTTGTAGTGCTTAATATGAACATCACAACATTATATGTTAACACGTACATATTTAATCAAACACACATAAGCTAACAACTCATTAATACAAACAAGTAGTTCCTTAAGTCTTTTGGGTTGCCACAATAAGACCTCTAGACTCCTGTGGGGTCCTAAGGAGTTTGGAATTACTGAGCCTTGCCTCCTCCCCAGGTGAGCTGATTTTCCTGGAAGCAGGCAGTACCATACCCACTCTTGCCTGATTTGTGGCTTTGGGGATCCAAGAGGCCCCAGTTGCAAGGATGTTTAAGTCAGGAAGATTGAATGGATTGGCTCCATGGAGTCTCTAGAGTTGCACACAGAGAAGAGAGAAACCCTAGGCTCCTCTTAAAAAAAAATTCAAGCCCCTACCACTTTAGCAGCAATGCATTTGCTTCACATTTTTCACAGTCTTGAATCTTGTATACCTAACAAGCAGAAAAACTAACGTGAATCCTAACACAACGAAACCATCATCTAATTTTATTTCTACCACTCTCTTGTGTCATGGAGATTCATTTACTGCCATGAATGATTTCATTGACGTCTTTCTGAATGCACCTACATTGGCCAAAATTGCTTAGTTACTTCATAAATATTCACTACTTTTATTTTTTAAATGTTTAACTTTATGAGTATACAAATAAATCACAGTATCATATTAGCTTGAAGAAAGACCCTGTTATGAATATTTAGCTTCAGCATGGGGAGAGCAGGAGTTTCTTGGATGTAGGACAGTGGAGAATCACATCTAGATTTTATTCTTATTTTCTCACTTTACTGTTCATGATGAAATGGCATATCGCAAAATCACTGGATGCCTGTCTCAGGCTTATTAGGTTTCAAACACAATTAAGACTATTTCTACTTGTTTTTTTGTTTTGTTTTGTTTTGTTTTGTTTTTTCGGTCCAGAGACAGGGTCTCACTGTCACCCAGGCTGGAGTGCAGTGGCTCAATCATCATTCACTGTAGCCTCGAACTCCTGGGCGCAAGCAATCCTCCCATCCCATCCTTCCTGGAAGCTGAGACTACAGGCACACACCACCATGCTCAGCTAATGCTTTTAAATTTTTGTAGAATGATGTCTTGCTATATTGCCCAGGCTAATCTTGAACGCCTTGGCTCAAGGGATCTTCCTGCCTTCGCCTCCCAAAGCTCTGGGATTTGGACACCACAGACTGCACTTGGCCTCCTATTTCCATTTATTTCATAAGAATAAAAGGGAGTCTGGAAAAACTTAAAACAGAGTCTTAAGAAAAAGTTTCTCAACAGAGTACTCTGTGCCTTCAAAGCTCACACAAGAACCTTCACGCCCAGTGAAACTACAGGACCAAAGAGCACAGCAAATGAAGCTGAACTTTTGCTCAACTGACCCACTTCTTCCCTGACCCCTCTTTTAGGTCCTAGAAACCTCCAGCACTCTTGTCTTTGAGTTTTTTTGTTTGGTTTTCTTTTTTGGAGAAAGAGTTTCCCTCTTGTTGCCCAGGCTGGAGTGCAATGGCGTGATCTCCACTCACTGCAACCTCTGTCTCTCAGATCCGAGCAATTCTCCTGTCTCAGCCTCCTGAGTACGTGGAATTACAGGCATCTGCCACCATGCCCAGCTAATTTTTGTATTTTTAGTAGAGACGGGGTTTCACCATGTTGGCTAGGCTGGTCTCGAACTCCTGACCTCACGTAATCCACCCGCCTCGGCCTCCCAAAGGGCTGGGATTACAGGCGTGAGTTACTGCGCCCGACCTCTGTCTGAGTTTTGTAAGTTCTCAATGTCAGTTTATTATATAGGCACTTTGTAGCCCAAGACTTCAGAGTTAGACAACCTATGTTCAAATGTTTATTCCTCATCACTCATATGAGTTTTGACAAATAACCAATCAATACCAGCTTTCCTCATCTGTAAGAAAGGGGACTAACACCTCATTAGAGTGTTCTGAATACTCAATAAGCAATAATATTAACATCCCCCTTGGCTAAGGGACACAGGTATAAAGGATCCAAATACCTTATCTGGATAATGAAGGACAAGGCAAGGACTTTCTTGTCATTACTTGGGCACATGGAAATACAGATGTTCCTGGGAGCATGGAAACAATTCTATGCCACTTATTACAAGTTAAAGTCAGCAACAATGAAAAAACTAAAATTACAACTAATAACTAGGAGATATCTTTTGTTTAATTTTTCTAATTTTATTTTTTAGAAACAGAGTCTCACTCTGTGGCCCAGGCTGGAGAGCAGTGGTGCAATCATAGCTCACTGCACCCTCAAACTCTTGGGTTGAAACAAGTCTCCTACCTCAGCTTCCCAAGTAGCTGGGACTACAGGTGTCTGCCAGCATGATGACTAATTTTTACATTTTGTTTTTAAGAGACAGGGTCTCACTATGTTACCCAGGCTGTTCCTGGACCCCTGACTTCAAGGGATTCTCCTGCCTTGGCCTCCCAAAGTGTTGGGATTATGGACATGAGCCACCATGCCCAGCCAATGCTCCTTTTTTCCTCATCTTTTCTACTGCTCTACGAGTCGAGTTCACTATTAGCAACATACTGAATTTCTATCCTCTACATAATCCCATGCTGTTATAGGGAATTCGAAAATGGTATAAGACGGTTTTCAAAACAAATAGAAGATAAAGTTCACATACACTAGAAAAAAATAGCACTGACAATAAAGTGGCTAAGATTTTAGAACAAATTTTACTCATTGGAAAGACCCTTTTGATTTTTACTTTTTTTCCTCCTGTTTGTTTTATTTAAATAGGATCTTGCTATGTTGCCCAGGCTGGTCTCGAGCTCCTAGTCTCAAGCAATCCTCCTGCCTTAACCTCCCAAAGTGCTAAGATTACAGGTGTCAGTCACCATGCCAAGCCTTGGTTTTAAAATTGGCTGCAAATGAAGCCAGAGTGTTTCAGTAAGAGAGAATGAGTATCCTAAGCAAGGAAAACATTATGGCCATAGACTCGGAAAGAAACAACATGGAATATTCTGGGACACTGGTGCAGAAGGAGTGGGGTCTAACTAGATACAGAGCAAGGGTCCTGTTGCAAGGTAGTGGGGACTGCACTCATGTACATTGGCTAGGGCAGTGTTATGAAGAACACTGAATGTTTGCATTTGATGCACCATTCATTAAGAAGAGGGAGCCTCTCGATATACTCAGCTACAGCAACAGAATAAACCAACATTTAATGAATTCTTCAATCTGCAGAAAGAGCCAGTGGCAGAGGAGGAAGAGTGGTGGGAAGATTTAGTAGTGGGGCTCCAATTTTTGAGCTTATAACTCATATATGCAAAGATATCCTGTTAAATTTGTTTGTTTGTTGTTTTGTTTTGTTTTGTTTTGTTTTGAGACAGAGTCTCGCTGTGTCACCCAGGCTGGAGCGCAGTGGCGCAATCTCGGCTCACTGTAAGCTCTGCCTCCCAGGTTCACACCATTCTCCTGCCTCAACCTCCTGAGCAGCTGGACTACAGGCACCCACCAGCATGCCCGGCTAATTTTTTGTATTTTTAGTAGAGACGGGGTTTCACCGTGTTAGCCAAGATGGTCTCAATCTCCTGACCTGGTGATCACCCACCTCGGCCTCCCAAAGTGCTGGGATTACAGGTGTAAGCCACTATACCTGGCCTAAATTTGGTCTTTAATTTAGACTTTTTCCCGCACCCACAGGTTAGCAGGGAAAAAATTAACTAAATGTCTAATCTGGTTTAAAAGTAGGCCTATTTAATAATTTAAACAGCTCTTACATCTATTGCTTAGTATCTCCAGGATGAAGACACTCCATCTCTCAGATACTTTCCCTGCCTTCTGCTGTTCTTCCTAAGTTGATGTTCAGGTATGTGGAGGGAGGAGAGTGCCCTACCTGTTGGGAAGGGAGGGAAGGGCTTTGTGTCAGGCCTCAGGTACGCAATGGCCTGCATCCACTAATCTCAGAGCCAATGTCCTCTGTCCACCTACAGGTCGCTTGCTTACCTAAAATTTGCAGCTGAACTCTGCATCTAGTTTGCTGTGTGATCTCTCTGAGCCTATTTAGAACTGGGAAGACACCCCAGCCCACTTGGCCTTGTTTCTGATTTGCTCCAGCTACAAATTTTCAATCCACTTGCCAAGTGACCTGCCTACCCCTCAACTGTGCTTCCCAGTCCCTTCTCCCTACTATGTGGGCCAGTCACAAGCCATGGCTTATCAGCATTTGAACCAGGACAAAAATGAGAGTGGCTATGAAAAGGCACAAGAACCCTAAACCTCACACCCTCCCTCTGTCTGGTATGGCATGCCACATAGTTTACTTTGCCATGGCTGCACTCCAGGTTAGCTGCAGGTTAGTTCCAGGTAATAATTTAGCTGCATTGCAGGGCAGACCTGCCTGCACTTAACTGCCTGAATCTAAACTAGAGAGAGAAGTATCTGGACCTAAATTATTTTTAAAGGAGAAATTATACAACTTTATTGAGCAACATTAAAGAAGACTAAATAAATGGCATAATATACTATGTTCATGAATTGGGAGACAGTATATAAAGACATTAATTGTTAACAAACTAGTTTATAGTTACAATGTAATCAAAATCAAAATACAACAGTTATTTTGTGAAACTTGACAACCTAATTCTAGAATTAAACCATCAATGAGATACTGTCAGAATCACCACATGAGCTAAACTTACAATGTCTGATAACAATAAGTGTTGACAAGGGTATGGAGGAATAGGATCACTGGTAGCAGTGTTCACTGGCACAACCATTAGAAAATATTTTAGCATTATCTACTAAGGTAGATAAACATGCGTTATGGCTTAATTTATGTTCCCCAAAAAGTAATGTTCAAGTCCTAACTTTGGGTATCAATGAATATAAACTTATTCGGAAATAGGGTCTTTGCAGATGTAATTAAATTAAAAAGAGATCACACTGGATTTGAATGGGCCCTAATTCAGTGACTGATATCCTTATAAAAGAGTAAATAAATGAAGTTTGGAGGCACCGACGCAGAGACACAGGCACACAGAGAAAAAGAAGGTCACATGAAGACAGGCTGAGATTGGAGTGATGCTTCCACAAGCCAAGGACTGCCAGAAGCTGGAAGAATAAAGGAAGGATTCCTCTCTAGAGCCTTCAAAGGGATCATGACCTTGCTGACATCTTAACTACAGACTTGTAACTTCCAGAATGTGAAAACATAAATAAATTTCTGGTTGCTTTAAGTCACATAGTTTGTGGTACTTTATTAAGGTAATTCTAAAAAACTAATACATGTCCTGTGACCCAGCAATTTCTCCTCTTGGATATTGATATGGTTTGGCTGTGTCCCCACCCAAATCTCATCTTGAATTGTAACTCTCACAATTCCCACATATCATGAGAGGAACCTGGTAGGAGGTAATTGAATCATGAGGGCAGGCCTTTCCCATGCTGTTCTCATGATAGTGAATATGTCTCATGAGATCTGATGGTTTTAAAAGTAGGAGTTTCCCTGCACAAGCTCTCTTCTCTTGTCTGCCTCCATGTGAGACATGCCTTTTACCTTCCACCATGATTGTGAGGCCTTCCCAGCCACGTGGAAAAGTAAGGCCATTAAAACTCTTTCTTTTGTAAATTGTGCAGTCTCAGGTATGTCTTTACCAGCAACATGAAAACAGACTAATACAGATATACTACATAGGAATCTGTGCTTGTGTATTCCTGGATACATTTTAAATAATATTCGCAGCACGTCATTGATAATAGTGCTAAATGGAAATAACCCAAATGCTCATTAACAGCAAGTGGATATGTTAATTACATTCATTCATTCAACACTATGCATGGAATGCTTACTATATACTAAGCACTGTTGTAAGCCTTTGTAGAACTTATATTCCAGTAGGGGTAAACAGACCATAAAAAAACATATATATTGATCAAATTATATACAACGGCAGAAGGTGATCAGAGCTATAGAAATAAAAATATAATACAAGGTAACAGGAATTAGAAGTGCCAGCTTCATGTAAATTTCAACATTACATTAGGTGGCCAGCTGTTATGAGCTGAATTGTTTCCACCTTTAGAGGGGACAGAATAGAATTCTTATTTGAAGCTGTAGTTAGCCCCTGGTGTGACTGTATTTGGAGACAGGTCCTTATAAAAGGTAAGCTAAAATAATGCCATTAGGATGGGCCCTATTCTGATCTGACTGGTTTCCTCATAATAAGAGGAGATTAGACCAGAGACACCAGGGATACTCACACAGAGGAGAGGCTGTGTGACGACACAGCCAGAAGGCAGCCAACTGCAAGCCAAGGAGAGAGGCCTCAGGAGAAACCAACCCCAATGGCACATTGATCTTGAACTTGCAGCTTCCAGAACTGTGAGAACATAAATTCCTGTTGTTGAAGCCATCCTGTCTGCAGTATTTTATCATGGTAGCCCTACCAAACAAAGACATCAGGTTAGGTCTCACTAAGAAAAAAAGATTTGCGTAGGTATTTGAAAGAGAATCTGGGAGAAGAATGTTTGATGCAGAAAAAACACCGACAATAAAGGACTCTGAGTTAGGAGTCTGCCTTACACACTTGAGGAACAGCAACGAAGCCAGGTGTCTGAAAGCAAAGTTAAAGCGTGTGGAGAGTAGAGGGGCAGGAGGACATTAGTAAGACAACAGGCAACAGTCAGGGCGGTTAAGCATGTTATAATGAGGACTTCGGCTTTTGCTCTGAATGAAGCAGGGAACCATTTCAGGAAGATACGAAGGAATGAGATGCCTCATAAACTACTCATAGCAATGTAAATTACTACAACAATTTTGATTTGATGTGGGTTTTTAAAGGACCATTCTGATACCTCTCCCTCTTCCCTTCTTATCTTGAACAATTGAGTCCATAAGCCATTAGGAAACACAAAGCAAGGTAGGCATTGCTACCAGAAGGACAGGCGGATGGGCCAGGTGCGGAGGCTCATGTCTGTAATCTTAGCGCTTTGGGAGCCCGAGGCAGGCAAACCACCTGAGGTCAGGAATTCGAGACCAGCCTAACCAACATGGTGAAATCTCATCTCTACTAAAAATATAAAAATTAGCTGGGTGTGGTGGCATGCGCCTGTAGTCCCAGCTACTCAGGAGGCTGAGGCAGAGGAATTGCTTGAACCCGGGAGGTGGAGGTTGCAGTGAGCTGAGATTGCACCACTGGACTCCAGCCTGGGAAACAGAGCAAGACTCCATCTAAAAAAAAAAAAAAAAAAGAATAGGTGGATGGACTCTTGGTGACCCAGACAGGTATCATAGCCCAAGTAGGGTGAAGAGAGCATGCATGCTGATCGGGAGTCTGCCCAACCTGGGCTACCAGAGGTGAAGTAGAACCAGGAAGGTTGCTTTGTGGAGGGTTGCCCTGGCATTGGGTCCAAGCAGGTGGGAACCACCACATGGGTGGCCCAGTATGAGGAAGTAGAGGCTGAAGGTCTGTAGAGGGAATCTGCAGAGAGAATCTCTATAGAGGAGTGGTCTGGTGCAGGGAATTAGAGCCCAAGCTGGATGAGGAGAGCATCTGTGTGTGGGAGAGGGGTGGGAGGGAGAGCAGCCCAGAAAGTGGAATTAAGCCCAAGTTGGGTAAGAAGGGTATTTATGAAGGGAGCAGGTGGAAATGCAGATGGAAAAGTGGTTACAAACAGTGAAATATATTAAAGATAATGGGAGCCAAGTTTCTCATGGTTACAGAAAAGAGTAAAAAACATGAAAGGGAGAAAATGATAATAAAGCCTGTTGTGTTAGAAGTAATTAGTACGGGCTCTTGGTTTTTAGTATATATGGTAATGGAAATAAACAAGGTATCTATGTGTGTGTTTATGTACATACATACATCCCCTAACTCTGTCCACTGAGACAACTAGGAACAGTGACACCCCAGTTGTAATGAGCACTCCTAGCACCCAGATCATGGGTTCTAAGTACTATATTTCACCATAAGGAATGGGGTGGGGGGATTCCTAGGAGAAATGGCTGATTCCACGGTTGGTGCAGGGAATGTGTAAAATGAATCTGGAGGCTGGGCATGGTAACTCATGCCTATAATCCCAGTACTTTGGGAGGCCTAGGCAAGTGGATCACTTGAACCCAGGAGTTCAAGACCAGCCTGAACAACATTGTGAGACCTCGTCTGTATAAAAAATACAAAAATTAGCTGGGGGTGGTGGCATGCATCTGCAGTCCCAGCTACTTGGGAGGCTGAGGTGGGAGAATGGCCTGAGCCTGAGAGGCAGAGGATGCAGTGAGATGAGATCACGCCATTGCTCTGCAGCCTGGGCAATAGAGCCAGACCCTGTCTCAAAAAAGAAAGAAAGGGGGGGGGGGGAAACACACTTCAAGAAACAGTTAAAAAGAAAAAAAGAAATGAACATTTTCTTGTACTAGCAATCACAGAAGCATTAAAAGAATGACATCTTAAAGAGACATAGAAGCTAGTTTGAAGGGGTTCCCACTGGCCAAATATGGGACAATTTGAGTGTTATAATAAATGTAAGAATCAATAGCCCATTGAATAAAATAGGAAATCACAAGTCCATACAGATAAATTGATTAAAGTTTGATCATTGGGATATTAACATAGTTTTAAAGTTATTAATTGCAATAATCAACCCTGCAAAATCCTCGCTAATTGCAAATGGGAAAAGAGTGCACACTATCAGCAATGGAAGAAAATGAGATCATGTGTCAACTGAGAGAACACACCATTTCTGTGACATTCCTGACCAAGATTCCCACCCCACACTGCACCCCCCTCCCCCCTGCCCACCACTGAGACAGAGTCTCACTCTGTCATTCATCTTGGAGGGCAGTGGCATGATCTCACCTCACTGCAACCTCCACCTCCCCGGGTTCAAGCAATTCTCCTGCCTCAGCCTCCTGAGTAGCTGGGATTGTAGGCATGTGCCACCACGCACGGCTAATTTTTGTATTTTTAGTAGACAAAGGGTTTCACCATGTTGGCCAGGCTGGTCTCAAACTCCTGACCTCGTGATCTACCTGCCTCAGCCTCCCAAAGTGCTGGGATTACAGGCATGAGCCACCACGCCTGGCCCCTGACCAAGATCTATAATTCAAGTCTAATCATGGAGAAATATCAGAACCCCAAGTTAAGAGGTATTCTAGAAAACAACCTGCCTATAATCTTCAAAAGTGTCAAAGCTAGATGAATCAAAGAAAAAGAAACTGTTTCAGACTGAAAGAATCTAAAAAGATGTGACAAACAAATACAACCTGATTCTGTACTGAATCATTTCACTATAAAGATTATTACTAGAACAATGGGAAAAAAATTTTTTTGAGACTGGGTCTTGCTCTGTTGCCAAGGCTGGAGGTACAGTAGCACAATCACGGCTAACTGCAGCCTCGACCTCCAGGGCTCAAGCAATCCTCCTGCCTCAGCCCCCCAAGTAGCTGGGACTACAGGAGCACTACCACGCCTGGTTAATTTGTGTGGGGTTTTTTTTGTTGTTGTTTTTTAGAGATGGAGTTTTGCTATGTTGCCTAGGCTGGTTTCGAACTCCTGAGCTCAAGCAATCCACCCATCTCAGCCTCCAAAAATGCTGCGATTACAGGCATAAGCCACTGCACCTGGCCAGGAAAACATGAATGAGATCTGAGGACTAGTGGTTGTATTATGGTTACTTAGGAGAGTGTCCTTGTTGGTAGGAAATACTTGCTAAGATATTAGGGAGCATTGAGGCATAAGGATGGCAATGTATTCTCAAATGATTCAGGACAATACATGTCCATTGTACGTGCTTAAACCTTTCTATATGTTTGTCACGGTTTCAAAATAAGAAACTATTAACAATGGGAATTAAGAACAGATACTCAAAAACTTATACACAAATGTTCATAATAGTCAAAAGCTGGAAACAAGCCATATGCCCATCAGTGGATGAATGGATAAATAAAATGTGGTGTGGACATATACTGAGGTATTATTCAGCCACAAAAAAATAATGAAGTACTGATACGTGCTACAACATCAATGAACCTCGAAAGCTTAAGTGAAGACCAGGCGCAGTGGCTCATGCCTATAATTCCAGCACTTTGGGAGGCTGAGACAGGCAGATTACTTGACCAGTTCAAGACCAGCCTGGGCAACACGGCGAAACCCCATCTCTATAAAAAAAAAAAAAAAAAAAAAAAAAAAAAATTAGCCAGCCATGTTGGTTCACAGTTATAGTCCCAGCTACTCTGATGGCTGAGGCAAGAGGATCACTTGATTCCAGGAGGCAGAGGTTGCAGTGAGCCGAGATCGCACCACTGCACTCCAGCCTGGGTGCCAGAGCGAGACTCTTGTCTCAAAAAAATAAATAAATAAAACTTTAATAAAAGAAAAAGGAAACATGATCAGTGAAAGAAATCACAAAGGTCACATATTGTCTAACTGTATTTAAATAAAATACCCCGAATAACCCAAACCACAGAAGGAAAAAGCAACTGATAGTTGCCAGGGTCTGAGGGGAACAGGAAATGAAGAGTGACTGCTCAGGGCTATAGGATCTTCCTTTCAGACGAAAATGTTTTTTAACTTGATAGAGGCTGTGATTATACAACATTGTGAATGTACTAAATGCCACTGGACTGTACAGGTTAAAATATCTAGTTTCATGTTTATTTCAGCTCAATGAAAAAATACTAAAAATAGGCTGGGCACGGTGGCTCATGCCTATAATCCCAGGACTTGAGGAGGCTGAGGTGGGTGGATCACCTGAGGTCAGGAGTTCGAGACTAGCCTGGCCAACATGGCAAAATCCCATCTCTACTAAGAATACAAAAATTAGCTGGGTGTGGTGGCACATGCCTGTAATCTCAGCTACTCAGGAGGTTGAGGCAGGAGAATCGCTGGAACCCAGAAGGCAGAGGTTGCAGTGAGCCGAGATCGCACCACTGCACTCCAGACTGGGCAACAGAGCGAGACCCCATCTCAAAAAAATATCTTTTTAAATATATTTTTATATATAAATGTATGTATAGAAATATATTTCTGGCCAGATGTGGTGGCTCATGCCTGAAATTCCAGCACTTTGGGAGGCCAAAGTGGGTGGATCACAAGGTCAAGAGATCGAGACCATCCTGGACAACATGGTGAAACCCCGTGTCTACTAAAAATATAAATAACTGGGCATGGTGGTGCATGCCTGTAGTCCCAGCTACTCAGGAGGCTGAGGCAGGAGAATCACTTGAACCTGGGAGGTAGAAGTTGCAGTGAGCAGAGATTACACCACTGCACTCCAGCCTGATGACAGAGAGAGACTCTGTCTCAAAACAAAACAAAACCAAAAAAACCCAAATATATTTCTATATTGAAATAACTCTGCGTAGTAGGTTATAAGGGTAGAAGTCAACTAAAACCCTACTGCAGAAAGCCAGTCCAAGTTCATGGGATGTTGGACCATGATGTTAACAATGGAGGTGGTAATGAGTTTAATTCTAAATACATTTTGATGATACAGTCATGTGAGCTGTGAAAGGAAGAAATTAAATCACTAGTAATTCCAAGGATTTTAGATGTAGCAACTGAAAGAATATAGTTGCCTTCAGCTGATATGGGAAGCCTGCAGCAGGAGCCAAGGAACTGGAGTTCAGTTTTGGCCAAGCTGAGTTTAAGATGATTATATAAGATCACTGAACAGAGATTTAAATAGGTATTTGCCTATACAAGTCAGGAATTTGAGAGAGAAGTTTGGGCTGTAGATACAAAATTTGGAACTTGTTAGTGTCGCAATAATAGTTAAAACTGTTACCCAGGATGAGAACATCAATGAAGTGAATGTAGACTCAGAAGAGAACAGGAATAGGGACTGAACCCTGGAACACACTCATATCAAAAAGTCTAAGAGAAGAGATGTTGGCAAAAGAGACTGAAAATTACTACCCAGTGAGGAAAGCATGAACACACATGCTGTCCTGCAAGCTATGTGAAGAAAAGGTATCAAGGAGATGTGAAAGGAAATTCAATCTTGGGACCCCAAACTCATTAAGCCAAAGGAAAAAGTCACACTGGGAACTGGGTCATGCAAACCTGCCCACCTCCTTTTGGTTCCTAAATAAGATGGCTACGAGATGAAAAGCTACATGCCTCCCCCATATTTTGCCCACAAGGAAATTCCTAGTGAACTGCAAGATCTTTTAAGCTGTTTCTGTTAAAATTTCACCATGGCAATGTAAATTGACATCTTATCCTTACAGGTACAATCACCTCCAGCCCACCAGACACAAATGCATATCTGATTGCTCTCCTGTCCCATTTTGTCTATGTCATCTTACGTAAAAGGCAGATTCCCTGCATTTTCCCTCTGCCCCATTTATCTATGTCATCTTACGTTAAAAAAAAGAAAATGCAGAGTCACTGAACCAAAGGCAGGAATGACTATTTTTCCCTATCCCCCTTTTACATGAAAATTGTATACTTCTCAATATCCCGCCCTTTCCGCTTTAAATTTGGAGTCCTCAGTATCATGTTTGGAGAAACGCATAGATCTATCTCCTGGGCATGCATCCTTAACTTTGGCAAATGAACCTCCTAAAATGACTGAAACTTGTCTCGTCATTTATCTCAATTGACATCAGACTGTGTAATACTTGATGTCACATCCTGCTGATGGCTCACATCAGATGATAGAATTTTGAAGGTATGTTATTAGGAGCAAACACATTTGGGGTCCTTATGGGTAATTTTGTGAAATTACCCTGTTACGATTTTGAAATAGTCCTCTTTATTTCTTATGTTCTTGATCTTGAAGTACACTGTCAGATATTAATATAGCCATATCAGACAATAACTTTATTAGAGCTAGTGCTTGTATAGCTTTTACTTTCAATTCTTTAACTTTCAACCTATCAGTATCTTCACATTTAAAATGTGTTTCTTGGCCAGGTGTAGTGGCTTATGCCGATAATCACAGCACTTTGGGAGGCTGAGGCAGGAGAATCACTTAAGGCCAGGAGCTTGACACCAGCCTGGACAACATACCAAGACTGCATCTCCGCAAAAAACCTAAAAATTAGCTGAGCATGGTGGTGCATGACCGTGATCCCAGCACTTTGGGAAGCCAATGCAAGAGGATCGCTTAAGACCAGTAGCTTGACACCAGCCTGGGCAACATACCAAGATTGCCTCCCTACAAAAAATTGAAAAATTAGCTGGGCATGGTGATGCATGCCTGTGATCCCAGCACTTGGGAGGCTGAGGTGGAAGTATCACGTGAGCCCAGGAGTTGAAGGCTTTAGTGAGCAATGATCACACCACTGCACGGCAGCCTGGGTGACAGAACAAGACATAGTCTCTTAAAAAAAAAAAAATAAAGTGTGTCTCTTGTAAACAGCATATAGTTGGGTGATGCTTTGTTATTCGGGCTGACACAATCTGATAATGGAGTATTAATTCCTTTTGCACTTAATACAATTAATTATTGATACAGTTTCAGTTTACCATCTTGCTATTGGTTTACCAGTTATATCTTCGGTTCTTTGTTCCTTTGCTCAACCTTTTCTGCCTTCTTTTGGATTAAAAATTTTGTTTTTATTTTACTTTTACTTTTTAGCTATACATTTCTTTATTTTGTTCAATGGTTAGGCTTGACATTATTATATGTATCCTTATTTGTTGGCCTTGAATTATTTTATCACTTCATGCATAGAAAAACTATAGTTTCACTCACCTGTGCCCTGTGCACTGCTGGTATCATATATTTTACCTTTACATAAATTACATAATACATTTTTACCATTGCATTTTTGTCATTGCTTAAAATAGCCAGTAGTCTTCCAAATATGTTCAAGTTACCTTTATGCTACTTTCCATTCATTCCTGTACACCTGTTATTCAACAGATGGGAGTATTTCCCATTTAGCCTAAAATATTTTCTATATTATTCCTTGTAGTATTGGATCTGCTGACAAAGAATTCTCTCAGCTCATGTTTTTCTAAATCTTTATCTTCATTTTGAATTTTATTTTGGCTGGGTATAGAATTTTGGATGGGCAGGGGTTTGGGGCTTTTCTTAATTTGTACTTTGAAGAAGCAATGTCACCGTGTTCTGACTTCTGATGAGAGGTTTATTTCATTCATTGGTTGTTCCCCAGCACAAAATGTATCTTTTCTCCTCTGGCTGCTTTTAAGATTTTTTCTTTGCCTTTCAGCAATTTAATGATTTGCCAGGGTGTAGTTTTCCTTCTATTTGTCCAGACTGGGGTTGGATGAACATCTTGACTCTGTTCGTATGTTTCATCCATTTTGGAAAACATTCAGCCATTAATCTCTTTTTTGAGACAGGGTCTCTCCCTGTTGCCCAGGTTCAGGGGCAAGAAACCATTGCCCCTGAGCCATTGGTTTGCTTTGCCCAAACCATTGAACAAAGTATAGAGTGCAGTGGCAGGACCATAGCTCACTGCAACCCTGACTTCCTAGATTCAAGTGATTCTACCACCTCAGCCTCCTGAGTAGCTGGTGTGCACCACTATGCCTGGCTAATTTGTTGTAGACAGGGTTTTGCCGTATTTCCCAGGCCAAGCCATTATCTCTTTGAGTATTTATTCTCTTTCTCCTCCCTTACCCACCACCCTGGGGATTTCAGTCACATGTATTAAACCATTTGTTACTGTCCTTTGCGTCTCAAATGCTATTTTCTTCCATCTCTTTTCAGTCTGTTTCAGTTTAGATCATTTCTATTCTCTATCTTCAAGTTTACTGGTCCTTTCTGCTGCTGTGTCCAGTTTGCTGTTAAGCCCAATGAATAAATCCTTAACTTTAGATGTTGCTTATTTTAGTCCTATAGTGTCAATTTGGTTTTTTTACTAACATTTCATAGTTTTTAAAACTCTCCATGTTTTCATTCATTCATCTCATTTTTTCTATTTTCTTTAAAGTATTTATAATTGTTCAAGTCTTTAATCTGTTCATTCTAACATCTGGATCATCTGAGAGTCAACTTCTCTTAACTGTATTTCCTCTTGGCTATTTTCTCATCATTGTTTACACGTCTCATACATTGCTTTAATTGTATCTCAGACATTATTATTTAAAACTTAAATAATATTTTCCCCTGGAGAGGACATACACTTTCTTCTGTCTGGCAATCAGGGTGAGGAACTGATTACTTTGATCCAATCAGGAACTGCGCTGGGTTGAGGCTGGGTTGCCACTTTATTTTTGGTTCACTCCTGGTTTCAGTTTGTGTGTGTGTGTGTGTGTGTGTGTGTGTGTGTTTGTGTGTATGTGTGTGTGACGGAGTCTTGCTCTGTCGCCCAGGCTGGAGTGCAGTGGCATGAAATAGGCTCACCACAAGCTCCGCCTCCCGGGTTCACGCCATTCTCCTGCCTCAGCCTCCCAAGTAGCTGGGACTACAGGCGCCCGCCACCACGCCCAGCTAATTTTTTGTATTTTTAGTAGAGATGGGGTTTCACCGTGTTATCCAGGATGGTTTCGATTCCTGACCTCATGATCCACCCGCCTCGGCCACCCAAAGTGCTGGGATTACAGGCGTGAGCCACCGCGCCTGGCCCAGTTTCAAATATCTTAAAGGCAAGATTTGCCATGTTTATCAATCTTTATTTTCCAGCTCTTTCCTCAGCTTCCCACAGCTACTCAAACTCAGCAAAATTCTGAGAGAGGGGGAAAATAGGAATGAGGAAGAACTAGCAGTGCATTTGAAGTTTCTCTGTGTTCTAATCTGTCACCAGCCTACCCACAATGGTTTAGAGTTCTGCTGGTATCTCATTACCCCCAGAAAGTCCTCTGACTGTGGCAGATCAAATAATTGGCCTGTCCGTGTCCTAATTTGTTAATTTGCCGTGGGATGAAATTGGCTACAGCTTTCTCTCACCTAAAAAAGGCTTGTCCTTCTCTGGAATGCAGTTCTGTCAGAGGTTTTTGAACCAGAGCAACTTCATCTTGAGTAGGGGTTGGGTAAAATAAGGCTGAGACCTGCTGGGCTGTATTCCCAGGAAGTTAAGACACTCTCAGTCACAGGATGAGACAGGAGGTAGGCACAAGATACAGGTCATAAAGACCTTGCTGATAAAAAAGGTGAAGTAAAGCAGCAGCCAAATGCCAGCAAAACCAAGATGGCAACAAGAGCAACCTCTGGTCATCCTCACTGCTACACTCCCAGCAGTGCCATGACTGTTTACAAATGCCATGGCAACGTGAGGAAGTTACGCTATATGGTCTAAAAAGGGAAAGCATGAATAATCCACCCCTTATTTGGCATATAGTCAAGAAATAACCATAAAAATGGACAACCAGCAGCCCTCGGGGCTGCTCTGCCTATAGGGCAACCATTCTTTTATTCCCTTACTTTCCTAATAAACTTGCTTTCACTTTACGGACTCTCCCTCAATTCTTTAATGCTTGAGATCCAAGAACCCTCTTGTGTGGTCTGGATTGGAACCCCTTTCCACTAACATCATTCTAAGGACGACGGAAGGGACAACACTAAGGAAACCCCAACCCAAAGGCTCATTTTGGGTAAGTGGTGGCATCCAGTAACAGTTCCTTTACATTTCTTTGAAATATTTAGATTTTATACTTACGCATTTTATTATGGCAGAAATGATTGTCTATCGCAAACTTTTTCATCCTAACTAGAAGATATTTTTGACCAATATCTTAACTCTCCTTTCTCTCCCAATTTTCTTCCTATCACACTGGAAACACAGGTGTTTTTATACACCTCCTTCTTGCCAATTCCAGATGCCTAGCTAAGCATTAATCACGAATACTGGTATTTTCTACATATTTTATAAGTACTCTATGACCTGAATCCCTGGTTTAGCAATTAATATGCCAAAAAATAAAAAGATTACTGCAAAAAGAATTTAGTAACTTCCTTTCCAACAAGTAGGTAGGTTTACAAGACAATTTTGACTATAAAGGCCTATATTGAAAGTCAAAAACTGATCTTATTTCTATTCCTTTAACAAACCTTAATTCTTTTTTTTTTTTTTAGACGGAGTTTCACTCTTGTTGTCCAGCTGGAGTGAAATAGCACGATCTCGGCTCACCACACTCTCCACCTCCTTAGTTTAAGCCATTCTCCTGCCTCAGCCTCCCGAGTAGGTGGGATTACAGGCACCCACCACCATGCCTGGCTAAGTTTTGTATTTTTAGTAGAGACAGGGTTTGCCATGCTGCGCAGGCTGGCCTCAAACTCCTGATCTCAGGTGATTCATGTGCCTAAGCCTCCCAAAGTGCTGGGATTACAGGCATAAGCCACCACGCCCGGCCATTTTTTTTTTTTTTTTTTTTTTTTTTTGTATTTTTAGTAGAGATGGGGTTTCTCCATGTTGGTCAGGCTGGTCTCAAACTCCCGACCTCAGGTGATCCGCCCACCTCGGCCTCCCAAAGTGCTGGGATTACAGGCATGAGCCACCACGTCCCCAGAAGATACATGCCCCAAGCCAATTAGGGCCACATTTATGTATGTACTTGGGAAAGCAAAACAAATCAAATTACACATTTTAAGACATTAGCTCTGTACACTATAATCTTGTGTGGCGTGATAATGACAGTGGGAATTTGAGAATGGGGGAGGGGTTGAGAGAGGAGAAAGGAAGAAACTGGTCAGGCAGTTAGGGTGGGTCCTCGGTTGAATTCTTTCAAACAGAAGAACAGCTTGCAGGCACAGATAAGAGAACTTTCACAGGGGGGCTTGCCTAAGACGTGCCCACAGCCATACAGATAAAGGCTACACAAATGACTTGCCCAGATATGCCCACAATGGAAAATTCTGTCCCCTAACACATGCACAGTAAGGCAAACAAAACAATATGGAGTAACTGAAGCTAGGAGGTGGAGCTACCAGAAACTCACACCTTATGCAAATGAGATGCCCCGCCCTCATTGGTGTTTTTTTTTTTTATAAAAAGCCTTTGCATTTAACTGTAAAAATGGCAACCATCTTCCAGGTGCCCTCTCCGTGGCAGAGAGCTTTCTTCTTTTGCGTATTTAACTTTTGCTCCAACCTCACCCTTTGTGTCACGGCTCCTTAATTCTCTTGCTCGTGAGACAAAGAACTCTGGGTGATACCTCATGAGGAGAGACTGCTACATTGTGGTACTCTGGCCAGACTGTAATAGGGGCAAATACAAAGGGCCACTTTAGTGACAGATTCTTCAGAAAGCTTCTATAAACTCACATTAATTACTCACCCTTAAAAAAAAATGAACGTTTGTTTGTGGTTGTACTGAGTTGACTAGTGTCCCTCCAAAATTAATGTCCACCAGGAAGATCAGAAAATGACTGTATTTAAAAATAAATTCTTTGTAGGTGTAATTAAGCTAAAATGGGGTCATCCTGGATTAGGGTGGGCTCTGAATCTAATGACTAGTGTCCTTTGAAGGACGGAGAGATTTGGCCCGTAGCTCACAACTGTAACTCCAGCACTTTGGGAGGCTGAGGCAAGAGGATCACTTGAGCCTAGGAGTTCAAGACTAGCCTGGGCAACTCAGTGAGATCCCATCTGTATAAAAAATTAAACTAGCTGGGTGTGGTGGTGTACATCTGTGGTCCCAGCTACTTGGGAGACTGAGGTGAGAGGATCACTTGAGCCCAGGAGTTCAAGGCTACAGTGAGTTATGATCCCACCACTGCACACTCCAGCCTGGGCCACAGAGCGAGACGACATGAGGAGGAGGAAGAAGGAAGAAGAGGAGGAGGAAGAAGGAAGAAGAGGAGGAGGAGGAGGAACAAGGAAGAAGAAGGTGAGGAGGAAGAAGAGGAGGAGGAGGAAGAGGAAGACTTGAAGACACACAGAGATACAGAGTGAAGAGGGCCAGGTAAAGATGAAGGGAGATATTGGAGTGATACATCTGCAGCCAGGGGACACCAAGAACTGCCAGCCACCTCTAGAAGCCAGGAGACAAGCCTAGAACAAAGTCTCTCTTCGAGTTCCTGGAAAGAATCAACCCTGCCAACACCTTGACTTAGGACTTCCAGCCTCAAGAACTGTTAGAGAATCCATTTCTGTTGTTTTAGGCCACTCAGTTTTTGTTAATTTGTTATGGCTGCCCCAGGAAACTAATAGAGTAGTTAATTCTCTCCTTTAAAATGACCCAGGGGAAGAAAAGCAACAAAAAGTTCTGATTGTTATTTTTTTCTTATCTCTCTGATACTGATAATGACTTGTCATGTGCAGAAAGAATTGTTTGTGTATTTGTCACATGTATCTGAAGAGGATAATCGAACCTCTAACTAGGAAAACAAAAATAGTCAACGGCAATAGCAAAATGCCATTGGCTACAAGACTCATGACAATAAGAAAAATGTTCCAAAATATGTGATAAAGGTGATGATTTCACAAGGAGATTAGCTGGTTGGTCAATGTGCAGAGCTTGAGAGAGCAACATGGAGTCAAGTGAACAAGTTGTTGAATTAGAGATAATGTAAATCTGGGTTATGCAGGTTGTCTCACACCTCTAATCCCAGCACTTTGGGAGGCCAAGGTGAGCAGATCACTGGAGGTCAGGACTTCGAGACAAGCCTGGCCAACATGGTGAAACCCCGTCTCTACCAAAAATACAAAACTTATCCAGGCCTTGTGGCATGGGCCTGTAGTCCCAGCTACTCAGGAGGCTAAGACAGAAGAATCACTTGAGCCTGGGAGGCTGAGGTTGCAGTGAGCTGAGATCACACCACTGCACTCCAGCCTGGGCAACAGCAAAAGACCCTGCCATACACACCCACACCCACACACACACATGGAAATTATGGTTTAGAAGTCATACAACTGGAGGCTACAAGATTCTGACCCTCCCTAAACTGCCCCTCAGATCAGTGCTTGAGATATTTTGCAGACCCTGTACTTGATGGATCAAGTACACCACCCAGATCAATAAACTGGCTCATCTGATCTTGTGGCCCCGACCAGGGAACTGACTCCGTATAAGAGGACAGCTTCAATTCTCTATGATTTCATCTCTGACCCAACCAATCAGCACTTCCAACTCACTGGCCTTCCCCCTACCCTAAAGAACTCTAATCCCCGAATCCTCAGGGAGACTGATCTGAGTAATAATAAAACTCTGATCTCCTGCACAGCTGGCTCTGCATGAATTACTCTTTCTCTTTGCAATTCCCCTGTCTTGATAAATTGGCTCTGTCTAGGCAGCGGGCAAGGTAAACCCATTGGGTGGTTACACAATTACTATTACAATGATACCATTTATTGACCATTGTGTGCTGGACACTGCTAATTGCTTTACATCATCTAATTTAAAACCCCATTTGGTTGCTATTATGACTCCAATGTTCAAATGAGCAGAAGTGAAGCTTTGAAAATTTAAGTAATTTGATGCATGTCACACAGGCAAGTGGCCAAGGATTTGGATTCAGTCTGCAGTATCTCAAAAGCCATGCTCTAAGTCTAAGCTTCTATGCATCTCTCATTTCAAGGAAAAAAGAGTGCACTAGAGTATTGGGTTAGATGAAAATTCAGAATTCTTCTAATTTTCTTTGGAGGCTCTTATAAATGATTTATACGATCCTTTCCTAAATATTTCCAAAGTGACATTTGATTTGATAGTTGATTTTTAATTTCTGGTTCTTTTATAAATAGAGGAATATGTACTTACTATGGAGTATATCCAGAGTGCTTGGTGGGTTCTTTCTTTTTTTTTTTTTTTTTTTTTTTTTTTTTGAGATGGAGTCTTGCTCTGTTGCCCAGGCTGGAGTGCAGTGGCACAATCTCAACTCACTGCAACTCCACCTCCTGGGTTCACGCCATTCTCCTGCCTCAGCCTCCTGATTAGCTGGGACTACAGGCACCTGCCACCATGCCCGGCTAATTTCTTTTTGTATTTTTAGTAGAGACAGGGTTTCACCATGTTAGCCAGCATGGCTACGATCTCCTGACCTGGTGATCCGCCCGCCTCGGCCTCCTAAAGGGCTAGGATTACAGGCATGAGCCACCGCGCCCAGCTGGTGGGTCCATTCTTAAAGAGAGTTAGAGGGGCAGAGTGAAGCTTCTCCAGAAACATTAAGTGAAGAATGACAAATTAATCAAGCATTTGTAACCACATCCTTTAATGAGAGAAAAGTTTTTCAAGAAACAACTGCCTTACTGCAAGGCAAGGCGAGTCATTAATTTAATAATTACAAAGCAGCAATTTTGGGCCAGGCACAGTGGCTCGTGCCTTTAATTGTTGCACTTTGGGAAGCTGATGGAGGAGGACTGCTTGATCCCAAGTTCAAGACCAGCCTGGGGAACATAGCAAGTCCCCTATCTCTATAAAAAAAAAAAAAAAAAAAAAAAAAAAAAAAAAAAGGATAAAGTAATAAAAATTGGCTGGGTGTGGTGAGTGCCTATAGTCCTAGCTTTTAGGGAGACTGAGATGGGAGGATCCATTGAGCCCAGGAGTTTGGGACCAGCCCATAGAGAAGCCTCATCTCAAAAACAAAAAAAAAAAAAGAAAAAAAAAAACAGCAATTTTTGAAAACATTATTGTAGAAATCAGATACTCTTGCTAACAGGTTTCGGTTTGTTTTGGTCTGAAAAAGGAAAGTACGAAGACACAAGGCTTAGTTTGGATTCCTTTAAACATTCTTATCTTTTTAAAAGGAGAATTGTCCAATTAAAGTTGGAAAAATTACAAAGTACAATTATATATCCTTCTGCTGAGCGTGAGACCTCCTTCTGTCCGCTACGGATTTCCCCTAGATGCTGTCATCCCTGATTGTGGATCACAAGTCCTAGTGGTTCACTTTGATTCAGAGCCTCAACTCACCAGGCGTTGAAATCTGCCACCATCCAGCTCTGACAAAGGGACATTAACAGCTGAGTGTTGTCAGTGTGCTGATGGTCTTATTGCCAACACCATTTCCTCATTTCTCGAGTGGTATCATAGCCCATTTTATAGGAGCAATGGATAGAAATGGATCCCAAGGCACTAAGATAATATCCTGGACCAAAACTTCTAATAACTTTTTTTTGAGACAGGGTCTCACTCTGTCGCCCAGGCTAAAGTGCAGTGGTATGATCATGGCTTACTGCAGCCTCGGTCTCCCGGGCTCCAGGAATCCTCCTGACTCAGCTTCCCTGGTAGCTGGGACTATAGGCACCCATCACCATGGCCCAACTAATTTTCATGATTTCTCGTAGAGACGGGGTCTCATTATGTTGCCCAGGCTGCTCTAGAACTCCTGGGCTTAAATGATCCTCCCACCTCGGTCTCCCAAAGTGCTGGGATTACAGGCATGAGCCACTGCACCAGGCTGAACAGAACTTCTATTGCCAAATGTTATAATGCCCAATTCTCTCTTGGGCTTTTTCCAGAGTTGCAACTACAATGATACCTATGCAATTAAGCAATTCTGTTGGCATGAATTTCTACCATTCTTCTGTGTTTAAAGAGATGATGAAATTGGTTGTCTGAAGTCATGTGCAAGGCCAGTACTTAACAATCACTCTACAAATAAACTCCTCAGTATTTGTGATAAAGTTAAGTAAGGGACATATTGAAGAAGACAAGTTTCTGCCTCATGGTTGCTTACACTTTGAGACAGACTTCTAATAGAACCCTTCTGCCTGGAAGCACAGAGTAAGAAATCTCCAGACAATTAAAAGCCTGTAGTGGCTGGGTACAGTGGGTTTACACCTGTAATCCCAGCACCTTGGGAGGCCACGGCTAGAGGATCACTTGAGGTCAGGAGTTCAAGACCACCCTTACCAACATGGTAAAATCCCATCTCTACAAAAAAAAATAAATAAATACAAAAATTAGCCAGGAGTGATGGCAGGCACTTTATCCCAGCTCCTTGGGAGGCTGAGGCAGGAGAATCACTTGAATCTGGGAGGCGGAGGTTGCAGTGAGCTCAGATCGCGCCACTGCACTCCAGCCTGGGCAGCAGAGCAAGACTCTGTCTCAAAAGAGAGAAAGCTAATAGTGAATCACAGTGATCTGCAAGTTTTCAAACATAATACTGAGGTCTCTTTTCTGTTGGTGCTTCTTAAGCTGCTTGCTGCTTTGATCATCTGAAGCTGCTAATGAAGTCTTTATCTCACATTTTGAATTTGTACCTGCTCTTTTGACATTTATTGCTGCTGATGTAAAAGATATTTCACCAATAATACAGGCTTGCTCTGCTTTATGGTCATTTGTATGTCTAAGAATTCATCACACTCTAAGAGCAGAGAGTAGTAATTTAAAATAAGGCAAAATAATATGGCTGGTGATGAACTATTCATCTCTGCTAAACACATTTTAATAAATATCCCTGTATTAGTTAACAACTATAAAAGGAAACGTTTAAGATTAAGAAGAGCGTATGTGAAAGGCCCCTATCTTCCTATTACTATAGCACCACTCATATTTGTAGGGTTTGAGACAGAGTCTCGCTCTGTCACCCAGGCTGGAGTGCAGTGGTGCCATCATAGCTCACTGCGACCTCCAACCCCTGGGCTCAAACGATCCTCCCTCCTTGGCCTCCCCAGTAGCTAGGACTACAGGGGCACACCACCATACCCGGCTAATTATTTTTCTTTTTTAGTACAGACAAGGTTTCACTATGCTGCCCAGGCTGGTCATGAATTTTTTAGCTCAAGCTATCCTATGGCCTCAGCTCCCCAAAGTCCTGGGACTACAGGCATGAGCCACCATATCCAGCTCTTTGTGTAGGCTTTTATTTGAAACAAAATTCCTTCTATATTGGTCATTAGGACACTGTCAGCTGCATAAAATAAAACACAGCTCAGAATGGCATAAACAATAAAGACACTTGTCACAACGATTGAAGTCTAGAGGTAGACCTTCCACAGAGCTGCTTAACTTAGCAGTGATGATATCATCAAACATCCAACGCTTTCTTTTCTAGGGTGACCAACTTGTCCCAGTTTTCTGGGACTTTCCTGGTTTTAGCACTTCAAATAAGATGTCCCGAGAACCCCCTTAGTCCGAGATAAACCTGGATGGTTGGTCACCCCATGAGTCCTTTCACCCTCAGGGTGCTAGCTTTGGTCCTGGGGCCTGTGCTCTCATTGCTAAAAATGACTACATCAGCTCGCGTTCTCTACATTCAAATTCATTCAGAGACAGAAAAGGCTATTTCTCTTTCTGGACCTCTATTTTAAAGCATTAAACTGTCCTAGAAACTGTCCAACAGATTTCCCCAGACGTCCCATTGGCCGGAACTATCTGACGTCCCCCTTTCCTCAACCAGACACTGGATGAGGAAAGGGAATTGACAGGACAGGTGTATCCTAATCAAGATTCAACTGCCTGGGGATGTGGACGTCATCTCCCCCAAGCAGTGATGGGGAGAACAAGAAAAAGAGGTCAAGGCACAAGGATCGCTTGAGACCAGGAGTTCGAGAACAGCCTGGATAATACAGTAAGATCTCGGCCTCTAGAAAAAATACAAACATTAGCCAGCCATAGTGGTGCATGCCTATAGTCTTAGCTACTGGGGGGCTGAGGCAGAAGGATTGCTTGAGTACAGGAGTTCGAGGTTGCCATGAGCTATGATGGTACCACTGCACTGCAGCCTGAGCGACAGAGCAAGACACTATCATAAGGAAAGAAAAACAAAGAAAGGTGATAGTGGGTGATGATGGATTTGGACATTGTCCATGCAGCAGATATTGTTGGTTGCCTATGAGTTCCATCTTTTTAGTTTTGTCTGCCTCTCCATCCCTGTTGATTCCTTGGGGTAAGGAGAATTCTTTCCTGTTCATGTTTTAGGATGCCTGGGATGGATGCGGGGCGGGATGGGGGTGGCGGTAAGGAAAGGGCCTTTACATAATTTGGAAAGCCTTCTCTGGTTATTCTGAGATTTTTTTTTTTTCTCCTCTCTGCATCATGATCATAAGCCCCAGTAACACAAGCTAGACTCCCATGCCTTCAGATAAACGGTGCTGGTATTTCCGGAGTCTCATTTCTCTAGAATATTAGATTCCAGCATTGCAGACCTGAGATTTTTTTATAAATGAAAACCTGTTTGGATCTACCTTTACCTACCTATGAAATGTCACCAATTAACCTGGTATCAAAGCAGAGTGCAGTGGGTATGTAGCAGGCGTCTTCTGTATGACCTGGTGCTCATTAGGTAAGCTACTTAATGTTTACATCATAGCAAGCTACTCAATGAAAACCTCCCTAGCACAACCACCAATTTATCCATAAGGTGCCCCTCACTGGGGGAAATGTTTCACCTTGCCTTCCAGAGCCAGCAAGACTCATTTAGAATTCATTTTCAATTTTCTCCCAGATTCTCCATCACCAAAACATTGGATTTAAGCCTTAATGCTCCCAAGCTGCAGCATTTCAAAGACAGACTGAAGTAGCATGTGAGTTCCAGGTTAAAAAACAAAAAAACAGAAACACAAAACAAAACAAAAACCAAAGGTGTCAAACATTAAAGCGAGCCATTTTTCTGCCTAAACTGGTAGACATCTTTGTGAGACTTAAAAATGACTGAAGCAACACCTTCAATATTTTCAATGAACTGCAATCCAATGACCCCGTGAGTTGCTTTTTCGGTATGTCTGTACTGAAGATTTTTATCTCCACACACTCTCCCTCTACCGAGGACCTTACTGCCACATCTGCCATATCACATCAACAGTAGTGAACGTCCTTTGCAAATGCAAATATTTGTAAAATATTCTCAGAGTAGGTGGGGACAGAGTTCACTGATAGTTTAGGATAATTACAGGGGCTCTATGCGCAAATGTCAACACAGAAAAAAATTAGCAGAAAATGGGGCAAAGTGACAATACAAATGGCCAGATTCCCTATTATCACTTGCTGTACATCTCACAAGACAGCTGATTCCCCGCTCTGTACGGGTTCCAGCATCCAGTGATTTATTGGGTAATTCAGCATTTGCTAGTATGTCTTGTGCTAATTAAATGCATCGCACTCTATTCAGAAATGTCACAATTGATTTGTCTTCTGCAAGCACTGACTTTATTTCAATCTTCTGAAAAAGATTTTATGAGCCCCAGATAACTTATCCTGGCACATTCATCTCCCAGGGTAGCTTCTAGGAGTGGGGGCAGTAAGAGAGGAAACCCCCAGCGAACATTTAATACAAATACCTTTGCGGACATCTTATTTATCCGTCATATGCCATGTATCTGAGTAACAGCGTAGGTATGGCAAAATTACAAACTGCTCCATTAGCCTATAAAAGCATTTAAACATGACAGAAGTTAATGTGAAATGATATTGGCAGAACTTATTGGATGCTGTTAGATCAATCCCAGAAAACATGTACTTCGAAAGTGGGTTATCTATTATGGGGTGTTTACTTATTCACAAATTGATTTTGATGAAATTTAGCTATTAACTAACTTGCATACAAGAGGAAATCTCATAATGTCATTTCAGGGGCGTGGGTGGGGAGAAAATACAATTTAGTGAACATTTTAGGAGATGTAACACATCCCACAGTCGCATAGAATAACAAAGGTCGAGGAAGACGAAACAACTAGCTATTTTTTTTTTTTTTAACTCCAGGTGGTTTTCTGCTACTTCACTTCACCTTGTGAACCTAGTTGCAGCCTCCAGGTTCGGTGTGTTCTTTCAGGACCAGCTACAGGAAAAATATCCAGCTTAGTCCAGGGGAAATTAAAATTCAGCCTCAAGCAGCCACTGCTTATGAATTGATAATCGTGCCACAGAAAAGGAAAGATGATCACATACGTCCCATTGGAAAAGAGTGATTACTGCAAATACGAGACAAGGAAAAGATTACTCAAAGAAGAGCCGCTATGCAGCCTTCAGCAGGGAAATTTTAGGAGTCATATTCCTGGAAATCAGTAACTCAGTAGCATGGATTAATCCATGTGTCTATTTATGTTAATATTTGTGTTTGAGTGCAAAACTGCATCCCTGCATAGTAATATCATCAACTTTCAGAGTCGATTTGGTCTTCTATTAAAGACATGCTTTTCCTGTGAAACTAACTAGAATGCCAACCATGATGGCAGAGCTCCTCAGAGTTCAAGTAGGTGTCCTATTAAAATGGCCATTGCCTTTTAGTTCCTATGTATTATAGAGAAAGTCAATATGTGAGACTAATTAAGTTATTCAGAGGTCCTTAGAATCAGCTATCCTGGCCAGCTTCTAAAATAGTGCAATTAAATATTTTTCAAGTCACTCCATGAGATTTGGTTTGTGAATAACTAAATAATCCACAAATGTCTATTGGAAAATTCTTCTGCAAAAATACAAAAGCAAAGTATAAGGTAACAGTTTACTAATTTCGCATGCCTCTCGACTTTAAAGTATACTATTCTTTTCATTTAATAGAAAAACCAAGATGCAGATGCCTTAAGTGACCACACTTCATACTTAAAAGTATACAGACAGGTGCAAAATGGCAGAACTGAAATGAAAAAAACAGCCTTCCAACTCTCATTTCTACCTCTTTATACCATAGCACAGTAGAAACTATTGTAGGTCACTATATAAACAAAAAGCATTGTCAAGAAAGATGGGCCAGGTGCTGTGGCTCATGCTTGTAATCCCAACACTTTGGGAGGCCAAGGTGGGCTGATCACTTGAGGTCAGGAGTTCGAGACCAGCCTGGCCAATATGACAAAACACCATCTCTACTAAAAATACAAAAATTAGCCAGGCACGGTGGCGTGTGCTCATAGTCCAGCTACTCGGGAGGCAGAGGCAGGAGAATCGCTTGAGCCCAGGAGGCAGAGGTTGTAGTAAGCCAAGTTCTAGCCACTGCACTCCAGCATGGGCAACAGAGCGAGACTCCATCTGGAAGGAAGGAAGGAAGGAAGGAAGGAAGGAAGGAAGGAAGGAAGGAAGGAAGGAAGGAAGGAAGGAAGGAAGGAAGGGAGGGAGGGAGGGAGGGAGGGAGGGAGGGAGGGAGGGAGGGAGGGAGGGAGGGAGGGAAAGAGGGAGGGAGGGAGGGAAAGAGGGAGGGAGAGAAGGAAGGAGAGAGAGAGAGAGAGAGGGAGAGAGGGAGAGAGAAAAAGAATTAACCTAATTCTAAATTAGTTTAATATCATAACTTCTTTTTAACAATTTTTTTTTTTTTTTAGAGATGGGGTCTCATCATGTTGCCCAGGCTGGTCTCAAACTCCTAAGCTCAAGTAATTCTCCCATCTCAGCCTCCCAAAGTCCTGGGATTACAGGCATGAGCCACCATGCCGAGGCTAATATGCTATCTTCTTAAACACCAAGGTGTAGTGGACGATGGGCTGTGCTGCCCAGATCTCCCCATCAGAATTGAAGGCCTCACTCCACAACTGTTGGAAATGTTGGTGACAGAATCCCCAGCACTGATCCTTTTCCAGGAACTGCCCTTAATCAAAGGTGGCATGCCTTCCAGAGGGAAGCCCATTTCCAGTGACTGCCCCAAAGAGGAGTGGAAAGTCTTGACTCCTTGCCTCAAGGTGGGGTGACACTGAAGACATCTCAGTTTAAAAGTCTCCGTGGGAATCACTGAGGTCTCTATTATGGCTGTGTTGCAACTAGACTTCTCCATTGATCCCGTTTAGCTTCCCTACCTCCCTTACATGTAAATTTCCTAATAAACCTCCTGGAAGCTCATCTCCATCTGAGAACCTGTCTACCATTGAATGGGGCCTCTGAAAATAAGCATCAGATTGAGCCCAAAAGTCAAAGAATTTCACATTTTGAGTGCACTAGAAATAAGAATGCAAATATGTTTTTGAAATAATATTTTACTAATTATTATCTCCCTATTTTTGGTTACATATGATTCACACTTATTTTGTTAATCACTCATTCTAAAATTAGATGTAATAATTATTTGAGTTGTAGGTTCACGGTAAAAAAAAAAACAACTCATACAGATTGTAACAAATTAAAAACATTAATAGGTTTGAGAGTTTAGATATACATTTCTTTTGAGATGGGGTCTTTCTATGTTGCCCAGGCTGGTCTTAAACTCCTGGGCTCAGGTGATCCTCCAGCCTCAACCTCCCCAAGTGCTGGGATTACAGCCATGTGCCACCATACCTTGCAAAACATATGCTTTTATTACCCAAAAAAAAAACATGAAAAGCAGCTGGGCGCAGTGGCTAATGCCTGTAATCCCAAAACTTTGGAAGGCTGAGGTGGGTGGATCATCTGAGGTCAGGAGTTTCAGACCAGCCTGACCAATATAGTGAAACCCTATCTCTACTAAAAATAGAAAAATTAGCCAGGCAAGGTGGTGCACACCTGTAGTCCCAGCTACTTGGGAGGCTAAGACAGGAGAACTGCTTGAACCCAGGAGGCAGAGATTTCAGTGAGTCGAGATCCTGCCATTGCACTCTAGCCTGGGTGACAGAGTGAGACTCTGTATTAGAAAAAAAAAAAAAAAAATTGAAAAGTGATTTTAATCAAAGTTTATAAAAATTATAAAACATAAATGTAAAAAAAATACCTTTCTTTAAACTCAGCATTGTAATAAGAGTTTACTCAGAGGTTTGGGGAAAATGTGCAAATAAATAAGACAGCAAATTAAATAATTATCCAAATGATGGTGGAGACATAAAGTACCAGTAGGTTCTTAAAAAATGAATTTTTAAATCAATCTACAGATTACAGTTCTACAAAAGATAATCAGGTAAATAAACCCCCAAATGCATTTGTGGAAATTCAATACTCATTAATGATAACAAAGAAACGTTTACCAAAGTAAGAATAGAAGAGACTTCCTTAATCTGACAATGTCTCTCCAAAATCCACAGTTAATTCTGAAATATTCAAATATTTCGCCAAGTTGAGAAAAAGACAAAGATGCTAGTAGCAATTTTATTGAAAATCATATAGGTCTAGCTAGTGTAATAAGGCAAGAAAAATAAAATATGCGTTAGAATTAGAAAGCAAAAAAAAAAATTGTTCATTATTTGTAGTTAAAATGATTTTCACAGACAACATGTAAAAGAAAGAATGATTATTAGAAATAGCAAATAAATTCAGTGAAGTCGCTGGTTCCAAGATTAGTGTATAAAAATCAAGTGTATTTCTAAAGATCAGCAACAAAAAATAGAGTCTAAATAATTATGCCATTTAAAATAGCATCAACAAACATAACAAGTTGGGGATAAATCTGAGAAAAGGTGTGTAAAATTTTGATACTGAAAATTGTAAGATGCTATTGGGAGAAATTAAATAGGATTTAAGTCAATGGATAAATGTATTTATGGTTTGCAAGAGCAATATTATGAAGGTTTCAGTTAATGAAGCTAAATGCATACCTTCCTTATGATCTAGCCATTCCACTCCCAGATATTTATGGAAAAAAATAAAAACATATTCACAGAAACACATTCATGAATGCTCATACCAGCTTTACTTATAATAGCCAAAAACCAGAAATAACTGAAATATTTATTAATAGCAAAGTGAATAAACACATTGTGGTACGTTTATACATTGGAATTCTAATGAGCAATAAAAAAAGAACAAACCAATGATAGACACACGAGAAGGATACATCTCAAAAACATGATGAATAGAAAAACAGACATAAGAGCAAATACTTTGGGTGCAGTGGTTCACACCTGTAATCCTAGCACTTTGGGAGGCTGAGACGGGTGGATCCCTTGGGCCCAGAAGTTCGAGACCAGCCTGGGCAACATACAGAGATCCTGTTTCTACGAAATCATTTAAAAATGTAGCTGAATGTGGTGGCACACACCTGTGGTCCTAGCTACTTGGGAGGTTGAAGTACAAGGATTTCTTGACCCATGAGTTCAAGACTGGAGGAAGCAATGATTGTGCTACTGCATTCCAGCCGGGCAACAGACAGGTTTTTATATATTTTTATGTTTTTATTTCAATAGCTTTTGGGGTATAAGTGGTTTTTTGTTACATGGATCAATTGTGTAGTGTAAAGTTTAAGGAGGATTTTTTTTTGGTTTTTTTTTTTTTTTTTTTTTTTTTGGAGACAGAGTCTCACTCTGTTGCCCAGGCTGGAGTGATACAATCTTGGCTCACTGCAACCTCCACCTCCCAGGTTCAAACGATTCTCCTACCTCAGCCTCCCAAGAAGCTGGGATTACAGGCACATGCTACCATGCCCGGCTAATTTTTTTTTTTTTTTTTTTTGAAACGGAGTCTCGCTCTGTTGCCCAGGCTGGAGTGCAGTGGCGCGATCTCGGCTCACTGCAAGCTCCGCCTCCCGGGTTCATGCCATTCTCCTGCCTCAGCCTCCTGAGTAACTGGGACTATAGGCGCCTGCCACCACGCCCAGCTAATTTTTTTTTGTATTTTTAGTAGAGACAGGGTTTCACCGTGTTAGCCAGGATGGTCTCGATCTCCTGACCTTGCGATCTGCCCGCCTCGGCCTCCCAAATTGCTGGGATTACAGGCATGAGCCACCGCGCCCGGCCTAATTTTTGTATTTTTAATAGAGATGGGGTTTTACCGTGTTGGCCAGGATGGTCTCCAACTCCTGGCCTCAAGTGATCCACCTGCCTTGGCCTCCCAAAGTTCTGGGATTACAGGTGTGAGCCACTGCGCCCGGCCTGAAGTCTGAGGTTTTAGAGCACCTGTCACCTACAGGTCTTTTCAGACACTGTCTCAAAACTTAAAAGAATAAATACTACAAATTTCCATTTATATAAAATTCTAGAACAGGCAAAACTGATCTGTAGCGACAAAGCAGATCAATTTATGCCTGGGGCTGGTATAGAGAGGAGCCAGGTAGGGAAGAGAGCTTTTTGGTGTGATGGAAATGTTCTTTAACTTGATTGTCAAGATGATGACACAGCCATATACGATTTTCAAAACTCAAACTTCACACTTAAAATGGGTGCAATAAATTGTATTTCAAAAGTCAAAATTTTTAAAAATTACCATTTATAGGCATGCACAGAATGAGAACTCATTCTACATAAACTCAGTATACTCAGAAGGTATATAGCAATGTGCTACCTCCAGGAACAAAGAGATCTTGCAAATTTTAGATGGATATTTAAAACTCTGTATCAGGATTCTAGCAAAAAGTAGAAAGAGATGACATACTAAAATTAGGTCATTTGAGGAAATTTAATAAAGGGATTATTTAAAAGACACAAGCAGAGTGTAAGAAAACCATAAGAGAAAGTGCAGTAGCAGAGGGCTAACAGCCCCAAGACCACAGGCACAAGGAAGGAAGTGGCCACCAGGATAAAGAAGAGTCCTGTAGGCCGGGTGCAGCGGCTCATGCCTGCAATCCCAGCGCTTTGGGAGGCCAAGGTGGGAGGATCACTTGAGTCGAGGACTTCAAGACCAGTCTAGGCAACATAGTGAGACCTCATCTCTAAGGGAAAAAAAAAAACAAAAAGTTTTAAAAACTAGCCAGGCGTGATGGTGCATGACTATGGTCCCAGCTACTTGGGAGGCTGAGGCTGGAGGATAGCTTAGGTCCAGGAGATCGAGGTTGCAAGGAGCCATGACGGTGCCACTGCACTCCAGCCTCCAGAGTAGAGCAAAACTGTCTCAATTAAAAAAGGAGTCTTGTAGAGAGTATCACCTGAATAGGATCTTTAGGAGGCAGGCAGCCAGCTAGAAATGACATGCAGGGAGAGGTTGGGGGAGGAGAGAGAAATATCCAGACTCACTGTCTCCACTCCCTCCTGTCTCCTGCTCTGCCTCCCACTTTGCTGAACACACCTGGAAGCCAGAAGGAAGGTGCTCGGTGATGTCCATACAGACCAGCCTCTTGGGTATCAAGTAAAGACAGAAGCGTGAATGCGGAGAGGCAAGTAGAACATAAACAGCATAACTTCCAACTCCTTCTATCCTCTCACTGCCCCCCGCCCCAGTTTTCATTTTGGTAGGTAAAGAGTGGGATCAGGAATTTGATACTTTTTTTTTTTTTTCCTTCTTCTTGGTGGAGACGAGGTCTCCCTGTGTTGCCCAGGCTGGTCTCAAACTCCTGGCTGCAAGCAATGCTCCTTTCTCGGTCTCCCAAAGTGCTGGGATTACAGATGTGAGCCACAGCACACCACCAGGAATTTAAACCTTTAAATGCTATGTAGGTCAAGTCCAACAGAGCTTAAGGAAAAAAAGAGAGTAAAACAAAAATAAAATAAAATAATAAAAGTGATGTGGGTGATCCTGACGACAAGTACATGCCCTTGGATCACTTCACAAAACTTCTGCTCTGAGTTCACCATCAGCACTTAAAATTTATAATATGTCTACCTGGACACCAAGTCTCATGAGTATCTAATTTTCACTATACTTACTGTAGATTCCATTCGCCTAAGAATAGAAAAAGGCATTGAGTATTTATAAATCATGCTTTCTGGGTGTCTGATGGAATCAATACCGCAGGCAAAGGCACTTCATTGACTGTTGGACGCCTAGAAAATTAAAGTATTGTATCTGGAACACATGGAAAGATAAAAGTAGGTTCTTTCCTCTCCAGGAGTTAAGGAGCTTATAGCTCAGGTCTTTACCTTTGAAGCCTCCAGTAAGGAAGCCCCGAAGGTCACAAGAAACATGGAAATCATCAATGTCAAGCTACTCAACTGTTCAACATAAGATGACAGAATCATCAGATAGTCACAGGCAGGGACATTTTCCCATAAATACAGCAGCTGTTAGGAAAAGAGATCAGCTTTCCTCAAAGCCACCCTTTATCTTTTGGAGGAGGGTCTCGAAATAACTAGAAGAGCAACAGGCATTTGTGTTCAGGTTCTAGGGAGAAAAGTTCAAGACTTTTCCCTAGAGGCAAGTCACATGACCCACACGTAAAACTCTCCAGATTCATTTCACTCACAGTGAAGTGAGAAAAATTCAGTAAACTTTAACATCAGCACAGACGCAATCCCATTTTCACAGATGTGTATTTTGATAGTACAAAAAGTTCTGTTTTTACTTTAAAGTACTCTTACAAGGAAAAAATAGAACTGAGATGGTAAGTTCTGTAAAGAATGAACTTTGAATGTATTTTTATCTCAAATTCACGTAAAAACAGTATGATGCATACCTCATATGATAAGACCGTTCCTAACTCATCTAGAACGCTTCCATTTTCATGTAAATACCAAAGTAGGTACATAACTTTTTTGTAAAGAGTACATAAACATGTTCATCGCTAAAATGACATAAAATCTAAGCACAGTTTTGGTAAAAATGATATCTCTAAAATGTCTCTAATTTTTCCCACAATAAGACATCAACCCTACTTTTTTTTTTTTAAAGAAGAGTGGTTATTATAAATTCCACCCTCTAATTCCTTTTTGTTCTCTTGATCAGTATTTGATGCAATTCTACTATCAGAGTATCTGTTTTTATAGACAAGGACTATGAGAGACACAGCAACTTCTCGAGTCAAGGAACTTTGAATATGGAACCACAATTAACCAAACAGAAATACATGGGTCAATTTCTATGAAGTCAGTGCAAAGTAATTTCTGCCATGTAGCTATAAAGGATGTTTCTATAAAATCTTCTCTAGAATTCAGTAGGGAAATGAGAGTAACTGTCTCCCCTTAGCTTCTCCACTCTGCCTCATTCTAGACCTGCTGCTAACATTTGGGGAGTAGAAGGTTAAGTTGACAAATGTAGATAGATATATTTGTTTAAATATTTTCACATTAAAAATCCAGCTAAATGCAATCCCTCCCCCCTCCCCATGATAGGCCCCTGTGTGTGATGTTCCCCTTCCTGAGTCCAAGTGATCTCATTGTTCAGTTCCCACCTATGAGTGAGAACATGCGGTGTTTGGTTTTCTGTTCTTGTGATAGTTTGCTAAGAATGATGGTTTCCAGCTGCATCCATGTCCCTACAAAGGACACAAACTCATCCTTTTTGATGGCTGCATAGTATTCCATGGTGTATATGTGCCACATTTTCTTAATCCAATCTGTCACTGATGGACATTTGGGTTGATTCCAAGTCTTGCAGCACACCAACATGGCACAAGTATACATATGTAACAAACCTGCACGTTATGCACATGTACCCTACAACTTAAAGTATAATGATAATAAATAAATTAAAAAAAAAAATCCAGCTAAAAATCTACAAAATTGTTTATTGTTTCCTCTTTACAAATATATCTTAATAAAAAACAATATATTAAGCTATGAATTTTATGTAACTAAAAATCAATAAAACAGCAGGTGACTGAATTTATTTTTGTATATGTCAGAATATTTTGTCAAAGCATCAGTGATGATGAGTAATAACAATGACATATATTTCACAAATTATAATTTCATAGTTTCTTTGCCTTTCCACAAAAATCAATAATTATGCTATTATAATGAAAATATTTACATAATTTTTGTTCAATTATCAGTCATCACCTAAAGAATTTTTAAATTTTTTAATTGTGTCCAAAACTGGAGCATATTTTATCCAAAAGGTAAATATAAATGTGAAAAATCAAATATTTGTATGTTCTCTTTAAAAAGGTGTTTTCTTCTATAATAGAGATTAAAATCAAGGGACAATATACATTATAATTAATGTATATAACAATTTTAATTAGCTAAATTTAAACATTTAGTTGTTGAAAATTTGATTCAATCTCATTAAATATACTCAAAAACGCAACTACTTGTAATTCTAGACTTCAATGTTCACTTAATTGCCATTGTAAAGAATTTGTATCCGCTTTACACTCCTAAGCCTACATATATGTAGAAACTATTTTTGTTGTTACTGTTTTGTTGTTTTTTTTTTTTTTTTTTTTTTGGCATGTCAGGATCTCACTCTATTTCCCAGGATGGATTGTAGTGGTGTGATCACAGCTCACTGCAGCCTCAATCTCCTAGGCTCAGGGGATCCTCTCACCCCCACCTCAGCCGGAGTAGCTGGGACTACAGGCATGTGCCACCACACCCAGTTAATTTTTTATTTTTTTGCGACAGTCTTGCTGTGTTGCCCAGGCTAGAGTGCAGTGGCATGATCTCAGCTCACCGCAACCTCCGCCTCCTGGGTTCAAGCGACTCTCCTGCCTCGGCCTCTCAAGTAGCTGGGATTACAGGCACACACCACCACACCAGGTTAATTTTGTTTATTTTTTATAGAGCTGAGGTCTCACTTTGTTGTCCAGGCTGGTGTTGAACTCCTGGGCTCAAGCGATCAGCCCACCTCGACCTCCCAAAGTGCTGGGATTACAGGCGTGAGCTGGGAGTGAGCCACCGCTCCCGGACTATATGTAGAAACTTAAGAATGACATGAATCATTTAATGCAACAAAACGCTCCTCTGCAAATACCTGCCTCTCTTGTAAATTCCACACTGTTCAGTACATCCAGAACCATGAGTGGGGAAAGGAAGGAAAGCTGAAAACTAACTCCTTGGTTCTACTGAGGTTCAGATTTTAGCTTTGAGTTCTCAGTTTTTAGGTTCTACTTGCTATACAAGAATCTATTGGGTGTATAGCGTTTGAGAGGAAAGCTTTGATAATTAATTCATTTGTCTTCCCATTAATTAGGTACATCCGCTATTCAAAGCCCAGTCCCAATGGCTGGACGCAGTGGCTCACACCTGCAATCCCAGCACCTTGGGAGGCCAATGTGGGCAGATCACAAGGTCAGCAGTTCAAGACCAGCCTGGCCTACATGGTGAAACCCCGTCTCTACTAAAAATGCAAACATTGGCCGGGCATGGTGGCACACGCCTGTAATCCCAGCTACTCAGGAGGCTGAGGCAGGAAAATAGCTTGAACCCAGGAGGTAGAGGTTGCTGTGAGCCAAGATCACGCCATTGCAGTCTGGCCTGGGCAACAAAGCTAGATCCTGTCTCAAAAAAAAAAAAAAAAAGTGGGGGGTGGATTTTTAGTTAATTGTCCTCTAGTACTGAGGCTGAATAGAAAGGAATTTTAAATGTTCTCACCATAAAGAAATGATAAATATTTGAGGTGATAGATAAGCTAATTAGCCTGATTTGCTCATTCCACAATGCATACATGTATAGAAACATCACATTGTACCCTGTAAGTATATTTAATTCTCGTTTGTCGATTGAAACCAAAACAAAGAAGACTTAGGTTCAATTTCACCCGGAGTAGATGAAAATGGTGCTTCCTTTACATCTCAGGCCTTAGCTGTATCCTTGCATTTTTTCTCTTAAGCATGGGAATATCTTGAGTCAGGTCTTCCACCCACATTGAGTATCTTTTTCTTTAAAAAAAAAAACAAAAAAAAAAAAAACAAAAAAAAAAAAACATGGTCTGGTTCTGTTGCCCAGGCTACAGTAGAGTGCAGTGATGTGATCTCAGCTCACTGCAGCCTCAACCTCCCAGGCTGAAGCGATCCTCCCACCTCAGCCTCCTGAGTACCTGGGACTATGGGACTACAGGGGTGTGCCATCACGCCCAGCTAATATTTGTATTTTTAGTACAGACTGGATTTCGCCATGTTGTCCAGGTTGGTCTCAAACTCATGACCTCAAGAGATTGCCTGCCTTGGCCTCCCAAAGTGCTGGGATTATAGGCATGAGCCACTGTGCCTGACCCTCTAGTGAGTATTCTAAAGAAAAAGCTTTTCTCTAGTTTTTAAACATAAACAAAAGCAGAAAGTGAATAAGCCCACTTTAAAAAATAATATTTAGTCCATGCTGTGCAGCATGCAGCTAAGCACTCTGCTCCTGTGTTGCTCAGAAAGACCCCTAGAAGGCAGCGAGGCGGCATCATCATCACCACCTCCACTCCACACGTGAGCACAACTTGGCAGTGCACCCACCTGCCCCAGGTCTCACAGCCAGTTAGGGCTTGGCCTAGACTTCAGATGAGGTCTGCTAGTTTCAGAACTCCTTGTCCTTATCATTCCCTTTTTTGCTTGCTGAACATACCTGTACCTACTGTGTTGATTCTAACAACTTTCCTCCATTAACTTCAGTTCTAAGTCAACTTCTTTTTTTGTTTGTTTTTTGTTTTTTGTTTTTTTTTTTTGAGATAGGGTCTGGCTCTGTTACTCAGGCTGGAGTGCAGTGCAGTCATAGCTCAATGTGGCTTTGAAGTCCCAGACTCAAATGATCCTCCTTCCCCATCCTAGAACTACAGGCATGCACCACTACCAATACACTCAGCTATTTTTTTTAATTTTGTGTAGAGATGGGGTCTCACTATGTTGCCCAAGCTGGTCTCAACCATTCCTGGGCTCAAGCAGTCCCCCTAACACAGCCTCCAAAAGTGCTGGGATTACAGGTGTGACCCACTAAACCTGGCCCTATCTCAACTCTTAACCCATTCCAATTATTCTTTTTGTTAATTTTTAATTCAGATACAATATTTAAGCCTATTAAAAATAAATACAACCTTGTCTGATATATACTGCTTTAAAAAATGAAATTTTTCCATACCATAACATTTTAAGCATATTTCAATAGAAATTAACAAGGAATTTAAACAGATATAAACATTTTTTTTCAGAGAACTCATTGGTTCATATCTCATAACATCAAGGAATGACTTTGAAGATTAATGGAATTAACTTTAAAAAGTGATGAAATTTTCATAAGGTGGAGAGTCTCATAAGATATAAAACAAACTTAAATACAATTTAATGAATTTTACAAGTGAAATTTTAGAGCCATCTGAAACTACCCTTAGTCTATCAAGTTCTTTGGCAAAGAAACGGATGTGTTAAAGAAACCTTACTAAACTTAACTTACCTATTAAAAGGCTTCTTTTAATAAGGAACCTTATTTCAAAAGAGTGCCAAGGTTCAAAACCACTGTAAGCTAACGTTATGTCAATTTTTTGGACTTGTACATGACTTTCTGCACCTTGGCTCAACCAGTGGTTTTAACCTAGCCCAGATGGTTGACCTTTATTTGAAACGGACACAATCATCCAAAGAAGTTCTTGATTCAGAGATGACTCATTGATGACCGCTGTTCATGAGCACTGCCCAGTACAGATGTACACCTGCTTCATGATTAACCTCTGTCATGGTCTCAGTTGACGTGGAGACTGAGAAAATGATTAATGAGTCAAGGATTTGTTTTTCCTTTGCTACTTATAGTGTCTGCACTAAGGGAGAATGCTATCACAACCAGAATGTAGACAAATGATGAACGGATGTTGCTTAGTTATGACAATAGCATTTTGCAGGAAGTTCTGAAGCTATGGGAAAATGAATATGAAACAGAAATTAAGTTTTAGAAAGAAAAAGAATCAAAAATAAAAGGAGAAGAAGGAGGCCAGGCATGGTGGCTCACACCTGTAATCCCAGCACTTTGGGAAGCTGAGGTGGGCAGATCACCTGACATGAGGAGTTTGAGACCAGCCTGACCAACATGGTGAAACACCGTCTCTACTAAAAATACAAAATTAGCCTGGAATGGTGGTGCATGCCTATAATCCCAGCTACTCAGGAGGCTGAAGCAGGAGAATCACTTGAACCTGGGAGGCGAGGTTGCAGTGAGTCAAGATCAGGCCACTGCACTCCAGCCTGGGCAACAAGAATGAAACTCCATCTCAAAAAAAAAAAAAAAAAAAAAAAAGGCCGGGCGCGGTGGCTCAAGCCTGTAATCCCAGCACTTTGGGAGGCCGAGACGGGTGGATCACAAGGTCAGGAGATCGAGACCATCATGGCTAACCCAGTGAAACCCATCTCTACTAAAAAATACAAAAAACTAGCCGGGCGAGGTGGCGTGCGCCTGTAGTCCCAGCTACTCAGGAGGCTGAGGCAGGAGAATGGCATAAACCCGGGAGGCGGAGCTTGCAGTGAGCTGCACTCCAGCCTGGGTGACACAGCGAGACTCCGTCTCAAAAAAAATAAATAAATAAATAAATAAATAAAAAACCTTGACCTTGACCTTTAAGAGAAAGAATAAAACTTCACAGACATTAAACAAAATCAGAAAAGTTGCTAGATAACAAAGTAATAGTAATAAAATCTACAATCCAAAGAGTTTTGAGGCCATCAACTAAAATTAAGGAATTTTCAATCATATTTTGAGCAGCTGTGATTTGCTTAACCAAATCTCATGAACCATCACCATCATCTTCTGGAAGCATCTACTAAATGTCCATTGAGCATGACTGTTTAGGTCCCGTTTATTTGGTGTATATGTGCCTTTGCAGCGATTACATGTTCTTAGTTTTCACCTAACATATTACTTTGTTACACATTTAGTGCATAATAGTTTGCTAGTTTTGTTAGGTTGACAAAGATCATCAGTTCTACGAACATAGAAGAGGAAAACTTTATCAGAAATGGTCCAAAACATGTTGCTTAGTAGTTGTTCAAATGAATACATCTTGATAACATACATTAAGACATAGATTATCAAGATGGCAATAAGGAAAGGGGGTCACTGAGTTTAACTTGCTCCCTGTAAAGGGAATGGTCAGCTTTACTCTCATCTCTTGGGGTGCTGCAGGGAAGAGTAGGGGATGTAACCGCATTTCTAGTAGTAGTTGAGACAGAAACAGCTCAGTGTTCTGGGGGAGAAGAAGGCTCCAAGCAGGGTCTCAGCCAACTTAATGACACCCTGTGGGCTGGGTGCTAGGGCTCACACCTTTAATCCCAGCACTCTGGGAGGCCAAGGCAGGAGGATCACTTGATGCCAAATGTTCAAGACTATCCTGGGCAAAATAGTGAGACTCCTGTCTCCACAAAATATTTAAAAATTAGCCGGGTTTGGTGGGATGCACCTGTAGTCCCAGCTATATGCAGGCTCAGGTGGGAGGATCACTTGAGTCCAGGAGGTCGAGACTGCAGTGAGCCATGTTCACACCAATGTACTCCCGCCTGGGAGACAGAGCTAGACCCTGTTTCTTAATAAATAGCACCTTGTATGTGCACACCTGAGATAAATAGAAACCATGGGCTGAGGTAAAGGAAGGTATAAAGGAAGGTGAAGTTGTAGAGAGCCTTGAATAGAAATGGTATTAAGGTGACTGTGGAAAGCTACATGGTAGGGAGAGGCGTTGGTACTGGATTAAATATTCCAGAATGGGATGCTCTTCTTCTCTGCTGACATTCTTATTTTCTAGGCATGGAAATCCCAGTGGGAAAAGAGAATTTGAACATAGAAATTAGCATAGTTGGAACCCTGTAAAACTAGACCAATACACATTGAAGTTAGAAAATCTGAACAGGAAAGAATAGCAAGCAAAGCCAACGCAATCCTGTAACCATAAAGTGCATTCAATTTTTTCTTTTTTTTTTTTGAGACAGAGTCTTGCTCTGTCACCCAGGCTGGAGTGCAGTGGCGTGATCTTGGCTCACTGCAAGCTCTGCCTCCTGGGTTCACGCCATTCTCCTGCCTCAGCCTCCCAAGTAGCTGGGACTACAGGCACCCGCCACCACGCCCGGCTAATTTTTTGTATTTTTAGTAGAGACGGGGTTTCACCATGTTAGCCAGGATGGTCTCGATCTCCTGACCTCTTGATCTGCCCGCCTCGGCCTCCCAAAGTGCTGGGATTACTGGCGTGAGCCACCGTGCCCAGCCAAAGTACATTCAATTTAAGCCAGATGACTTTACTATTAGTCTTGCCTCCCTCCTCTAACTGACTGTATGACCACTCAGGGCAAGTCGCCTTGATGACTTTTACTTGAGGGCCTATAGACACAGCATAGAACAGCATGCACCTAATTGCAGAGATATTAACAAATTGGTCCTGCCTGTGAATCCACATAACTCTCATTAATGGCTTAAGTAGCCATCCTAAAATCACTGTTTGAAGACCACAGAAGGAGCTCACAGAGGCCTGCAGTGCTCAACCCCACCATGGAGTTCCCAGTATCAGAACAAGGTTGATTGGACAATGTCTGCAAAGATAGAGACGAGGTTCCTGAGGTCCAGAAAGGTGCCCGTGAGTGGTTAGTTCATCTATGGCAAAATCTCAGCAAGAACTGGGAAGAAAGGGAATGTGGTCTCCAGCCGAGCTGATGTCTAGTAATTGGTCTCTAAGAAGCAACAATTACTTTTCAGGTGTCCTAGCAATGAAGTCCTAAATGCATGCTGTAGTCTAAAAATGTCCCAACTATTTGTTATCTGCAAACCCATTACTTGCAAATAGCCCCTCGCTTTTGGCCCTAAAACACTGAGATTCACCTCCTTCCTGTTAAATATCTAAAAAAGAACAATGGAGCAGAATATGACTAACCCATCAGTCAGTTCACTTCTGTGACTATTTCCCCAGACCCTTTGTCCCCTCTCAGTCAGCATTAACTATACAGTCCAATTAAACCTCGCACCAGTCGTCCACAGGGATTCTTTTCATAGAAAAATGCAATTCTCTCCAAGATTCTCAGCATTACCTAATGGCCTGCATAGAATCAGTGTGATGGTCTCTGGCTGGTTCCCGGGGGACAAATTGATCACCATGGCAATCATCAGAGGCTCTCGCCCTGTAGAGGGGCAAGGTAAAATTCACAGAGCCGTGGAGGAAGCAGATCTGATTAACTCAGAAGGGTTACCTCCTTGGAGTAGGCTGCTGCTGTCCATTAGGCTGCTCCCACACACACGCGCAGAGCCCGTGCCAAAACGTGGAATGAGGCATATGGTTGGAAACTGAGTAGGGAAGGCATGCCAACTGCTGATGCGCCCAGCTGGCTGCCTCTGCTCTGGTGGTCTGAGTGAGCACTCTGCAAATAAAGACCTGCTCAGCCCCAGGAAAGGGTCCTGACAGATATCCGAAGAAATGGAGCTGGGTTGAAATCAGTGAATCACCAGCAACACAGTCTGAGAAAAATCCAAGAAGCATGATCCCATGAAAATGATGAAAAGAAAGCAATAGAAACCTAAACATTGTTATCATTATGAATTGTTAGATTTTACAGTAATTCTGCAGACACCATGTTAAAGGACAAACTCTTTAAATATTTTTTTTCTGCTATATTGACCCTAAGTAAATTGGTGACTTTGGTTTGAGACATCCTCTGAAAAGATGAAAATATAAAGGGGGCTGGGCACAGTGGCTCACACCTGTAATCCCAGCCCTTTGGGAGGCCTGGGGGCGGGGTGTGGATCACTTGAGGTTAGGAGTTCAAGACCAGCCTGGCCAACATGGTGAAACCCTGTCTCTACTAAAAATACAAAAATTAGCTGGGCATGGTGGCACATGCTGATAGTACCAGCTACTCGAGAGGTTGAGGCAGGAGAATTGCTCAAACATGGGAGGCGGAGGTTACAGTGAGCCAAGATCAGGCCACTGCACTCCAGCCTGGCAACAGAGCTAGACTCTGTCTCCAAAAAAGGAAAGGAAATATAAAGCGGGAAATCTGTAAGAGAAAATATACCTCTATTGTATAATTTTTATAATACAACATATATGTCCAGGGTGCCAAAAAGAGACCAAATTATAGTTTCCTACTATTGTGTGAAATTGGCACGTTCTCACTGAATAAAGCTGGGATGAAATTGTTCCAGGCCGAAGTTAAGGTTTGCATTCCCATTATTACCTATCGTAAGGCTCAGACATACTATTCTTTATTATTTTGTGTATTCAAAGGCCTTCAAAGTTTGCATTCACAACGATTACTTTCCTTTTGTGTCGAGAATAATCTAAGAACAGTTCTCTACAGATGATCAAGGGAGAGAAATATTTTCTAAGCCCTCAAGGAAATTCCCCACCTTTGTAAGGTCAGAGGTTGACATATAGCCCCTATATGTCAGAAAGACTTGGGCTAACAGTCAGATCACTTCTCAGGGGGGCTCAACACAGTCAGCTCTGGGTAGAGAGACGGTCCCTTACAGGACTTTAATGAGCTTGCTGCAAATCCGCACTGAACCCAAGCACGGTCTGATTTCACAATTAGAAGTTGGGATTGTCTGTTCTCTTAGTCTTCTGTCACATTTTTGTACTGTGTGTTAATAGGTCCTTCAAACTCTTTTTAACCAACCCCATAAATAGACTGCAATTAAAAAATGTCAGTGATGCAATACCGTATAGGATAAATCATATTTCAGATCTGTGAAAATGAGACTCATTTTTTTTCTTTTGCAGAAAACCACTATCTTGGGTTAAATTAACTTTTGTTAAAATACATGTGGATTTGACGTGGTGTTTTGTAGAAATTTTCTTTGTATTAAAACAATCAGCAGCCTCTTCCCTGCTGTGATAGTATAGATTTGACCTATTTAGTTAACCTGAGTCTCAGTCCCCTCAATCCTTGGTGAAATTGAAATGTGTGTCTAGCCCTAAGGTTCACATTGAGGATCATATGCTTAGCATGCAATAATCTCTCAAAAAATGAGTTACTTATCTCTCCCTTCCCTCCCATTCATAAGCAATGTCTTTATCAAGACTTTGTGTTTAATATTCTTAAATAACAAAATTCTCTTTTAGTTCTATTTGCTATTTCATGAAAACAAAATGCAAAAGAAAAGAATAGTGTTTAAACCCTTGGACCTGGCTGGGTGCGGTGGCTCACGCCTGTAACGTCAGCACTTTGGAAGGCCTAGGAGGGAGGATTCCTTGAGCCCAGGCATTCAAAAACAACCTAGACAGCATAGTGAAACCTCCTCTCTACAAGAAAAAGCAAAAAAATTAGCCAGCCGGGCGCCGTGGCTCACGACTATAATCCCAGCACTTTGGGAGGCCAAGGCAGGTGGATCACTTGAGGTCAGGAGTTTGAGACCAGCCTGAGCAACGTGGTGAAACCCTGTCTCTACTAAAAATACAAAAATTAGCCGGGCATGGTGCTGTGCACCTGTAGTCCCAGCTACTTGGGAGGCTGAGGCAGGAGAATCACTTGAATCCAGAAGGTGGAAGTTGCAGTTAGCCAAGACTGTGTCACTGCACTATAGCCTGGGCAACAGAGCGAGACTCTGTCTCAAAAAAAAAAAAAAAAATTAGCCAGCCATGATAGCACAAGTCTGTAGTGCCAGCTACTTGGGAGGCTGAGGTGGGAGAATCACCTGGGCCCAAGAGGTTGAAGCTGCAGTGAGCCAGGATTGCACCACTGTACTCCAGCCCGGGACAGAGCAAGGCCCTGTCTCAAAAAAAGAAAAAAGAAAAGAAAAGAAAAAGAAAAAGAAAAGAAAAAGGGGGGGGGAAGAAGAAAGGAAGGAGAAGGAAGAAAAGGAAGGAAGGAAGGAAAAAAAAAGAAAAGAAATAAACTCTTGGAAACATAATTTAGTGAATCCTTCGGAAATTGATTAGAGAGACTGAGACAGAGCACACTCATCTACATACCTCCTTGCAGATACATTTCTCTTTCAAATCAACTCAATGTCCTTTTTCACTTTAAATCTTCTCGTTCGTTCTTGTCCTCAAATCAGGATGTGCAGGGAAGTCCTAAAACAAGGTGCCACCAAAAGCAAGAGCAGTAGGCAGCCATGGAAGCATTTCACTAGAAGAGGCCTGTTGTTACTCGTCAGGGCAGCAGGGGTGTAACCCTTGGATTGAGGCACACCTGGGTTCAATTTCCACATTTACCATATTCAGCTGCAGGATACCCTGCAAGGTGTTCAAACTTGCTGAGTCAGTTTTGTTAATTGCACCACAGGTTATACAACCCTGCCTAGTAGCATTGTCAAAGACCCAGGGGGCTTTGCAGTGATGCTAATAAAACTTAATCGCCAGGACTGCCCACTTACATGGGTCTCTCCCAAGGTCCTATACCTCATCCTGTATTTGTCCTTTTTTTTTCATTCTCTTGTGTTTTTTTTTGTTTTTTTTTTTTTTTTGACGGAGGGGGTGGGTATTTGCTTTTGAGACAGGGTCTCACTCTATTGCCCAGGCTGGAGTGCAGTGGTCATGGCTCACTTGCAGCCTCCATCCTTCTACATCAGCCTCCCAAGTAGCTGGGATCACAGGCACGTACCACCATGCTCAGCTAATTTTGTTGTTGTTGTTTTGTTTTGTAAAGACAGGGTCTCACCGTGTTGCCAAGGCTGGTGTCAAACTCCTAGGCTCAAGCAATCCACCCATTCTGAGTTCCCAAAGTGCTGGGATTACAGGTACAAGTCGCCACACCTGGGCTTTATTCATTTTCTTAAACCAAGCTCCCCAAATCATACAAACTTCAGGCCCTACAAATCCCAGATGCGCCCTTGTCAGATGATTAAAAAGGATAATAAATACAAGGTAACTGGCCCGTAGTCATTGTCCAATAAGCAATATTATTGTCACCAGATTCACAGGTTATAGGTTTGGATCTGTCTCTGGGTAAATGTAGAGAAGGCAACCACATAATGGCATTGCTTACAGGTTATACAAAATTTAACCCATCCTCTAATATGCCACACCTGAGCCTGCTGAGATGCCTGGCCCAAGCTCTAGCAACACTTGAGGTTTAAGCCTTAATTACACATGGCCAGGCATGGTGGCTCATGCATGTAATCCCAGGTCAGGAGTTCGAGACCAGCCTGGCCAACATGGCAAAACCCAGCCTCTACTAAAAATACAAAAAAAAAAAAAAAAAAAAAAGGCGGGCGTGGTGGCAGGTGCCTGTAAGCCGAGCTACGCGGGAGGCTGAGGCAGGAGAATCGCTTGAACCCAGGAGGTGCAGGTTGCAGTGAGCCGAGATTATGCCATTGCACTCCAACCTGGGTGACAAGAGCAAGACTCCATCGCAAAAAAAAATTTTTTAAAAGGCCTTAATTATACACATGTAACCTCATTTAGGTGCATTAGGAAGCTAGGCTGCAAATGAACAGATCACAGGATGGGTCAACTTAAATATGGAAAAAGAATTGTAAAATCAAAGAGCAAAAACATGGGCTGAGCTCAGTGGCTCATGCCTGTAATCCCAACATTTTGGGAGACCAAGGTGGGAGAAGCACTTGAGCCCAGGAGGTCAAGACTAGCCTGGGCAACATAGTGAGATTCCCGTCTCTACAAAAAAATGTTAAAATTAGCCTACATGGTGGTGAGCATCTGTGTGGTCCCAGCTACAAGGGAGGCTGAGAAGGGAGGACCCCTTGAGCCCAGGTGTTCGAGGCTGCAGTAAGCTAGGATCATGCCACTATACTCCAACCTGGGTGAGAGAGTTCCTGTCTCAAAAAACAAAAAAACAAACAAACAAACCACACACACAATAGCACTTGCAAGGGTTCTGGGGGAGCCTCATCTTGGAGGGCAGGGTGGGGACTCGGGGGCTAGAGAGCAATAGCCGAGTGTGAAGCACTGCATTGGCTCAGTGTGGCTGTTCATCCACATGCAGTCTATCATCCAACTGCATCAGAACTGAACAGGGCCCAATCCTCCCATAGACCTGAAGTTTGAAAAACTTACATTTGTCTTATTTGAGTTCCTTCTCTCTTTTTTTTTTTTTAATGTTTATTTATTTATTTATTTATTTAATTTTTGAGACAGAGTCTCGCTCTGTCGCCCAGGCTGGAGTGCAGTGGCGCAATCTCAGCTCACTGCAAGCTCTGCCTCCCCGGTTCACGCCATTCTCCTGCCTCAGCCTCCGGAGTAGCTGGGACTATAGGCGCCCGCCACCACACCTGGCTAATTTTTTGTATTTTCAGTAGAGATGGGGTTTCACCGTGTTAGCTAGGATGGTCTCGATCTCCTGACCTCGTGATTTGCCCGCCTCAGCCTCCCAAAGTGCTGGGATTACAGGCATGAGCCACCGCGCCCGGCCTTATTTGAGTTCCTTTCTTAGAAACTGACCAGGCCTTCCGATGGTATCAGGAAAGTGAGGCTTTCCGGATCACGGCACCCAGACAATGAGATGCACCTGCGGCCTGTTGATCACCTCCTCTTCCCTACCCCTCCTGTTTTCCTTCCCCGTGATATAAACCCCTGCCTTTAGTCGAAGGGATTGGGGAGTGGAGTAGAAAGGGTCTTAAGGTTTCACCTCCTGTGTCTCTCTAACTAATGTCACCTGTAGTAAAGCCTTTCTTCCCTGGCAATGCTCCTTGTCTCAGAAATTAGCTTTCTGTGTGGTGAGCACCAAACCTAGAAAGAATCCCTGGCATTCAGCAACAGAACCACCTAAGGAACCTCACTGAAAACCTCAGAGAGGCCCACTGAATCAGGACCTCGGAGGTGAAGCTCAGGACTCTGCTTTTTCAACAAGCTCCCCACCAACTGATTTTGAATTCCATTTGGTTTAAGAGCCCCTGCTTATGGGTTGAACCTGAAATAAAGAACTGATCAAATCGTTTTCAGGATCCCATGTAAATTCCAGTTGGCTCAGCAAAAATCCAATTTTTTTTTTTTTTTTTTTTTTTGAGACAGGGTCTCACTTTGTCACCCAGGCTGGAGTGCAGTGGTGCAATCTTGGCTCACTGCAGCCTCAACCTGCTGGGACTACAGGTGCATGTCACCATGCCCAGCTAACATTTTTGTGTTTTTTGTAGAGATGTGGTTTCATCATGTTGAGCAGGCTGGTCTCGCACCCCTGAGCTCAGGTGATCAGGCCTCCCAGAGTGCTAGGATCACGGAAGTGACCCACCACGCATGGCCAGAAGTCCAATTTTCAACTCACAGTTCAACCCCTCCCCTCTCTTCCACAGTAAGGGGCAAGTGTCTGGCTTGTGTATTTTCTTTCCTTCCTTGCTTCCTTTCCCCTTTAAACTCTGTTGGATTTGATCTTTTCTTTCACATTTTCTCTGTGTGTGTGTGTGTTTGTGTGTATGTGTGACAAAATCTTGCTGTGTCACCCAGGCTGGAGTGCAGTGGTGTGATCTGGGCTCACTGCAACCTCCACCTATTGGATTCAAGAGATTTTCCTGCCTTAGCTTCCCGGGTAGCTAGGATTACAGGTGTGTGCCTCCACACCCAGCTAATTTTTGTATTTTTAGAAGAGACGGGGCTTCACCACCTTGGCCAGGCTGGTCTTGAACTCCTGGCCTCAAGTGATCCGCCCACCTTGGCCTCCCAGAGTGCTGGGATTACAGGCATGAGCCACCACACCCGGCCACATTTTCTTTCTTAATAGATCTACCACAATTGTAGCTGAAGAACATGCTATTCAGACATACGTCATGATTTCAGCAAGATCAGGTGTATGAGATGGTCTAATGTTAGCTGAATGTGTATCTGTTGCACAGAGAGATACTACCCTCCTGAAGAAAGTAGATAACAGCCATGAAACCTCAACTAAGGTTTCTAGTGGGATGACAAGATGCTGCTTTCTGGGGATGTCCTGTTCAACCCTGTTATCGGTAGCTTGGATGGAGACCTAGGATACGTGCTTACCTTACCTAGAAAGATGCAGACCTAGGACTACGCAGATGATACAAATCTAGAAGGAATAATTACCCAGAAATGGATAATGATCAAGTTGCAAAGTAACCCTCACAGGCTGGCATAAGAACCAAAAACAAGTAAGATCATGGAATTGACAGAAGCACGAATGAAAAGGAAAAACATCAGGATGGTTTTTGTTTGTTTGTTTGTTCATTTTTGAGACAGCATCTTGCTCAGTCACCCAGGCTGGAGTGTAGTGGCGTGATCTTGGCTCACTGCAACCTCTGCCTCCTGGGTTAAAGAAATCCTCCCACTTCAGCCTCCTAAGTAGCTGGGATTACAGGCACGCATCACCACACCCAGCTAATTTTTTTGTATTTTCAGTGGAGACGAGGTTTCACCACGTTAGCCAGGCTGATCTCAAACTCCTGACCTCAAGTGATCTGTCCGCCTTGGTCTCCCAAGGTGCTAGGATTACAGGCGTGAGCCACTGTGCCTGGCTGAGGATGCTTTTTTAAATGTCATTGCAAAAATTGTTTGAGCCTTACTGGTACTGCAATTCATATATATGTGATTTTTCAGTTCTTGAAAGGGAAATAATCCTACTCTATTCTATGCTGGTCAAACCACTGTTTTATTTTCAACAGATTCACCTCTGAGCATGACATTTTAAAAGGAGACATCCTCAGGTTACCATGGAGCCAAAAGTGGATTTCAAGCATGATGAAGAATCCATAAACTACTATGTTTAGCTTGGGGATGGGGGACGGGAACTTGTCTTTCTTCAAACAATAGACTGTCCATAGACTTACTGGGTTGATGCTATGTAAGATCATGGGTATATGGACGTCCTAAGAAGGCATACCACATTACATGTTAGAAAAGACAATGAAACCCATTCAATATCTCCAGAAATGCAATAGAGAATTCAGAGTAGAAGTGAGTTCCCCGTTGTGGAGGTAATCAAGCACAGACTGAATGATGACTCAGCCAGAATTCTTACCCTGTGGATTCTTTCTACTGAGAGTGTTTGGGGAAGGGAGTGAATAAATCTGAGATGCTTTCAGCACCATAGAAAGGTTTCCATTATTTGCTTTTATGCTAGTTAGCTCAGGTTTCTGGCAGCAAGTTGAAACAGCAGAGTGAGTAGAAAGCAATGAGGAATAGAGGCCAGGTGCGGTGGCTCATACCTGTAATCCCAACACTTTGAGAGGCTGTGGCCAGGAGATCACCTGAGGTTGGGAGTTTGAGACCAGCCTGGCCAACGTGGTGAAACCTCATCTCTACTACAAATATGAAAATTAACTGGGTGTCGTCGTGCATGCCTGTAATCCCAGCTACTCAGGAGGCTGTGGCAGGAGAATCGCTTGAACCGGGGAGGCAGAGGTTGCAGTGAGCAGAGATTGCACCACTGAACTCCAGCCTGGGCAATAGAACAAGACTCTGTCTCAAAAATAAATAAATAAACAAATAAAATTTGAGGGAAAAGCAATGAGGAGTAGAAAGAAAAACCAAGAGGGGAAATGCAGACATTCCAATAAATATGGATGGAGCATGTACTAAGTGCCAGATGCTGCTCTAGACACTGGAGATACAGCAGGGGAGAAGAAAACCAAGCCAAATGCCCCCACCTTCACAGAGCTTACATTCTATAAGGAGAGCATTATGAGAGGGAGTTGGGTAATTTTCTCCTGCAAAGGAACACAGAATAAAGTAAAAGAAAACGTGAGGAGGGAAAGGAAAGGCTAATTGTGCCAAGAAGGACTTATTAGAATGAGGATGTTTCAGCCTAGAGAAATCCCAAGATTGCTTATTCGTGAAATCTATTCCGCATCAAGATTTGACTGGCTTCTCCAAAGCATTGCAGTCTATTCATTCAGAGAGGGCAGCACCTTTCTGCCCCACCCTCTTTGTAAACAGCCCCCAAATGACCGTCTAACTCCATCAATATTGACTGCTTTCCAGGGGTCACCACTTACCAGATGTTCCATCCATCACCGCAAACAAGTTCCCCCTGACATATTGATTATTTCATTTTTCTTGTCTTTTAGCCAGAACCTCCTTTCTAATTAATGTATCTATTGTTGGTTCTATCAGTGTGTACATCTTGGACATGCACAATCTTGTACTGTCTACCCGAATTGCATATGCAGCTCCCTGATTCTTGAGGCGGCTGTTTCCGATCTCTGCCTAAATGATCTTGAACCCTGGTCCTGTTTGCCTTGCATTAGGAGAGACGTAAATTACCTTTCTAAGCCCCAAGTGCAGGATTGCTTCAGTTTACATTTGTATTTTTTTAAAAGTAGGATGTGTCTTCATCACCTACAAGCATCTTTAATGGTGAATGGCTCCAGCTCTAAGAGTCTTAAATTATCAGATAAAACCTCCGACTCTCTCTCTGCTTTATGTCTAGTTTCTGCTAAATGCTGCTCACCTCCAGGAATAGAGCTACTGGACTCTGGAGGTCAACTGTAAGGGTGTTGGAGTTAATAAGCTCAGCAAGTCACTGTACATTGATCTTTACTTTCCTAGTGCACTCATATTTCTCTCCCTGGAATTAGATGCTCAGCTATCTGCCAGGGGACCTCTTTCCAGATACCCTCTGATTTGAACCAGCGGAAGGTTCCTCATCAGGCGGTTATGGAAGAATAACAACCCACATAGCTCATACGGTACTCTGCTGTTGGTGAAGGTTGCTGCATTTTTGCCAACCGGTCAAACCAATACTTCAATCATCAATGATTACTATCATTTGGCTCATGTCCTTGAAGGGGAAAAATAGCTACTGTGATTCTCTCCTTCATAAAGGCTTCTATGCAGTAAGTGGCTGGGATTAAATTATACAATCACTTCATCTATCTGTTGGAAAGCCTGTCACCCTTATACCACATGTGCCAACTTTTCCCATTAGCAGAGGGGCTCAGAACTGCGAGACGCGGCAAAGGGAGCCTTATGATGCTGGGTAATATAATTCTAAATACCATCAAGCCCATAAAATGGGGAGTAAGTGATAAATAATTTACATTTATCAGAACGACTGAATCTTATTACAAGTTCAGCAATATGATATCCTCCCTCACAGCACAGACCTGGATGGGGAAAGGGATCAGAATTTCAATGGTTTGCCAGGGTCGGAACGAATTCCTGTTTCAAGACCTATGAACTTGATGTGAACCTGGTGGGCCTTTGTTTAGCAATCCCTAGAAAAACTGGTGCTCATCTTATAACAAGGGGGTCAGCATGTGACGAAGGAAATCTAATACAACAGGATAATCAGCACAAAAGAAATCTAATATAACAGGATAAATGTGATAACATATGGCTATAAGTAGCAGGGTTAAAATGCCATTGCTGTTTCCATTATTTTCTCCATTCCAAATCTACCAGGATAAAGCAGGGCAATCTGTTCGTTTCTTTATTCCTAATTCATTTTTTTCATTCACTCATCCGTTTATTTGTTCACAGTTTTAAACACCTAGAGTGTGTAAAATACTCTATTAGGAACTGTGGGAGATGCAACCATGAATAGGTAGGATTCCCACCTTCTAGCAGTTTCCATTCAAATACAGCATTCTGGACTAAACCTTAGGAAGCAGAACTTCATTATTTATTGATTGGTTGATTGATTGAGACAGAGTCTCACTCTGTTACCCAGGCTTGAGGGCACTGGTGCCTTCTCAGCTCACTGCTACCTCTGCCTCCTGGACTCAGGTGATCCTCTGACCTCAGCCTCCCAAGTAGCTGGGACTACAGGCATATGCTACCATGCCCCAGCTAATTGTTTTTGTTTTTGTTTTTGTTTTTGTTTTGGAGAGATGGGATTTCATCACATTGTCCAATGTGGTTTCAAACTCCTGGGCTCAAGTGATCCTCCCACCTCAGCCTCTCAAAGTTCTGGAATTACAGGAGAATTCGAATTTAAGAAAGGAAAAGTGGCCGGGTGTGGTGGCTCATGCCTGTAATCCCAGCACTTTGGGAGGCCAAGGCAGGTGGATCACGAGGTCAGGAGTTCGAGACCAGCCTAGCCAACAATATTTAGCTGCAAAATTTTGCTTTTAGCCTCTAACTGCAAAATTTCAGTGACAGGGGACAGAGGCACAGGCATGGCCCCCTTTCTTCCAGCTGTGACATCAGGAACTTTCAGACACAAGAAGGAGGCACTGCTTTTCCACTCACAGTGACTTAGAAGTTTATCCCCTTCTCCAGGTTTTGTCTCTGCAGCCCTGCTTGGACAAAACCAAGATGTTAAATTAGCAAAGTGAATTAGCAAGTTTCTCAAAATTACCCAAAGACACCAGCCTATTTTGTGCCTCTGAATCTGTTCTTGAATTGCTCACTCTGCCTGGAAATTGCTCACTTTGCCACCCAAACCCTTTTCTCTTCTAGAACACAACCTTATCTTTCAAAACCAGTTCAAACAGCATCTCCTCAAGAAGAGGAATTGAAATAATTAAATAATAATTAAATCAAATATAATTAAATTATTATTATTATTAAGGCAGAGTTTCATTCTGTTGCCGGGCTAGAGTGCAGTGGCTCCATCACAGCTCACTGCAGCCTCGACTTTCTGGGCTCAAACAATCCTCCCACCTCAGCCTCCCGAGCAGTTGAGACCACCTGTATACTCCACCACATCTAGCTAAATTTTAAATTTTTCTGTAGAGAGGGGTTCCACTATGTTGCCCAGGCTGGTCTCGATATCCTGGGCTTAAGCAATCTTCCCGCTTTGGTCTCTCAAAGTGCTTGGATTCTAGGCATTAGCCACCGTGCCTGGTCTCCCATCATGATCCTTTCTACTTCCCATTCTGCTCAGCAGAATTACCTCTTCCCTCGGCCACTCATCTTTACTCCTACTGCTGCTGTAACAAATTACCACAAACCTAATGACTTAACAGGTTTGGAGTGCAATGGTGTCATCTCACCACACCTAACAATTCTAGAGGTCAGAAGTCCTAAAATCACAGTGTTGGCAGGACTGTGTTCCTTCTAAAAGTCTTTGAAGAAAAATGTGTTTCTTTGCTTTTTCCACCTTCTGGAGGCTGCCTGTATTCCCAGGCTTGTGGTTCCTTCCTCAGATCACTTTCATCTCTGTTCCCAAGTTTCGTCTCCCTCTCCACAGCAACTCTCTTGCCTCTCTCTTTCACTTACTGGAACCTTTCTGATGACATTGGACCCGCCAAAATAATCCAAGATAATCTCTCCATCTTGAGATCCACACTGCATCTCAAAGTCCCTTCTCCCATGTAAAGTTGCATATTCCCAGGCTCTGGAGATTAGGACATGGACATCTCTGGGGGACCATTATTCTGTCTACCCATTGTGAGCCCAACTTTCCATTTAGAAATGTCCGTGTCAGCTGCATAACACTAAGGGATGGTTTGTTTACAGAAGTCACCCTCAAAGGCTAATATTGGCTGGGCATGGTGGTTCACACCTGTAATCCCAGCACTTTGGGAGGCCGAGGCAGGTGGATTACTTGAGCTCAGGAGTTCGAGACCAGCCTGACCAACACAGTAAAACTCCATCTCTACTAAAAATACAAAAATTAGCCAGGTGTGGTGACACACACCTGTAATCCCAGCTACTTGGGAGGCTAAAGCAGGATAATTGCTTGAACCTGGGAGGCAGAGGTTGCAGTGAGCCAAGATCGCATCACTGCACTGCAGCGTGGGCAACAGAGCGAGGCTCCAGCTCCAAAAAGGAAAACAAAAGAAAAGACTATTATCCCCCAGAGGGAGGTATCTTGGGTCTTCAAGTTGCTTCTCCAGGGCCTAGAATGTTGCCTATGACTCAGCAGATGTTCAATAAATTAAACTGAATATTTATGGGAAAGAAAACTAAGAAAAAAAGAGAGCAAGGACAATTTTCCTGCCAGACTATTATTTGACAAGCAAATAAAATCAACAGGCCAAAGTAAATGGTTGGAAGAAAAAGCACAATGAAACTCATAATTTTGTCATAATGTTTCATAGATAATCACAAAACAACAAAATCTAACCTGTCTAGATTAGGGGTCAGCAAACTGCAGCCTGTGGCTCCCTGAGGTCAGGAGTTTGAGACCAGCCTGGCCAACACAGTGAAACCCTGCCTCTACTAATAATACAAAAATTAGCTGGGTGTGGTGGCACACGCCTGTAATCCCAGCTACTCAGGAGGCTGAGGCAGGAGAATCACTTGAATCCAGGAGGCGGGAGGCAGAGGCTGCAGTAAGCTGAGATCGCGCCATTGTACTCCAGCCTGGGCGACAAGTGCTAAACTCCATCTCAAAAAAAAAAAAAAAAACCGTTTTACTGAAACACGGTGCGGTCCATTTGTAGTATACTGGCTGTGGCTGCTTTTGCACTATAATGGCAGAGTTGTATAGTTTCATTGGAGACTCTACGCCCTGCAAGCCTGAAATGTTTACTGTCTGGCACTTTACATAAGACGTTGGTTGATGACTGGTCTAGATAATTAGAAAGGTTAAATAAGAATTATTTTTCGGGTTAGATGGGTAACATGCCAATGTCGTAACAAGGTTCACAGGGTGGCATATCTCACACATGCATGTAAACACCCGATGGTCATGCTCATGAACTACAAAAGGATCATTAAATAAGAATTTTGGCTAGGTGCAGTGGCTCACGCCTGTAATTCCAGGACTTTGGGAGGGCAAGGTGGGTGGATCACTGGAGGTCAGGAGTTTGAGACCAGCCTGGCCAACATGATGAAATTCCGTCTCTATTAAAAATACGAAAATTAGCCAGGCATAGTGGCACATGCCTGTAATCCCAGCTACTCAGAAGGTAGAGGTGGGAGAATCACTTGAACCCGGGAGGCGGAGGTTGCAGTGAGTCAAGATCGCACCACGGGACCTGGGTGACAAGACGAGACTCTGTCTCAAAAAAAGGTCAGAATTTTGTTTAAAGCAGGTTAGATTAAACATTCTGAAAGCTGAATTCATGGGTTCACATGCTTGGTGTGACAAAAACAAACAAAAAAAAAATACCCCAAAAATCAGAAAGCTGAATTCATGTATTTCACTATCATGGATATTGATGGATTGTCCATCTCTTTGGTGGGGCATCTCTTACCCAGTAGATTAGTGGGCTGACATTTTAATCCACAGTCATGAAATTATAAAGCTGATCAGTTTATTTATTTTGAATATCTTGATAGCTAGGATAAGAGAGTGGTATATCCATTTCTTATTCAAAGATCAAACTTTAAATATCCTAACTCCTTCATTGTGAACATGGACCAAATCATCATGTCAGGGGCAACTTTCCTGTTAGCACTCAGGGTGCATCATTTCCTTCCTACTTGCCTCTTCTGAATGTATTCACAGACACTAAAAAGAAAGAGTCACTCTCTTTTCTTTGATAGAAATCAACTTGTTTGGCCAAGTGCAGTGCTATTGCTTGTAATCCCAGCACTTTGGGAGGCCAAGGCAGGAGGATCACTGAGCCCAGGAGGTCAAGACCAACCTGGGCAACATAGTGAGAACCCATCTCTACAAAAAGATACAAAATCAGCCAGGCATGGTGGCGCATGATTGCAGTCTCAGCTACTCAGGAGGCTGAGGTGGGAGGATGACTTGAGCCTGGGAGGTCAAGATTATGGTGAGCCACGATCGTGCCACTGCACTCTAGTCTAGGTGACACAGCAAGATTATATATCCAAAATAAAAAAAAAAACAGAGGGAAAAATTAGCGTGTTTGTAAGAGTAAATGTATTTAGTGAGAATGAGGAGAAAAATCAATAAATAGGCTTCTTCCCCCCCAATACCACCTTCTAACCAAAATGGCTTTGTAGTAGTTTTGTGGTCTTTGTATGAAGTTAGAACTTTTAGTATGTTGGACTGAGGGAAAATATTTACTAATCAAGTCACTTTTTCCACATCACTTTAAATAGCACCTTCTTAATTTCAAAAAAAAATAAGATTGAACACCAGAAACCACTATTAAAAACTAGTAATATTTAACCTAGTTTCTAATTTTCAAAAATTGAAATTAAGAGTCTTGGATTATAATTCCACTTTTGCCACTTACTTTGTGAGCTGAAACAAGACACACACATTTCCATGGCCTCAATTTCGCCATATGTCAAAATGATTATAACAATAGTTTCCCCACCTAATTCATAGAACTGCTGTTTTGATAAAATGAGGTAATGTTCGTGAATTTGTGAAAGCACTCCAGAAGTGAAAGGTATTATTATTATCTGATTATGGTCTTAATGTCTTCCTAAATTGTCTACGGTATTAAAAATGTTAGGGTCATAAACATCTAAAATAATGTTCCACAGTTGACTGTGAAATTCTCCTTGTGAATTTCATAGTTTAGATTTTATTTTGATGTAATAAATGAGCATAATTAACTTTTATTGTGTACATTATTTGTGAGAATGTTTTAACGCCTTAAGTATAGCCATATATCTCTGCATTACACAAGGATTACCAAACTGAAAAATGCTGTCTTTAAAAATGGCATGATTTCATTTGGAGATCTGAGTTTGCTTTTATGGCTGAGATTAATAAAATGTTGCTGTTTAAAATGAAACTATTTTCTTTCTAGCACTTCATATTTTCGCTTGGTTAAAGAAACAGCAGTAGCATGATTAGATGTCAGTAATTAAATATCTCTGTAGAACAGTATCTTAATAGGATATATTTAGAACACAGCCATACCAAAAACATTCAATTACATAGATACAGCTTTAATATTTAACAGCTTGTTTCTTAACTACCAAACCTTCTGGTGAGCTGATGTTGACTATGTATAAAGGAAAGCAAGCCGTTTAGTGTCAAATTAAGAGAAGTGAAAAATATTATAATGGTATTTTTTATGTCTTGCTAGTCTCATATTCAGCCAAGTATAATGTTTTTATTTAATACATTTAACTATCAATTCATCTCTCTTATTTTTAGCAATAGGAGCTTTCAATTTTCTCTAAACAAAATGAAGGTCTATCCAGGGACCGGAGAAGAAAAAAAAAAAAAAAGCACTTCACTCAAGCACAATGAGGAAACAGACATGTGTGAGAAGTAACAGACACTAAGCCAGGGCCCAGTAAAATTCTCTAAAACTAAAATGTCGAAACCACTGGTAAGTGATCTAAGGAAGTAGAAAAGAAAGTTACCTTATACTTCTCTTAGAGATAGTAATGTGTTTCTCCATTATATCATGTTAAGTATGAGTCTGTAAATAGACAGAATTATTCCTAATGTATCATACACTTTGTTGTTGTTGTTGTTGTTGTTGTTGTTATTTTGAGACAGGGTATGACTCTGTTGCCCAGGCTGGAGTGCGGTGGCTGGCACGATCACACATAGCTCACTGCAGCCTTGATCTCCTGGGCTCAAGCGATCCTCCTGCCTCCATCCCCTGAGAAGCTGGGACTACAGGTGTGCACCACCATGCCCAACTCATTGTTTTACTTTTTGTAAACATGGAGTCTCATTTTTTTTGCCCAGGCTGGTCTTGAACTCCTGGCTCATGTGATCCTCCCACCTCAGCCTCCCAGAGTGCTGAGATTATAGGCATAAGCCTGGCCTACACTTTGTGTTTTTTTTTTAAAGAACTTACCATTCTCCCAAAATTTTTATTTTGATTCCATTTTCACAACTCTTTACTATAGTTGTGGGCCTCTGAATAAGGAGGTTAGGATTCCATTCTTTTTACTAAGAACATAAAGAACTGTCCTTTCACTATAGCTGGAAGGGTGATCTTTGGCCATCCACAAGGGTAAACAGGTGGCTCATACTATCTCTAGGTTTCCCTGGCCATAATGACAAAGATCGTTCAGAGAACAAATGTGCATCGAACACTAATTCATTTCTCCGGTGGTGGAAGAACACAGCAGTCTGTCAGATACAGTAGACATAACTGACTCTGAAGCTAAACTGATGCAGGAGAGGTGAGCCCCAAAACTGGGGCTTAGCCTGGGAGGGATTTTAGCTTCACTCAGGAAAGAATTCAAGGTGAACCAGTGGTCTTAGCAACTTTTTTTTTTTTTTTCTTGAGATGGAGTCTCTTTCTGTCACCCAGGCTGGAGTGCAACGGTGCTATCTCAGCTCACTGCAACCTCCACCTCCCAGGTTCAAGCGATTCTGCTGCCTCAGACTCCTGAGTAGCTGGGATTACAGGCATGTGCCACCACACCCAGCTAATTTATGTATTTTTAGTACAGAGAGGGTTTCACCATGTTGGTTAGGCTGGTCTTGAATTCCTGACCTCGTGATCTGCCTGCCTCAGGCTCCCAAAGTGCTGGGATTACAGGGGTCTTAATGACCTTAATTGGACCAGCAGTGCACAAGAGCAGCAGAGGCACTGCTCCCTGCAGAGCAGGGCTACCTCATAGGCGGTGTGCCCAGAGTAGCAGCTCAGAGGCAGTTCTACAGTCTGATTTATACCTACTTTTCAATTATATGCAAATTAAGGAGCAATTATGCAGAAATTTCTAGAAAAGGGGTGGTAACATTTGGGTCATTATGTCATTGCCATGAAAAGGGGCAGTCACTTCTGGGTGCTGCCACGGCAATGGTAAGCTGCCATGGCAATGTAAACTGCCATGGCACACTGGTGGGTGTGCCTTATGGAAAGCTGCCTCTGCTCTGTCCCTGAGTCTTGCTCTGTTGCCCAGGCTGGAGTGCAATGATGTGATCTTGGCTCCCTACAACCTCCGCCCTCCGCCTCCTGGGTTCAACCAATTCTCGTGCCTCCGCCTCCCAAGAATCTGGGATTACAGGCACACACCACCATGACTGACTAATGTTGTTGTATTTTTAGTAGATATGGGGTTTCACCATGTTGGCCAGGCTGGTCTCAAACTCCTGGCATCAACTAATCTGCCCACCTGAGCCTCCCAAAGTGCTGGGATTACAGGCGTGAGCCACCATGCCCGACCTGTCCCTGTTTTAACTCAACTCCTCAATTTGGCCCAGTGTCAGAACCCTGTCTTCAGAGAGTCAAGTCCCACTTCCTGAGGCAAGTCCTGGCTCCTACCGCAAAACTTTAAGGGCTCAAGGTCTAGTGGCACCACTTGTTCACTGGGTGACTCTGGGCAAGGTGCTAAGTATCCAAATCACAGCCTCTTACCTGTGATATGAGAGCTAATACTGGTACCTACATCCTGGAAATGTCAGAATGTTTAAGCCTAGTATTTAGTTAGTGTCCAATAAGTATGAGAAGAACAAAGATGAAACATTGCTAGAGAAAGATCAAACGGGGGAGATTGTGTATATAGAGAGAGTGCCTGTCAGATTACAACAAATCCTTTTGCAGAGAGGTGGGTAGGAGGGAAATGCAGAAAGAGATGAACTTTACCATGAACTTTACCATAGTTACATAGAACAGCAAAATGTGACAATCCCAGCCAGGATGTGGTTCCCTCAGCTCGGTTCTAGTTTAGGGGGTTACCTAAAAGTAAGAAGTTTTCCACTTAACCGCAATGTGCCTCATCTCGACCTCTGATCCTTAAAATATGGGTTCATGGTCTGGCCTTTTGAACTTAATTATGACAACAATATTCACCAATGCAGACCTGGAGCAGACTCTAAACATGTGAACAATTGTGTTCAAGCCTCATTAATCTGGTTATTAATGAGTGCTTGGTAAAACTGTGTTGGGTAGTTGAAATTCCCGAGAATCTTGCATTTATTATGTGCCATTATCTGTGGAGCATCAGGTACCTTGCATAGAGGTGGGGGACCGAAGGGGCAGCTTGCATTACTTCTAGTAAATGAGGACACTGGGGCCCCAAGTGAGATGCTGCCAAGTGACTGCTTTGTGGAAGCAGCAAATTGTCAGGAAAAAAAAAAAAAAAAAAAAAAACGAGCAACGTAGCAGAGAATCACTCCTTCTGTTCTGCTCTATTCTCTATCCAAGATCATAATCAATATCCTTTCACACCGAGTGGCCTATCAATAGCTGGAATAGGAAAAAAATACTTTATTTCAGATTCATCTTTCAAGAACCTCCAGCACAGGAGATTTTGATAAAGAAGAGCAGTAAATATTCTCTGGGCCGTGGAACTGAAAGAGGACAAACACTGTTCTCGTTCAGTCTGTTAGAAGGGGGAATTAAAGCCTTCGCTAGAAGCAATATTTCTATGAAATCCTCCCTGATCATTTCCACCAGAGTCTACCCTGATCAAAAGCCACACTATTTAAAAAGAAATAAGAGTGGATATCACCGAGAATAATGTGAGCATGGAAGGGGAAGTGCACAGGAGAATAAGTCAGAGAGATAGCATTAAAATGCCTTTTCGTACTCGACACAGAAGAAACCTTATCTTCAAAAAAATAAAAGAGGCTGATGAATATATGAGCCACTGATACCCTGCTAGATCTTAGATTCCATCTTGGAGGGAGAAAGGAATTTCATTGTGGTGTTTTGAAAAGAAACCTACAGAGAATGAAGAAGTATCTTCACTTAAAGATTGGACAGCATGATACCACATTCTGAGAAGTTGTCTCCTGTCAGAAGTCATCATACCTTTGCTGATTTTTATGGGATTCGACACAAACTGAAGGGGGGATTGCAAATAAAGTCTCTCTCTCTCTCTCTCTCTCTCTCTCTCAGTCTCTCTCTCTCAAAATCGCTCTACCTCTGGTTTAAAAACAATGCAAAGAGTGAAGATGTTGCCTCCATCACAAAGTGGAGTGCTGAGTTTTCATTTTTGTTTTTGTTTTTTTGAGACAGAGTCTTGCTCTGTCACCCAAACTGGAGTGCAGTGGTGTGATCATGGCTCACTCCAACCTGGACCCCCTGGGCTCAATCAATCATCCTGCCCCGACCTCCCTAGTAGCTGGGACTACAGGCATGCGCCACCATGCACCACTAATTTTTTGTAGAGATAGGGCCTCACTATGCTGCCTAAGCTACTCTCGAACTCCTGGACTCAAGCAATCCTCCCGCCTTGCCCTTCCAAAGTGCTGAGATTACAGGCCTGAGCCACCACACCAACCCAGAGTGCTGTTTTTAAGTTAGTAATTACTTCAAAGTCATGAGGGTCAAAGAATAATGAAGGAAGATACATTAGAAAACACTTCGCATCTATAGCATAGCAGTGAAATGGCTATCAACCCAACAGAAATGAACAAGCTGAAAATAGCTTCATTCATTTTAAAATAATTTAAATCCAACTCACTGAAAATAATGAAATCAGTTGTCCACACATAGAAAAATTAGGGCAGTGAAATGGACCATGTTGAAGCGCCATTCTCTTACTCTGATATCTTTGGATCACCCTAGTCTAGGGCCCCTCAGCCTCAGCACTTCTGACATTTTGGGCTGGGTGAGTGTTTGTTATGGGGTGCTATCCTGTGCATTGTAGGATGTTTAGCAGCATTTTTGAACTTTTACCACTAGACGCTAGTAGCACCCTCCACCCAACTTAAGACACCAAAAATGTCTCTAGAATTGTCAACTGTTCCCGGGGCAGGGTGGGGAGGCACAAATTAACCCCTGGTTGAGAACCACTGCCTTAGAGCAGGGGTCCCCAACTCCTGAGACCACAGATCAGTACCAGTTCCTGTTAGGAACCAGGCCACATAGCAGGAGGTGAGTGGCTGATGAGTGAGAGAAGCTTCATCTGTATTTACAGCCACTCCCCATTGCTCACATTACCTCCTGAGCTCCACTTCCTGATAGAACAGCAGCAGCATTAGATTCTTACAGGTGCGTGAACCTATTGTGAACTGTGCCTGTGAGGGATTGAGGTTGCGCGCTCCTCATAAGAGTCTAATGCCTGATGACCTGTCACTGTCTCCCACCACCCTCACGTGGGACTGTCTAGTTGCAGGAAAACGAGCTCAGGTCTCCCGCTGATGCTACATTATGGTGAGTATATAATAATAATAGAAATAAAGTACACAACGAATGTAATGCACTTGAATCAGTCTGAAAGCATTCCTTGTCTCTCCCCACCCAAATTGTCTTCCACAAAACTGGTCCCTGGTGCCAAAAGGTTGGGGACTGCTGCACTAGAGCCGATTCTGGTTTTCACTGCTGGGCACTCCACTATCCACTCAGATAGCCCAAAAGACACAGCTGCTATCACCACCAACTTCTCGAATATCTCAGGATTCACCTCCGAATGTGCTAACCCATCCTATCCTTAGCCAATCACCCTAAGCATTATTTCTCCCTACGTGGTCCCTCCACAGACCATTTTGTTTTCTCAGGCATTTGGCTGACAATTTCACTGCCATAGATGAAATGTTTGTGTCCCTCCCAAAATTCATAGGTTGAAGCTTAATCCCCAAGGTGATCGAGTCTTGATGATCATGGTATGAGAGTGAAGCCTTCAGGAATGGGATTAGTGTCCTTATCAAGGAGACCCCGGAGAGCTGCCTCACTTCTTCCACCATGTAAAGACCCAGCAAGAGGATGGCCATCTAAGAACAAGGACACTGAATTGGCCAGAGCCTTGACCTTGGACTTTCCAGCCTCTAGAACTGCAAGAAATAAATTTCTGCTATTAATAAGCCACTCCGTCTATGAGACTTTGTTAGAGCAGCCCAAACAGATCAAGACATCCACCAAAATGCTTTCAGGGTCACTATTTAGAAGGTGTGGCTCACAAGGGGGAAAGAGCACTTATTGCAAAGTTGGACAGCCCTGGGTTCAAATCCTGCCCCTGCCACTTAGCAGCGATGAGATACTTTTTTTGGCAAGTCATTTTCCTTCCTGACTCTTGGCTTCCTATATGAAAACAATTAGAATTATTATAACTTCCCTATAGAAATGTTGCTGCTTAAATGATACTGTGTGTAAAGACCCTATAAGCAGCTGGAGGTACTGTTTTCACCAGAAATTGAAAATATATTGCTTCCAATTTGAAAGGAACATCAAAGGGCCAGTTGGAGCTGAAGCAGTATTCGACAAACTAGGACAAGAATCAAAATTGACGGCACTGAGACGTAAGGGGTGGTCAGGAGAAGCAGGCAGGAACACAGTGGGCACAGATCACTTGGATTTTGCAAGCAGCTGAATGATTATGACGGTCAGGGCCAGGAAATACCAAATTATGAAAGTACAAAGATGGAAATAAAAGTACGTGTGCCTAAAATAAACACAAATGAATCAAGCGGTGATCAATCCTTTTTTTGCTTCATTGTGTTTCACTAGCTGACTAATTTCACCTTATTGATTTTCTTATTAATTTCGAAGTGGTCTCCTGTTTGGAAAAGAACTCCTCATTTCTTTCAGGTTAATTTGTATCTGCTCAGATTGGTTCATCACTTAAACAATCAAAATATATTATTAGTGCAGTGTGACATTTCTATAGCATCTATTTTTGTATTACAAGAAAAAAAAAGGTGCCTACCAAATGTCTTTGCCAGATATAAAGTTATTCTAGCCTTCATTTTTAAAGGGATAGTGTTAAAAACTCAACTAATTTAAGGAATTAGATTTCAAAAAAATAATTAACAAAATGCATTGCATTGTTAAATCCATTTTTAAAGTGGACTTCTTTATGTCTAGAATAGCACACTAACGATAATGGGGCAAGGTTTGAAGATACATGCAATCTTCAATACAATCGTCCCTTTGAATCCAATATTAGTATAAAATTTCATTGTTGCTTAATTAGGGTATAAGATGGTAGGTCAATATATCCTTTTACTGTAACAACGGTCAAGAGAAAAATTATTGTATAGCATCAAAATAATAAAGCAGTAGCTGACAATTGCATTTTTCTACCCAATGCATTCCTAATAGTTCCATACAATCACTATTAGACCAAGCCTCGGTGAGGAATGTCGGGAAAATTAAAACAGACAGCCATCTCTTTAAGGCACTTGGAACAATTTAGTTTGACTTAATAGGGTCTTTCTCTGGGAGTCAGAAGAGACGTATAAGCAGTTCCACCAACATTTTCGGATCTTATTTGTGTTAGAAATGGCAGCTGCTTTTGATCATGTTGGTCACGGAGTCCTTTCATTTGCCTTGCACATAAGGTTGGGCTCCTACCTGATAATATCTTGTTTCTCTACTCTCTTACATGTTTCTCTGCCTTTGTTTCAGTTTAAACAAATGAGCATCTGGCAATAATCCATCGAATTGTGTACTTCCTGCAGTCAGCATTCTGCGCACGTGTCTTCAGCCCTGGCACTTCAGTTCCTGCGTGTATCTCCCTCTGTGTCTGTTTTTAGGTGTCATGTATGTTATCTCTGCTATACCCAGCTTTATCACTCTATTTTTGAATAGCTACAAAGGAGGTCTTGCCTCTATAAAAATTACAAATGAAGACAACTTCTTTTTCATGTTAATAGAAGAGAAATCCTAGACATTTTATGATCAAATGGCACCTCTGTTTTAAATGTGTAGAAAAACAAAGAACTTCACTTTTATTGCATTGTCTGTTTCATTTTTGAAAACAGTTTAGGGTGCATAGCTCGACCATGAAACTTCCCATAGCAACAAGGCATATGAAAGAATATGGCTTCCTTTTACATTTTCTAGGATAAATGGCTGTGAGCTACTTTGATTCTTGCTTTTAAAATGTATTCCCATAATATTCACAAGTAGGACACACCCCAAAATTGACTGTGTGTGCCTCAAAACCAACTGGGTAAATTATTTCTATTTTCTCACTTCAATTTTAATTATGACTAGTGTTAGGTACTGAATCTCAAGGGAGTAAAATTCTTTTTCTATGTACTCACATGAGATACTACCTAACACTTTGGGAGGCTGAGACGGATGAATCACCTGAGGTCAGGAGTTCAAGACCAGCCTGGCCAACATGGCAAAACCTCATCTCTACTAAAAATACAAAAAAATTAGCTGGGCATGGTGGCGGGTGCCTGTAATCCCAGCTACTCAGGAGGTTGAGGCACGAGAATCGCTTGAACCCAGGAAGCAGAGGTTGCAGTAAGCCAAGATTGCACCACAGAACTCTAGCCTGGGCAACAGTGCGAGACTGTCTCAATAAAAAAAAAAAAAAAGAAGTTATCAACATGATTAAGGAACCAGTGCCTGCATGCTCTCTCTCTCTCTCTCACACACACACACACACACACACACACACACACACACACAGAGCTATATGACCTGCAGAATCTGAATCATGACTGGGATTTGGTAAAGGAGTGAAAGAGGGAGTGAGGTAATATGACTGTATGCTGGGAACATTGTAGCATTGTTGATGGTGAAGTTCCTTAAACTTGGGAAAGTTCAGAAGTTCTGAAACCTCAGCGCTCAATGTTGTTTCTGTTTGCCCCGCCTCATTAAATATCTTACCTCCTATGAGCTCAAAAGCCTCACCAACTGCAGTAAGGGAGTAACCTGGACTAATTTCACATTTTCTAAAGCCTCAAAAGCCACTGATCTGCTGGTGGAAGACTCCTGTGATCAACAGTGTGCCCAGGATATCCACACTCAACATTCATACAACCTGATGTTCTTTTGAAGAACAGTTGCTGCAAAGCAGTGCCTGGATGATGATGTTTTAAAATGAATAGTTGCATTCATGACGGAGGAGATAAGGAAGAGTAAGCCCAAATTTTCAATATTTGTGAATTTAAAAAATATGTTTGCTTTCTTCAAATGGAAGGGAATAATAATAGATCTAGAGGGTGATGCCATGGAAATCTGGCACCAAATTTCTGTGTTTGTAGAAATGCATACCTCACACCATCCCTGTTTACATAGTTCTGGTTTACATTAGCAAAGGTACCTGTTACATATTTGTTGATGCTCTCTTACCTTACCTTGTGTTGTTGATGCTGTTTTGTTTTTACATGAAGAACCACAGAAGTATGAGGTTCTGTTTCATGTGTCTCATGAAACATCTGTTTATTTAAACATGGAAGTCTGCAAAGAAATAGAGAGGGAGCATGAAAATGCATACAATAGAGTAGAGAGATTCATTATATATCAAGATACGCATGTTTTGGCCAGGCATGGTGGCTCACGCCTATAATCCCAGCATTTTGGGAGGTCAAGGCAGGTGGATCACTTGAGGTCAGGAGTTGATGCAGATTTGTAGCCTAGAAGCAACAGACTGTAGCATCTAGCCCAGGTGTGTGGTAGGCTACACCATCCAGGTTTGTGTAAGTATATTACAGTGTTCACACAATGATGAAATTGCCTAATGACATATTTCTCAGAACCCATCCCCATCATTAAGTGATGCATAATTGTATATAACATTTAACTTTTCATGTCCATAAATCAGTAATCTGTACTTTTAACAGCTACCCAGATGACAGACACAAATCACCCAGTAACTTCCTTGAGAAAATATATAAAGCAAATGTGCTTGTGCGTTGTGTTGAAAAAGTGGTTACGAAGACTATTCATGGCTCCCAAGAATAGAATTTTAAAAATAAAAATAAAGAAAATGAAGCAAAAAAAAAAAAAGAAAAGAAAAGAGAAGATAGGACCAGCTAGAAGCTTAATTTCAAAAAATGTACTGGAAGCAGAGAATCGAAAAACTGTAAAAGCTGTTATCTTCAATGGTAGCAATAGCAAGTCTCCCGGTGAGTTTTTTTTTTTTCTTTGAGACAGAATCTTGCTCTGTCACCAGGGTGGAGTGCAGTGGTGCGATCTCAACTAACCACAACCTCTGACTCCCTAGTTTAAGTGATTCTCCTGCCTCACCCTCCCAAGTAGTTGGGATTACAGGCACAAGCCATCACACCCAGCTAATTTTTGTATTTTTAGTAGAGACAGGTTTCACCATGTTGGCCAGGATGGTCTCGATCTCCTGACCTCATGATCAGCCCGCCTTGGCCTCCCACATGCTGGAATTACAGGTGTGAGCCACTGCACCTGGCCCTCCTGGTGAGATTTTTAAAAGAAAAGTAATCAATATCTAAGCACACATCAATCACTCTTATAGCACAGTCCTATTGCTCACATAGCACAGTGTGAATTACACAGTGTAGCAGACTTGTGTTGTTGTTGTTGTTTTCATTTTGTCTTATTTTGCTTTTTTGGTTGCCTACACCACCTGGGCCTTTTCCTATACTTGGGCAATAAGCATCATTTGGGAACTTGTAGGAGACAAAGTCCACATTCTCCTATAGAAGCCCCATAATACCAAATCCCTTGCAGGTACGCACTGGGTCTATAGGCACCCTTGATCTATCAATACATAAACTCTTCACTCAGAATTGAGAACCAAATGACTCAAACTTTTTGGTGGCAAAGGCAGTAGCATCCAATTTCCAGAGACGATAATGGCAGACTAGACCTAAGGATTTACAAATTTAAGAGTAACATGAATTCACATTCAAAAATGTCCTCAATCACCATGTGTCACTACAGCAAAGACCACATTAATTTGTGAGCATCATCAGGAGTACAAATTAGAACATGAAAAGAAGCTGGAAAGTAAAGTACACGTTCAACTTTTTTTTTTTGTAGAGATGGAGTTTCACCATGTTGCCCAGTCTGGTCTCCATCTCCTGGGCTCAGGTGATCCACCTCACTCAGCTTCCCAAAGTGCTGGGATTACAGACATGAACCACCATGCCTGATCCTTGGATGTTCAACATTTCTGCTAAGAAATGTTGTTTCCTATGTAAGAATAAATTGCATTGATAGTGTCTGAGATGGATCTGACTAGTTAATTCTGCAGTTCTCCTACCTAAGTTCTTTTGCTCCTCTTTTTCCCTGTGCCCTGAAGCAGTATTCATCTCTAACGTTAGTAGGGATGCTACCACATTCACAGCATTGGGTAAAGTGGCATTTTGTTTCCAGGATGTAGAGAAAGAAATATCCAGAAGTGTTTTCCTGGAGCCTACGTGGCATTAACAGCATAGCATTCATTGGTATGAATGGCTGTTTGCCTAAGAGCAGCAGTGGCAGTGAAAATGAAAATGAAAATGTGGACTGGGTGCGGTGGCTCATGTCTGTTACCCCAGAACTTTGGGAGGTCAAGGTGGGTGGATCACTTGAGGTCAAGAGTTTGAGACCAGCCTGGCCAACATGATAAACCCATCTTTACCAAAAAATGCAAAAATTAACTGGGCGTGGTGGTGAGTGCCTGCAGTCCCAGCTAGTCGAAAGGCTGAGATAGGAGAATCACTTGAACCTGGGGGGTGGAGACTGCAGTGAGCTGAGATTGTGCCACTGTGCTTTAGCCTAGGTGACAGAGTGAGATCCTGCCTGAAAAAAAAAAGAGAGAGAGAGAGAGAGAGAGAGAGAGAGAGAGAGAGAAAGAAAGAAAGAAAGAGAAAGAAAGAAAGAAAGAAAGAAAGAAAGAAAGAAAGAAAGAAAGAAAGAAAGAAAAAGAAAGAAAGAAAGAAAGAAAGAAAGAAAGAAAGAAAGAAAGAAAAAAGAAAGAAAGAAAGAAAGAAAGAAAGAAAGAAAGAAAGAAAGAAAGAAAGAAAGAAAGAAAGAAAGAAAGAGGGAGGAAGGGAGAAAGGGGGGGAGAGAGAGAAAGAGAAAGAAAGAAAGAGAAAGAGACAGAGAAACGGAGGAAGGGGGGAGAGAGAGAGAAAGAAAGAAAGAAAAAAGAAAGAAGAAAGAGAAAGAAAAAATGAAAATGCTCTTTTTTTAAAAGAGAGATGGGATTTCGCTGTGTTGTCCAGGCTGCTTTTGAACTCCTGAGCTGAGCTCAAGTGACTCTACCACCTCAGACCTCCCAAAGTACTGAAATTACAGGCATGAGCTACCATACTGGGCCCCTGGACTGGCTCTGTTGTCCTGTGTTGCTTAGTCTCCTTTCCCCCTTATTTATGGCCTTGTTACCTGCCTTCCTGACAGTTCTTGTTATTGGATATCCATTCATAAAAATGGCTGCTTTACAACTTAAATCCACCTGGGTTTTACACAAGTTCCATAACCCATTCCAATAGAGCACAGGAACTATTGAATTTGCTAAATCATAAGGTCCAAGAGACAGTATTACTTCTATTGCAGCTTTGATCAGCTAGAAAGTTTCTCTTTCCTTCTCCTCCTGGTAAACATGAGGGAAGAAAGAAAGCTTTCCTGAATTTTTTCCAGTGTTTCTGTAAGAAGCCCTAGCCTTCATCTGCAGCCATTTGTCTAGTTAATTGTTCCCATCTGAAACAGTACTAACTTCTCTCATCTTCCCAGGTGAGCCAAAGAGTTACAGCCTGAGTAGGCACCTTAGCCTGAACCCAAGTTGCAAGAGAAGCAGCAATGCTACATTTTTAGGTATCTGCATTTCAGAGAGAAACAAGGCTGGGATTTTTTTTTTTTTTTTTTTTTTTTTAACAGAGTCTCTCTTTTGCCCAGGCTGGAGGGCAGTGGTGTAGTCTCACCTTACTGCAACCTTGGCCTCCAGGGTTCAAGAAATTCTCGTGCCTCAGCCTCCCAAGTAGCTACAATTACAGGTGTGCACCACCACACCCAGCTAATTTTTGTATTTTTAGTAGAGACGGAATTTCACCATGTTGGCCAGGTGGTCTTGAACTCCTGGTCTCCAGTGATCCGCCTGCCTCGGCCTCCCAAAATGCTGGCATTACAGGTGTGAGCCACCACATCCTGCCAAGGCTGGGAATTTAAAGAGGTCTCAAGATCATAAAGGCAGACAAACCCAAGCTATCCAGCTTCTGGCTAGATTTTATTTACACACAAGAGGATAGGATAAGAAGGAGACTTTCTCAGGAGAGGAGGGAACCACTGCCTCCTACCCTTTTAGGAACAGGAGAAATCACTTTCCTTGTTCTTGCCTTCTCCTGTAGGACAATTGACCTGGCTCTCATCACGTTACCTCAGGGGTAAGACTGAAGCTAGGGGTACCAGCGCACTTGTTACATTTACTATGCGGTGTTTGATATGAAATCTATCTCTGATCCAGAACTCTGCATGCATGTATTTAGGACACATTTTATAAAGATAAATATTAACAACCTGGCAATAAGATAGAGGCAGAGTTTCTCAAAGTGCATTTGCAGACCTCTTGCATGAAAACCATCAGAGGCATTTGGGGTGAGGGTGAGGATAGGAGGGGTAGAGTCATCTGTTTTGGTTTTTGTTCTTTTGTTTCTTTGTGGGGCCTCCCTCTGTCTCCCAGCCTATGGTACAGTTTCACAATAGCGACCCACTGTAGCCTTGACCTGTGTGGCTCAAGCAATCCCCCTGCCTCAGCCCACTGAGTAACTGGAACTATAGGCATGCACCACTGTGCCTGGCTAATTTTTGTATTTTTTGTGGAGATGGGGGTGGCGAAGTGGGGGAGTGGGTCTCACTTTGTTACCCTGGCTGGTCTCAAATTTGGGGTCTCAAGCAATTCTCCTGCCTTGGCCTACCAAAGTGCTCGGATTATAGGCATAAGCCACTGCCCCAGCCAGCGGTCATGATTTTTTTTTTTTTTCTTTTTGAGATGGAGTCTTCCTCTGTCACCCAGGCTGGAGTGCAGTGGCGCGATCTTGGCTCACTGCAACCTCCACCCGCCCCCCGCCCCCTGGGTTCAAGCGATTCTTGTGCCTTAGCCTCCCGAGTAGCTGGGATTACCAGCATGTGCCACCATGCCAGGCTAATTTTTTTGTTTTTGTTTTTGTTTTTTTGTAGAAAAGAAGTTTCACCCTGTTGGCCAGGTGGTCTCGAACTCCTGACATCAGGTGGTCCACCTGCCTCGGCCTCCCAGAGTGCTGGGATTACAGACATGAGCCACTTCACTCGGCCAAGAGGTCATGATTTTTGACTGGTAAAATTACTAAGCCTTATCCTAAATCAATGCATCAGAATCTCTTGGCGTGGAACCCACTGATACGCATTTTAACCCGTAGGCCCAGGTGATCCTACGCCCACCCTTTTTGCTATGGTATCCTTTTTCTGAAAAGTCACTGTTCCCCTGGGTTAGTATAAATATTCACTAAAAGGTATTGTGCTCAGTTTGAATGTGCTTGATAATTTTTAACAATGATAAACTTCTGTTTAACTCTGGGTTAAACAGAAAACATTTTCACTTCAATCCTGCTTATTGAACAACTTTCCTAGATGCATTAACTCTTTTCTTAGAAGGTAGAAAATATTCTTTAGTTCGTTCTCATGAATCTAGGGTCAGTCAGTGTTTGAGGACAAGCATTCAAAACTCCAATTCTTTCACTGGAGCATGGAGACAGAGGCACTGTGAGGCTCGCTGGCCTACTAGCATGGGGCCACAGTTATGTTTTATTATGGTTTTGTTTTTTGTTTTTTTTTGTTTTTGAGATGGAGTCTCACTCTGTCGCCCAGACTAGATGGAGTGCAGTACAGTGGCACAATCTCAGCTCACTGCAACCTCCGCCACTAAGGTTCAATAGATTTTCTTGCTTCATTCAGCCTCCCAAGTAGCTGGGATTACAGGCGTGCACCACCACGCCTGGCTAATTTTTGTATTTTTAGTAAAGACAGGGTTTCACTATGTTACACAGGCTGGTCTCGAATTCCTGGCCTCAGGGGATCCGCCCGCCTCGGCCTCTCAAAGTGCTGGGATTACAGGCGTGAGCCAGCACAACTGGCCTATGTTTTCTAATCAGAATAGCTTGCTTCCTTATAACTTTTCCCCCAAAAGAAATTTGAATTACAGTATAATAATAGCAATTTGATCTGCTTCATATTTATGTTATATAATACTTTTACACTATTATAATCCATAAAATTTACTGTATGCCCAGTATAATTTTCCAGTAAACAGATTGAGTGGAGTTTATCAAGACTCTCACTTAGCAGAATTTGACCTGTACATCTTTAAAATTATAGTTTTTATGAGCAATATTTGAAAGTTCTGAGCAATATTTTTTAAAGTCATATTTATTTATTTATTTATTTTTTATTTTTTATTTTTTGAGACGGAGTCTTACTCTGTCACCCAAGCTGGAGTGCAGTGGCGCGATCTCAGCTCACTGCAACCTCTCCCTCCCAGGTTCAAGCAATTCTCCTGTCCTAGCCTCCCAAGTAGCTGGGATTGTAGGCATGCACCACCACGTCTGACTGATTTTTGTATTTTTTGGTAGAGACAAGGTTTCACCATGTTGGCCAGGCTAGTCTTAAACTCTTGACCTCGAGTGATCCACCCACCTCAGCCTGCCAAATTGCTGGGATTATATGCATGAAGAAAGTCATGTTAAAGTATAAGGAAATACAGACAAATATAATGTCTTTTACATTGTTTTAGAACAAAATTAAGCTTCTAATGTGTGCCATTTTTACCAATTCTTGCTTGTTGTGGTTTTTGGAGAACAATATCTTCCGCTATAAATTCTTAAATAAAGTCCAAGAAAAGTACTGTGTGATGAATGAATCTACTTTTCTTTTCTTTTTTTTTTTTTTTTTTTTTTTTTGAGATGGAGTCTCGCTCTGTTGCCCAGGCTGGAGTGCAGTGGCCAGATCTCAGCTCACTGCAAGCTCCGTCTCCCGGGTTTACGCCATTCTCCTGCCTCAGCCTCCCGAGTAGCTGGGACTACAGGCGCTTGCCACCTCTCCTGGCTAGTTTTTTTGTATTTTTTTAGTAGAGACGGGGTTTCACCGTGTTAGCCAGGATGGTCTCGATCTCCTGACCTTGTGATCCGTCTGTCTCGGCCTCCCAAAGTGCTGGGATTACAGGCTTGAGCCACAGCGCCCGGCCGAATCTACTTTTCTTTAGTAAATTATTCCACGATAACCTCCTTTGTAAACCAGTACATACTCTTTACTTTTCACCAGAAATTACACACCCTAGAGTAATTTAGACTAACAAATACTTGTGCTTCTATTAAGGTTTTTATTTCTAATCTCTTCCCAATTTATAGAGGAATAAAGTTATTGATGCCATCTTATTTGAGGACCAGGTGATTCTAATTCGCTGAAGAGTGAGCGTGTCTGCCAGACAGAGTTGCTGAAGAGAGACTGTGATATTATGAAATATACATTTGGTCTTCAACCCTGTTTCCTGCCATGCAACTCCTGAAATCCTTGGAATCTCCAAAGTGATGTCTTTTTTTTTTTTTTTTTTTCCCCTGAGATGGAGTCTTGCTTTGTTGCCAAGGCTGGAGTGCAGTGGCGTGATCTCGGCTCACTGCAACCTCCACCTCCCAGGGTCTAGTGATTCTCCTGTCCCAGCCTCCCAAATTGAATGGGATTACAGTCACACGCCACCAAGCCCGGCTGATTGTTGTATTTTTAGTAGAGACGGGGTTTCGCCATGTTGGGCAGGCTGGTCTTAAACTCCTGACCTGAAGTGATCTGCCCGCCTTGGCCTCCCAAATTGCTGGGATTACAGGGGTGAACCACTGCGCACAGCCAGATGGGTTTTATTTGCCCCTATATATCGTGACTTACTTTCCAATCTGATTCTGCCATAACATTATGAGACAAGGAAAAAAACCAAAATATTTAACCTCACTATATATTTCCTTGCCATATCTTGAAATTGCCCTGCAGGAAAAAAAAAAAAAAAGAGAGAGAGAGAGAGAGAAATTGCCCTGCAGAGTCTCCTGTGGGAAGAATCCCCTTTCCCCTTTGTTTTCCTTCCTTCCTTCCTTTCCAGGTCCAGGAGATAATCAACTAAGAGCCAGGCACCCTTTTAGGTCTGATAAGAAACATTTTACAACCTGCTCTCTCTGAAGTCGGCTGAGAGCTTCCTCTGCACAATAAAACTTGTTCTCCACAATCCTTTATCTTAACCTGAACATTTCCTTTCTCTTGATCCCAGGTCTTCAGATGAACTCAACCAATTGTCAACCAGAAAATGTTTACATCGACCTCTGTCCTGGAAGCCCCCCACTTTGAGTTGTCTCGCCTTTCTGAACCAAACCAATGTATTTTTTTATTTAATTACCGTTTCATGCCTCCCTAAAATATATAAAACCAGGCTGTGCCCTGACCACCTCGGGCTCATGTTCTCAGAGCCTCCTGAGGGTTGTGTCACAGGCCATGGTCATTCATATTTGGCTCAGAATAAATCTCTTCAAATGTTTTACAGAGTTTTACTCTTTTCGTTGACACTGTACCTTGCTTCTCCATTCCTAATTCCAAATTACGTGAAGAAACGCCTCTAAATAAAAGCAAGCCATTTCCTATGCATACATGCTTGGACAGTGCAGCTTCGCAATGGCAGCTGGAGTCCCTGAGATAGCTCCCAGCTCACACTCACAGAGCGTCTCCTGCAGAGCTGATCCAGGGCAAAGGGAAACAGATTGCCTCTCTCAGTCTTCCAGATTCCAACAGTGATCGCTGGCCCTTCCGAGTTATGCTTCGTGGGAGTGACATGCTCTGAGCAATGATCCTTGTTATTACAGATTGTCTCCTTTGGATGAAAAGAAATGGTCAAAATTTGGCTGGAAGAAACATGATGAGGCTTTTTTTTGTGGCCACACAGTCCTCTGTCTTGAATGAGCAGCTAAAAGAAGGGATAAATATTCTTATGTAAATGATTTGTTTGAATTAAACCCCCAAATAAACAGAAGTGATTATTGATTAACGTAAACTGGATAAGAAAGCTAACACCTCATTTATGGAATAGACAGCTATTTACACAGCCTGACTTTAAAAGTATTGAAAGATTCTCTAACTTCAAAATACTTTATGCTGGCATGGTGCAGGGGCTCATGCTTGTAATCCCAGCCCTTTGGGAGGCAGAGGCGGGCAGATGACCTGAGGTCAGGAGTTCAAGACCAGTCTGGTCAACATGGTGAAACCCCATCTCTATTAAAAATACAAAAATTAGTCGGGCGTGGTGGCGCTTGCCCGTAATCCCAGCTGCTCTGGAGGCTGAGACAGGAGAATCACTTGAACCCGGGAGGCAGAGACTGTTATGAGCCAAGATTGTGTCCTTGTACTGCAACCTGGGCAACAGAGTGAGACTCCGTCTCAAAAACAAAAACAAAAAACAACTTTATCCCACTGGGCATGGTGGCTCACACCTATTATCCCAGCACTTTGGGAGGCTGAGGCAGTTGCATGACTTGAGGTCAGAAGTTCGAGACCAGCCTGATCAACATGGTGAAACCCCATCTCTACTAAAAATACAAAAATGAGCCAGGTGTGGTGGTGCGTGCCTGTAATTCCAGCTACTTGGGAGACTGAGGCAGGAGAATCGCTTGTACCCAGGAGACAGAGGTTGCATTTGGCCGAGATCGTGCCACCACACTCCAGCCTGGGCAACAGAGTGAGGCTCCATCTCAAAAAAAAAAAAAAAACTTTATCCCAAGTTTCCATCACAGTATCTGAAACCCATACCATCAGACAAATCACTACTTTGAATGAAGGCAGTATATATCTCTAAGTGTGTACTCCATAGAGCATTAATCTATGTCATACTAAGAAAAAACCATACACACAGACAGATGTTCATTAACGTCCACGAATATAAAGAAATCCCAGATTTAAAGAAATAGTTGTATTTACTGTAGAACTTACTGGTGTTTGGAAAAACTAAGCATTACAAATCTCCAAAAAATGTGACATAACAGGCAGTATTTTTCAAACTTGATTGGCAATGAGTTATTGTTTTACAATGCATCTTACGAGATTGCTTTTACTCAGATTTAAAAAGGCGTCTTTCCCAGGTGACTGAGAGTATGTATCATAATCTGACGGGGTTACTATAACAAAAACAGAATAAATGGGGTGGCTTATAAACAAAAACATTTATTGCTCACAATTCTGGAGATCTGAAAGCCCAAGATCGAAGGCACCAGCAGATTTGGTGTCTGGTGGGAGCTCATTCTCTGGTTCATAGGTGGCACTTTCTCAGTGTCACCTGCCATGGTGGAAGGAGCTAGCTAGCTCTTTGGAGTTTCTTTTATAAAGGCACCAATTCCATATATGAGAGGGCTCTATTCTCATGACCTAGTCACATCCCAACATCTCCGCCTTCTAATACGATTGCACTGGGGACTAGGTTTCAATGTATAAATTTCAGGGTGGGGTGACACGATTATTCAGAGCATGGCAGTATGCAAATGTCCTAACTAGATGGGAAACTCCTGAATCCATTATCCTGCATAAATAATTTAGCACAATTTTTTTTTTTTTTTTTTTTTTTTTTTTTTTGGTAGCTATGGGGATCTCACTTCCAACTACTTGCCTCAGGTGGTTCTCCTGCCTCAGCCTCCCAAAGTGCTGGGATTACAGGTGTAATGATTGTTTTTTTTTTTCATCAAAAAACTTGAAACTTGCAGCGACAAGGGATTTTCATGTTGGTGTGATTGAGGGAGAATAGTGATCCTAGTGAGTGCTAGGGCATGGACAAGGAAAATTGCTGAGCAGCTGAACTCATGTACAGCACTACCCAGTAACAATCACAAGAAACCCCAGAGTGAGGAGAGCGTGTGATGGAGAGCACAGAGCATGTGTGAGAATCATCAAAAAGACAGAAATGGAAGTGCATTGGGAAAATGGTGGGAGATATTAAAGGCTTTTATTTTTCCTTCCTTTTTTTTTTTTTTTTTTTTTTTTTGAGATGGAATCTTGTTCTGTCACCACGCTGGAGTGCAATGGCTCGACTCACTGCAACTTCCACCTCCTGGATTCAAGCAATTCCTCTACCTCAGCCTGCCTAGTAGCTGGGACTACAGGTGTGCACCACCACGCCTGGCTAATTTTTGTATTGTACTAGAGACGGGGTTTCACCATGTTGGCCAGGATGGTCTCGAACTCCTGACCTTGTGATCTGCCCACCTTGGCCTCCCAAAGTGCTGGGTTTACAGGCATGAGCCACCGTGACTGGCTGGCTTTTTTTTTTTTTTTTTTTTTTAAATAGAGACAAGGTATTGCTTCATTTCCCAGGCTGGAGTGCAGTGGGGTTATCATAACTCATTGCAGCCTCAAACTCCCAGACTCAAGCAATCCTCCCACCTCAGCCTCCTAAGTAGCTGGGACTACAGGTTTGCACCACTGTGCCCAGCTAAGTTTTTAAACAATTATTTTTCTAGAGACAGGGTCTTACTATGTTGCCCAGGCTGGTCTCGAACTCCTGGCTCAAGCGATCCTCCTGTCTCAGCCTCCCAAAGAAGTGCTGGGATTACAGACATAAGCCACCGCGCCCAGTCTAAAGACATTTTTTTGTGCATGGAAATCTTTTGCGTAGAACTACCTTTACCAGAAAAGTAAAATCCACCATTTTTCATTTCCAGAGGCAGCCAGCCATTATAGGCAGCTTCTAAGGAAGTCGCCCAAAGGTGGTTCTTTCTGCAGCACACCGTAAATGGATGTAATTACAGTGTGCAAAATAGTGGAGACCTTCAGGAACACGAAGTTACAGCCTAACACTCAATACCCTGTGACTCTCCAGTGCTCTGAAGTTTAACAACCACATTTTAATTCCCCTGCTTCTCTGTGGAAAATGGGTTAATTTCCTTATTTTAAAACCATTACTTAAAAGCACACAATTTTTAATTCTGTATTTGGAATTTATTCTTATGCGAGCGTTTCAGATTTGCCTCCGAGGAAAAGCACCTATAATAGAACCCCCATAAAATATTAATTTCTTCTGTAAAGTGAAGTTTTAGTCAAGACCCCGAATTTATATGTAAACACTATTCCAATTTTAAAATTAAGTTTATCAATTTAAAGGGATTAGGGATTCACTTGATCCTAAAAGGACTTTCCAACATCACCTCTCAGTATAACTGAATAAATTCAAAAGAAAGTGGTGATAGCGCTTTTATTTTGGGAGATGAGCAGATCATGTCAGTATCATAATTCAACGAAGACACGAAACACACGTGGACTGTTATTTTGAGCTGCATCCTTTTCCAAATGAAGGGAAAATGCGTCTTGCTGTAGCAAGAGGGTTTTTTTTCTTCTTCCCACCTAAAGTCACGTTTTCCACCTTAATACTCACATTCGATTAAATATTTTCATGTGAGGTTTCTATCGCCTGTCAAAAGGCGCAATTTGCCTGTGATATGATGTGCTAACATATTTACACCTTATCATCTGTTAATTAGTGTGACAGCCTGAGACTTTTTTTTTTTTTTTAATTTACGGCAGCCCTTGGTGTCTAGGCTTAGGTTAAAAGTGCAGGCTGACATAACTGCTATCCTGTTACACTTACTTGGTGTTCTCTGGATGCTGACAGAAATATTTTTTATGCTGATAAGCCAGGCTGTCCTGTTATCTAAAAGAGGAAAGAAGGCAAGCAACAAAGTTAGGGAAATAAACGTTTCTATGATTGCACCCATGCCGGAAGGAAAGCAATAATCCCATCTCTGAGGGGTCCAAATGATATCTTATTCCCACAAGATTTCATGTAAAATATTGAATTTGCCTGATGTCCAAACAAAATTAGGCTGTCTTCTCTTACTATAATAAATAATGTGAGTAATAATAGCTTGTCCTTTTAAATAAGTCCCTGATTAATTTCAAATCCTGTCTTTTCCAACTTTTTCTCTCCTTGCCTTTCTGTCTATCCCCCCTACCAATTAGGAAGTTGTCTTTAAATAAGGCTGGTTAAGGGTTTTGAATGTGAATAGTACCACAGGAATCACTTGGCACAGGTGCAACTACAAGGTCAGGTGTGAGCCATTAAGAACCACATTAGGTGTTCATGCAATTCATTAGCAAAGCGCAACTCTCAAGCCAGGCAAAGGGAACTTATCCAATCTGCTAATCAGGTACAGGAATTCTATGGCAACACTCAGCAGCTCGTGGTAGCATTTCAACAGAGCACGACATAAACAACTGTCTCAGAGCAGGCACGTATTAGCCACCGGCATCTCCATTCTGAGACCTTTGCCAATGTTATTACTGGAACACAAAACTAGAGGCAGAGAGAAATGTGCCAAAATTAGCTGCAAAATAAGACACAACCAATATTCCTTTTCAAACCATTGATATCAAAATACTCAAAGGAATAAAGCAAGTTATTTAACATCATTGTCTTTATTCAGTGACTTACTATTTGGAGAGAAAGACAAAGCCAGGACTGCCTTGCATTTTCTTCTCTTCTTCATTTCCACTCCACTCTCTGACAGTCACATGCCTTCTTATCCCAAATCATCATTGGTTCCGGGACTCTAGTTCTCAGGTTTCCTTCTGTTGAATGACCTGAGTCAAGATGTTTCACTGGGAGAGCCCAAGCAGTATTAAGATGGAGGATCTATTATCCATGGTATTCCTCGGATCAGAAATGAGGTTCTGAAGGTTCAATGGGACTTGCGGTGGATCCCATAGATCCTGAAGTCTTGGTGCTTAGGCTCTTAGTCTCCTCCTCTTCTAACTTCAACAGGGAAGCCAGTGTGGCCAGAACTGCCCCTATCGAGGTCTTACCCTCTTTGCAGAACTTCCCCAGCCCACACCGTGCCTGCAAAAATAGAGTCACTCTGTTTTTACAATATAGAGGTGCACTAGTAAACCCTTGGGATCTCTAACTTCAGGAGCAGAGGAGTGAGCCAGGAAGTCTTCTCAATCATTCAAAATCTGCCAAACATGGCCAGGTGCCATGGCTAGCACCTGTAATCCCAGCACCGAGATGCAAAGGTGGGAGGATCGCTTGAGCCCAGGAGCTGAAGACCAGCCTGGGCAGTGTAGTGAGACCCCCACTATTACCCCCCACAACCAAACCAAAATCTGACAAACAGAACAGTCTTTCAATAGGTAATTACTTACTGTAGAAATTAGCCCTTTGGGAATTTTTATCCCGAAAAAGCTTAGACGAAGTGTATTGATTTGTTATAGCATCTAACCAGCATACTATGTGTTGAAAACTGTTGTTGATTCTAGCGCTTGAAGGAACTTTTATAAGTGACTTTTGTCTTATGTTCCGTGTCTGAAAAGTACCACTGTTAACTTTAAAGACAAGTTACACTTGAACAAAACTGTATTAAGAAAAATGGCATTTGCTGTCACTTTGCAGGTCTGATTTCCAAGGGTAACACTTTCCCACTATTCTGTATCCTGCCTGCAGGAGGTGGTAGTGGTGAAGGGCCTGCAATCTGGGTGTCTCTAAAAATAACAAGAATAATTAACATAGGCTGGGTGCAGTGGCTCACGCCTGTAATCCCAGCACTTTGGGAGGCCGAGGCAGATGAATCACCTGAGGTCACGAGTTCAAGACCAGACTGGCCAACATGGTGAAACCCCATTTCTATTAAAAATACAAAAATTAGCTGGGCATGGTGGCACACACCTGTAATCCCAGCCTCTCGGGAGGATGAGGCAGGAGAATCGCTTGAACTCAGGAGGCGGAGGTTGTAGTGAGCCGAGATCATACGACTGCACTCCAGCCTGGGTGACAGTGAGACTCCATCTCAAAAAATAATAAAAATAATAATAATTAACAGAAAATTCAGGAGGGTGGCTGCCTGCAGTGGGGAGGTGAGAAACGTGGGAGTGGCGGAGATATGCAAAGAACATCAATGGCATTGACGATGCTGGGTTGGGTTCACAGCTGTTTACCTTATTACTAGGCCTTATAAATTACGTAATATATATTGCATTATTCTTCTGTATCAATTTTTTTAAAAAACTGTGTGCTTGCACTCAAGAGCTGCCAAAATTATGATCCTTAGATTAAAAAAATAGTCTTTTTTTCTTTTCCTTTTTTTGAGACAGGGTCTTGCTTTGTCACCCAGACTGCAGTGCAGTGGGGCAATAATAGCTCACTATAGCCTCAAACCCCTGGGATCCAGCCATCCTCCCACCTCAGCCTTCCAAGTAGCTGGGACTATAGCATGCAACACCACGCCTGGTTAATTATTTTGTTTTGTTATTGTTATTGTTGAGAGGGAGGCTCGCTCTGTCACCCAGGCTGAAATGCAGTGGTGTGATTTTGGCTCACTGCAACCTCCACCTCCCAGGTTCAAGCGATTCCCCTGCCTCAGCCTCCCAAGTAGCTGGGATTATAGGCATGTGCCACCATGCCCAGCTAATTTTTGTATTTTTAGTAGGAATGTGGTTTTGCCATGTTGGCCAACCTAGTCTTGAACTCCTAACCTCAGGTGATCTGCCCACCTTGGCCTCCCAGAGTGCTGAGATTACAGGCATTAGCCACTGCACCTAGCCCAGCTAATTATTTTATTTTTTGTAGAGATGAGGTTTTGCTATGTTGCCCAGGCTAGTTTCCAACACATGGGCTCAAGCCATCCTCCCGTCTCGGCCCCCCAAAGTGCTAGGATCACAGGTGTGAGTCACCACACCCAGCCAAAGATAGTTCCTTATGAAAATGACCCAATCATCCTCACATCCCATTACCATCTAAATATCAGAATAATGAAATACTCTATTTTTAAACAGTTTAAGGAATCTTAAGAAAAAGAATGCCAAAGCCTAATATGAAAATTTTCCTATTACATCTGTTCCTATTAACACATATTCTAACCTTAATCTCACACATATGCTGTGATTATGAAGTGCTTTCTGACTCACCCTGCTTCTATAAAACCTCTCTCTGAGACTTCAGGCTCTTTGCATTAAAAGCCCTTTTGAGTTCGCTTATTTCTCTGCAGATGGTGATTTTTTAAAATCCCAGTGAATGTCCTTTGCCTACTTCCAAGAGGAAAGGGTTGGACACTAGATTGTTTTTAAGATCGTCTTCTGGCTCTAAACATCTCTGATTCTGTGATAACCAAGAAGAGTGTTAGCTTTTCTTTCCAGCTTTCCTATTATGAAAGCATCTCATTCCTTCTCTGCACAATTGAAGAGAAAAAAGAATGCTTGAGATTAGGAACACCTTTGCTTTCTGACTCCTCACTTCTTTCTGTCTGATGTGAGTCAAGTTTCCTTACTCACCAGAACACCTCCCACTGTGTCCCTCCACCTACACACTGGCCTCCCCTCCACACACCCATGCAGGCACACGTGCGTACACACGCACACACATACACCAGTATATAAGGAGCCTGGCTTCACAGGGTCTCCAGGTGAGTTTCCACTTTGCTTCTGCTGATCTGTGCCTAACAATCTTGTCTAGATAACAGCTAATGTCTATTGATCCCTTTGCTATGCCCTGTGCTAAACGTTTCACTTAGATTACGGTGTTGTTTTGTTTTGTTTTAAGAGACAGGATCTCATTCTGTTGCCCAGGTTGGAGCGCCATGGTGTGATCATAGCTCTCTCCAGCCTGGAACTCCTGGGCTCAAGCCACCCTCTTACTTTAGCCTCCGAGTAGCTGAAACAATAGGAGCCTGCCACCATGTCCAGCTAATTTTTTTTTTTTTTTAAGAGATGAGGTTTCACTATGTTGCCCAGGCTGGTCTCAAACTCCTGATCTTGAGTGATCCTCCTTCCTGAGCCTCCCAAATAACTGGGATTGGATTATTGAGCAGTTCTTAGAGTTTGAGTTTTAGAGTCTGCTCGTCCTAGACTTACTGTCTTAGTCCGTTCTCATGCTACTATAAAGTACTGCCCGAGACTGGGTAATTTAGACAGGAAAGAGGTTTAATTGACCCACAGTTCCGTGGGACTGGGGAGGCCTCAGGAAACTTACAATCTTGGTGAAGGAGAAGCAAACACGTCCTTCTTCACATGGTGGCAGGATGGAGAATTGCTGAGCAAAAGGGAGAAAAGCCCCTCATAAAACCATCAGGTGTTGTGAGAATTCACTCACTATCACAACAACAGCAGCATGGGGGTAACTGCCCCCATGATTCAGTTACCTCCCATCAGGTCCCTCCCATGACACATGGGGATTCTGGGAACTACAATTCAAGATGAGATGTGCGTGGGGACACAACTAGACCATATCAATTTGATTCTTGACTGAGCCATTTATTAGCCATGAGTCCTTGAGCAAAAGGACCACATCTCTGGGCATCAGTAAAATGGGGATTATGTGCCTCTAAACCTTTAAAATGTTTACAAAGCACTACTAGAATAGAGACTAGCACAGACTGTCAACAAATGATAGTTATTTTTGTCACTATTATTATTGTTATTGCCACTATATTGACTGAGATTCCTAAATCATTGCACCTAGACTCTGGGTCCAGGGCACTGATAACTTGGTTTCCTGCCCGCAGTCATGGTGTTGGATCCCTTCTCCTGACCTAGGTTTCTGGCAGATGCTCCCTGCACGGTGATTGCTTAGGCTACCACACCCTGAGTCCCACCTACCCTCCTGTCTAAAAGCACTATTTTTTTCTTTCTAAGATGGAGTCTCGCTCTGTCCCCCAGGCTCCAGTGCAGTGGCATGATTTTGGCTCACTGCAACTTCCACCTCCAGGTTCAAGTGATTCTCCTGCCTCAGCCTCCCAAGTAGCTGGGATTACAGGTGTGGAACCACCACATCTGGCTAATTTTTGTATTTTTAGTACAGACAGGGTTTCACTATGTTGGCCAGGCTGGTGTTGAACTCCTGACCACAGGTGATCTGCCCATCTCAGCCTCTCAAAGTGCTGGGATTACAGGTGTGAGCCACTGCCCCCCACCCTTTTTTTTTTTCTTATTGGAACCTCGCTCTGTTGCCCAGGGTAGAGTGCAGTGGTGCGATCTCAGCTCACTGCAACCTCCATCTCCCGGGTTCAAGCAAGTCTCCTGCTTCAGCCTCCCAAGTAGCTGGCATTACAGCCACATGCCATCACACCTGGCCAAGTTTTGTATTTTTAATAGAGATGGGGTTTTGCCATGTTGGCCAGGCTGGTCTCGCACTCTTGACCTCAGTTAAAAGCACATTATTTACTCAATTCTGTTTGCTATTTCTGACTTCTCTGTACTTAAATCCTAATTACCCTCTCTTGTCTAGCAAACTCCAGTGTTGTTCTAAAGACCCCAAATAAGACACTTTCATATTGTGTGTCATTTAATTCACACACCAACCCTACGAAGGTACAGGGTTTCTGCCATCCTCAACACTGGTTTCCAGGCAGCTTCTTCAATTCTCATCGTCTCCCAGTGGGGTGGGATATGCACCTAATCTTCTTAGTCGTAGGGCCATGCCTAGCTGTAAGAGATGCTGGGCAATGTCATCTTTAACTGGGAGGCCATGAACCTCACTAAATCAGTAGTGTGACGGAAAAGGGAAAAGGATCTTTGAGGCAACCTGGAGTTGGCCAGGGCGATGTAATAATATCCCCATTTTATATGAAGATGCCATGACTCAGAGATATTAAGAGGTCCCATAGCCAGAAAAGAGAGGAGCCAGAAACTGAAGTCAGGTCTATCTGACTACAGAGCTATTTTCCAATGGACTGATCTACACTGCCTGGTCCCCTGTGTTCACTGAGAATCCACGTGGTGCAGCACACCCTGGCAGGAGATTCATTCCAAAGACAAGACTCTGATATTTCCCCTTTATTCTAGCTAGGAGATTGAATCAAACTCTTTGGTTATTTTAGCTGCAACATAATTTTTATATATTGTATGTATGATTTTTATTTTTATATATAATTTTACATATCCTAGATATTTTTATATATCCTAGATATTTTTATATATCCTGGTAATATTTACTAAGTAAGTGACACAATTTTACAAACTACACATGCAGAGGAGTTCTTTAGTAACTAAAGCTGCAAAGGCATGTGTTCCTTACATAGTACAATCAAAAGCAGGAGTTGTTTGTTTGTTTGTTTGTTTTTAAGAGACAGGGTATCTACTCTGTTGCCCAGGCTGGGATGTAGTGGCACAATCACGGGTCACTGCAGCCTTGACCTTTCAGGTTCAAGAGATCCTCCCACCTAAGCCTCCCATGTAGCTAGGAACACAGGTGCGTGCCACCATGCCTGCCTAATGCCTAATTTTTCAATTTTGTAGTGACAGGCTCTTCCTGTGTTTCCCAGGCTGCTCTTGAACTCCTGGACTCAAGTGATCCTCCTGCCTCAGCCTCCCAAAGCACTGGGATTACAGGCATGAGCAACTGTACCTGGCCTAAAAACAGTATTAAACAAAGTTTCTGATTAGAATTTTTAACTAACTCCATGGCAGAAAATTTTTTTTGGAAGACCTTCAAATGAAAACAAATTATTCATATTACTTAAAGAAAAAAAGTCAACGACTTTGATTTATAAATTCAAGTTATCCTTGCAATGTTTGGTTCCAGACCACATTGTTTTTCAACACTGAGAACACCACCATTTGGCGTTCTTCACAGATACACATGGTTGAGCTTCCAGTTAATAAATAGCTTCCCGGCCATCTTTTTGAGGGTTTAATTCCTTCTGTTTAATTAATCCAGCTCTCAACACTGTGTTTATTAGAGACCAATAATCACATTATTGTGTGCTAATAGATGCCTCTAGTATTTAAATAATTCTCCCAAGGATTTGGAAGTCATCCTGGGACCTATTTAATATTAGTTATTAATGGCTGGCTAAAGAAAGGCAGTTTTCAATTTGCATATAGATTCTTTGAATTCTCTTACTAGGACAAATACCATATTAATTAGGGTAGGCTATCTGCTGTAACAAATAATCCCCAAATCTTAGACATGACAATAAAACTACATTTTTCTTTCTTTTCTTTTATTTTCTTTTTTCTTTTCTTTTTTTTTTTTTTTTTTTTTTTTTTTTTTGAGACAGAGTCTTGCTCTGTTGCCCAGGCTGGAGTGCAGTGGTGCAATCTTGGCTCACTACAGCTTCTGCCTCTTGGGTTCAAGTGATTCTCTTGCCTCAGCCTCCCGAGTAGCTGGGATTACAGGTGTGCACCACCAAGCCTGGCCTATGTTTTTTATTTATAACATTTATATTTATATCAGATGTTAGGGTTGGTAGGAGGGTTCTACTTCACACAGCTTTTCAACTATAGCCCCCTGCCCTCCTGCGGCTGCATTCCACAGGTCCTAGAGAATTCTCTTTAGCCAGCCCACAGATGAACAAAGAGAGGAAGGATGGTTGTTGATGGGTCGGTTCTGGAAGGAACATGTCTACTTCTCCCACATCCTATTGGCTGGAATGTGGTGGCAGGAACACACCTCACTGCCAGGAAGACTGGGAAATGTAGTGTAGCCGTGTGTCCAGGAGGAGTGGGAAATGGGTTCAGTGAGCAAAGTCACCAAATATCATTAAGTCTCTGTCGCAAATACCAAAAGAAATTGCTAAGCTAAAAAACTACGTAGTCTGCGCACAGTTGCAAATACCAAAAGAAATTACTAAGCTAAAAAAATATATAGGCTGGGATTACGCCTGTAATCCCAGCACTTTGGGAGGCCAAGGTGGATGGATCACTTGAGACCAGGAGTTCAAGACCAGCCTAGCCAACATGGTGAAACCCCGTCTCTACTAAAAATACAAAAATTAGCTGGGCATGGTGGCACACGCCTGTAATCCCAGCTATACAGGAGACTGAGGCAGGAGAATTGCTTGAACCCGGGAGGCAGAGGTTGCAGTGAGCCGAGATCATGCCTTGTACTTCAGCCTCAGTGTCTCAAAAAAAAAATATATATATATATATAAGCAAATATTAGTGAGTGCAATAGGTGTTCTAATTCGAGTTATTGTTGGTTATCTACACAGCCATCTAAAGTCAAATATTTCTTATTGTGGCAAAATATACGTAACATAAAATTTACTATTTTAACTTTTTTTTTTTTTTGGTTTTAGTCATTTTGAAGTACAGTTCAATATGGGTACATTCACATTGTTCTACAAGTATGCACACTGCTGCTCTCCAGAACTTTTTTTATCATCCCAGACAGATAACAGCTCCTCATTTTCTCCTTCCCTTAGCCCCTGGTAATCACCCTTCTTTCTATCTCTATAAAGGTACTACTTAAGGTATCTCATAGAAGTGAAATAATGCAATGTCTGCTCTGTGTCTGGCTTATATCACATAGCAAAATGTCTTCTAGGTTCATCTAAGCTCCAGCATTATCAGAATTTTATTCTTTTTTATTTTATTTTATTTTATTTAGACGGATTTTTGCTCTTGTTGCCCAGGCTGGAGTGCAATGGTGTGATTTTGGCTCACTGCAATCTCTGCCTCCTGGGTTCCAGTGATTCTCCTGCCTCAGCCTCCCGAGTAGCTGGGATTACAGGTGCCCACCATCATGCCTGGCTAATTTTTTGTATTTTCGGTAGAGACGGGAGTTCACCATGTTGGCCAGGCTGATCTCGAACTCCTGACCTCAGGTGATCCACCCACCTCAGCCTCCCCAAGTGCTGGGATTACAGGCGTGAGCCACTGTGCCCGGCCCAGAATGTTATTCTTTTTTTAAGGTTAAATACTATTCTATTGTGCCTATATGCCACTTTTTTTTTTTAATCTGCTTATCTATTGGACATTTGGGTTGCTTCCACTGTTTGGCTATTGTGAATAATGCTATAAAACACTGAGCTCCTGCGTTTACTTCTTGGGTAGAATTCCACCAAGAAGTGAAATTGCTGGATCACTGGGCAATTATGATGGATTTTTTTGAGGAAATGCTTCCCCATTATCCACAGCAGCTATGAAGTCAAAATAGTTTTTAAGACAAACTTGTAGTTGGCTTCTACAAAAGGTTGTAAAAACTTACAGATGAAGACATAGTTCCGGATGAAAGGTTCACTCAGTTGCCGGTTATGTGTTCTCAGTTTGGCCCTTTAAGATCTAGAATGAGGTTAGGCACGGTGGCTGACGCCTGTAATCACAGCACGTTGGGAGGCCGAGGTGGGCGGATCACGAGGTCAAGAGATGGAGACCATCCTGGCCCACATGGTGAAACCCTCGTCTCTACTAAAAATACAAAAATTAGCTGGGCATGGTGGCGTGTGCCTGTAGTCCCAGCTACTCGGGAGGCTGAGTCAGGAAAACACTTGAACCTGGGAGGCGGAGGTTGCAGTGAGCTGAGACTGCCCTCCAGCCTGGCGACAGAGAGACACTCCATCTCAAAAAAAAAAAAAAAAAAAAAAAAAAAACTAGAATGATTTAAATTTCTTTTCCTTTGCTTCTAAGTGAAATAATAATATACGTTGAATAGTTAGTTGTATTTTCTGGGGGATACAAAGAATAGGAATTTGATAGAAAAAGATCTGTGTGTTGAAAGTTCTGTTCTAGTTCTCTTGTGACATTAGTATCTAATAGATGTCCTCTAAATGATAGGAATGGCTTATCACACCATGACGCAAAATTAAACCAAGAAAATCTCTGCAGCACTGTAAATTTCAGCTTCCAATTAACAATTAAAACCTAAAAGCAACATTACTGATAGAATTGACATCACAGGTCCTGCATTTTTTTCCTGCTGCTTATCTGATAATTACCTGGATTATTTTCTGTTGTGTCCTCCCCAGATTGTTTCTATAGACTACTTTTGTGTAAATATTTAAAACAACTAAATAGGGTTATGAAAACCTGGGTGTTTTCTAGAAGTTTAACCCAAACAGCAGGGGCTTTGGATGTTTGCTTTTGATTTCATTCTTTTTGCCAATTTACTGTTCCTGGGTACAGGTACTGTCAAAATTCAAAGATACTATGAAAATGAAAAGCAAGCACTGTAGAAATGAGAGTGCATTTGAACTAAACCTTTAACTGAGACATTGATTTGGAAACCCGGTTCCTTAATAGTGTGATTTCCAACTTTGCTATTTCATCACAGACATACGACAGTACATTGATATTCTCGGTTTCAAAAATTATTTCCAAGCTAAGCTTCTCTAGGAAGAAAGTCTGAAAAATAAAGTTGGGCATACGCTTGTTGCCAGATAATCCTATTTGACAGCAGAACATCATCAAGGACCCTTTTCACCCATTCTTGTCCGCCTATCCCAGGGCTAGTAGATTTTGAGGCCAGTAATGAAGAGTGTTTATTTTACTTTCTAAAACATACTATAGCATCTGGTGCTTAACTAACAAGAGTGCTTAGTGAAATAGGATTACAGTATGTACACAGATGCTATATGCTAAAAAGTTTTCCATTCTTGCGCATTGGATTTACATGATTTTATCTACTGTTCTTTGTGTTTGTTTTTGTTTTTGCTTTTGGAGATAGAGACTCACTCTGTCTCTCAGGCTGGAGTGCAGTGGTGTGATCTTGGCTCACTGCAACCACCACCTCCCAGATTTAATCGATTCTCCTGTCTCAGCCTCCCAAGTAGCTGAGACTACAGGCGCACAGCACCACACTTGGCTAATTTTTTTTTTTTTTTTTTTTTTTTTTTTTAGTAGAGACAGGGTTTTACCGTCTTGGCCAGGCTGATCTTGAACTCCTGACCTTGTGCCTTGTGATCCACGTTCCTTGGCCTCCCAAAGTACTGGGATTACAGGCGTGAGACACTGTACCCGGCCTGTAGTTTCTTTTTTTTTTTTAGGGGAGATGGGTTTTCACCATGTTGGCCAGGCTGGTCTCAAACTTCTGACTTCCTCGGCCTCCTAAACTGTTGGGATTAGAGGCCTGAGCCACAACACCTGGCCTCTGCCTTTCTTTGAACACACCTGTACACAATAGTTTGAGAAAGTTCCTGAAATAAATCTGCTGATATTAATTTGAAGTTTCTTTGTAGCTGCTTCCTTCAAAAGAGAAATAATATCTCTTTACCACTATCTTTTTAAGGAGTAAAGCCACAGAAATAAGAGCCTGCATTTGAAATCCATCACAAATCTTACTCAGTGGATTTAATGTGGGCAGTGGAGAATTTAGTAACTTCGATAAAGAAAGACTAAAGTTTCTTTTTCTTTTTTTCTTTTTCTTCTTTTTTTGGAAACAGGGTCTCTCTTTGTCACTGGACTCAAGTGCAGTGGCGTGATCTCAGCTCACTGCACTCTCCACCTCCCAGGTTCAAGCAATTCTCATGCCTCAGCTTCCTGAGTGGCTCGGACTACAGGCGTGCACCACCACACCCACCTAACTTTTGTATTTTCAGTAGAGACGGTGTTTTACCATGTTGGCCAGGCTGGTCTCCAATTTCTGGCCTCAACTGATCTGCCCACCTTGGCCCCCCAAAGTGGCGGGACTGTAGGCATGAGCCACTGCGCCTGGCCTGAAGTCATTTTTTAACAAGGACTTCATGTATCATTTAACATCTGGCAGCACGGACTACTAAAATACGTAACATTATAAATAATGGACTTTGGAGCCTCTCCTTAACCCACTGTCAGGTACACATTTTATACGGCTCCACGCTTGTAGCACACACGAAGTGGGAACCAGCACTGAGATCACTCCAGAAGCCGCCCTGGATCCGTCTCCTCATTATAGAATCTCAGTGTGAGCCCAAGTCATTGCTACTAATATCCAGGCACTCATGCCTCTGCAGTTCTTAACCCCTCCATTTATTCTTGTCTCTTCTACTCTTAGACCTTATTTTTATCCCTTTACTGTTTCTAGGATTTACCCAGCCACCCTCCTTGAAAACCAATTTTTTCCTCGATATCTTCTCCCTGACTGTCCTTTACCAACCAACCCCTTTTCTAAATAACATCTTGTACTTTTACCCTTAAAAAACAAAAAACAGACAAGACCTGTATATCCTTTTCTTCTCCTTTTTTCTGATTTAAATGAATTAATTTATTTCTATTAATCTCCTATCAAAGTGCCCCATTCGCTCCTGGTGCGATGGCTCATGCCTGTAATCTCAACGCTTTGGGAGGTCAAGGCGGGTGGATCACTTGAGGTCAGGAGTTTGAGACCAACCTGGCCAACATGGTGAAACCCCATCTCTACTAAAATTACACAAAATTAGCTGAGCCTGGTGGCGCATGCCTGTAATCCCAGCTACTCAGGAGGCTGAGGCAGGAGAATCCCTTGACACCAGGAGGTGGAGGCTGCAGTGAGGCAAGATTGCACCACTGTACTCCAGCCTGGGCAACAGAGCAAGACTCTGTCTCAAAAACAAACAAACAAAAGTTCCCCATTCTCTGCTAAGAAGGCATAGTGTAGTGACTGATATCAACTAATCTGGGTCCCTAGTCCTATCCTTGAACAAGGCGCTTGTCTAAGTCTGTTTTCTTGTCTATAATTGGAGGGAAATAGCTACTGCCACATGCAGGCTGCTCAAATCTTAAACAAAATACCATACACCTGTTACAAAACCTGACAGAGTTGGCCCCCATAAGCATCATCTATTATTATTATTATTAAATCTCTACTTTCCTTTGAAATGACATCTGTAGCTTCTGACCGTCTGCATACCTATTCTCTTTTTTCTCAGGATTCAGGATAAAATTAATTGACTAGGCCGTGTGCTTTGGCTCGTGCCTGTAATCCTAACACGTTGGGAGGCTGAGGTGGGAGGATCCTTTGAGCTCAGCTGTTTGAGACCAGGCTGGCCATCATAGCGAGACCTCCATCTCTACAAAAATTACAAATATTAGCTGAGTGTGGTGGTGCTCACCTATAGTCCCCGCTGCTCAGGAGGCTGAGGCAGGAGGATCCCTCTAGCCTAGGAGTTCAAGGCTGCAGTGAGCTATGACTACACCACTGTACTCCAGCCTGGGCAACAGAGCCATTTCAAAATAGTAATAATAATTGATTACGGTGTAATATTGTTGGGGTTCAGAAAATGATACCCCAAAATGAAGGCCTTAGAAGCAGCTCTCTCTAACCTCATGTCCTCCTGCCTCTGGCCCCTCATTCTAGAAACTAGAATCCCTTTGCCGCAAGGTGAGTCACAGAAGCCAGAACCTCCATATCCCCAAAGCCAAGCCTAAAACCTAAAAGTTTGACTCTACGTGACCCCTGCCTTTCTGTGTCAAAACTGGCCGTAAAGAAATTCTCTGGCCTGCTCTGTTTGACTGTAGGTCATAAGACCTCCATTCCAGAAAGGGTCCTGCTCTATACCCAGAAGGAAGGAACACTGCACAGAAAAGCCAAAAAGAATCTAAACAGACAGGGCTGGCTCACTGAGTCTATTGGCATTAGAGCAGACCCTTTTTATGCCATCGTAGTATCTATTAGGTTGGTGCAGAAATAATTGTGGTTTTTGCCATTAAAAACCGCAATTACTTTTGCACCAGCTGAATACATGGAGGTTCATACTTTGTTGAACCTAAGCAAAAAAAAAATGGACCGTTTCCCTTGCATCTTTGGGTTTTCATTCTGAAGGCTCCTGTTTCACATAAAGCTATGATCAAGTATATTCGTATGCCTTTTCTGCTGCGAAACTGCCTTTTGTCAGTTGATTTTCAGCAAACCTTCAGAGGATGAAGAAGACGTTTGCCCTTGGCCCCCTACAATACCTAAAGGTATGACTCTTCATTGTGGCAGCTGCTCCAAGCATCATGTTTTGCCAGCAGACTCACACATACTCACTAAGTTTATTTCAGTCACAGCAAGCACCAGGGCCAGTTCAAGTGCTCTAGCACCGCTCTCTAATTCTAAAGAGAAGGAAACGCGGCCCCGGGGCAGGAAACAGTGACAAGTGGGAACACAAAACCAAAGTTCTCCCTTTGCAGCATGAGGATCCAGAACCCACTGTGACATCAAATTGCCAGCGCGCCACCTCCGATTTATTCTTGGGGAAAACTAAAAGAGCTACGGAATGCTCCCTTGTTCCAGGCTGTTCTATGGAGAACTAGGATCTGGGGAAAATGCAACAGTTTCTTTCCGTTTGGGGATCCAGCCCCGAATTTTTTTCATTCAGCCAAACGACAGTCAGTCAGACAGCGCCTGCAGGAGGGTGTGGCTAGGCAGAGACCAGCGGGAAACGGCCCAGGACCAGGGTGGGGCGTGGCGAGGGTTTGAAGGGTGTGTCCTACGAAGAGGCAGGGCGTGGCAAGGACCCACGGGGCGTGTCCTAGGACCCGGTGAGGGCGTGACCTCGGGCCAGGGGCGGGGAGAGAAACAAAGGCGAAGTGGGAGGGAAGAGGGGAGACTTAAAAGGCCCGGGACGTTGGCCTGGCGGAAGTTCCCAGGGGAGAAGGCAGCGCGTTGTACCCGAGGTAAGGCTCCCAGGAGTCAGAGCAGGAGCCGGAACTATAGGCCCAGTAGGAAGAGTGGGGCCCGACGGCGGAGGCCGCGCGGCCGGGGTTCGCTGCAGAGTTCCGCGCGAGGGTCCTGCCGGAAGGAAGGATTTTCAAGCCACTGGCGCGTGGGCCCTGCCGCCTCTCCCTAAGTGCTTGAGGGACGTTGCGAAGAGCGCCAGTTCCTTGCGGCTCTAGCTCCCTTTGACTCGACAGCAATGCCCGGGGCCGTCATCGGTTAGCTGTGCTGGGTGGGAGCGGCTATTCCCTGCTAAGCCTCCTTTAATAAGCTTTTTTTTTTTTTTTTGATTCGGAGTCTCGCTTTGCTGCCCAGGCTACAGTGCATTTGGTGCGATCACAGCTCACTGCAGTCTCGACCTTCTGAGCTCAAGGGAACTTCCTGCCTCAGCCTCCTGAGCCTCCGGAGTAGCTGCGACTACAGGCACGTGCCACCATGCCCGGTTAATTTTTGTATTTTTTGTAGACAGTGTCTCTCCATGTTGCCCAGGCTGGTTTTGAACTCCTGGGCTCAATCAGTCTGCCTGCCTCGGCCTCCCAAAGTGCTGGCATTACAGGTCTATATTTTTTGGCAGTTTGTAAAAGCTGATCACCTGCGGTCATATGTCTGAGTCCTGTGCACTCTTGCTTAATCCACTCTGCAGCCATGTGAAGGATTCTAGTGATAACGACAAACCTAAGGGTACAGAAAGATTAGGCCACTGCTGGGAAGTTTACAGATGGAAACAAAGTTTAAAGGTGGAGTCTTTCTGACTCCACAGCCTGTGTGCTCTTACTCTTAGACCACCTCATTCTTTATACATCACAAGTCAACAGGAACTAAAGGTATACCCTTACATAGGCAGTAAGAGGGGTTGCTGATTTAAAGAACTTTGGACCCAGAATGAGTGGAGCCCTATTCTAGTTCTGGTTCCAGCTCAGTGACTTTCGACAAGTTGGTTTTCTTTTGCTTTTTTTTTTTTTAGACGGAGTCTCATCCTTGCCCAGGCTGGAGTGCAGTGGCGCGATCTTGGCTCACTGCAACGCTCCTGGGATCAAGCGATTCTCCTGCCTCAGTCTCCTGAGTGGCTGGGACTACAGGCGTGCGCCACCACACACAGCTAATTTTTTTATTTTTGGTAGAAACGGGGTTTCACCATATTGGCCAGGCTGATCCTGAACTCCTGACCTCATGATTCACCCACCTTGGCCCCCCAAAGTGCTGGGATTACAGGACTAAGCCACCGCGCCCAGCCTCTTTTGCTTTTTAAGACTAGGTCTCACTCTTTCACCGAAGCTGGAGTGCAGTGGTGCTATCACAGCTCACTGCAACCTTCACTTCCCCGGTTCAAGTGATCCTCCCAGCTCAGTCTCCCGCAGGTGCACCCCACCGTGCCCAGCTAGTTTTTATTTTCTACTTTATTTTTTGTGTTTTTGGTAGAGATGGGGTTCTGCCATTTTGCCCATGTTGGTGTCAAACTCCTGGGCTCAAGTGATCTGGCTGCCTCAGCCTCCCATAGTGCTAGGATTACAGGTGTGAGCCACTGTGCCTGGCCTGCCTATGTTTTCTAGACACATTAAGGTAAGTGGTCTCGGTGGCTCACACCTGTAATCGCGGCACTTTGGGAGGGTGAGGCAGGTGGATCGCTTGAGGCCAGGAGTTTGAGACCAGCCTGGCCAACATGGTGAAACCCCTTTTCTACAAAAAGTTAGCCGGGCATGGTGGTGGGTGTGCCTGTAATCCCAGCTACTCGAGAGGCTGAGGCAGGAGAATTGCTCGAACCTGGGAGGCAGAGGTGGCTGTGAGCTGAGATCACACCACTGCACTCCAGCCTGGGTGACAGAGTACAACTCTGTCTCAAAAAACAAAGAAAAAAAAAAGTTAAGTGGTCTCTAAGTCTCTAGTGGATCTAATAATCTATGGATTTATGAAGATAAGATCCTGATTTTACCATTTAAGGATATTTTAGGCCAGTTTTTTTCCGTTTTAATTGGACAGCCCTCAAACCAGAATAGATTCAGAGGTCTTCCAATTTTGGGTCATATTTGCTGCTGAAATTACAAGGTAGTCAGGAAGAGTCTGTTTATTCAATCAAAAATCAGTAAATGTGTATTTTAGAGGTCAGCAGGGGAGGATCCAGCCAGAAGGTGGCTAGTGAGACCGGAGGAAAATCAGGACAGTGGCTCTTCTGGAAGGACTTACAGAAAGATCAGTTTCACTGGGCAAATTTCCCCTTCCCTGTGAAGGACAGAAAATACCTTGAATATGGCTAAAGTGAGAAGCATTTCTGGAAAAAAAAATGCAATTTAATATCCTTTGAAGTGTCAGTAAATTTTGAGCCAAATAGAAGCAGAGAGCAAGAGAACACAAAAATAGATCATTTAGAATCTGGAGAAGTACATGACCGTACTCAGTGCCAGGGCTTGGCCATAGCATCCCTGTGACTATTTTAAGTTGAGTAAGCAGCCCTGATGCAAGGGTTTTAGAGATTGCTCTCGGATTTAAGCTTAAAGACCAAATGATGAACTGTATACCATGAGAGGAGCTTGGTAAACGTCCACCTTTGCTTCCATGTGCTTTGAAGTGTTCATACAGGAGGAATGTTTATCCTCAAATACCTTCTTTTTAAAATATTTATCTGTTTATTTATTTTTGTAGAGATGGGGGTCTCGTTTTGTTGCCCAGGCTGGTCTTGAACACCTGGGCTCAAGTGATCTTCCCACCTCTGCCTTCCAAACTGTTGAGATTACAGGCGTGAGCCACGGCACCCAGCCAACTTCAAATCTATTAAATACCCTAGTAAGCCATATAGTAACAACACTGAGAATTTCTGATCAAGCTCTAGTCTGCTCAGTATCCCTAGGAACTTGACTGAGATAGTTGTTGAATATTTTTTCATACATCGAATGTGGCTTTGTTCTGTTTTCTTTTTTTTTTTTTTTTTTTTTTTTTTTTTTGAGACGGAGTCTCGCTCTGTTGCCCAGGCTGGAGTGCAGTGGCGCGATCTCGGCTCACTGCAAGCTCCGCCTCCCAGGTTCACGCCATTCTCCTGCCTCAGCCTCCCGAGTAGCTGGGACTACAGGCGCCCACAACCGCGCCCAGCTAATTTTTTGTATTTTTAGTAGAGACGGGGTTTCACCGTGGTCTCGATCTCCTGACCTTGTGATCCGCCCGCCTCGGCCTCCCAAAGTGCTGGGATTACAGGCGTGAGCCACCGCGCCCGGCTGTTCTGTTTTCTTTAGCTATTCTTTCTAGTGTATTTACAGTGGTCCAGGTTTTCCTAATAAGATTTCTTTTTTTTTTTTTTTTTTTTTGTGGCAGGGTCTCACTCTATTGCCCAGACTGGAGTGTAGTGGCGCTATCTTGGCTCACTGCAACCTCTGCCTCCCAGGTTTAAGTGATTCTCCTGCCTCAACCTCCCAAGTAGCTGGAACTACAGGCACGCACTACCATGCCCAGCTAATTTTTTTGTATTTTTGGTAGAGGCGGAGTTTCATCATGTTGATCAGGCTGGTCTTAAACTCCTGACCTCAGGTGATACACTTGCCTCAGCCTCTCGAAGTACTGGGATTACAGGCATGAGCCACTAAGCCCGGCCCTTAATAACACTTTTATAACAAAAGGCTTCTCATTCATAGACGTCATCTCTTAATAAAAAAAAAAAGAAAGAATAAGAAAAATAAAATATCTGGTTCCATTTGGCATAAACTGGCTCTGTGGTTCTACCTATTTTGTCAAAACAATAACCGCCTGAGTACAAATACCTCTCTGCCTGCTCAGCGTGAGAGCTGTGTCAGCCGTTTCCCTGTCTCCTTCCAGGCAGGTATGTCCATGTGACTTGTTTGGCTAATGAAACACAAGTGGAGTGACCTGTGTCACTTCCAGGTAAAAGTGTGTTAAGAGCCAGTGAAAGATGTGTCACAATCACTTTCCCTCCGCCACAGTGACCATCCAGATAGAGGCAGCAGTCTCAGCCCGGGTCATAGAAAGAGGACAATAAGCAGAGCCCCCTGCCTTCCTGTGTTAGACATATGAGCTAGAAATAAACTTTTGTTGTGTTCAGACCCTGAGATTTGGGGATTTGTGTGTTACTGTGGCCTAGCCTGGTCGAGCCTGCGTAATGAGTATTATCAGATAAGCTGCCTGTATGTGGGGATTTCTGGCTCTGGTTTACCAGATACCTTGGGAGCTGCGGGGAGGGCCCTCAAAGAGGCTTGTCCTATGAATCATGCTCCTTTTACTGTGTGGGAGATGGCAGGTGTGCTGTTCCCATCATGCTCCAGTCTGCTTTGTGATTTTAATCAAAAGTGGCAAAAATGACATTTAGATGTTTAATTACATTCTGTAAGGGCAGACCGAGTTAAAGTGTAAAATAGGTTAAGGTTCTATGCCTGGAAGGGATAAGAATCAAGGCTTTCATTTTTACTTTGAAAAACAATTTATATATTTTTAACAATTTTCAGTGCACTTCCAAGTTTTCCAATACAGAGGAATGTTCGTGGGTGAGTTGTGAAAAGATGATTCTTCCCAAATGCAGTTATCAGTGGATGCATTTCAGAAATTATTTTGTCACTGAAGGACATTTGAAATGAATCATCCATACTTACCATTGACTAATACATTTTTTTCAGGCAGCTTCAAAGAGTACTTTAAATGTGATTTCCTGGCTATCTGATTTCGAATCTAAGAGTATCAGACTTAGGTTTTGCTCTTAATGTCCTGGGGGCAGTGTGTTCACTCTTTTATTCTGAGTTAAACAGAAGGCAAGCAGGGAGCATTGTGCTTTGGGCAGAGCTGTGCTGCATTCTTAGGGGACGCTGGCTATAAATCCAGTCTCCCTAGAGGTTAACAATCAAAGTTCTCCCCCTCTCATACTCAGGCGAGTGATATGATGATGATAAATTGCTTGGACATGACTGCCTCAAGCACTAGTGTGATGAATTATGTTGTTCAGGACATGACCGAAGATCTCCTATTGTCAGTCCGCAATGCTAAGTATTGGCAATATTCATAAATAGCCTTTTGCCAGTGGTGGTCTCTGCTTTACATATTAAATTCTCTGTTTTCACAGATTGTGGTTCTTAGTCATCTCTGTCCTCCACTGAATTCACTTACATAATCAGCCTTTTTTCCCTGTTCCTACTCATTAAAAGGGTGGGATGTCCTCACTTGTATATGGTAAACATTGAGTTCTTTCTTCACAGAAACTGTTAAAAGAATAATTATTAGTTCTTTTCACTAAATTCAGAGTAATAGCAGCTTATCTTGCAGTGGTTTAATTGGGTAATTATTTGGTGTCTGAAAAGCACTTTGAAGAGAATGTTGGTAAATATTGTAAATTTCATGCTCTTTTGTGTAACTGAAAGCCCATTGCGACCACCAAATCCTTGTGTTACTGTGTACCCACAAAATTTCTTTCCTGATGTGGCTTACTATTTTCAAAATTATTTGTGTTGATTTTTAAAAATATTTTTAAAATTTTCATAAATTTTCAAAGTTATCTTATGTTTATGCCTTCACAGTTCAACATGTCTCATCTCCTACATTCCTTGTGTATCTGAAAGGTTAAAAATATCAGTCTTGCTCTCTAACAGTTTGGAGGACAGATAAAGCCAGACCATGTAATTGAGTAATTGAAATAAAGATTTATTTGGTCAGAGCCCATACCCTGAGCTGTCATCTGATTGTCATCAGAATTTGTTTAAAAGTGTTAGGTTGGCCAGGCACGGTGGCTCATGCCTGTAATCCTGGCACTTTGGGAGGCCAAGGCGGGAGGATTGCTTGAGCTCAGGAGTTCAAGACCAGCCTGGGCAACATAGTGAGACCCCATCTCTATTAAATAAGTAAATAAATAAAGCATTAGGTTGACTTGGCATGTGCCTGGCCAGCTCTTTTGACAGATTTTCTTCTCACTTTATGAATTCAGAGCCTGCAGGCCAGGCACAGTGTCTCACGCCTGTAATCCTAGCACTTTGGGAGACCAAGGCGGGCGGATCACCTGAGGTCAGGAGTTCGATACCAGCCTGGCCAACATGGTGAAACCCCATCTCTACTAAAAATACAAAAATTAGCCAGGTACATGCCTGTAATTCCAGCTACTCAGGAGTCTGAGGCAGGAGAATCGCTTGAACCCAAGAGGTGAAGGTTGTAGTGAGCCAAGATAGTGCCACTGCATACCAGTCTGGGTGACAGAGTGAGACTGTCTCAAAAAAAAAAAAAAAAAAAAAAAAAAATCAGAGCCCCCAGGTGTCATTAAGGGCCATTTCTGTAGCTTAGATTAGATGACCTTCAGTACTCACTATATTTGTTTTCCTAGGACTGCCATCACAAAATACCACAAACTGGGTGACTTAAACAACAGACATTTATTTTCTCACAGTTCTGGCAGCTGGAAGTCCCAGATCAAGGTGTCAGCAGGGTTGGCCTCTTCTGAGGCCTCTGTCTTTGGCTTGCAGATGGCAGTCTTCCCTCTGTGCATGTCTGTGTACTAATCTTTTATAGGGACACCAGTCCTATTGGATTGGAACCTACCCTAACAACCCCATTTTAATTACTTGTGTAAAGATTATCTGCAAATACAACCACATCCTAAGGTGCTGAGGGTTAGGGCTACAACATACAAATTTTGCGGGGAGACACATTTGAGCCCAAAATGCTTCCCTGCAATAGTAATGGTCTGTTTGGAAACTGCTGTTTTTGGAGTTATTTTCTTTGTTAAATTTCACCTTCCAAGTGACGACTACACATCTTTGGAGAATGTCCTCGGTTCAGGAACTTCTTTTTAACTAACATTACTTGGAGGAGAGCTTAATGCTTGTGACTTTAAACATTTATGAATTAGGTAAAAAAGGGAAGCAATATTATTAAATGAATTGGATAGAGTTCATCAAGCAGTTAAGAAAAAAATGTACATAATCAAGCGTACCTTGCAGTCTGAACCACAAACATCCAAATATTTGCTATAACAACTTGCAGATATTTTTACCAAAAAATTTCCTCTCCGAATCAGAAACTTACTATGATGAGTTCATGTACTTAGGTGTACCATCAAAAAGGGCAAGAGGATCTCTAGAATATGCTGTGGTCCTATCTGCTCTTTCTATAAAGAGGTATCTTGTGCTTATCTTGCTTAAATATGTTGTGTCTTATAATTGTCACGATATTATCAACTGAAAACAGAAAGGTCTCTGAGAAGAGATGTGAGCCTAAGAAAAGCCTTTTCTTTTTTTGTGAGACAGAGTCTCGCTCTGTTGCCAGGCTGGAGTGCAGTGGCGTAATCTAGGCTCACTGCAACCTCCGCCTCCCGAGTTCAAGCGATTCTCCTGCCTCAGCCTCCCGAGTAGCTGGGACTACAGGCATGTGCTACCACGCCCAGCTAACTTTTATATTTTTAGTAGAGACAGAGTTTCATCATGTTGGCCAGGATGGTCTCAGTCTCTTGACCTCGTGATCTATCCGCCTCAGCCTCCCAAAGTGCTTGGATTACAGGCATGAGCCACTGCACCCAGCCTCTTTCCTTTTTTTTGAGACAGTGTCTTGCTCTGTCACCCAGGCTTGAGTGTGGTGGTGATCATAGCTCACTTGAGCTTCTGGGCTAAAGTGATCCTCCTGAGTAGCTGGATTACAGGTGCTCAGCACCATGCCTGGTTAATTTTTTTTTTGGACAGAGGACCTACAGGGAACTTTATTCTTTTGCTTTTGTTTTCACTGGGGTGCTACCCTTTGGGAAGACCAGGTTGGCTCCTGGCACAGGGATACGCCTGGTTAATTTTAAAAAAATTGTTTGTAGAGATGGAGTCTCACTCTGTTGCCCAGGCTGGTCTCCAACTCCAAGGCTCAAGTGATCCTCCCGCCTTGGCCTCCCAAAATGCTGGGATTACAGGCATGAGCCTCCACACCCAGCTAGCAAAGCTCTTATATTCAAAGAAATATTGGGGAATGTGAAGGCACAGAAGGCCTCAGTTTGACATTATCTGTCCATATCTATAATGCATACTATCTTTTATTCTGATGAGCTTTTACAATGTTCCTTCAGAATAGAATAATAGGGGTTTTTTTTTATCCTTAAAAGAATCTTTTGTAGTAAATTGGTAGTCAGAAATATTAGAGGGTCATTACGTGGGTATATAAGAGTATATAGGTAAAACTTGGGGTTTTGAATGGGCTGTAAAACACTTTTCCCTTTAAAACTGTTTTAAGTGGAAATGTATTGTTGAAGCTATGTGATGGATGCGTAGGGGTTCACTCTACTACACTCTCTACATTTGTGAATTTTTGAGAATGTCCATGTTAAAAAGTTTAAATAAAAGTTATTTTTTAAAAAGGAGAATAAATGAATGAAATATATGGCCTCCTGTGATGCAAACTTCGATACCTACATAAGGGACAGATTAAATGAAGTATGCATGCCTATGTTAGACAATAGTAAGTTGCGTATGGTTTTAATTACCAATCCCTCTGTAGAAAAGTATTGTTGAGGCTGGGTGTGGTGGCTTATGCCTGTAATCCTGGCTACTCAGGAGGCTGAGGCAGGAGAATGGCTTGAACCTGGGAGGCGGAGGTTGCAGTGAGCTGAGAGCACACCACTGCACTCTAGCCTGGGTGACAGAGTGAGTGAGATTCCGTCTCAAAAAAAAAAAAAAAAATATTATTGAAACCCTTATCCAAGAGTAGCTGGAAGAGCATCTTTCCTAGTTTTGGCCTAGATTATTTGAGACATGTTTTTATTTCTCCTTCTCTGACATATGACATGTCTATTACTTCCATGAGTCAGTGCCTTTCTCCTAGTTAGCGTTTCCTAGGCTCTCAGGCTGCAGTATCTCCAAGTTCAGTCTTTGATTTCAGAGCCTATTAGCCATGTTGCAAATTCAGTGAACACAGAAACTTACAAAGAGGCCGCTTGCCTCCGATGCACCGATGCACCACGCGTGGCTAGTGCCTTCTGCCCAATACCTTCTCTAAAAACATTCCCTGCTGTTGGAGGAAGGATCCTACAGGCTGACACCAAGGAAGCCACGCTCTCTCCTGGGTGTTCTTCAGAGGACACTGCCTCCTGAGGGGATGGCATGGCCAAAGACCATCCAAGTCCTCTCAGCCTCCATATCTAGGATTAGAAGTTGTCCTGGGCCTGTGAGTCTCGCTCACATTTCTGCATAAGTGTCAGGCCTAATGTAAATGATTCCCTTTTGCTTCGGTGCTGCTTTGAGTTTGCCCCATTATCATTTAGTAAAGTGCATCTTCAAGAGTGTTCCTCTTTCTCTTGTGTGCCAAATATTTCGGAGCAGCTCAGTGCATAAGTGGTAAAGAATTTGCTATTTCAAATACTGACATTACTCAGACTTTGACTTGCAGCCATAGTTGATCTTGAATGTTTGGGGGTGGGGAGAAGGCTCTTACAAATAGATGCGCAATGCATGCCACCGCCCCTACCTCCTTTTTTTTTTTTTTTTTTTTTTTTTTGAGAGAGAGTTGGTTTGTCGCGAGGCTGGAGTGTAGCAGTGTGATCTCCGCTAACTTCAACCTCCGCCTCCCAGGTTCAAGCGATTCTTGTGCCTCAGCTTCCTGAATAGTTGAGATTAAAGGCGTGTGCCACAATGCCTGTCTAATTTTTTGTATTTTTACTAGAGACGTATTTTCACCATGTTGGTCAGGCTGGTGCAGGGCTCCTTGTTGATGTTCATTCCTCCCAAGTGTTATCTTTTCATTCTTTGCCTGTTACTGTAGTTGGATAGAGAGATCAAAATATTTCAAGCTAAAAGTTCAAGTTTAAAATATTCTCCATGAGGATTCTACGTAGTTCTATTTGTGTATTGAATTTAATTATTAGATTTGTTATATATATTAAAGAACACATACAGTTTCTTAGCAGTAGAAACATTTCATGGACCGTTGCTGCTAGTTATTGTTGCCATGGTGAGGTCAAAAGGCTTAATTTTAAAATTCTTTCTCTTTTATTTTGATAGACCATCAAGATTGTAAAAGATTTTTTTTTCTTTTTTTCTTTCTTTTTTTTTTTTTTGAGACAGGGTCTCCCTCTATTGCCTCAGCTGGAGTGCAGTGGTGCGATCTTGGCTCACTGTAACCTCTGCCTCCTGGGTTCAAGCAATTCTCATGCCTCAGCCTCCCGAGGAACTGGGATTACAGGCGTGCGCCACTATGCCCAGCTAATTTTTGTATTTTTAGTAGAGACAGGGTTTTGCCATGTTGGCCAGGAGTGCTGGGATTACAGGCATGAGACACCATACCTGACCTTTTTTTCTATTTTTTTTAAGTCAGAGTCCTGCTCTGTCGCCCAGACTGGAGTGCAGTGGTGCCATCATAGCTCACTGCAGCCTTGAACTACTGGGCTCAAGTGATCGTCCCACCTCAGCCTCTCAAATACCTGAGACTACAGGTGCGTGCCACCACACCTAATTTTTTTTTTTTTTTTTTAATTTTTTTAGAGATAAGTTCTCACTATGTTGCTCAGTTCAATGTCTTGAACTCTTGGCCTCAAGTGATCCTCCGGCCACAACCTCCCAAAGCGCTAAGATTACAGGTGTAAGCCCCTGCACTAAGCCTGTAAAATATTTTTTATGTGGAATTTTCGTAATGCATTATGTAGTGACACCAGTTTTTTTGTTAACCTGTTTTCACTTCTCTGTTTTTATTTTTGTGTTAGTAATACTTTGGTCAAAATAGGTTTACATTCATTATTACTATATTACATAACGATTTCACATTAGCATTAAGGACAATTTTTTATAAGTTGTTTCTATACAAAGAATGATGTATTAAATTTTAGAGTTTTTATCTGTAAATATTGGAAAGCTTTGTAAGTGGCTATACTATCTCTGACTATAAGGTCTTGGTCCATATTCTTTACACTATACATCGTATTTATATATATGCCTGCATATATTCATGCCTGCATATTGGGCAGAACCACCTGTGAACCAGACCCTAGTCTTCTCTTCCTCTGTCAACTGATCATAGGGAACTCCCCATGAGGCCCTTGGTGCAGGCTGGGGAGAGAAGGCAGGAGTGGAGACCATGGGCATTTGAGCTACTTCCTCATGTAGCTTACTTGTGTCTTCAGGACCTGTTCGAGCCCGATCACTTATATACCACTTCCATTTGATGATGGAATGCTGCTGTGCCCACCCTGTTTTCTGGCTAGGTGGGTCAGAAAGCACCCAGTTCATGATAAGCAGTTCAGGCCACATGGTGACTTGATGACCCATAGTTAAACGTTCTGTTTCTACCAAAGCCCAGTAACAGGCCAAGAGCTGTCTCCCAAAAGGACATTAGTTATCTGCAGAGGATGGCAGGGCCTTGCTCCAAAATCTTTGAAGCCTCTGCTGTGATTCACCTATGGGGGCCTGCCAAAGGCTCCAAACAGCATCCCTATCTGCCACTGACACCCCAAGCACTGTTGGATCTGCTGGGTCATATGGCCCAATTGGCGGGGCAGCTAGCACAGTAACCTGGACCTGTTGCAGAGACTTCTCCTGTTCTGGACCCCATTCAAAACTGGCAGCCTTTCAGGTCACTTGGTAAACGGGCTGAAGTTTAAAAAGGATGGAGTTCTTTAGTTCGTTTTGGGGTTTCTAGAGTTGAGTGCTTAATCTGATGACATCCAAAAATGCTAAGTACTCTACTTCTACTAGTATGGAGAATGCTGATAGTCCTTAGTGTGAACTGTTTAAAGAGTTATGCAAAAGAGATGCATTTGACACTCCTGATTCACCACTCGTGAGGGGCAAGGGGTTTAGTGACTCTGTACATAATACCTTTGACCATATGTGGAGAATAAAGGAATATAATAAAGTTGGTTGGTTACTACTAAGTTCACTGGACACAGTAAAGGAAGCAAAGGATAAATGAGTTCAGGGATTCGAACTTCCAGCTCCAGAAGCACATACTGAGCCTCAAGGCTTCTAAGATTGCCCTGTAGACAAAGGGCTCAAATTGTGGAAAATCAGACACAAGCTTTTATCATGTGAGTGGCTGACCTGCAATGAAAGGTGGAGCTCAGTCTCATTAGATGTCTGCTGTCAAAGTGAGGGCATTGACTGGAAAAGAATGGGACCCAGCAACTTGGAATGGGGACGTGTGGGAAGACCCAGATGAAATTGGGGACACTGAGCTTGTAAACTCTTATGAGCCTTTTTTTTTTTTTTTTTTTACCAGAGGAAACAGCTTCCCCATCCCCAGTGGTGGCAACATTCCCTCTTCCACCCATGCTGCCAACAGCCTTTCCCCTTTGTCTGAGGAGATTAACCATACACTACCTGAGGCAACAGTGATGATGGCCTCTCCTGAGGCAGTTGCCAGGCAAGACAATGTTGATTCTCCTCAGGACCCACTCCCAAAACCCATTTGCTTCTAGATATATAACTAGACTAAGGCCCCAGCAGGCCCCTAGTGATGAGGTTCAGAGTATGACCCACAAGGAGGTGCACTACACTCCAAAAGAATTGCTTTAGTTTTCTGATTCATATAGGCAGAAATCTGGAGAACAAGCATGGGAATGGATATTAAGGGTGTGAGACAAGGGTGGATGGAACATAAAGTTGAGTCAGGCTGAACTTACTGATTTGGGCCCACTAAGCAGGGATTCTGCATTTAATGTTGCAACTCAGGGAGTTAGAAAAGGTTCTAATAGTTTATTTGTTTGGTTAGCTGAAATGTGGAACAAAAGATGACCCACTGTGTGTGAGCTAGAAATGCCAGATTTCCCTTGGTTTAATGTAGAGGAAGGGATCCAAGGGCTTAGGGAGATTAAGATGCTAGAGTGGATTAGTCACTTTAGACCTACCCATTCCAGCTGGGAGGGCCCAGAAGATGTTCTTCACCAATACCTTGTGAAAAAGATTTGTGAGAGGAGCACCTGCATCCTTGAAGAGCTCTGTGATTGCTCTTCTTTGTGTGCCAGACCTTACAGTGGGAACCACAGTCAGTCAACTACAAAATTTAAATGCAGTGGGAATAATTGGATCCCAAGGTGGCAGAGGCCAAGTGGCGACACTCAACCATCAAAGACAAGGTGGGCATCGTTTCCATAATGGACAGCAGAAGCAAAGAGGCGGAGGTTGCAGTGAGCCAAGATTGCGCCACTGCACTGTAGCCTGGGTGACAGAGTGAGTGAGACTCCATCTAAAAAAAAAGAAAATTATTGTTGAAACCCTTATCCATGAGTAGCTGGAAGAGCATCTTTTAATAGAGTTTTAGCTCAGGTCTGACTGACAGTGGGTCCAGTGGGTCCCAGGACTCATCATGTGGTCATTTCCCTAGTGCCAGAATGCATAATTGGCATAAACATACTTAGCACCTGGCAGAATCCCCACAGTGGCTCCCTGACTGGTAGAGTGAGGGCTACTATGCTGGGAAAGACCAAATAGAAGCCATTAGAGCTGCCTCCACCTAGAAAAAGAGTAAATCAAAAACAGTATCACATCCCTGGAGGGACTGCAGAGATTAGTGCCACCATGAAGGACTTGAAAGACACAAGGGTAGTGATTCCCACCAGATCCCTGTTCAACTCTCCTATTTGGCCTGTGCAGAAGATAGACGGATCTTGGAGAATGACAGTGGGTTATTGTAAGCTTAACCAAGTGGTGACTCCCAAGAGCCCCTGGTAAACCACTGGTGTAAGTCCAAGAGTCCAAAAGCTGAAGAACTTGGAGTCTAATGTTTGAGGACAGAAAGCCTCCAGCATGGGAGAAAGATGAAGTCCAGAAGGCTCAGCAAGCCTGTTGTTTCATCTTCTCCTGCCTGCTTTACTCTAGCCGCACTGGCAGCTGCTTAGATGGTGCCCACTCAGATTGAAGCTGGGTCTGCCACTCCCTGTCCACTGACTCAAATGTTAATCTCCTTTGCCAATACCCTCACAGACATACTCAGGAACTATACATTGCATCCTTCAATCCAATCAAGTCGACACTCAGTATTAACCATCATAAGGTTTAAGAGTTAAAATTGGATAATAGGCCGGGCATGGTGGCTCACGCCTGTAGTCCTAGCATTTTGAGAGGCCAAGGCGGGTGGATCACTTGAGATCAGGAGTTCGAGACCAGCCTGGCCAACATTACAAAACCCTGTCTCTACTAAAAATACAAAAAAAAGTAGCCGGATGTAGTGGTGCGCTCCTGTAATCCCAGCTACTCGGGAGGCTGAGGGAGGAGAATCGCTTGAACACAGGAGCAGAGGTTGCAGTGAGCCAAGATTGTGCCACTGCACTCCAGCCTGCGCAACAGAGTGAGACTCCATCTCAAAAATAAATAAATAAAATTGGATAATAGCTTTCTCTGCCTAATTAGAAGTCAAAGCTATATATCTGATGTGTTGGGAGGGTTATTACCCCCAGAAAAGGAGTTAGTTCTTTAACAGATGAAATAAAATGAATTCGTTGCAAGACATTGTGGAGATGTTGCTAAGCCCTTTAATTTTTGGAAACTCAGTATAATTTTCATCAGTTCTTGTGAAACTTGATTTATGCTTGTATCATCTTCCAGAGTGTTTGCTATGCCTGTGTACTACCTTTACCACTAATTACTTACAGTTTTTCTTTAAACCAATCCACTTTTTTACTTTAGCTCCATCCTAAGCAATAATATCTATGAAATCACAGGCTTGCAATGTTTATTGCTTTCTTTTTTCTAAAACACATTAAAATAAATAAAAACTTGTTTAAAAAAGTTTCAAATGCCCATATATCACCTAAAATCAGTTTGAACCACCAGTGGGATATATATAATTTATATAAATACACACACACACACACACACACACACACACACACACACACACACACCACCCAGGCTGGAGTGCAGTGGTGTGATCTCGGCTCATTGCAACCTCCACCTCTCAGGCTCAAGCAGTTCTCTTGCCTCAGCCTCCCGAGTAGCTAGGACTACAGGTGTGCACAACCACGCTCAGCTAATTTTTGTATTTTTAGTAGAGGTGGGGTTTTACTATGTTGATCAGGCTGGTCCTGAACTCCTGACATCAAGTAATCCATCTGCCTAAGCCTCCCAAAGTGCTGAGATTTACAGGCGTGAACTACTGCGCCCAGCTATGACTTTTTGTTTTCTCTCGTCTTCCTCCTCCTCCTCCTTCTTCCTCTTCTTCTTCCTTCTTCTCCTGCTGCTGCTGCTGGTTCTCCTTCTTCTCCTTCCTCTTCCTCTTCTTCTTCTATTTCTGCTTCTTCCTCATTTATTATTATTGTTATTATTATTTTGAGACAGTGTCTTGCTCTGTCACCCAGGCTGGAGTGCGGTGGCATGATCTTGGCTCACTGCAACCTTTGCCACCCAGGTTCAAGTGATTCTTCTGCCTCAGCCTCCCAAGTAGGTGGGATTACAGGCATGCCCTCACACCTAGCTCATTTTTGTACTTTTTTAGAGATGGAGTTTCACCATATTGCCCAGGCTGATCTCAAACTCCTGACCTCAAGTGATCTGCCTGCCTCAGCCTCCCAAATTACTGGGATTACAGGCGTGAGCCACTGTGTCCAGCGATTTCTTCTTATTTTTTATAATAGAGGTGAGGTCTCACTATGTTGCCCAGGTGGGGTCTCACTATGTGGCCCAGGCAGATCTTTAATTCCTGAGCTCAGGTGATTCTTCTGCCTCAGCCTCCCAAAGTGCTGGGATTATAGACGTGAGCCACTGCACCTGGCCAGGTTATTGATTTTTTTTTTAAACACTTATTTCACCATCCACTAAAGAATAAAATTATTCCTGGTTAAGTGGGCACAAAAGTTTCAGAGTAGTTTCTGTAGTTGTGTTGTGATTATTGGAAACTAAAAACTGTGTGTATATATATAGATACACACACATATATACATATATATTTTATATATATATACACACACACACATATATACGTATATGCCTAGATAGTGGATTTTATAAACTTTTGTTTGGGCTATAGCCAACCGTTTTCAGTTGCTTAGGCAGTCAGCATCATGTATCTGAGGGCTACTATAAAGACACCATTATTTTTACACTTGTGCCTCTATTCTTACTCACAAGCAGTATGAAGAATGGTAATAAATAATTAACAGTCTGGAACTTCTGGGTTGTGAGGTATTTTTATTTCATGCATCTGTTTGTAATAATCTGTTGTTTATACTAAGTTTATAGTAAAGTAAATACTAGAATATGGTTCATTTAAGTATGGTTTGCCTAATGGGACATCAGAAAAAGAATTCATATCGAGAAAGATATCAATAGGTTTCACATTCCTTGTAACAAAATGGCCTGTCTGATTTTCTACTATACATATATCCCCACCTCGTTTAATGTTTAAACAGATGTGAACAAATGGAGAAGCTTCTGGGGAGGTCATTTACAGCCCGTGTAACATCTCTTCACATACACTCATACAACTTGTATCTGGAAGGAAGCTCAGAAATCACTTTGTTCAACTCCTTTGTTTTATTAATGAGAAAACTGAGGTCCTCAGACTAAGTGGCCCAAATACATGCCCCTGGAATATCAGCTTTGTCACATTTTTGCAGTTGGTGAAGTTTTAGCTTTTCTTCCTCTTGGGAAAATAGTGATATGTTCAGAAAGCATTATGTCATCCCATCTGTGTCCATTTTTTTGTAGGGGAGTCAATTTTTTGGGGGACAATGAAATAACATCCACTTTTATTTTAAATTACAGAAATTCCATGGTCACCCAACTCCACTTCTAAGCCATTTTTGAAATACAGTAAGTGAACATTAATTTTTGGTGGCACAGAAGATACTTTATAACTACTGTTATTTGTATAAATACAAAATTAACCTGCCGAGCACGGTGGCTCATGCCTGTAATCCCAATACTTTGGTAGGCTGAGGTGGGTGGATTGCTTGAGGCCAGGAGTTCGAGACCAGCCTGGGCAACATGGCAAAACTCCATCTCTACTAAAAATACAAAAAATTAGCCAGGCGTGGTGATGCATGCCTGTAATCCCAGATACTTAGGAGGTTGAGGCATGAGAATTGCTTGAACCTGGGAGGCAGAGGTTGCAGTGAGCCAAGATCAGGCCATTGCACTTTAGCCTGGGTAACAGAGTGAGACTGCCTCAAAAAAAAAAAAAAAAATTAACCTATTGAATTAGAGAATTAGCCTATTGAATCAGGAATTATTTATGTTTCTAATATACTTAAACAAGAGAGAAAAACATATTTTTCTAAGCAATGTCAAGATATACATAATAAATATAATTTCCATTTTTATGGCAAGTAAGTATACATACACTTAAGCATTCCAAGTTCTTGATTTTTAATCTATAATTATGTCTAATAACAATAAATAATAGAGCAATAAATACCAATATATAATAAACTGATAAATAATAAGTACTATATAGTAATGAAATAATAAAAACTGGTAATCAAATGTAATAAAAGAACATTTTCATATTAATGCATAATGAAAACTGCATGGAATAAGTTACCTAAAGAATAAGCTGGCCAGGTGCAGTGGTTCATGCCTGTGATCCCAGTACTTTGAGAAGCCGAGGCAGGTGAATCACTTATGCCTAGGAGTTGAAGACCAGCCCGGGAGACATGGTGAAACCCTGTCTCTACAAAACATACACAAATTATCTGGGCATGGTGATACACACCTGTAGCCCCAGCTATTAGGGAGGCTGCAGTAGAAGGATCGCTTGAGCCTGGGAGTCGGGGGTTGCAGTGAGCTATAATCATGCCACTGCACTCCAGTCTGGGTGACAGAGAGAGACCCTGTCTCACAACAAAACAAAATACAAAGAACAAGTAGAGCTGTTCTCCTGAAGCATCAGACCAAGGGCCAGAAAAAAAAGAAACTTCTGTGCAGAAAAGCACTGCCCAGGCCCTAATAGTTTCTTTGGTTTGCTTTCTATAGTTGCAACCGTGGCATAAAACGATTATCATGTGTCAATGACAAACAAATTAACAGGTACAGTGACACATGCCTGTAATCCTAACTCTTTGGGAGACCGAGTCAGGAGGATTGTTTGAGCCCAGGAGTTTGAAACCAGCCTGGGCAACATATCAATACCTCATCTCTACTAAAAATAAAAAAATGAGTGAAGTGAGATGGCATATTTCTGTGGTCCCAGCTACTCAGGAGGCTGAGTGAGGTGGATCACTTGTACCTGGGAGGCTGAAGCTGCAGTGAGCCATGATCATGCCACTGCACTCTAGCCTGGGCAACAGAGTGAGACCCTCTCAAAAAATGAAAAGAGCAAGCCAAGAAGTAAAGGTTTAACTTCATCTGATACCTAAAGAAGAACTCAAGAATAGCATAGCAAGTGCCACAGAGACTTTACCTATGAAGTTAAAAATAATTTCAAAGGAAGGACAGCTAATTTTGTTTTTGTAATAGGTTTATACTGGATTGCTCCACAGCTTGCTGGTAAAAGTCACTTTGAGCACTTAGAGAACACATCTTTATCCTTAGTGTGTTCCAATTTAAAAAGTGTTATTACTTTTTTTTTTTTGGAAACCGAGCCTCCAAGTAGTTCTGAGGTCTCCCAGGCCAACAGAAACTGAGACAGGGAAAATGAGCAACCATTATCCCCAGAATGCTGTGATTTGCCATAACCAAGAAGGCAAGTGAGTTTTCACAGTACAAAAGATATTGCCAGTTGTTAATTCTTCTGTTAATGCTACCAGAGAGTATATATTCTAAATCTGTTCACCTGTGTTTTCAGACTCAAAGCAGCTCTACAACATGTACATTCTTTCCAGTCAAGTCCATTTATCCATCCATCCATAAACATTTACAGAATCCTGCTATGGGCCATCCATTGTGCTAAATGCTGTCTGTAACACTGTTCTCACTTAAACATTGAGCAGAGATGATTCTTTAAGAGTTATGATAATCCTTTTGTAGTTCTCCCGTGGTGTCCCCAGAGAATGCCAGGAGATTAGAGGCCCCTCAAAAGAACACAATATCCTGCCAGTCTCTGCAGTGTGCCTCATTTGTCATTGACACGGGATAGTCATTTTACACCATTGTTGCAACTATGAAAAGCAAACCAAGGAGACTCTTGGAAGCTAGGCAATGCTTTCGGCATAGGAGTTTCCTTTTTTCCAGCTCTTGGTCTCAGGCTTCAGAAGAACAGCTCTGCTCGTTCTTCTGTCAGCAATAAAGAACAAGGTCCCACCTTCCATTCTCTCCACTGAAAGCAGTAGAGGTACCCACAGAGGAGAAGAATTCCATGCATTACCTGTTCTTGCTCCCTTCTTGGATAGGGCTGTGGCTGTGTCCATTGCTAGTGTCTGGTGGCTGATATGGTTTGGCTGCGTCCCCATCCAAATCTCATCTTGAATTGTAGCCCCCATAATTCCCCCTGTTGTGGGAGGGACATGGTGGGAGATAATTGAATAATGGGGGCAGTTTCCTGTATGCTGTTCTCGTAGTAGTGAATAAGTCTCACGAGATCTGATGATTTTATAAGGGATTTCCTCTTTCACTTGGCTCTCTCATTCTGTCTTGCCTGCCACCATGATTGTGAGACCTTTCTAGCCACGTGCAATTAAGTCCATTAAACCTCTTTCTTTAAATAAATTACCCAGTCTCGGTTATGTCTTTATCAGCAGCGTGAAAACAGCCTTCCTTCTTCCCAGAGTCCGTGAGTTAGTGAATACAAAGACTAGACCAGTTACATGCGCTTCATTTCTGCCTCATAGTCATTATCTTTGATACATTTAACCCTTTAGTTGATTATTAAGCATTTCTTCTTTAGGAAAGCCTTGTTTAGTTACTCTCACTGCTATGTAATGCCAGTTACTTCAAAGTACTTTGTTTTTGTTTTGTTGAGACAGAGTCTCACTCTGTCACCCAGGCTGGAGTGCAGTGGTGCGATCTTGGCTCACTGCAATCTCCGCCCCCAGGTTCAAGCGATTCTCCAGCCTCAGCCTCCCCAGTAACTGGGACTACAGGTGCACGCCACCACAGCCAGCTAATTTTTGTATTTTTAGTAGAGACGATATTTCACCATGTTGGCCAGGCTAGTCTCAACTCCCAGCCTCAGGTGATCCACCCGCCTTGGCCTCCCAAAGTGCTGGGATTACAGGCATCTGCCACCATGCAGGGCCCTCAAAGTACATTGTTTATCATGTGTATTCATTCCATTTACCTACCTGCTGTATAAAATTTGTTATAAACCTGATTAAATTGCAAACTCCTTGAAGACAGGCACCATGTCTGCTTTTCCTATCTCTACGGCAGAGAGGGTCTGACCCAATTTATTACTGTTGTATGAACTGTCAGCAAAAAAAAAGAAAAAACAAAAGAAACCCTAATATCTTGTGGAAGAACCTTATATTCAATTAAGGATTGTAGGAAGACCTGACTGCAAAGTGGATTGACCTTTTGAGAAGTGAAATGCTTTACTGCTGCCCAGCACTTTTTTTTTAAGCTCTCATATCACAACAACTTGGCTCCATCACTATTAATCTTATATGGTAATGCAGTGACAATGAGATGATTTCTCTGGAGAATCTATGCTAATACTATTAAAATGCTCTTACAATGTCAAAATGATTGCAGTGTATGCATGTGGGGACTGTGCTTATGCGATTATGATATTATAGTGATGGGCGATTACCATAGGAAACTACTAATTCAACCCTGCAGGGACTTGTATTATGAAGCCATTATAACATGAGATTATAATGACACAATAACTTGGATGCACATTTGTGATGTGAAAACCAAAAGCTAATTTGAATGCAAGTCATATTTCCATTAAATTGTAATTAAACACTGAAAGCAATGCGTGTTTAAATTTGAGACGGAGACATGCAAGCCATAAATGAAAGTTGTGGGGAAGGAGTGCATGGCGAGTGTAAGCTTAGAATAGTGTCAAGGTACCATTTGCAACTCTGCCCTTTGGTATTTACTGGGTGTGAAAGCTGTCACCGAAGGTGCTTCTCCAGATTTTCTCCCTCTCTGCTGGTCCTCTAAAGCAGCCAAAAACAGTACCAAGACACAAGAAGTGTGGGTCCAATTTCCGTTCCTATCACAACCGCTAACATTGACAGCCTTTTTGTTTCATTTTTGAAGTAGGCATGAAGCACCTTACCTCCCTTAATACAAGAGACTAAAGCAAGTTTTTTCCATGAAAAATAACCTTTTTTATATGCAACAAAATTACTCCATATTCAAAATCAGACAGAACAGATAAGTGCAAAGGGAAAAAAGATTTTTAAAAATCTTTAAAAATTCTACTCCCAGAGATGACCTGTATTAGCATCTCTGGGTATTTTCTTTCAGACTGTTCTCCATGCATAGTATCAATGTATTTTTCTTCAAAAATTTGCATTCTACAGCACTTTTAAAACCTACTTAGTGATTCTTCTCACCCCTTCCAGTTGCAAGATCTATTTCTTATCCAAGAGATTGCAGTTGATAAGTTTTGTTTGTTTTTTGAAGGTCAGCTCGAGCTGGACGATTTCACATGTCACTTGGACAAGTATATTTTACTATTAGAGAATCATACTTGGAAAGGTTTATACTCTGCATATGTCAGTTACAGGATGGGTCTATAGTAAATTCTTCAGATTCTACTAGCAGTACTATCGCTACTCCACATTTGTCTCTGTTTAAGGAATCAGTGGGGCCTTTGAGAAATCATAGGGCTCTAATTTGTTCTCAAACTGGTAATTATTGTATGGTTTAGATAACTATAGATTATTTTTTAAAAACTAGGAACGTTTAGGAACTACGGAACTTGTTAGCTACACCCCTGCATCTGCTAGTTTAGATGTTCTCAGGTTACACAGCAGCTCGTATATATTCCCTCCTAATTATGACTCAAAGTAGTTACAGCTCCTTGGTTTAAATATAGTTGAGCTTTTGCTATTAAGTATTTGCTTTGCACTTAGATATGCTGTATATTTCAGAGTTATTTATTTGTTTGTTTACTTATTTGAGACCGAGTTTTGCTGTCCTTACCCAGGCTAGGATGCAATGGCGCAATCTCGGCTCACCACAACCTCCACCTTCCGGGTTCAAGCGAGTCTCCCGCCTTAGCCTCCCGAGTGGCCGGGATTACAGGCATGCACCACTATGCCTGGCTAATTTTGTATTTTTAGTAAAGATGGAGTTTTTTCCATGTTGGTCAGGCTGGTCTCGAACTCCCAACCTCAGGTGATTTGCCCTCCGTGGTCTCCCAAAGTGCTGGGATTACAGGTGGGGGCCGCTGCGCCCGGCCCAGAGTTATTTTTATTACCCCTGTTGCAATGACCAAATGAAGAAGACAATTTAAATTACTAGAGTCTTATTTTTCTAATTAGGAAAAGGAAAGCAGACTGCAGTTAAAGGGCTTGCTTCGTGTCATGCAGTGAACAGTGGAATTGAGATTAGGTCTTCTGGTCCTGGGTTAACATAGCTTCTTTTTTAGGCTAAGACGTGATGTCACTTTGGGTTAATACTTCTGTATTAATGGAGACAAGAATAACTATTTTTGATGTTCATAGTAAATACTTAGATAGCTTAGTAAAACGAACGTTGGACAAGTTGAGAGACTGGGTTCTAATTTCTTCCAAAGATTAAAGGATGCCATTTTAGCATCTAAAATTGAAGTCATCAAATTAAACGATCTCCATCGTTTATTCCAGCTCAAAAATTCTAAAATCAAATAGTATTGAACATTAATTAAAATGCAAATATTTTCATTTTAAGCATTATACATTTTAATATTTAATAATATATTTTACCTACTTTAAAAACCATTAATCTAAATTCAAAACCAGTCCTTACTTGGATGACTTGTAATAATTTGACACTTTTTAGCAGTAGATTTGTAATTTGACTCAAACTTTCTTTTTTTGAGAAATTTATTAAATTATTAAAGTCACAGATATAAAGTTGATTGAAAAGAGATGAAAATTACAGTCTTTTTTTTTTTTTTTTTTAGAGTCTCACTCTGTTTCCCAGGCATCCTACTGCAACCTCCACCTCCCAGGTTCAAGAGATTCTCCTGCCTTAGCCTCCCGATTAGCTGGGATTAGAGGCATCCGCCACCATGCCTGGCTAATTTTTGTAATTTTGATAGAGATGGGTTTCACCATGTTGGCCAGGCTGGTCTCAAACTCCTCACCTCAGGTGATCTGCCCACTTCAGCCTCCCAAAGTGCTGGGATTACAGGCATGAGCTGCTGTGCCTGGCCAAAAATTACAGTCATTTGATATATCAGCAATATTGTTAAAGTACAGTTAAAACTACAGTGAAAGGAGATTTTTACTTACATAATTATATAAATATATAGATAAATCATTGTGTCAAATAATATTTTATTTTATTTATTTATTTATTTTTTGAGATGGAATCTCGCTGTGTCGCCCAGGCTGGAGTGCAGTGGCTCGATCTCGGCTCACTGCAAGCTCCGCCTCCTGGGTTTACGCCATTCTTCTGCCTCAGCCTCCCGAGTAGCTGGGACTACAGGCGCCCGCCACCATGCCCGGCTAATTTTTTTGTATTTTTAGTAGAGACGCGGTTTCACTGTGTTAGCCAGGATGGTCTCGATCTCCTGACCTCTTGATCCACCCGCCTCAGCCTCCCAAAGTGTAATATTTTAAGTACATGATTTTCTGTGAATTCTTAGGAAGCAGGTGATAGCAATGATTGAGGTGCTAAATTAAGCTATGGTGCTAGACAAACCTTTCTAAATATTTTAATGCAGCTTATTTTTATGGGGAAAATATATAAGCAAATTAAATTTAAGCAAATTAAATATAATTAAATTGCTTTTTACTTACATATATAATTTTATATATAAATGAGTTAATTAAAATTTGTTATTTGATGGTAGAGATTTTTTCTATTTTTATGTGACTTTTTCTCTAGAGAACTTAGAATTCAGTTAGAGTATTTTCTTGGCCATCTCAAAGACTGGGAAAGAGTGATTATTGCTCTATGACACATGTAGTCATTACAGATTTGCCCTTGACCCCATTGTAGTAAATCAGCTTTCAGGAGTGGAAATCTACTGTTTGTTACCTTACTTTTAGTACATCAGATACTAGTCTTTCCCCAAAACACTTCTCTGTCAGGTGCCACACTCTCTTAGGACTAGGCAAAATTTCTTACTTTGAGTTCTTTCCTAGACCATTAATAAAGGCTACCTCTAAAGCAATTTTTCTCAAACTTGGAGTTCCACAAACTCTCAACAAAATTTTGATTTTGTCTTTTCATTTTTATAATCATCAAACCATTTTAAGCATATTCTGAATCAATATACCTGTTTTATAACCATATATTGCCCTAGGGTTTCATTATATGCATTTCCATTACTTTTTAAGACTTGAGTGATACCAAATTACTACCTAAAATAACATTTATCTTTTTCATGACTTTTTTTTTTTTTTTTTCCAAACTAGAGTCTCTGTTTTACTGGAAGCCATGGCCGTATTTCCTAGGACTTTTTTTTTTTTCTGAGATGAAGTCTTGCTCTTGCTGCCCAGGCTGGAGTGCACTGGCATGATCTTGGCTCGCTGCAACCTCTGTCTCCCGGGTTCAAGCAATTCTCCTGCCTCAGCCTCCTGAGTACCTGGAATTACAGGCGCCTGCCAATACGCCCGGCTAATTTTTGTATTTTTAGTAGAGATGAGGTTTCCCCATGTTGGCCAGGCTAGTCTCAAACTCCTGACCTCAAGCAATCCGCCCACCTCGGCCTCCCAAAGTGCTGGAATTACAGGTGTGAGCCGTCACGCCCAGCCTTTTCCTAGGACTTTTTGAGAGGTGGTTGGATTGAGAGAGCAGTGGATAATCTGTCAAAGTGGTTTACTTACTTTATTTATTTCCTTTATAAGAAGTACAGTTGGTTTACAAATTAAATCATATATGATGGCTGCATGTGTATTTGTTTTCCTGAGTCTGACTTTAGGGTTTGTTTATACCAGTATCCTAAGGGTAGAACTAAGAGTTAAGACTTGTTGTGAGTTTTCTAGTCTTGGCAATTTTTCCAGCCCTGCGATTTGTACTGTCTTCCACATAATCTACTCTGTACTCTTTTTTTTTTTTTTTTTTTTGAGACAGGGTCTCGTTCTGTTGCCCAGGCTGGAGTGCAGTGATCCAATCTCAGCACACGTAGCCTTTGGCTCCCGGGTTCAAGCGATTCTCCTGCCTCAGCCTCCTGAGTAGCTGGGATTACAGGCATGCACTACCATGCCTGGCTAATTTTTGTATTTTTAGTAGAGATGGGGTTTCACCATGTAGGCCAGGCTGGTCTCAAACTCCTGGCCTCAAGTGATTCACCCACCTCAGCCTCCCAAAGTGCTGGGATTACAGGCGTGAGCCACCGTGCCCGGCCACATAATCTACTCTTAACATTACCTCCTTAAGATTGATGCCTGCCGGGCATGGTGGTCATGCCTGTAACCCCAGCACTTTGGGAGGCCGAGGCGGGTGGATCACAAGGTCAGGAGATTGAGACCATCCTGGCTAATATGGTGAAACCCCGTCTCTACTGAAAATACAAAAAATTAGCCGGGCGTGTGGCATGTGCCTATAGTCCCAGCTACTTGGGAGACTGAAGCAGGACAATCGCTTGAACCTGGGAAGCAGAGGTTGCAATGAGCTGAAATTCTGCCATTGCACTCCAGCCTGGGCGACAGAGCGAGTCTCCATCTTGAAAAAAAAGGAAAAAAAAGACTGATGCTCACTCATCTCTCAAACTGAGGGAAAACTGGAGACAGAGGGAAGAACTCAGCCAAGCTCCTGATAAACCACTTACTTAAAGCTAAGAGATTATCATGATAAATGATAATTGGGATTATCATGATAAATTGGGATTATTGTCCTGTGTTCTTTTATAAGAAACAGGCGATGCATATTTTTTTTCTTTTTTTTTGAGACCAAGTCTCACTCTTGTCACCTAGGCTGGAGTGCAATGGCGCAATCTCAGCTAACTGCAACCTCTGCCTCTCGGGTTCAAGTAATTCTCCTGCCTCAGCCTCCCTTTATTACAGGCAGGTGCCACCATGCCCGGCTAATTTTTGTATTTTTAGTAGAGACGGGGTTTCACCATGTTGGCCAAGCTGGTCTTGAACTCCTGACCTCAGGTGATCCGCCCATCTCGGTTCCCAAACTGCTGGGATTACAGGCGTGAGCCACTGCGCCCAGTCAATGCACATTTTCTTTGGCGCACATTTTAGATGTTTATTAATAAGTGTTGGTCGACTCCCAAAGGAGAAATCTCAGAGGCCATGGTTGTTATCCCATTTTTAAAGGTCTCCCACGGGATGCTTACGGAACCTATAGCAGTGGACTCTGCCTTTAATGAAAGTGAAATATAGCTCATCATCCTTGTCTCAATAATAACCCCATTTCCTCATTGGTGAAATGGGAACAATGATAATAAATGTGGATTTCGTCTCAAAGTACATCCGATGGTCCGGTCTTCCACTGTTTTTGATGACTCACCTTCTGTTGATCCCTTACCTATTTCACCGGGACATTAGGAGATTTAATTAAAGTGTGTAGAGGATCTAAGCTCTTCAGAGAAACACACAGCATTATTATGGTAGATAACACTTCTGATCTTCCATAATCTCTTGAAGGTAATGAAACCAGCAATATAGAAAGCTGACGCTTTAATATAGTCAGGGTTTTATGAAGACACATCCATACAATACTTCATTAGTAGTGGTCACCGTTGTGGGATTGAGAGTTCAGAATTCAATTCCTAGGAACTTTCTAATTGTTCTAAACATTTTGATGTAACTTTTTTCCTGTCAATACACACATTCGAGAGATCAGTTAAGTATTCAGGTCGTGCTGGTTTTACTCAACTTTGAAGGCTTTTCTATTTTGTTTTCAAACTATGATTATTATAAGTTGGAGCAGGGGGGAAAGGAGTATTTATCCAGGTCTGTGTTTTCCCTGACAGACAGTCCTGCTTTTAAGATCCCTGAGGAACAAGGAAAATTACTTTTGTTTCCTGACTCACCTCCTGGTCTCCGGTTTCTCCAGCTTTCAACCTGTACTCCAACTGTCTACTTAATGATCACCCTAATATAGTTCTCATCCTCTGGGTCAGGCCCTTGTGTCAGTATTTTTCACTGTAAGCTAATGTGCAACCTACAATGAGCCTTTATGGGATGCTTTAAAGTCTGGAAGCATGATTCTCATTGCTCATACCATCAGAATGTCTCTGTGACATGCCACCTTCTCCAGGAAGCCTTCTCATTCCTCCAGTATCAGTGAACGTTGTCCATACCAATCTCACAGGGCACTTGCTTTGTACCTGTATCCATCCATTTTCATGCTCCTGATAAAGACATACCTAAGAATGGGTAATTTATAAAGAAACGAAGTTTAATTGACTCACTGTTCCACATGGCTGGGGAGGCCTCATGATCATGGCAGAAGGGAAGGAGGAGCAAAGTCACATCTTACATGGCAGCAGGGAAGAAAGAACTCGTGCAGGGGAACTCCTCTTTATAAAACCATCAGATCTCATGAGACTTAAACACTATCACGAGAACAGCATGAGAAAGACCCACCCCCATGATTCAGTTACCTCCCCTGGGTCTCTCCATGACACATGGGAATTGTGGGAGCTACAATTCAAGATAAGATTTGGGTGAGGACATGACCAAGCCATATCAGTACCTCTCTCCTAGCATTTACTGCACTCTGCTTTGTATCATAAATATCCTATTAATATATAAAACAATGAGTGTCTCATTACTTACCATGTATGTGCCAGGCACCGTGTTGGTGGCTCCTCTCTTAGGGCCAGGATTGTTTCTTTTTCGTCTTTGTTTTCCTGCAAATCTTCTGTTGGAGTTAGTAGATCCTCAGCAAACATTTGCTACATTACATTGAAATGTATGCAGGTGAAATTAGCACATGTTTGGAAAGCTGATTTCCTTGCATTCCCTTCCTATGCCCTGAGAACTTAAGACCCAAGTTGCCCCCTCAGATCTGTAAATCAAAGCAGCTTTTCTTAATATTTCAGGAAGCTTAAAGATCATTGGTCACAAACCTATAAAAAGGACATAATGCCAATAAAAACATAGGTTTGCTTGTGGCTGAAATTACATTCCATCAATGTGGAATTGAAGGGTGGATAGAATGGAACTAAATATTTGCTCATTGGTTGAGCAGACATTTATTGAGCATCTTACTCTGTGCAATCGCTGTTTGTATTAGTTCGTTCTCACACTGCTATAAAGATACTACCCAAGTCTGGGTAATTTGTAATAGCAAGAGGTTTAATTGACTCATAGTTCCGCATGGCTGGGGAGGCCTCAGGAAACGTACAATTATGGTGGAAGGGGAGTCAGCCATGTCTTACATGGCAGCAGGAGAGACAGAGGGTGAGTAAGAGCAGGGAAAACTGCATCATAAAACCAGAAGATCTCATGAGAACCCACTCACTATCATGAGAACAGCATGGGGAAAACCGTCCCCATGATCCAGTCACCTCCCATCTCTTCCCTCTCTCAATATGTAGGGATGATGGAGATTACAATTTGAGATGAGATTTGGGTGGGGACACAGAGCCAAACCATATCACTGTTATAGCTTAGAGTTGCATATACTGTTCCAAATATGGGAATGGAGTTAGTTATCAAAACAAAGTCTAGTTACAAGTACAGCTCTCCCTTTCATTGGTTATGTTGTCGAGTTTCCCAGCCAGGTGTCCAGGCCAGCAGCAGACCAGAGCAAGGCAAGGGCTAGAGTCAGAATGGAAGTATCTGAGCTCCCTGCTAGTGTCTGTCAGACCTTTTTCTGTTATAACTACCATTTTTTTTTACACCAAACAGGCTAGGTTAGACCATCTAAAAACATGTACCTGCACTGCTTGTTTGTTTGTTTGAGACAGAATCTTGCTCTGTCACCCAGGTTGCAGTGCAGTGGCACCATCTCAGCTCACTGCAACCTCCGCCTCCCCTGTTCAAGTGATTCTTGTGACTCAGCCTCCCAAGTAGCTGGGATTACAAGCAGATGGCACCACGCCCAGCTAATTTTTGTATTGTTAGTAGAGATGGGGTCTTGCCATGTTGGCCAGGCTGGTCTCAAACTCCTGGCCTCAAGTGATCCGCCTGTCTCTGCCTCCCGAAGTGCTGGAATTACAGGCACCTGGCCTGATTCTTTTAAACTCTGGATTAGCAAAACATAGTATTGTTATTTGTGCAACTGAATCACACAGCCTTTCTGTGATTCAAAGTTTATTTAAAAATTAAATGGCCTTAGAAAGAAATTCCTGCGGATGGTCGATACATTTAAAACATTTGCCTAAGAGCCATTATTCAGGTTTACTTTTCATAAAGGAAGACTTACGGCCATGAATCACCTGCAGCAATTTTACTAAGTATTTTTAGTTTTCTGATTTTCAGTTGACTTCCACTAATGCAGATAGGAAATGTCTTTGGAGATGAAGTCACTTGCTGTTAGTTTTTATATGCTCAAGATTCTTGCTCTTACACTACTCTCCCCTTATCCATGGTTTTGCTTTTTGTGGTTTCAGTTACCCGTAGTCAACCGCAGTCTGAAAATATTAAGATATCTTAAGACGCAGAGAGAGAGAGAGAGGAGAGAAACCGCATTCACGTAAGTTTTATTCCAGCATATTGTTATAGTTCTTCTATATTATTATTAGTTATTGTTGTTAATCTTTTACTGTGCCTAATTTACAAATTAAAGTTTATCATAAGCATGTATATATGGGGAAAAAAACATAGTCTCTACAGGGTTAGGTATTATTTGCGGTTTTATGCATCCACTGGGGGCCCTGGAACAGATTTTCTGTGGATAAAAGGGCACTACTGTGGATAGTAAGGGAAAGTTAAAAAAACAAAAACAAACAAAAAAGTCCAAAACAAACAAACAAACAAAAAAGGCTGTGTATTCCTATGTAGTTGGGTAAAGAAGAATAATCTAAAATAGCACATTTGCTGCCAGGCACAGTGACTCAATGTCTGTAATCCTGGCACTTTGGGAGGCTGAGGCAGGTGCATCACCTGAGGTCAGGAGTTCGAGACCAGCCTGGCCAACATGGTGAAACCCCCTCTCTACTAAAAATACAAAAATTAGCCAGGTGTGGTGGATGGGTGCCTGTAATCCCAATTACTCAGGAGGCTGAGGCAAGGGAATTGCTTGAACCTGGAAGATGGAGGTTGCAGTGTGCAATTGCACTCCAGCCTGGGTGACGTGAGTAAAACTCCGCCTCAAAAAGTAATAATAGTAAAATAAAATAGTATATTTGCTGCCTTCTGATAACTTGGAGTGTGAAGATACAGGAAAGTTGAAAAAACAAACCTGGCTTCAAAATCCAGAGCCCAAACACTTTTGGAAAAACATTTTCCATGCTTTTTAATAATTTTTAGCTATTCCGATTTGAGAAAATAATGTGATATTCCATAAAAGGGCTGTGCTGTGATCTCAGAATTATCTGTTGTCAGAAATATATTGAATAAAGATTCCAGGAAAATGGCCAGCATGGTGGCTCATGTCTGTAATCCCAGCACTTTGGGAGGCAGAGGAGGGCAGATCACTTTAGGTCAGGAGTTTGAGACCAGCCTGGCCAACACAGCAAAACCCCATCTCTACTAAAAATACAAAAATTAACCGAGTGTGGTGGCAGACACCTGTATCCCAGCTACTTGGAAGGCCGAGGCAGGAGAATCACTTGAACTCGGGAGGTGGAAGTTGCAGTGAGCCAAGATCAAGCCACTGTACTCCAGCCTGAGTGACAGAGCAAAACTCCATCTCAAAACAAAAAAGATTCCAGGAAAATGTTTAGCTCTTTTTTTTTTTTAAATAACTTTTACCCTCTATTAACTACACATTTATGTTGTTCTTTTCTAGTGCTAATTCCACTTCTATTTATAATTTCTTTGCTTCTGCTTTATTTTTTATTTTCTTACTTTATTATATGCTTCCTTTGTGTAAGTTTCCTCAAACCCTTTGTGGATAAAGCTGGACTAAAACAAGCAAGCATCTAGATGTACCATATTAAATACATATTATGTACCAGGCACTGCAGGGAACTGAGGACTGAGAGGCAAAGAAGATGTGACTCACCCCAGCGAACTCCAAGTCTGATGGAAAAGACATAAAACAGAAGAAGGTAGCTGGGTGCGGTGGCTAATGCCTATAATCTCAGTACTTTGGGGGCCAAGGTGGGAGGATCCCTTGAGTCCAGGAGTTCAAAACCAGCCTGGACAACATAGGGAGACCCCTTTCTCTATAGAAAATAAAAAAAATAGTTGGGTGTGGCAACATGCACTTGTAGTCCCAACTACTCAGGAGGCTGAGGTAGGAGGTACACTTGAGCCCAGGAGTTTGAGGCTGCAGTGAGCTATGATCATACCGCTGCACCCCAGCCTGAGTGACAGAGTGAGACCCTGTCTCTTAAAAAAAAAAAAAAAAAAAAAGGCCAAAAATAAAAAATCAGAAGAAGTGCATTATTAAGGTGAAACTTGAGGTGCTATGACAGTACCTAGAATTGACATCTTACCTGTATTGCTTGAGCAACAAGGAGGAACCACAGGACAGTCTTCTAGTTAGGAAGAGTACTGAAGGCTGAGTAGAAGTTGGCCAGGATTGGGAAAGGGTCAGGGAGGAGAGTGGGAGTGGGTTGGATTCGCAAGCTGAGAGTAGAGGCAGAAACCTGCTCAGAGACCTTGGGACGGGAGAAGATGTAAAGTCCAGGAAAGGGCAGGCGAGCGCACAGTGGGTTCACAGGGTACTATCAGACTCTATGTTCAGATTTGTTTTTTAAGGTTAGAAGACTCAGGGAGGGACGTGTTCCTGTCTGCATTTTAGACATAGGCTAAATGCTTCCTAAGGTGGACTGGAAAGCGGAGAGATTGCTGAGAAGCTTTTACTGGAATCCATCTGTGAGGTGATGGTGGTTCCTGCTAAGATCGTGACTGTGAGAGGGAAGGGGAAGAGATGAACCGAAGAGCTATTAAAGTGGTGGAATTTACAGGATTTAGAAACTGAGTGGGTGTGGGTGAGGCAGGAGTCTTGGATGAAATCTGAGTTTGTTTTGTTTTCTTGTTTGTTCATTTCTGAGATTGTGAACATGACTCACTACAGCCTCGAGCCCAGGCTCAAGTGATCCTTCTGCCTCCGCGTCCTGTGTAGCTGGGACCACAGGTGCGTGCCAACACCCCTGACTAATTTTTGAATTTTTTTTTCTAGAGACGAGGTCTCACTTTGTCACCCAAGCTGATCACGAACTCCTGGCTCAAGCAGTCCTCCTGCCTCAGCCTCCCAAAGTGGTGCTGGTATTACAGCATGAGCCACCATGCCTGGCCTTTTTTTTTTTTTTTAATTTAAATAGGAGCATTTGTAGATGTTGCATCAGAGAGAATGTGGAAAATGTAGACATGTCATGTAAATTACCAAGTGCTGGGCTTTTAATTATCCAATAAGGTTGCTATCTATTTTGTCATTGTCGGCTAAACTAGTCTAATTAATCTTAACAGAACTCTGTGTGAAGTGCTGTTCGTAGTCAATATTTGCCTTTCTCTAAGCAGATTCAGGTTGGAATTGCAGCCTTTCAGTCCAAGGGCAAGTTTCTTAACTTTTCTTGGCCTCACTTTCCTCATAGAATATCAAGCCAGCAATACATTCATGAGAATTTGAGATGAGAGATGTAAAGTGCTTTAAGCAACACATAGGGGCTTAGTCAATGAACACAAGGCATGATTGTTGGTTCCCAGCCTCCAAGTGAGGCCAAGGGACTCTTATCTATCTTTGCATCTCCCATAGACCTTACCTGCCTCACATAGCATCTTACACTTATTAACTGTTTAATACGTATTTATCAAATCCATAGTAACTTTTTATTTCATCTTATTGAGGCTGTTTGCCCTCCATTAAAAAGGTTTCCTGGGAGGAAGCAGTGGCTCACGCCTATAATCCCAGCACTTTGGGAGGTCAGGCAGGCAGATCACTTGAGGTCAGGAGTTCAAGACCAGCCTGGCCAACAGAGTGAAACCCCATGTCTACTAAAAATACAAAAATGAGTTCGGTGTGGTGGTGGGTGCCTGTAATCCCAGCGACTTGGGAGGCTGAAGCAGGAGAGTCACTTGAATCCGGAAAGTGGAGGTTTCAGTGAGCCCAGATTGTGCCACTGCACTCTAGCCTGGGCGACAGAGCGAGGCTCCATCTCAAAAAAACAAAAAATAATTCTTATGGTTCTATTCTTTAAAAAGATTTTTTTCTGTGGTTCTATTTTTTTGGTTTATCTGTACTTAAAATGTATTGTTCTTGATTCTCTCTCTTTTTTTTTTTTTTTTTTTTTTTTAACTTACAAATGATGACTCGCACTTCCTAATTTCTGATTAGGAAGTTCCCTTCATGACACCCCCGCCTCCATTTCCACTGCTAACCCCACACGTGAGTGTGTTCAAATGAGATCTTGTTCCTGGTCTGGCTTAAGTGTGATAAAAATTATTCAGGCCATGGAGCTTTTTCCAGAATTGTCACTGGGCTTCAAGACTTCCACCAAAGTCAAAATCAGTCAGCTATGGACTACCTCAAACAGCTTGAATTGAATTAAAATGAACCATAGTGCTAGAAAGGCGTGTAATTTGATCTGAAATATTGCGCAGGAACAATATCAAATCTCAGGCAAGACAGGCAATTAGCAACTTTGTGATAATAAAGAATCTGAAATAGCTCTTGACTTCATAACTCTTTGCCTGCCTGTGTGTTTTGGTTGGGGGATTCAAAATCTATATTTTACTATTTTACCTGTGACATTAGTATAAGCATCTGATGGATTTACACTAGTAGCATTGATCTTTTCCCATCTTACTACCTTTTATTGATTATAAATGTCATAAACATTAAAAACTGGAAAATACATTAAATTGTAATGAAAGAAAAAAAAAAGATCTATCTTCACTCCTGCTCAAAGATAAGCTTAACATTTTAGTATCTCTGTCTGTTAAGGCCTACTTATATGTAGATACGTACACTCCATATAAATTTTTATCATACGTAAAATACTTAAACTAGTTTTGTGTTTTGCTTTCTCGGGTAATAAAAGCATTTTTCTTTATTTTCCTTATTTTTTTCTTTACATCAAAGAGCATACAGAATGTAAGAGCATTTTTCTATGTCATTAAATATTTTTTGCAAATATAATTGAACGGTTGCATAATGTTCCATCCTGTTTATATGTAAACATTCCTACGTTATAAGACATTTTGTTGCCATTCTATATAATGCCACAATGGACTCTTTGAGCATAAATCTTTTTTACACATGTCTAAATATTCCCTTAAGACAGATTCCCACCAGCGGAGTAACATTTTTAAGACTCAGGATACTTACTGCTAAATTACTTTTCAGACAAGTTGGGCAAATTTGTACTTTTGCCAGCGTTGTGGCTAGGAGGTTTTCATATCTCCACGCTCACTACAGTCTTCCTGTTTTCACAAACAAGTCAATGAATGGGCTGGATTTGTTGTAACCGTCTCTCAAGTGATGCTTTCTATGGGATTCCCACAATATCACTACTGCTAACTTTTAAGGACTAAGTTACCATTTTAAATGGAAAGATTTTTTTCTTGAATGTGAAGCTGGATATCTAGAAATAAAAAATTGCAATTGGTTATTTGGTGTTTCTTGCATTGCTGGTTATAAGTTCCTTAAATATTATACAGATACTATTTTTATTATTTAGCATTTATCCCATGATAAAACTGGAATCATGTATGCCTGATACGGATTGACTGTGTCTCCACCCACATCTCACCTTGAATTGTAATAATCCCTACGTGTCAAGCAAGGGTGGGGCCAGGTGGAGATAATTGAATCACGGGGTGGTTTCGCCCATACTGTTTTCCTGGTAGTGAATAAATCTCAGGAGCTCTGCTGGTTTTTTAAATGGGAGTTCCCCTGAGCAAGCTCTCTTGCCTGCTGCCATGTAAGTCATGGCTTTGTTCCTCATTCGCCTTCCGCCATGACTGTGAGACTTCCCCAGCCATATAGAATCGTGAGTCCATTAAACCTCTTTCCTTTATAAATTACCCAGTCTCAGTTATGTCTGTATCAGCAGCATGAGAACAGACTAATACAGTCCTTCTCCCCCACCATGTTTTGGGGCTTATCTGGGGATAGTAATTCCTAATAAATACTTTACTTCTTTGGTATTTGGACTTTTGGACAGCTTTTTGAAATTTGAACAGTTTTCTATCATGTTGTACCCTCTGGAATTTATGAAAGTAAAATACACTGTGCTTCAGGTTTAGTTTGTAGAAGTGAGAATTTTATGTACGTAGCTTCTATTCTCTTCATTTCTCACTAAGAAGTCAAAATTTAAACCAGACTTCCTGTTTGTCTGGACATAAAAGAAAAAGTAATTATTTGTAGAGTAATTTAATCTAGTGGGTCTTAGGGCATAGCTCTCCATATTATATGCCCAATTTCCTTGCAAACTTCAAAAAAGGAAAAAACTTGATTAGAATTTTAGAGTTAGAGCACATTGTACTTTATTCACTTTGGAATAAACCGTTTGGCTCTTTCATTCTTTAAGGTTTAAACTAGGTACTATACTTTCCTTCTCTCTATTCAGTTCAATTGAGTCTCACTGATGCAAACTAAACACTAGATACTGTATAACTATTGGGGATAAAGGAGACCTTCTGCTCACGCCACCTCTAGCCTGACGAAGCCCCTGATGAAGTCAAAGGAAGACAAATCCATGCCATGCTGGGATATACTGTGGAACCTCGTGATGTATTCATTATGAGTCCTCATCTCCACCACACCCCAGCTAGTAAGTTACTTAGATAAACCAAATCTATGCACAAATGAACTATTAAAAATTAGTTCTCCTAGCGCTTGAACCCGGGAGGTTGTAGTGAGCTGAGATTGCGCCACTGCACTCCAGACTGGGCGACAGAGCAAGACTCTGTCTGGGGGGGGGAAAAATTAGCTCTCCTGTAAGCATTCCTGTGTCCTTAATATCAGTTTCTGTTCCTGCCTTGCATCTCCGCGTCTTTTTCTTTGTCTCTGGCCGAATGCTGTAAATGCTCATAAATATCAAGTAATATGATGCAAAGAGATTGCAAACTAAAACTGAATACCTTAAAGATGCAGTTTGTCATGAAGCTGCTGAAAGAGATACTGGAGAAATGCCAAAATACCTCTGAAGCCAAAGTCTGGCTGTGTGACTGTGGAGCATTTAAAAGCATCTCATGACTTGGTTTCTTCACTTGAAAACTGGAATAATACCGCCTGATTAACCACATAAGATTTGAAATAAAAAGCAAGTAAAATGATACCTAAAAGCACCACTTAAATAATAAAGTACCAGACCGGGCGCGGTGGCTCAGGCCTGTAATCCCAGCATTTTGGGAGGCCGAAGCGGGCAGATCACGAGGTCAGGAGTTCGAGACCAGCCTGGCCAACATAGTGAAACATCGTCTCTACTAAAAATACAAAAAAAATAGCCGGTTGTGGTGGCACGTGCCTGTAATCCCAGCTACTTGAGAGGCTGAGGCAGGAAAATTGTTTGAATCCGGGAGTTAGACCCTTAACAGCCCAAGTACTTCAGAATAGAAGAAGTTGCATAACAACCAGTTAATAGAGGACCTTGGTAAAAAAAATGATAGTCTTCAAAAATAATTTTGCAGAACTTTTTTCATCACTGGGGTATAAAAGTCAGGAAAAGAATGTCGTCTCACATAATTTTGTCAGAAAAATGATCTTCCCTCCCCACCAAATCTAACACTCAGCTAATTCTTTGTTCTAACCATTAGGGCATATTTATAATGATGACTTATTTTGATTTTTTTAGCATAAAATCTTAAGCCCTTTAAAAATGACATATTATTTGGTGTTGGTCTCTATATTTTGATTATCTACTGCTATGTAACAAACCACCTACCCCTTCAGGGTGCTCTAACAGAATAACATAGCCTGGATGGCTTACAAAAAAACAGAAATTTGGCCAGGCGCGGTGGCTCACGACTGTAATCTCAGCACTTTGGGAGGCCAAGGCGGGTGGATCACGAGGTCAGGAGTTCGAGACCAGCCTGGCCAGCATGGTGAAACCCCGTCTATATTAAAAATACAAAAAATTATCTGGGCATGATGGCGTGCACATGTAATCCCAGCTACTCAGGAGGCTAAGGCAGGAGAATCGCTTGAACCCGGGAGGCAAAGGTTGCAGTGAGCTGAGATCACGCCACTGTACTCCAGCCTGGGTGACAAAGTGAGACTCCATCTCAAAAAAACAAAACAAAACAGAAATTTATTTCTCATCATTCTGGAGGCTGAGAAGTCTAAGATTGAAGCCCTGGCAGATCTGGTGTCTGGTGAGGGCCTGCATCCTGGTTTGCAGATGGTCATCTTGCTGTGTCTTCACATGGTGGAAGGAAGGAGGGAGCTCTTTGGGGTCTTTTTTATAAAGGGACTAATTCCATTTATGAAGCCTGTACCTTCATGAGTTGATCACCTCTCAAAGGCCCCACCTGCTAATACAGTTACCGGGGATTAGGATTTCAACATAGGAATTTTGAAGGGACACACACATTTATAGCCATCCCTAAGCCAGAGGTTGCGAACAACCACCATTTTATTGTCCCTCATCATTCTGTGGGTTGGTCAGACTCTGCTAGTTGCATTTAGCTGGGTCGGACATCATTTGGGATCTTGGCTGGACTAGAATGTCCAGGGTAACTCACTTACCTGCTACTTTCACATGGACAGCTACAAGGCTGAGATGAATGGGGGCCCTGGGATGGCTGGGGCCTCTCTCTTTCTCTCCGTATTGTCTCAAGGCCCCTTCTTCTCCATGTAGGAAGGTAGCCAGACTTCTTACATTGCAACTCAAGGTTTCCGAAGGTACAAAAGCAGAAGCTGCTTCCAATGATATAGGTCCCAAACTGGCTTGGCATCACCTTCTTCACATTCTGTTGGTTAAAGTGATTCACAGGCCAGCTCAGGTACAGGGTGGAAGGGGGCTACACAAGGATTTGAATATTGGAAAGTACTGAAGGTCATCATGGAGACTTAACCCACTGTAGGAAGCACATTCATTGAAAACGTCATTTCCAGTACTGCTTATCCATGGATAATGAGGACCCCCTGTAGCTGTAGTCACGTTGGTGCATCATTTCCAAAAACCTAATGAGTTGTAATGTCAATTGCAGCTGTCAATCTACTTTTAATAATCACAGGCCTCAAATGAAGAAATTCATTTACAGGATAAGCAAATTACAGCTTCAGTTTGGTTCATAAACTTCAGCCCCTTATTGCTTATTTTTTGAAAGAACAAATTTACGCTGATTTGTCCAAGGATACTCAGCAAATATTTGGAAAATAATTCAAAGTTTGATGTATAATCATAATCCTATCGCTTCTTGGCCTTTTGGCTAAGATCAAGTGTAGTGTCTGTTCTTATCAGTTTAATCATAATCCTGAACATTTGTATAGTATTTATTATTATTATTATTATTTTGACATGGAGTCTCACTCTGTTGCCCAGGCTGGAGTGTAATGGAACGGCCTCAGCTCACTGCAACCTCTGCCTCCGGGGTTCAAACGATTCTCCTGCCTCAGCCTCCTGAGTACCTGGGACGACAGACGCATGCCAGCATACCTGGCTGATTTTTGTATTTTTAGTAGAGACAGGATTTCACTGTGTTGGCCAGGCTGGTCTCAAACTCCTGACCTCATGATCCGCCCGCTTCAGCCTCCCCAAGTGCTGGGATTACAGGCCTGAACCACCACGCCCGGTCTGGTACTTTATTATTTAAGTGGTGCTTTTAGGTATCATTTTACTTTACTTGCTTTTTATTTCAAATCTTATGTGGTTAATCAGGCAGGTATTATTCCGGTTTTCAAGTGAGGAAACTAAATCATGAGAAGCTTTTAAATGCTGCACAGTCACACAGCCAGAAAACATTGGAGCCAGGATGCCAAGTTTGGGTTCTTTTTTTTTTTTTTAAGACAGGGTTTTACTTTGTTGCCCAGGTTGGAGTGCAGTGGTGTGATCGAGGCTCACTGCAGCCTCAGCCTCAACCTCGCAGGCTCAAGGGATCTTCCCACCTCAGCCTCCAGAGTAGCTTGGACCACAAGAGTGCCCCACCATGCCCAGCTAATTTTGTGGAAACAAGGTGTTACTATGTTGCCCAGGCTGGTCTCAGACTCCTAGACTCAAGCAATTGTCCCACCTCAGCCTCTCAAAGTCCTGGAATTACAGGCTTGAGCTGCTGTGCCTGGCATTGGGGTTTTCTTAAAACCAGCCCTCCGTCCCAGAGTTCTCTCTCTCTCTCTTATTTTTTTTTTTGATACAGGGTCTCATTCTGTCATCCAGATTGAAGTGTAGTGGTGTGATTTTGGCTCACTGCGGCCTCTGTCTGCCAGGCTCAAGCAATCCTCCCACCTCAGCCTCTCAAGTAGCTGGGACTATAGGCACACAGCACCATGCCTGTCTAATTTTTTTGTTTTTAGTAGAGATGGGCTTGCCATGTTGCACAGGCTGGTATCAAACTCCTGAGCTCAAGCAATCCTTGATTGCCTTGGCCTCCCAGAGTGCTGGGATTACAGGCATGTGCTACCATGCTGGGCCTGGAGTTCTCTTTTAAACTTTGAAGGATGTGAAATGGAAATTCATTCTGTCTTTATAGATAGATAAATAGATAGATAGATAGATAGATAGATAGATAGATAGATAGATAGAGAGATAGAGAGATGTCCGTCTGCACATGCATATAAAATATACATTTTATTTTATTTTTTATTAGAGATGGGGTTTCACCATGTTGGCCAGGCTAGTCTTGAACTCCTGACCTCAAATGATCTACCCATCTCGGCTTCCCAAAGTGCTGGGACTACAGGCATGAGCTACTGTGCCTAGCCTAAAATATACATTTAAAAATCCATTCTGAAAGTATAGCTTTCATTGTTAGTTAATGATCTATAGACGGTCAATAATACCCATTTCAAGTTAAAGGAATCACAGACGCATGGATGCCATCTGGAATTTACCTGGTCAACCCCTTCATTTCACAGACGGGAAAAACGTGTGTGGAGTGGTTAACTAAGTTGCCCAAACCCACACAGCTATTTAGTGAAGAGCCATGGATTCTTGCCTCTGAACCCATCATTTTACCAGCTAGACCACAGCACCTCAACAATAGCCTTCCGGATGAAACTGTGAGAGGAATATAGATATTTTCCATGTTTAAAACATCTGTCTATGGTTTGCCAGGACTTAAAAGTAATACAAATTTTAAGCACTTTACTGATCAAATACAGCTAAGAACCAGTTGTGCAACTGGCTCGAAGTATTGCTATTTCTGGGAGGCAAGCTATGACTGGGGTTCCATGGGACAGAAAATCCCCTCTAGAAAAAGCACAGGACGGGCTTCAACATGGACAGTTCTTTATGAAGAAAAGCAAGTGATAACCGTTGTATTCCAGTAGCTTGGTGTATGTTTCACTGTCAGGAATATGTGTTGCTAGCAAAATCAAGAATTTTACATCAAACATTCTCAAGGCATTGAGTGTGGAACCTTCTGAGAATGAAAAGGGCAGAGATGAGATCTCCGTTTTTCAAATTAAGTAAAATTTAAAGGTCAGTTATTCCGACAGTGTCTTGACAATAATATTGCACTTGTCCCAACTCTAGGATGTTACTATAGTGAGTAATGTTGCATCTCGATCTGGGTTGAAATACTCTTTTCTTCCTCCCTCTCCCTTTTCCTCCCACATTTCCTTTTTTTTTTTTTTTTCTTCTGGAGTCAGAGTTTTGCTCTTGTTGCTCAGGCTAGAGTGCAATGGCACGATTTCGGCTTGCTGCAACCTCTGCCTCCCGGGTTGAAGTGATTCTCCTGCCTCAGCCTCACGAGTAGCTGGGATTACAGGCGCCTGCCACCGCAGCTGACTAATTTTTGTATTTTTAGTAGAGATGGGGTTTTACTCTGTTGGCCAGGCTGGTCTTGAACTCCTGACCTCAGATGATTTGCCTGCCTCAGCCTCCCAAAGTGCTGGGATTACAGGCGTGAGCCACCGTGCCCAGCCCCATTTTAAACAAACAAAAAAAAACCCATGTTTTCAGTTGGCCACTAAACAGAGAAATTTGGGAAGCCAGTGGTACTAGTTACAAGTTTGTAGACCGCAGTCTACACAAAGGCCATCTACTCAAACCTGGTGACTTGAGGTTGACTGACCCATGTTAAATTGAAGAGTTAAGCCACAAGCTGATTTTTTCATTCAAGGAGCCCGATGTATTTCCTGGGTTTTTGAATGGCTTCAATGGCTTTACTTACCGGTTTAAGATGAATGGCTCATATCAAGGAATGCAGGATGGCGAAAGCCTGAGCTGACACAGAGGAGGGGACTTTTCCCAGGCTGACCTGTCTGCAAAGGCCTTTTCCCAGCTCTGTCACTTGCTGGGTGCATCACTGCCATAGTCCTTGTAATTGTTTAGAATTTGTAAATTTCCTCACGTTTTCTTCTTACATTCTTAGTCAATTTGAAAAAAAAAAAAAAAAAAAAAAGGTTGGGAATGAAACCCAACATTTTCCTCCAACGACAAGCTTCTCATTTGTATCGCTGAGCAGTTTTGCTTTATTTATGTCACAGTTTAAAGAACTTGCTGTGTCCCATTATTGCTTTGTATCCTGAAGTGGTGGGATTTCTCTCTCTTCATTCAGGCATGGTTATTGATTCTTTTGACAGTGTTTAATATTAAAAGTTATAAATCCACATGCAGTAGGGCCATTACGCCATAAATATCTGAGAAAGTAGAAGCGTGGTGACGGTGTCCAAGGAGGAACTCCTGGTGTCACTATTGGTCAGCGTCCAGGCCCAGGCGGCTTCAAAGAAGACATGTCGCAGGTCTGAACCTGTATGCACAATGGAAGTATTCAAACAAGCTTTAAAAAAAAAAAAAAAAAAAAAAAAAGGATGCATTTAAAAAATATTTTTGTCACAAATCAAATGTCAGTGTTAAGTGCAGTGTTTCTAGAGTGCAGCCACGCTCTGTGATATAACACTTCAAAAAATAGAACTGCTCATCTATTTGGGCCAGACAGCACTTTTTTCTTAGAAGTCCATTTATTTGGAGGATACTTTTATAGTACCAGCAAGTCCAGTTAGAAAGTTCCATCTGCTCTGCCTCCTATTGCTTCTGGTTTCTTGCCATCTCCACTGGTGTCATCTCAGACAAGACACTACCTGATTTTTTTCTGGATAATAGCGACATCCTATGGGACTCCCTGCAGGTACAGCGGGTCCCCTCTCTTCCTCCATTCGTATATGGCTGCCAGGCTCTTCACTTCATATTGTCTGCATAAATCCCTGAAATGCCTTGCCCCCTTTTTTTTTGTCAGTTAGGGTTTGTTCAGAGCCACAAAACTATTCGGTTGGTGTAAAATTAATTGCAGTTTTTACCATTACTTTCAATGGCAAAGACTGTGATTACATTAGCACCAACCTAATACTGTGAGTAAAATGAAACAAAGGATGTATGATAAGAATGAGACCTTTTGTGGTTGGGGGAGGAGTTGAGAAAGGCAACTGAAAACTGATCCACCAAAACTCAATTTTCTTATTTGACTATTGCCTTTTTTTTGGAGGGGGATGGGGTCTCGCTCTGTTGTCCAGGTTAGAGTGCAGTGGCACAATCTTGGCTCACTGCAACCTCCACCTCCCAGGTTGAAACAATTCTCCTGCCTCAGCCTCCCGAGTAGCTGTGATGACAGGCGCGTGCCACCATGCCTGGCTAATTGTTGTATTTTTTTATGGAGACAGGGTTTCACCATGCTGGCCAGGCTGGTCTCAAACTCCTGGCCTCAAGTGATCTGCCAGCCTCGACCTCCCAAAGTGTTCGGATTGCAGGCATGAGCCACTGTGCCTGACCTAATTTGACCATTGCATTTAAAATTGTTAGACAAGTACCTTCAGCCAGGTTGCGGGCTGAGTATAACAGAGTTGGGGTGGGAGAAGAGCCTATGTTTATGAAATAAGGATGGTGTATTGCAGTGAAGAGAAGCTCTCCTCATTCACAGGTAAAATAGAGTTCTGGAAAGTCCTACCCTCTGAAATTCAAAATGCCACTGAAAAATATATTCAATCTACATAGACAGAATCATCTTAAGTATAATGGCAAGGGTGAAATAGCTGTGAGGAACTCTCAGTGAAACTAAACTAAAATTGCCCCCAAACTACCGTCTTGCACACCAAATCTTCAACAATTAGGTGAATTGTCTAAATATTTTATGGAAATTGATTCATGCATAGATTTTTAAAATGTGCATAAAATTTTACACATACATATTTTAAGTAAGACAAATTCTATTTATCATTTCTGGCTTTCAGCTGTGCTGGAGGACTGTCCTCTGATTCTCTTCTCTTGTCCCTTTTTTTTTTTTTTTGTCTTTAAAGTCTTCTGTTCTTTTGCAGTTCTAGATCCATCAGAATTAGAAAGGTTGTTCCCCTTAGCTAGGCTGTAATAGTAATTGCAGTCTATCCTCAGTCTCTCAGATTGTTCAGATTTCACATTTGAAGTGCAACAGAACTTTTGACCCATGTGTTTATAGCTCTAGCTACCCACTTTCTCACTAGCTTCTGTGCCGGTGTATGTGACGCTTAAGCTTCTCAGGCATGCTCTGGAAAATGCCAGAAGCCTGCTTTGTTTATTGGTAGTCACTCTGTTTGCACCATTGGGTATAGCTGCTCTCATCGTTCCTTACCTTCCTGCTTGTTCTGTGAACTCTCTTCTCTATGGGGGAAGGCCGTGAATAGCCCCTTGCCTGCATGTTGAGAAGAAGCAACTTCCAGGCTGAATGCAGACAGAAAAGGGTTCCCTCACTGCACAGGAAGCATATATTTGAGATACACACTCCACCCCACTCAAAGACATTCTAGCTTAGAGCAATGTTGGCTACAGTTTGTTCTTTAATCGTTGCTTATCCTTTGAGTGGAGGTTACATTGTGTGTGATCATAGGAAGTGCCAGCCAGTTCTGCCTGAGAGCATTAGAGGAATTTCCCAGAAGGCATGACATTTCTTAAGTGATTTTCTTTCTTTTTTTTTTTTTTTCAGAAAGACTCACAGCTTGTGAGCTTGAAACGTACCAACATTGCTCTTTCAAATATACATCAATTAAATATGCAGTTTGATACTTTTCTAGCAAAAGTGACAGCATTTTATCAATTTAGCTCAGTTTCTGCCCCTCTGTAACTCTCTGGAACATGTCTGTAAGATGGTCAGCCAGAAGGAAAGAAACGGCAAATTAACCCATATGGAAGCTTGCATCTATTATTAATGGTACTGCAATTTCATCAACGGAAGGTATGAACTGCATACTCCTTGTTCTCAGTAGCAGGGAATAAGACATTGAACAGTAAATTCCTATCCATCATTAATGGAAAATATTGCCCTGTATAGTGCCTGGCAGCTGTATGGTGATTCTCTGAACAGACACTGGCTGCTTTTCTCCTAGCCACTGTTTGAATTGCCTAGCTGATAGAAGCTTGGCTTCCAGAAGGGCACTATCAAGCAAAATCAATGGCCATGTTAGCCACAGTCCTAAGTTCTGTCCAAAAGTCTAAATCCATCATTTATGCCTTATGAGCCAATATATCTGAAACACCTGAGTTCCAGGTAATTGCAGTGGCTTGCTATAAATTGGCTTACAATTCTGTCACCCTGTGACCTCTGATGTTGTTTTCACCTTGTCTTACGTGTGTACTATACCCTTCACAGATTTTCCCGTTGTTCCCCCAAATCACCTCCCCTCTCATCAGCCACTTCCTCTGAAAAGAAATAACCTAGGAAATACATGAATAGTTCCTAGAATTCGCAGAACAAAGCTACTATTTGTTGAATATGGGCTGTGCGCCAAACGCGTTTACGGGTATTTTTACCTGTGGTACCTAATTTATTTTGATGACAGTCTGTGAAATGTGCTTGGTTATTTTAACTTACAGATGACAGAAATGGAAGTCAAAGAAGGCTTTTAAGGGATATAGGGGAAATGATGACGTCAGAACGTTGTTTGAAGGAACGGTTTGAGGGCTTAGAAACACGTGATGCTCCTTTTCTTCAGTTCCCAGAGTATGGGACTCAAGCCCTGACTTTGCTCTTGGCCACGCAGGAGTTTGCCCTCACTATTTTCAGTAGCTCTTGTTCCTTTATAAACCCTTCATTTAGGAAATGTACTTAAAAAAAATTTTTTTTGAGACATAATCTTGCTCTGTTTCCCAGACTGGAGTGTAGTGGCACGATCTTGGCTCAATGCAACCTCCGCCTCCTGGGTTCAAGCAATTCTTCTGCCTCAGCCTCCCAAGTAGCTAGGATTACAGGCACGCTCCACCATGCTCAGCAAATTTTCGCACTTTTAGTAGAGACAGGGTTTCACCATATTGGCCAGGCTGGTCTCAAACTCCTGGCCTTATGTGATCCTCCCACCTCAGCCTCCCAAAGTGCGGGGATTATAGGCATGAGCCACTGCACCTGGCCATTTAATTTTTAATTTAAACAAATTTTTAAAAAGGAAATGTACTTTTAAAGGAAAGCACTGGAATTGGGGTTCTTGGTGTCACTGATAGACATTGGTGAACACTTAATTTGTGCTACAAATGAAAGCAAATCGAGGATAGCGAGGGCTTTGCTCTTTTTAGAGATAGCCGATTTCAATTTCAATGAATCACAATCGCTTTCATGATGGCTGAGAATCTTTGCTTTTCAGTATTTTTGAAGTGTGTTTCTGTGTGCCCTAGACAATCAAGCATTCAAAGTGAAGAGGTTCATTTATTTTTGTTATTTCATTATTCAACCTAAGTGTGCTCCTCGGTTGTTTTGGGGAGGGCCATATTCTATGAAGTCATGTGAGTCAGAGATCTTGTCTTTTGTATCTTTATGGCTGTAATTTCTGGCACATAATGGACCTTCAGCAGGAATTTGTTTGCTTGGGTAGTGGATGAACAGTAGAAAGATGAGTTGTGGCCAGGCGCGGTGGCTCACACCTGTAATCTAAGCACTTTGGGAGGCCGTGGCAGGCAGAGCACCTGAGGTCAGGAGTTCAAGACCAGCCTGGCCAACATAGGGAAACCCCGTCTCTACTAAAAATACAGAAATTAGCCAGGCTTGGTGGCACATGCCTGTAGTCCCAGCTACTCGGGAGGCTAAGGCAGGAGAATCCCTTGAACCTGGGAGGCGGAGGTGGAGGTTGTAGTGAGCTGATATCGCACCACTGCACTCCAACCTGGGCAACAGAGCAGGACAATCTCTCAAAAAGAAAAAAAAAAAAAAAGGAGGAAAGATCAGTTGCTTCAGGATATTTAATTTAGCTAAAAAGTGACAAATGAAACAGTACTGATACATGGTTAGTTTGGATGTAAGTTATTGATTCTGAATAATTTTTTAAAATTACAATTACTGTTGATTTAGCCAAGAACGCACAGCTATGACTAAGAGATACAATTAAGTTAAAGAAAAATGAACTAAATATCAAAGAATAATTCCAGTAGATAAGGTTAGGACTCACTCAGGCAGAGGACTCCCAGTGGAAGGGGTGGGAGGCAGTGAACACCACACATGTCACTTAGATCTGCAGTGGGGATAGATGCTGACGTCGGCAGGATCGTAAGTGAGATTGCATCTCTAGTTTTATTGATTTGCCTTCGTACATGGGTATATGTTCACAGCCTCCCACCCCTTACGGACAAGAGTTTATGTGTGTGTTAAATTTTCTGATTGTAGTTGTTTGTTTGTTTTTAGAAAAAAAAATCCTCCTTTTAGAACATTTCTTGGTGGTACCATCAGAAATGTCCTCCTTAAGTGGAAAAGTCCAAACAGTTTTGGGCCTTGTAGAGCCAAGCAAACTGGGCCGCACCCTGACCCATGAACACTTGGCCATGACCTTTGACTGCTGTTACTGTCCACCTCCCCCGTGCCAGGAAGCTATTGCCAAAGAACCGATCATGATGAAAAATTTATATTGGATTCAGAAAAACGCCTATTCCCATAAAGAAAACCTTCAGTTGAATCAGGAGACAGAAGCCATAAAGGAAGAACTGTTATATTTTAAAGCTAATGGTGGAGGGGCTTTGGTGGAAAACACAACCACTGGGATTAGCCGAGACACACAGACGTTGAAGAGGCTTGCAGAAGAGACTGGCGTCCATATCATATCCGGAGCCGGGTTTTATGTGGATGCAACTCACTCCTCAGAGACCAGAGCCATGTCAGTGGAGCAGGTAAAAAACCTAAGTTCTTTGACAATATTTGTTCATAAATTCAGAACAGCCAGAACCTTGGAAATGCCCTGGGTTCAGAGGTAGCTGGGCATGCTACAGAAATTTGGTAGCTAGCCAAGACATCTGCCAATTGGGACCCCAATTAGTAATACTGTATTTCATAAAGAAAGTGCCAATTTTGCAAGCAAGCCTTGTGGTAAAGAAAAAAGAAAATAATAATAATAAGTGTCAAGAAAAGAGATCTCAATGCACTGGTCGTTGGAAAATCCAACATGGTAATAGTTAGATTTGTGTATATCGTATCTGTCCTCAGTATTGGCACCACAGTCTATTTGTAAACCTCACTTTTCCATCTTCAGTTATGCTACCTCGATTTCTTTCACCCAGGATTTTATAATAACCAGCAATGAAGATTCACTGTAGGGTGAAACTTGGCAGGCAGAGACTTGGCACATTTGTGAGTATGTTTCACTCTCCTTTCACAAAACAGGAGAGGTGGAAGAAAATTCATTTCCCTGTGTTTTGACATAATATGGTCTTAAACAAGAATGGGTAGAAGGAAGTAAATTGTTTAGGGATAAAAAGAATAAGCTGCAAAACTTTTTTTTGCACCTGTATGTGTTCTCTGTCTAAACACACATGTATCTATTTATACATATTTACACATATATGTATATATTCATATGTATCTTCTATTACCTGCATGACAAGCATAGGGTGTCAGCTCAGTCTTTGCAAAAGATCGCTTACTCTCTAGAATATTTTGTATTTCAAAATTTTATCCGCATTATTTTCCAACCAGGACTTTATTTTTTTAAATATATTTATGTTATTTAAAGACTATGCTGATGATGAGTATTATACATTCTTCCAACCACTCTTCGTGGTAACTATGCATATGAACCAAAAAGTGCCATAGTAGTATAGTGTGCTGTGAATTTTCTATGCTGTCTATGATAAAAGACTGAATGAATAGGAGAGAATTAAAGCATTTCTTGAAGCCTTGTGCGGTGATGCGAGCCTGTAGTCCTAGCTACTTGGAAGCCTGAGATGGGAGGATCCCTTGATCTCAGGAGCTCAAGTCCAGCCTGAGTAACATGGTGAGACCTCTGCCTCTTTAAAAAAAAAAAAAGAAGAAGAAGAAAGAAAAAGAATGACTTGATACATGGGACATAGATTCGATTCATTGGCGGTCTTTCTATATTCAAGATGCTGCTCCCCAGGTTGTTATAGATTTCCTTCACTCTCAATGTACTCTCATTAAGTCACTTTGTCCCCCTCCAGCTTCCTAAAGCTATACGTTTCTTGTTAAATAATCACAGTGTAATATTGTCTAATCCTGGATTTAGTGTAACTTGTTGATTTGTGATTTGGCCAGCAAAATGCTTTTTTCATTGATTGATAACTATTGAATACATTTTTAAAAGAATGAATGACTAAATAAATAAATTCATTCACATACTATGGTGGATCGATTTTGATAAATTTCACAACCTATAAAATATGTTCCTTCTCACTCTTCCTTAGCTTACAGATGTCCTTATGAATGAAATTCTCCATGGAGCTGATGGAACCAGTATTAAGTGTGGCGTTATTGGAGAAATTGGTTGTTCCTGGCCTTTGACTGAGAGTGAAAAAAAGGTTCTCCAGGCCACAGCTCATGCCCAGGCTCAGCTTGGTTGTCCTGTTATTATCCATCCTGGACGGAGCTCCAGGGCACCATTTCAGATTATCCGAATATTGCAAGAAGCAGGTGCAGACATCTCTAAAACAGTCATGTCACATCTGGATAGGTAAGCAGGCTATCTTACAAATGGATGCAAACTACCATATAATTAATACATGATCAAATTAAGAATCTACAGTAATCAGTCAATGTAATACTAATCACGCAGAGAAAACCACTAACTATATGGAAGCTAATATTTATAAAGTTTTACAACTGACATTAATAGAAGTCAGTGCTGCCATTTTTGTGTCTCTCTGTGTCAGATAGTATCCTAGGTATTTTGCCTAAGGTATTTTGCATAAGTCATTTTGTTTAATTTATTCAATCCTTTATAACTCATAATAGGTGTCACCGTCTCCTTCATTTCTTTGTCTCATGGGATGATATCAAAGTAGCTGCCAATTCCACTTGCTCAGTGTTTACTAGTGGTTGGAGTAATAAAGTTGTCACAACTATAAAGGGAGGGAAAGTCAATGATTTCACCCAGAGAAGAAAACCACAAATACAAATGTTCATATTTGTGTCACTTGTGGTTTGAATCACCTGAATTTTGGAAAATGCAATTATAAAAAATAATAGTAATAAGCATAGCATGTGTTGGGTGGTATTATGTATTAGTTTCCTATTGCTGTTGTAACAAATTATAACAAACTGGGTGCCCCTAAACAACAGAAATTTAGTCTCTCAAAGTTCTGGAGGCCAGAAGTATGAAATGAAACATTGTCGGGGCCGTGCTTCCTCCAAAGGCTGCAGGGAGAATCTTTCCTTGCTTCTTCAATAGCCTGAGATGCAGCTGTTCCATGGTTCGTGGCTGCATAACTACAGCTTTTGCCTCTGTCTTCGCATAGCCTTTTCCTCACTGTCTATGTCTTCTCCTCTGTTTGTTACGACAACAGTTGCCATTGGATTTATGGCCCATCCGGATAATCCAGAATGATCTCATCTCAGATCATTTACTTAATTATATCTGCAAAGACCTTTTCCCCAAATAATGTCACTTTCAGAGGTTCCGAGAGTTAGAATCTTGTTGGAGTTCACCATTTAATCCCTACATATTATTTTAGATGCATAGGGGACAGTAAAGCAAATGACTAAATGAAGAAATGCCAGCTGCTGTTAATTTTATGAACAAGTCTAACAGGGTTGCTAAGGCTACTCATTAGCCTTAAATTGAATTTATTACAGAATTAATACAGCACCAGTGAGACTAAAAATATATTACAGGTACTTCTATCTTGCCTATTGGAGTAAAGCCATATTCACATATTGATAAATCCTGATTATCAGACCGGACACATTGCTACTTAATAAACTAACAGTCCTACAAAATGTATTGATAAAATGCCTCTCCTTATGAGGCTGCAGTGAACCATGATCACACCACTACATTCCAGCCTAGGCAACAGAGCAAGACCCTGTTTCAAGGAAAAAAAAAAAAAATTCTTCTACTTAATAAAAGCTATTGTAAAATCATGTATAGGAAATATAAACAAGTGTAGTTATTAGCAGAACAGAGAAGTCAGCATTAATGGGGAAACTGAGGCACAATAGGATAAAGGCAATTCTCCTGGCAACCGGGTTGTTATCAAGATCCATACTTGGCTATCTTCAGGAATCTTCTGGTTGCACTGATAAGATAGAGGCGGGCTTCTGTAATGGTCACAGGGGCAATGCGTCAGGCTGTGAAAACTAGACTCTTTGGACCCAGTGAGAACTTTAAATTCTGACTCTCGTTGGTGTAAGATCTTAGACAGCTTAATTGAATTTAAAACAATGTATTTTATAATGTTGCCTTGTATGATATGGGATATATGTGGCACATTTATTCAGTAAGGATGATACTTTTTAAACATTGTGAAGTATGTCATACCTTCAAAAATGTATTATGCTAATAATTTTAAATTTTATAAAATGTTTTAGATTCTTAAAAGCATTGCGTTCTGCAGTTATTACACAGTATAAGTGTTTTATGTGTCTATTAGAACATAATTGTTTATCATGTTCAAATATTCTGCATTTCTACTAATTTAAATATGTGTGTGTGTGTGTGTGTGTGTGTGTGTATGGAGAGAGAGAGAGAGAGAGAATGAGAGTCTCTCTCTCTGTTGCCCAGGCTGGAGTGCAGTGGCATGATTTTGGCTCACTGCAGCCTCCATCTCCCAAGTTCAAGTGATCCTCCCACCTCAGCCTCCCAAGAAGCTGGGACTACAGGCATGTGCCTCCACACCTGGCTAATTTTTATATTTTTTATAGAGATGGGTTCTTTCCCTGTTGCCCAGGCTGGTCTCAAACTCCTGAGCTCAAGCAAGTCACTCACCTTGGCCTCTCAAAGTTCTGGGACTATAGGCATGAGCCATTGTACCTGGTCACAAATTTCTTTTAATTGCATGCTTGGCATTCCTTGGGATTCCTGAACGTAAGGATGTATCTTTCATTGTTTCTGAAAAGCCTCGGCCATTATCTCTTTAAATATTGTTTCACTCACATGTTGTTTATCATCTGTATCACAAACTCCAGTTTGGTATATGTAGGGCTTTCTTACCTGTACTCTGTATCTCTTAACATCTGTTTGATATTTCCATCCACATGCATCACTGAGCTGTAATGTCTTCAGTTCGATCTTCTTATTTACTACTTCTCTTTCCAACAGAATCAATCTGTTGCTTAGCCAATTTATTTGCTTTATAATATTGAGAACTGTATAGTTTTTTCTGTTACCTACTAAGTTCTGGTTGGTTACTTTTCAAATCTGCTTGGTTAATTTTGATAATTTATTTTCCTTTCAACATGGTTTCAATTCAACCTTTAAAAAAATATTAAACATATAATATATAACTTGTAATTGATAAATCTAATTTCTGCTGCCTTTTTTTACTCTGATGTAGTTTACTAGTTCTTCTGGCTGTCATTGGTATGAGGTTATTTCCTTATGTTTTAGAGTAGAATTTTTTGTTGTGAGATCAGACTTCTTAGAAATTATTATGGATGTTAAGTTGGTTTCTCCTTACCCCTGTTTTTTTTTTTTTTTTTTTTTGGTTATTTATTTTTTATTTCTGGTAGGCAGTTGTGGCACTACCTATATGGGAAACTTTATACTACATTTTTTAATTGTGGTAAAATGTACATAACATAAAATGTATCATCTTTTAAACATTTTGAAATGTACAGTTCAGTAATGTTTAGTGTATTCACTCCCCATGGCCTGTGACAAACGCCATTCTACTTTCTGTCTCTGTGAATTTGACTACTCTAGGTACCTCTTGTAGACGGAATCACATAACGCTTTTTGGGACTGTTTAAACTAAATTTTAGACTTGAGAGACTTAGACCCACACAGGTGCTATGAATTCTGACCCCTCAGCTCGGCAAGTGCAGGAGTGGGGCTATGGATTCTCAAGGGAGACTTTTTCTCAACTTACCTTCCTTTCACTAGAAGCCAAAACTGAGAAAGATATATACAGATACCCCTTGACTTATAATGGGTTATGTTCCAATAAAGCCATGGTAAGTCAAAAATATTGTAAGCTGAAAGTGCATTTAATATACCTAACCTACTGAACACCACAGCTTAATGTAGCCTACCTTAAACATGCTCAGAACACTTACATTAGCCTACAGTTCTGCAGAATCATCTAACGCAAAGACTATTTTGTAATAAGGTGTTGAACAGCTCATGTAATTTATTGAATACTGTACTGAAAGTAGAAAACAGAATGTTTCTCTGGGTACTTGAAGTACGGTTTCTAGTGAATGTGTATTGCATTCACGCCATTGTAAAGTCCAAAAAGCATTAAGGCAAACTAACCAGGGACCATCTGTAATCTCCAAAAACTGTTTGTGAACCAAGTTTTTACCTACTTCATCCTCAAGGGTGTGTTGCCTTCCATATAAAGGGAGTAGCCCTTTATATGTCTCCAGTCTGATCTCCCACTTGATTCAAGTCCAAGCTCTGTCTTACTTGGCTCATTAATACCTTTTAGGCAAATGCTAGCTCTAGGTCTCTCCTTATTCCTCATTTTTTCAGTTCTCTTGTTGTCTCTGTCCCCTGAGCAAGTAAGTGTTACTTTCCCACCAGCTAAACCAAGCATTTCAAAATAGGGTGTTTTTTTTTTTCCCTCTCTTCAATATAATGTAGTATTTTACATGCATTCTGCTGGAAAGGTTTTCTGTGAACATCTAGTCTGCCATACTGCTTGAAACTGGCTCAAGATGATTCGTAAAGAAGAATCTTTCTATCTCCATCTATTTACAGTTAGACATGTATGTAAGTTAGAAAATTATGCTTGGCACAAATAGAAAACAAGCTTTCATTGGAAAATGTGAAATAAACCTTTGCTTCTACCACAGTAGTATTTCTCTGCTCATAAAATCAAACAATATATAAATTGCAAATGTTTTCTTTATTGCCTAGTGATATACATATATGTATACACTACACCTATATATACACATATGTATATATTTATATATATACACACACATATGTATTTTTTTTCTGTTAAACAATAAAGATACATTACCAGATTTCCATTTGGCTGCAGTTTCAGTATATCTCTCTAGAATGACTCAGAACAGAATGGAAAGGTTGACCTGACATCAGACAAACTCAGAACATTCTAGAAAATTCTGAGACCATCGCTAGAGCAGCCATCCATTCCGTAACTATCTGATGGATTATTCAGGGTTCCAGTGCATGAAAAAGACATACATGAAAGTATGAGCAGTTTGGTAGGGAGGCAGCTAGGGAACATGACTTTAGAAGAAGCAGTGCATTTGGAAAAACATACCGAATAAAGTAACAGAAAAAAATAATCAGGGAGGCAGATGCAGGCATCGTTAGCTCTTTGAAGTGGCTGTTCACAGCAAGACAGTGGCCATGCTGAAGTCTGACTAGGTCAGCCTCTCACAGACTCTCTGAGGTCTGCAGGGCTGTGCATACAATCTGAGCCGTACTGAAAGGCCAAGGACTTCAGCTTTCTGTAATGGGGACAAATCACAAAGGGCATGTATTTCATGCAACGAAATGCACAGAAGCCTCACAAAACAGACGCGCATCCCCAACACAAGGCCTCCAAAAAATAAAAACCAAGACAAAATGGCAAATCATTTCATTTCCCCCATCATGCCTTTTCAGACATGAAAAAACAAAACAAGGCTCTGAAGCTACCCTGTGACTGGGAGATAATCAGGCAGTGGCTCTGCTTCAGAGCCCTCCAGAATGCTGGGACTCTCCAATGGAGCTCACCCTCAGTCTTACCTACCCATGACCAGTTTATTTTTCCCCTTTACAGTAGTATTTCCGTCATCTGAGTATACACAGTGAAATATTACAGTATGCCCCCAATCACAGGTAAATATTTTTGAAGATGTACAGTCTTCATTAGGATTCATGCATTTTTGTGGGTGCACACACACACATACACACATTGCGACAACAACAACAAATTGCTACATGGCTATCCAAAAGGGGCATTTGGGACCCCAAGAGGGAAGAGTTAATGAATGGCCATCACCTTAGGAGACCTCTGAACTACATTGTTGTCATGTGACCATTGGTAACCTGCTTAAGGTCATTTACTAGGAGATAACAGCTTGACAAGATAAATCTGCTTCTGTGTCTAGGGCCTCCCCTAACCATCTGTTCCCTTTAAGAAACGTGGGCCTGTTGGCTGCTGTGAATTTAACCCTAGGGAACATTGCAGGGGACCGCCCTTGATGGTTACAGCCACCCAAAGTCAACATGTATTGGAAAAGAGCACCGGCACTTAAGGGTTCCTGCTTGATCTTAATCTATGAAGGCTTTCTGCCTTTCAATCATTTATTATAATTTTACTACCTGTTAAAACTCTACCCACATGTCCAGGTGACGTGTAATGATAGCACTGCCTTGGCCTCCGGTCTAATATAGGCTAGATGCAATTGAAAAAAAAACCCCACATATATCCTTTTTGCCATTCATCTTCAAGGAGATTTTATCGTTAATGGACTATTAGAGTAGCTGTAGGTACTTTTATGACAACAAAATTATTTACCAATGAAAGCTGAGTAAAACAGCATGGCTGGCAGGTATTTGGGTAGCAACTAGTTACTGATTAAATTTTTTACCCCTCTAGAGGGGCAATAGACAAGTGCGGTGCCTGACTCTTTTTTCTGCTCGGTTATCTATTTAACAAGCCAAAGGGCTTTGATAGAAATCCAGGGCCTAGAGTTTGATTAAGGGCACAATGATAATTAAGTGAAGGAAAATAGCACATCACTGTCTGAAAAGTCCTGACTGAGGAAGGTAGAGGAATTGACCTAAGGGTTTCTGAAAGACAAGAGGGAAAGGTTTAGGGAACTGGCCAACAGCACATTTTATTCCATTTGTTTCTGATCATTTGTGCCAAACTGGCCAAACTCTTGGAAAGATATAATTTTGATATTTTTTTTCATGCTCTTAATTAGGTGAAATAAGAGAGTGGGATATCACATCATTCATTCATTCCGCAAATATTTGCGTGTCTAGTTACCATATACCAGATGCTGGGCTGTAGCCTGAAGAACAGCCCACTCTCTGTCTTCAAAGTCATTATTTAATTATAATTATGGTGATTGTTAACCTTAAGGTTTTCTGTGAAAAGCCACAAAAAATAATTATGTGGTTTCCTTGGAACTTACACAATTTAATTCCTGTGAATATTCGTGAATTAATGGGAAGTCATTCAAAAACAATTCCAAGCAAATGTTTGACAAACTGAAATTGAGCAAAACATCTTGATATAGTTAAGTAGTACAGTGGTGTTTAAGAACAATTGGAATGCTATGTGCATGTATTTGTTTGTAACAATTAAAATCCTGTGAATATGGCACTGAGTTTCTTTTATTCTCACAAACAATTTTTTTTTTTAATTTTTGAGAATAAAAGAGACAGGGACTTGCTGTTTCCCAAATTAATTTTGAACTCCTGCCTCAAGCGATCCTCCTGCCTCGGCCTCCCAGAATGCTGGGGTTACAGGCGTGAGCCACTGAGCCGACCAGAAAAATGATTTTTAACCCTAAAGTGTTATGCAAATTTTCCCCACCCCTGCCCTAATTATTGCTTACTATGTATTTTCTCTCAACATGTAGAACCTATGGAAGGAAGAAAGGGAAAGGGGGAGGGAGGGAGGGAGGCAGAAAGGAAGGAAGGGGAGGGAGGGAGAAAGAAAGGAGAGAAAGAAGGAAAAAAAGGAGAGAGAGAGAAATCCAGGCAAACATTTGACAAAGTGAAATGCACCAGAATTCTTTATATTCATAAATAGTGCCAAATAAAATGCAATAAAGTTATGGTGATAATTAATAATTAATTGTGGAGTATCCCAAATTATACTATTTTGGGCAGACCTGCCTTCCAGGTGAAAGAGAAGCGCTGGCCATGTGTTCTATGCAGTACATTCTACCCACCAAAGCCTTCCACTAGTAATTTTTTTCTAAAGCAATTTTTCATGACTCTGACACCATTCCCATGAAATGTGACATTTTAACAAATAGGATTGCCATGTCTATGAGATTTATCTTCACTCTCCTCAATACCATCATTCCCTGAACCGTGTATCGCCTTACATGAAAAACGCAGCCTCTTTTGTGCTATGTGGTAGCTGAAGAGTTCATATGGTGAAAAGCTCTTCCTGGGATGTATAAACTGTGAAATGCATTCTAAAATAAAGTTTTAATTACACTTTGTAATTTGGAGCCAACTTCTGGGTTTAGTCTAATTTAAACAAGGGTTTTTCTCTCTTGCAGCCATCTGTTCCTTTTGCTTAAGCCTACACTTAAGTCATAATATTGAAAGGGTGACGTCATTCCTTCCTATGATGTCATTAAACATTTCTTTAGCGACCCAAGCAGTCAGAGAACTGAATGAAATGGTGGGGGGAGATGCTTGTTAAAATGTAGATAATAGCAAACTGAATTTTTAAATTATATTTCATTCCCAGTTATTCTCCAATATCAAAAATATTGTTCAATAAATGTCATGCCTTAATGCAAAAAGAATCCCATAAAAAATAAATCTTTAAAATACCTACATATTTGGGCATAAACTAGTATATTAATGCAAACGTACTCATTTATGGCTTGAGTCTGGATCAAACTAAAATTCTTGGCAAATTGTTAGTGGAAGTAGCAAATTATATGTTTTTAATCATAGGCAATGTTTAGACCACACATTAAAAACTTACATCATCTCTATTTACTTTCTATTTTTGACATTTAAATTTAGTTTTAATTAATTGAGATCAGTTAAATTCCATCAATTAAGAATTTTTCAGATCTGGTAGTTGCCGTGGAGCTGTCATTAGCAGTGTAAGGTAGACATGAATAATGTTTTAAATTCTGTTAATATCAAATCAGAGTATAGTAAATTAGGTTATAATCACTCGATTTTGGTAATTTGCTTTTTTTAAATATTGCATTATAAACATTTTAACGTTAATTTTAGGTTATTGAGTATATATTTCTAGTTGAGTTTAGTAATTATTTTAAGTAGTTGTTGAAAAACTTTAAAAACATAAGAATTCCACATAGTTGTACAAATATTCATTGGTTCTAAATTGATAAACTCAAGGGGGAGGAGGACAAAGATTTTTTGGAATTACTTTTTTTTTTTTTTTTTCCCCTGAGACGATGTCTTGCTCTCTTATCCACGCTGGCGTGCAGTGGTGCGATCTCAGCTCGCTGCAACCTCCACTTCCCAGGTTCAAGTGATTCTCATGCCCCAGCCTCATAAGTAGCTGAGATTACAAGCATGCACTACCACGCTCAGCCAATTTTGTATTTTTAGTAGAGACGAGGTTTTGCCATGTTGGCCAGGCTGGTCTCAAACTCTCGACCTCAAGTGATCCATCCGTCTCAGCCTCCCAAAGTGCTGGGATTACAGGTGTGAGCCCATCGTGCCCGGCCTGGAATTACTTTTTTGGGAAACAGTTTTTAATGATCAGTCATTGAAATTCAACAATGTTTTCAATAAATCAGTTGTATATATAAGAATTTTATTGTTATTTTATTTGTATGCCAGTTTTTAAAACATAGTTGATCAAGTTTCTAAGTTTTATCAGGGAATGCAATTTATGATTCTTCAGATGTCAGTGCCTGAGCTAGCTCCACGACCCCACATAGAGCTGCCCTCACAGGCCCACCACTTGCCCAAGGAATTCACAGAATCAAATGGCTGATGAGTTACAATCAAATCAAAGCTCAGCACAATGGAAAGGGCATAGATTAGGAGCTGGAATACCTGCATTGTTGATCACTTTAAAGAAGACCCATGTTTTAGTTTCTTTATTCGTGCAATGACATTAATATGTGACATAACTATTTCACCAGTCTATTATGAATTTCACAACCTGCTCCTCGTTCTTGTTATTTAATGGTGCCAACATCTAATCAGTTGCCCAAGCAAGACAGGCTTGTGATTCTCCTCCTGCATGGCTGTCCCTGTGGTGCCTATGCCTCATCCTTCACTCTTGCTGCTGTACTACATAATCTGGCTAATAACAGCGCTATTTACCCAGCTGTTAGCCTAAAGACCTCCAAATACAAACTCTCCTATCCACTCCTCTGGTGTTCTCTGAATTCAGCCCCTCATTTATCATTTGAATTATTGTAAGTCTCCAAACACGAATCCCTCCCTTAGTTTTGGTCCCAGATCTAGCCTTCACAATCCACCAGATCTTTCCAAAGGCAAATCTGATTATATCCCTGGTCCTGACTTAAAACCGTCCAATGGGTCACCTTTGCCTCAGGCAAAGGTCTTGGTCTTCTGGTTCCCTCACCTCCCTCCAGCTTCTCTCTCGTTATTCCTAGTATGCACACAGTCTCCGGGCCAAAGCCACACTGACCATGTCTTTGAGTGCCCTGTATTGGTTGTCCTTATATGCATCTCACGCATGCTATTCTCTCTGCTATGAATGTTCTATTTCCCCTTATCTACTAGGCAGAATCTTTCTTCAAAATGCAATTCACCAGGGGTTTTCTCCTCTATGAAGCTTTTCCAGAACCAGCCAAGCACTGTTTGATAGCTCCTTTTTGCCAACCTAGTTCCTAGTAGCACTTTTACCATGACGCTTGGTAAATTCTGTACAGCAAGTATTTGTTTCCGCGTCTGTTTTCCGTAGTAGATACTGAACTGCTTCCAAGACGGGACTGGTGTTATTTGTGTTTGTTTTCCCAGCTCATGGCTGATTGCAAGTAACAATTTCTTATTAAATGGAGGGATGGATAGATGGATGGATGATTCCCCTCTCTTCTCCCCTCCTGTCTGATAAACTACACCCTTATATTCAGGAACAGCAAGCTCCCTTTTTGCCTCTCAGCCGGTAGTTCTCTGGATTTTTTTTTTTTTTTTTTTTTTTTTGAGACAAAATCTCACACCATCGCCCAGGCTAGAGTGCAGCAGCGTGATCTTGGTTCACTGCAGCCTTTGCCTCCTGGGTTCCAGCAATTCTCCTACCTCAGCCTCCCAAGTAGCTGGGATTACAGGCGCCTGCCACCACGCCTGGCTAATTTTTGTATTTTTAGTAGAGACAAGGTCTCACCATGTTGGCCAGGCTGGTCTCAAACTCCTAACCTCAGGTGATCCACTCGCCTTGGCCCCCGAAGTGCTGGGATTATAGGCATAAGCCATATGCCCAGCCTCTCTGGATTGTTCATCTGGAACCCTACCAACATTTGTCTAAATAGTGTCCTTTAAGGCTTAACTCAAATGAATCAAAGTGAATCAAATGAAAAAAATTAATTGCCTCATTCTTCTTTTGTAATACTTTGTATTTATTTGTACTTAAATGTTTGTAACACATTTAACTATAATTATTGGCTTAAATATCTACCTTCTGTGGACTTTAAGTTCCTTGAGACAGCATCTTAAATTTCTTACTCGTGTCTATATTCCTAACACAGAGAATAGCACAAGATAGCTGATAGTAGACGTTCACTGAATTAATTTATGGAGGTGTGTTTCAATGTGTGAAATGAAATAATGTACCTGAGAGTTATTTGAAACTGTAAAGCCCAAGACAAATAGTAGGTGCTTTCGTTATCTTGATCCTACCCACGGATCAAATTCTTTCCTCTGCTCCTTAGTTCTTTCTACCTAGGGAGTCCACAGACCCTTGTCTAAATTATCACTTCATACAGACTTCCTTTCTCCCACACAGAGTATATTTTGACATTAAACTAAACCCCTCAGCATATGGATAAGATCTAGAATATAAAAGGGGGTTGAAAATAGAATCACCTGTCTTGCATTGTAGTACCAGCCTTAAGAAACTGGGTAAATGATAACTGTATTCTGAAAATAAAGAGCCAAATCACTTTGGACACCTTTTTTTTTTTTTAGCTGATGGCAATATATTTTCCCTAAATTTATGCCCGTTTTTATATACAGAAAAGTTACTTATTAGTTGAGCAAAAGTATAAAATATGCAGCAGAAGAAATGATATCATATGAATGACATGAACAAGTACTTGATACAAAAATCTCATTTTCATTCTGGGAAATCCCAAGATATTTTGTAAATGACATTGAAATCATTTCATCCACCTTGAAGGTGGAACGTTTCTTCAGTGTGAAATGCAGTAGCTCTTCTGTGCGTCACAATCACTTCACTGACTCTTCAGGGGAAGAAGCGAAAACTACCTACCTTAAAAGCTGGGAGAGATTGGAGTAAGAAACAATAGAATCATTCATGGATGGCCGGGTGCGGTGTCTCACACCTGTAATCCCAGCACTTTGGGAGGCCGAGGCAGGCAAATCAGCTGCCGGATCAGCTGAGGTCAGGAGTTCGAGAGCAGCCTGGCCAACATGATGGAACCCCACCTCTCCTAAAAATACAAAATTAACTGGGTGTGGTTGGGGGCGCCTGGAGTCCCAGCTACTCGGGAGGCTGAGGCGGGAGAATCCCTTGAACCCAGGAGGTGGAAGCTGCAGTGAGCCAAGATCGCGCCACTGCACTCCAGCCTGTGCGACAGAGTGAGAGTCCGTCTCAAAAAAATAAAATAAAATAAAATGAAAAACAACTCTCAAGAATTATTCATGGATATGGAATGCAGAATGAAGAAAACTGGCTGAGGTTAGCACCTCCACTCTTCCAAGACGTGCTGTGAGATCACTGGTGACTAGGAGGGGCAGGACGTCTGTTTAACCCTCATCTGCTGGACGGCACACAGAGTTCATTTCCCCGTGGTAGCATACTGACATTTGGGGTCAATCCTCTCCAAGTGAAAAAGAAATTCACTTGCATAAATGCAACTTCAGTAGCACTTTGGCAGTCCCTGGAAGCCATCCAGCTGAATGTCAGTTTCACATAGGTAAGTCACCTTGTTAGACCTACATAGTACAAGGTGCTTGTTCCTAGATGTCATTGTGATGGTGAGTGTGTCTCCAGAGTGTGAGTGCCTTGGAGGAGGAAGGGAGCTGCCTGGTGCCTGGGGCGTTCACACCCCGGAGGGGCAGCCTGGTCTAAGAACAGGCCTCTGAACACAAAAGCAGTTTGGGTTTTTTTGAAGCTCTTTCCATTTGAGACCTGAGTTTACCTTTTCTGAGACTTAAAGTCCTCATCTGTAAGATGGGGACAGTCACACCTTCCTGATAGAGCTTCTGTAAGGATTAAACAAGCTGGGGTGATATTAAATACCTGATGCCTATCAGGTGTTGATTTTCTTATTTCCCATCCCACCCCTCAGTAATATCTCATACCACATTCTACTTATTTACAGGACTTTCCTTTGAAAAATATGTGTGATCATACACTATTTTCTTCCCCTGGATTTTGCAATCAGTTTGCTTTGTCAATAAGAATAATTTAAATGAATTAATCCCCTTTATTTTTATTTTATTTATTTATTTATTTATTTATTTGGAGTTGTGTCTCGCTTGCTCTGTCACCTAGGCTAGAGTGCAGTGGCTTGATCATGACTCACTGTAGCCTCGACTTCCCGAGCTCCAACAATCCTCCCACCTCAGTCTCCCAAGTAGCTGGGACCATGGGCGTGCACCACCCTCACCGGGCTGATGTGTGTATTTTTGTTAGAAATCGGGTTTTGCCACGTTGCCCAGGCTGCTCTGGAATTCCTGAGCTCAAGTGACCCTGCCACCTCGGCCTCCCAAAGTGCTGGGTTTACAGGCATGAGCCACCGTGCGCAGCTGAATTCATTTCTTTATGTTTTTTTTTTTTTTTTGAGACGGAGTCTCGCTCTGTCGCCCAGGCTGGAGTGCAGTGGCCGGATCTCAGCTCACTGCAAGCTCCGCCTCCCGGGTTCCCGCCATTCTCCTGCCTCAGCCTCCCGAGTAGCTGGGACTACAGGCGCCCGCCACCTCGCCCGGCTAGCTTTTTGTATTTTTTAGTAGAGACGGGGTTTCACCCTGTTAGCCGGGATGGTCTCGATCTCCTGACGTCGTGATCCGCCCGTCTCGGCCTCCCAAAGTGCTGGGATTACAGGCTTGAGCCACCGCGCCCGGCCTGAATTCATTTCTTAATTGCCTTCACATTAATATTTGGTTACCCACAGGTGGTCATATCAATAAATGTCAGTTAAAAAATCAGAAAAAAAAAAACTGTATATATATGTATGTATGTCTTGGTTTTTTAATGACAGCAAATTTCTCTTCCCCTCTTTTTCTTTCTATTTTTTTATTTTCGTTGTAGAGACAGGGTCTCTCTGTGTTTGGTCTCAAACTCCTGGGCTCAAGCAACCCTCCCAGAGGCTCGGCCTCCCAAAGTGCTGGGATTACAGGCATGAGCCACTCACTGCATCTGGCCTTGCCCCTCTTTTTCAACTGCATTTTTCTGATGTCTAAAATATCAGCCTAAATTGCTTCCTTTCTGAAGCAATCTCCCCTTGCATGTGACCGTGACATTTTTAAGAATGTTTTTACAGAGGAAACAGCTTCCCCAAAGTCACACCCCTTTACATAAGATTTTCAACGGGATAAGAATTCACAGGAATTCCTTTTTTTTTTTTTTTTTTTTTTTTTTTTGAGACAAGGTCTCACTCTGTCCCAGGCTGGAGTGTAGCAGTGCGACCATAGCTCACTGCAACCTCGAACTCCTGGGTTCAAATGATCCTCCCACCTCAGCCTCCTGAGCAACTGGAACACAGGCACACACCACCGTGCCCTGCTAATTTTTAAAGTCTGTTGTAGAGACAGGGTCTTGCTTTGTTTCCAAGGCTAGTCTCAAACTCCTGGGCTCAAGGGATCCTTCCACCTTGGCTTCCCAAAGTGCTGGGATTACAGGAGTGAGCCAGGGTGCCCCGCCAGGAGTTACTTTTGAAACTTACATGTGTGGATGAATCTTATGGAACAGTGTTAGTCTTCCCCTAGAAAGACATCTCTGCTTATGGTGAGATTCTTCAGTTAACGTTTACAACGTAGGTAACATTTATATTTCATTGCGTCTGGAGAATTGGGTCCCTACAGTCCCCATTCCTCTTTAATTTTTAATTTGTTTATATTTCATTTTTTAGAGGCAGGGGCTCACTCTGTCACCCAAGCTGGAGTGTAGTGGTGTCATCATAGGTCACTGCAGCCTTGAACTCCTGGGCTCAAGCAATCCTCCCCACTCAGCCATCCAAGTAGCTGGGACCACAGGCATGAGCCATCATGCCTGCCACCTCCCCATTCCTCTTTTATTTTATTTTATTTTATTTTATTTTTATTTTTATTTTTTGAGACAGAGTCTCACTCTGTCACCCAAGCTGTAGTGCAGTGGCATGATCTCGGCTCACTGCAACCTCTGCCTTCCAGGTTCAAGCGATTTTCCTGCCTCATCCTCCTGAGCAGCTGGGACTGCAGGCACGTGCCACCACACCAGCAAATTTTTGTATTTTCGGTACAGTCAGGGTTTCACCATACTGGCCAGGCTGGTTTCGAACTCCTGACCTCAAGCGATCCACTTGCCTCAGCCTCTCAAAGTGCTGGAATTACAGGTGTGAGCCACCACGCTCAGCCCCATTCCTCTTCTAGATGAGGCTTTTGCAAGACCACATGGAGAGAGATCACATAATGCCTCATGGGCCACTGTAAGGCCTTGGCTTTTACTTTTGAGGGAAATAGAAAGCCATTGGTGGGTTCTGAGCAGAAGAGAAACCTAGTCTGACTTAGGTGTGGAGTTGGCACTTTAATCGCAGTATGTAGAATAGACTGTAATAGAGCCAAGGTGAAAGCTGAGAGAACAATTTGGTATCTATGGCAGCGATCCTGCAAGAGACCAGGATGATTTGGGTCTGGAGGGTAGTATGGGAGGTGATGGTAGGTCTGGATTCTGGTTGTATTTTGAAGACTGAGCCCAAATGCTATCCTAATAGGTTAAACGTAGAATGTCAGAGGGAAAAAGCAGTCAAGAATGATCGAGGTTTTTGGCCTGAGCAGCTAGAATGGAGTTGTTGTCAACAGAGATAGGGAAGGGTGTTGGAGCAGCCAGTTTGGGGGGCAGAAGAAAGGTCCAGTTTGGGACATGCTAAGGTTGAAGTCACTATTAGGCATCCAAGTAGAGATGGCAAGCGGGCAGTTGCATTTCAGGTCTGGCTTCAGGAGGGAGGTCTGATCTGGTGATGGAAGTTGCCTCTGTGCCCCTTAATATTTGAAATATTCATTTCTTTTTTTCTTTTCTATTTTTTTTCTTTTTGTTGTTGTTGTTGTTGTTGAGACGGAGTCTCCCTCTGTTGCCCAGGCTGGAGTGCAGTAGTGTGATCTTGGCTCACTGCAACCTCCACCTCCCAGGTTGAAGCAATTCTCCTACCTCAGCCTCCCGAGTAGCTGGGACTACAGGCACAAGCCACCATGCTTGGCTAATTTTTGTATTTTTAGTAGAGATAGGGTTTCACCATGTTGGCCAGGCTGATCTTGAACTCATGACTTCAAGTGATCCGCCCACCTTGGCCTCCCAATGTGCTGGGATTACAGGCGTGAGCCCCCATACCCTGCCAATATTTGTAATATTCATTTCTTAATTGACTTCACACTAGTGTTTAGTTATCCGGAGGGGGTCATATCACTATATGTCAGTTTAAAAAAATGAATAACTACATACACACACACACACACACACACACACACACACACCCCCATAGTAAGAAAGTAAGCAGTTGTCATGATTCCCATAGTTCCTTTCTCTTTGATCATGTCATTCAAATTGTCTGAAATAACGGTAAAGATTTAATCCTGCTTACTATATATAGTTACCCTCTGACTTAGCAATTAAAAATCTCCACAAGTGAATCCCTTCTTCCTTTTCTGGGATTTTCACTTTCTTTCCCCCATACTACCCTTTGATGGTAAATTCTCCATTTTCCAAGTGCAGTTCAAGGGCACCATGGGGAGGAAATCAAATTTCAAATTAAAAACTAAAGCACACTCTGTGCACATTCAGTCATTGTAATTCTGGAAAATGTCCTTTGAGTAAAAAACAATATTTAGCAATAGGAGAAACTCCACAGTACGGTGGTTTAGAGAATCAGTTCTAACTTTGAGATGAATTTAAATTCTAGCACATCACCTTGAGTGAGTATCTAATTGCTCAAGTCCCAGTTTCTCGGTCTTTAAAATTGAGACCTGCTGGGATTATGGAGAGTATTAAATGAGATAATCCATGTAATGCACTTCACACAATGTCAGACACATAGTAAGTTCTCATTGTCAACAAGATGATAATGATGCTGAGTGACTTTACTTTTTATTTTCAGCTGGAGCTGAGGCTAAAGATTTTTCTAAGGCTTTACATTTACCATGGACTTTTCACTAAGTATATGCCTCAATATAGCACTGAAAATTTAGAAAAGTGATTCTCAAGGCATTGGGCCAAAGGAAACAAAAAGACATTAGGAGCAGAAACAAGAGTATGATCCAACCTGTAATTGGTGGCTCCATTTCCCTCCTGACTCCTCCCCTCCCCCAGTACCCTGCCCATATTGGATAATTAACACACTGAATTTACTCAAAAGGAAAAAATACTAAACTTACCTCTTCCCGCTTATGTTACTTTAATTGTGTATATTTTGTTTTTTTTTCAAATATGGTTCTTTGGGGAAAACAGAATATGTTTTCTATAGAAAAACACATATTCTTTCAGCCTAGTAATTTTGGAAGCAAAAGATGGTCTCCATGGTAAGAAGATGGAAAATGAGTAGTATTAATAGAAGATAGCACAGAACTAATGTACATCTTATAGTATAAAGGAAAGATGTTTTAGCCTCCCTGCCTAAAACAACATCGTGAACTTTAAGTTCTGCTAACTTGGTGAATAAAATGAAAAGGAGCCAGCCAGGGGATGATAGCTCAGAATGAAAGTCAATAGTCAACTCCCTTAAATCTCACAGGAAAGGCGACACCTCCCGCGCCCATGGTACACGGAGGTTTAACTGGTTCTCCTGTGGTTTGTAAGGAAAGCTTTGACTGGGCATGGGGGCTCACAACTGTAATCCCAGGACTTTGGGAGGCCAAGACAGGTGGATCACCTGAGGTCAGGAGTTCGAGACCAGCCTGGCCAACATGGCGAAACCCTGTCTTTACTAAAAATACAAAAATTAGCCGGGAGTGGTGGCACATGCCTGTAGTCCCAGCTACATGGGAGGCTGAAGCAGGAGAATCACTTGGACCTGGGAGGTGGAGGTTGCAGTGAGCTGAGATCATGCCACTATACTCCAGCCTGGGTGACAGAGGGAGACTCCACCTCAAAAAAAAAAAAAAAAAAAAAAAAGCTTTGAAAATTCTTCTGACCTCTTAGAAGTAGATTCATAGACACATAATAGTGCTTTCTTGTTTTTTCTTTTTCTTTTTCTTTTCTTTCTTTCTTTTTTTTTTTTTTTTTTTGTATTTTTAGTAGAGATGGGTTTTCACCATGTTGGCCAGGCTGGTCTCAAACTCCTGGCCTCAAATGATCCACCCACTTTGGCCTCTCAGAGCTGTAGGATAACAGGTGTGAGCCACCATGCCCAGCCAGATATTAGTGCTTTTTGTTTTCTGAGATGGAGTCTTGCTCTGTCACCCAGGCTGGAATGCAGTGGCACAATCTCAGCTCACTGCAACCTCCACCTTCCGGTTTCAAGCGATTCTCATGCCTCAGCCTCCCGGGTGGCTGGGATTACAGGTGCCTGCCACCACCCCCAAATAATTTTTGTTTTGTTTTTGTTTTTTGAGATGGAGTCTCACTCTGTTGCCCAGGCTGGATTGCAATGGTGTAATCTCAGCTCACTGCAACCTCCGTCTCCTGGGTTCAAGCAGTTCTCCTGCCTCAGCCTCCCAAGTAACTGGGATTACAGGCACCCACCACTATGCCCAGCTTAATTTTTAGTATTTTTAGTAGAGACGAGGTTTCACCATGTTGGCCAAGCTGGTCTTGAACTCCTGACCTCAGGTGATCCACCCACCTTGGCCTCCCAAAATGCTGGGATTACAGGTGTGAGCCACCACACCTGGCCATTTTTGTCTTTTTAGTAGAGATGTGGTTTTACCATGTTGGCTAGACTTGTCTGGAACACCTGACCTCAAGTGATCCACCCACCTTGGCCTCACAAAGTGCTGGGATTGAGCCACCACGCCCTGCCACAAAATAGTGCTTTAATCCTCACATCGTGGAGTTGCCAAAGTAATAGAAATATCAGCATGAATTAAAAGCCAATAAGACAATGACTGTCTAATGTTCTCAACTCATCTCCAGACCAATTTCGGATCCCAAACGATCCCTTATAAATCTGTAGGTCCTTCATTCCTTTCATGCAGTGTCTAATGGGGTATATTTTTCCTTCATTCCCTCCATGCAGTGCCTTCCTTCCCTTCATGAAATGTCTAATGGGGTATATTTTTCTTTCACATTGTTTTGCATATTGTTCTTCTGCTAGGATGTTTTTATTCCTTCTTAGCTCTCTGTGTGATTGGATCTCTACAATGGTATTTTGGGGTTACCTTAGTGCATCTCTTTTTACTTGTTATAATGTAAATTTCTTGAGATAATCTACTCTTGCTCTGTACTCTACTCTTCTCTGTAGCCTGTACTTGTCTTACATTTCTCTCCTTTCCCATTCATTTACATACTCTTACATCCTAAAATAGTTATATTCTTTATATGATAGCTATTGAAATGAGAAGATATCCATAAAATTTATCATAAAATAATAAATTTTATTTAAAAAATAAGCACTCCAGAACATAAATATCTGTATGAGTATTGTGCCTTAAAGAAGTTGTTGGAACGGCATTCTTTAAAGGCTTTAGAATTAATTTTAGAACCACTTTACAATTTTCACGAGAAAATCACCCTGCTACCACAAGGCAAAGCCTCATGTGTTACCCAGATTAGCATTACTCACCTAATTCGCCAGACCTGAGGGCAGATTTCCTTTGATAGTTTTCACACTTCATAGCAGTCCTCAGAGGATGAAAATTTACTCCATTAAGGATTCTCAAAATAGTGTGGGGGGGCGTATTCTGAACACAGTTCTGAGGGAGAATTCCATACTTGCTTTGGAATAATGGAAGCATCATTAAACTAAGTCTGTAGTACCCAAGTGCTTTAGAGGGGAAAACCCCCTCTTAGATGAGTAAGTTCTGTTATTTCTGGTAACAAATTGAACTTACTATTTTATACTCACATCATTAAGAGCCATTTCAGAAGTTTCTGTTACTTGACTTCAACTATGTTCTTGTACATAGTGTGCTTAAAACTTCTAGTATGTACATGTGGAAAATGGGCTCTTCATAATAACAATATATCTCTTGTATTGTTTCTAGGACTATACTTGATAAGAAGGAGCTCTTGGAGTTTGCTCAACTTGGCTGCTACTTGGAATATGACCTCTTCGGTACTGAACTACTTCATTACCAACTCTGCCCAGATATTGACATGCCTGATGATAACAAAAGAATTAGAAGGTAAATATGGTAAAGTCTCTCATAGCATTCCCTTTCCCTAGTCCTTTTTGATTGTCATATCTAGGGAAGTATTAGCAAAGATTCAGAAAACAGTAAGCAGGCTGAACCACAGACTTGCAGAGAAAAATATATCTATGCTGTTTCAGGGAGAAAATCTCTCTATATTATTTTAAGGAGAAAATGAGTCATCCTAAGTAGGCTAAAGCTTAGCAGAGCCTTAGAAGTTCAGTGCAGATGGGCAGCTGACAGGAAACACAGATAATACCCAACCCCTGCCATGAAAATCAGAGAACAAAAGACATTTTCCTCTTTTTACCTCTAATGAAATAAGCTGTTCCTCTCTCAGGTTGACCACACTAAAGCCATAACTTCCTACCAGTAATATTTGAAATGCTTTATTAAAAGTTTTCATTAAAAAGGTGATTTCAAGTTAAATGCTAAAAGTATAAGGTCTAAAGACTAAACATCATGTAAAATGAATGCAACCTTCCAAAATTGTATGTGATGCTAGCAGATAATTGTAGGAGTCATTCTTTGTAATCAAGTAGAAAATTTTTGGTGTCAACAATAGCTACCTAGTTTTGTCTTGGTCACATGGTGATATGAAGGTTGAATGAACCAAGTTAGAAAATCTAGGAGGAGAAATAAATTGGAGATTGACAAGGAAGACTTTCGTTTGGGAATATCTAAGTGTTGCTATCCAGTGAAACCCTAAGATATGGTTTGTATGTGATAGTTGAACTGTAGGAATGAATGACATCACTCAGAGAAGAGGATAAGGACAGAGATCTGGGGACAGAGACATTTAAGGAATGGAGTAGGAACCGTCACTCAAGAAAAGGTTGAGAAGATGTTTTCAAAGTGATAACATGAGAGATATATGTTGTTATGGAAGTCAGTAGAGAGGAAGACTCAGGGCAGAAGGGCTTGGATGCCAGTAATAAGTGACAAATATCAAGGGAAATAAAGACTGAAAAGCATCCATTGGATTTCACAATGAGGAGGCTGACATTTTATAAACAGTAAGTGCAGTCTCAGTGGAAAAGGCTTGAGGAATGAGTGGGCCATGAGGAAGAGGAGAGAGAATGCTGAGGTGACTCAAGAAGTGGCAGCGGAGGGAAGCAAGGAGTTGAGGCTGGAGTTAGAACACAACAAAGAATCAAGGGAAGTTTCTAGTAAGAGTTGAGAAATGTTTATGTGACTAAGAGCAAGAGCAGAGAGAGGGCCAGAGAGAATGAGTCCAGGGAAGTGGTGCCCATTCCACAGGGTTACTACAGAATTGACATGAAATAATGTATTCCAAGTTTTTATCTGAGTGTCTGGTACAGAATACGGAAGTGTTCAATAGATGTTGATTTTTAGAAACTCTGGATAGATAAGAAATATAGAGCAAGGTTCTTAAGGCGACAAATAGATGGAATCTGGGGAACAAATAGAATGTTGGTTGAAAGGATGCTTTCTCCATTGAAATGAGAGGGCGTGACACAGCAATGGGGTGAATGCAAATAAAAGTCTTAGTGAGGGAAACAGGAGACTGAGGACACATGTCCTTTAGTGTCTCTGTGAGGTGGACATGGTTATCTCCTGAGAAAAAAAGAGTGGATTTAGGGCAGGACCATGTAGAGCAGGAGGAAGGCTAGGAATGGCTGTCGGGTCAATGAGAGAGACCTTGACATGGGTGTGTTATGTGCGGGACATAGTTGAGTCTAGAAATCATGATTGCATGCCTGTGCATTGGCACCAATGCACATGATTTGGTGATTATTTTCCAAAAGCAAAAATGTTTTGCGTTTTGGTAGTGGAACCAGAGAAGTTGTGTGCATACAAGCAGAAAATAGGAATAATTCAAGAGATTGAGGGCCGGGTGCAGTGGCTCAAGCCTGTAATCCCAGCATTTTGGGAGGCCTAGATGGGCGGATCACGAGGTCAGGAGATCGAGACCATCCTGGCTAACACGGTGAAACCCCGTCTCTACTAAAAAAAATACAAAAAACTAGCCGGGCGAGGTGGCGCGCGCCTGTAGTCCCAGCTACCCGGGAGGCTGAGGCAGGAGAATGGCGTAAACCCGGGAGGCGGAGCTTGCAGTGAGCTGAGATCCGGCCACTGCACTCCAGCCTGGGCGACAGAGCGAGACTCCATCTCAAAAAAAAAAAAAAAAAAGAGATTGAGGGTTGGGATTCTGTCTGAAAGAGATGGATAACAAAGGAGGGGTTGAGATGAGGGTCATGGGATCCAAGCTGGAGGGAAGAAAGCGTAGAGAGGCATGGGCAGATAGACAGGAAAGCATAGCAGGGCAAATAACTGGACTGCAGGCTTTAATGAAGTAGGTGGAGCATATATATGCTCAAATATATATATTATATATATATATACACACACACACATACATACAGTAGAAGAAATGAGTGGAAAAAGTAGAAAGAGGTAACATGATCAGAGTAGGAAACTGAAGATTGAGATATTCAGACAAGAACTAGAATATAATCATGAGAACAGAAAAGTGATTGCAATGGAAGTAGCAAAGCTGGAATTGAGAAGTTATGTCCAGGAACCATGAGATTCAAGTGTCGATAGTTGAATAAGGCACACTGGGTTGAGGGGAAGATCTTGACCCCACGGTCATAGTTGGGACATCCTGAGGATCTTTCCCTGGGAAGTCGACATTTATGTCCTTATGCCTTCTGCTGTCTCCATGTTCTGGCATTCTCCCTTGATCACCTCATTAATGGTACTATGCTTCAAGTTTAGTATCATCAGGGAAAGCTAGTTAATCAATGTTGCTCTAGTTAGGTGAGATGGCAACACGCAACTCTACATGAGCGAATGACTTCACCTGCCTTGACCAATGAAGCTCTGTCTTTTCTTTTAATACTCAGATCAGTTATTTGACAAGTAGATGTATTGATTCTTTGTTTATTTTTGTTTTATTGTTTTAATTTACTTGCCAAGGAACCCGATTCAATACAGGTGAACCTGTTTCCCTAAAGCCCTAGTAGTTAGTTTATACTCAGAGGAGACTATTCCTTCCCTAAAGGCATCTGGAATTTAAAATAGGGCAGTGCATTCAGTCATTCTCATCTTTCATAATCTCAGAAACATGATTTTCTGATCAATGCCCTCAACGCATGTTCTATTTCTTCTTTTTTTTTTTTCTCTCTCTTTTTTTGAGACTGAGTCTGGCTCGGTCGCCCAGGCTGGAGTGCAGTGGCCGGATCTCAGCTCACTGTAAGGTCCGCCTCCCGGGTTCCCGCCATTCTCCTTCCTCAGCCTCCCGAGTAGCTGGGACTACAGGCGCCCGCCACCACGCCTGGCGAATTTTTTGTATTTTCAGTAGAGATGGGGTTTCACCATGTTAGCCAGGATGGTCTCGATCTCCTGACCTTGTGATCTGGCCGCCTCAGCCTCCCAAAGTCCTGGGATTACAGGCGTGAGCCACCGCGCCCGGCCTCAAGACATATTTTCTAAATCATCTTGGAAATGGGAACTTTGCACTCTGGATTGGCTTCCTTTTCCCAAGCCCCTTTGTGGTAGTAAGGTGCATATTTTGCACACCTGTGTCTTACATGAGGCTCCCAGACCTTCTAGAACAAGAAAAAGATCTGTAAAGGGGCATATATGAAGGAGATAGGAGGGTCAGATGACCAATGGCTCCCCCAGCATTCCTTCTTGGCTCCTTTTGGCCATTTGTTTATCCTTTACTGTGCTAAATATAGCCATTCTGGATGTATGGAAATGATAAAAATTATTATAATATCAATGTGTGTATATGTATATAATGCATGTGTGCTATTCCATACATATGTATATGTATGTGTGCTTAATCTTCCTTAAATTAAACCATGCATTATCACTTGACCCAAGGACAGCCCATGTTAAGCACTGAATGCCCTTTTGGGTTGCAAGTGCTCCAGTACCCCACTGTCTTGCACACTTGGTTTTCATCATGCATCATCAGTCCCTTTCTGAGCCATTGTAGTCTTAAACCTCTGAAGGCATGAACACAGAAGCACGCTTCTGCCTACCTCTGGTGTTCAGCACCAGAAATTCTGCGTCTAACACCTGTTTTCAATCTTCTGCTCCATTTCTCAAATCTTATTATATCTCTGCCTTTTCACACTTTGTAGTCTCTCTCTAATATTTGTTTGCAAACACTAACTCATTTGTATTTCTATAATTACCGTGATTTTTTGTCTTCTCGTCTGTAGTGGCTCCCCCTTTTCTGGCAGCATCTCTGTAATTCCTGTTCTTCCATAAAATGGCACAACAGGAGAGATGATCTTTTAGTGTAAGCGGGACGGGGCAGGTTTTCTGGATGGTCAAGATATAATTGTGTGTCCAGAGCCATAACGTTATCTTTCTCCTGAGATAAGTAGTCTCCAGATTTTTGACTTGACGGGCTCTAAGGATTCCCGGTCTGAAGTAGGAGTATGTTGTCCTCTGTGCTCTTTCATTCTACTTCACTATTTGGTAACATCAAGGTCTGACACAAGACATCTTAGAGGAATTTCTTTATCCACACAATCTGCCTTTGTAGTATGAGAAATTCTATTTCTCAGATAAGAAACGTAGGCAAAAATTTTGGAAAATTCCCAGAAAATATCAGGGAGAAAGTGTTTCCTGAAACCTCCTATACCGTGATACTTCTTTGCAGTTGTGGATCAAGGTTTGTCACACTAAGGTTCAGCATTGTGTATGCATTCTGTCAAATCTTTCTCTGGTTTTTTTTTTTTTTTTTTTTTTTATGTGATCATATAACTTATCTTAGATAATTCCCCTAAACTGAGTGTGTTCCAAAAGTAACTGCAGATCAGAACTTTAGGATATTATACACATTTCAATGAGGCAAAAAATTGTAGTGGCACAAAAGTCGTTCCATGCGCTTACAGGACAGGCATGGCTCTTCTCTGCTGGTGCTTGCATTCCTTTGACCTGCAGATACAAAGTCTATTCTTCCATTATCACTTATTTTAAAATATATGTTCTCGGAGGGCAGGGCTTTGTGCCTGAGTTTGTGTGTGTGTGTGTAGTGCCCCACGTTTTGCTCACTGTAGTAATTAAATATGACTCATGTACTAGGACACCAAGAAATGCTTTTGAAACAAAAAAGATACCTTTCAAATAATCAGCCTCTGGGGGAAGGCACTGTCCATCCGTCTAGATCCACTTTAGAACCTAAATGCTGAAAAAACTATTCAGAGAATCCCAGAGAAGAGCCATTGTCTGCGAGTGGCATCTTCCGCCATCAAAGACCCATGGAAGTCACGACAGACACTGCCCAGAGTCCAGACACGTACAGATGGTAGCTGTCAGGAGGTGACTCACACTACAGATTCCAGCATTTCACACAGCAAAGAGGATTTCATTTTTAGAGAATAGTCAGGGAGCTGTTCTTTAGTCCACTGACTGCAAATTTAAAGGAATAGCTTATTATTTTAGCAATCTTGCTGACATGGAAAGAAGACGGAATACATTTGTATTGGTCAGTTGAATCCAGTCCTCAGACACCACAACTAAATCAAAATTCCCATAGACTTCAAAGGGACAAATGGTTAAAATACTGACCAACCTTTTTTCAGTGACTTTGTAGCTTACCAAATGCCCCTCACTTACAGATCCACTGATTTTGCTCTCAGAATATTTTACTTGTAGTGAGATTCCTTTTGTTTCCCTATTTTAATCACAAATAGTCCTTGATATTGATTTGCTAGATAAAAGGAGAGAGCAAGAATGAGATCTGAAAAATGGGCCCACAGAGAGAGGCATTTGAGAGAGGACTGCTGAATACAAATCCAGAACAAAGTTATTTAGCGAAATGCCAAAGTGGTCATTCATCCAAACTGGCACATCCTATTAGAAGCTATCTTTAATGCGGTATTGCCAGGCATTGTCATAAATATCACGGGTTAGAAATTTCTATGTGCATGGAATAAGGATATGTTCCTGCTAGGATGCAGCAATATTTTTATCATCACCACACAATATTTATTAAAGTTCTCTCAGTACACACGCCACGGTAGAAGGCAGTATCTTTACGATAAGCACAATAGGTTAATGAGTAAAAAGTCAAAAGCACCCTGAAAAGCGAAAATGAAAGACAAATGACATCTAATGAGTTAACGTTCTTCACAGGGTGCGTCTCCTGGTGGAGGAGGGTTATGAAGATCGAATTCTGGTAGCACATGACATACATACGAAAACCCGGCTGATGAAATATGGAGGTCATGGCTATTCTCATATACTCACCAACGTCGTTCCTAAAATGTTACTGAGAGGTATAACTGAGAATGTGCTCGATAAGATTCTAATAGAGAACCCTAAGCAATGGCTAACTTTCAAATAGGATGGTTGCTTATGAATTCGCACCTTGCGTGTAAAACTGGCGGAGAACATTCAGCGATTTCCAGTCCACTGAGAGCTATTAATCAGTTACCTAGGACTAATGACAGATCATTTCCTTCTGACGAGAAGTAGGAGGGTTTGCCTTCTCTGAGACCAGCTATTACACCTGTGCCTCTAGGGAGTTACTCAGCCTAATTGAGCCCTATTATTTTGCCTTAACAAAATAAATACAGAAGTACCTATTTCTAAACAATGATTTAAAGTCTATATCCCCTAAGCTGAGTTGTTGTTTTTCTCCCTAATCTACCAGCTGCACTACTTCAGAAAATGTAAAGTGTTTCTAGTTGAATTATTCCCTTCTTGAGCGATCTAATGTTTCTTGTAATATTGATGATCCTACTAATTATCCTGCTGTTCTTTAATTAATGCTTAATGAATAATATGGCACTTTAAAATAGCTTCTTCAACAAGGGAAGTTAAATTTTGAGACTTTTTCCCCAAAGGATACTGACTGTAATACGATTACCAATGCACAATGATAAAAATATTTTGAAAGGTTAATTTTATGCTGTCCACCTATCTATATATTCTTCTAATAAAATGGTTTTGATATCTTTGGCTTTCTGGTATCTATTTTTGCCGTAAATTTTGCTGTTTTGCAACCTTTGTATAAGAACACATAACACTACTGAATTATAAAAATTCAATCATAAAAGTCAAAATATATTACATAATATAGTTTAATGAATCATTACATTTATAATAACAAAGGCCACAATTTAATTAACTGATAAGATATAATGCAAAAAAAAGGAGAAATGTTTGCCTTATATATATTCCCTTTATTTCCTTTACCTTGTGTTTTTCCTTGGACTTAAACAGAGAAAATAATGCTTATTTATCTGAAGAAAAGGTCAGATCTATTGGAAATGACAGCCTGATACTAGAGCCTCCTCTTTAAAAGGTATCCAGCCCTGATATTTTGTGTAAATAAAGCATTTTTAAAAACTCTTAGTTAAAACACTTAGGTGATGGCCACTGCTGCTTATAAATTCATCTTTTGGTTGAATCTTCACTATGCTATTTGGCACCTAAAAATATTCTCCAAACCCTTGCTGCCAATTCCTCTTTGATAAATATATAGTTAATTCGAAATAAAATCCATTGTGATTCATTTATGAGTTATCTTACATATCACAAAGGCCAATTAGAATTTGTCCTTATTCTTGATGAAAAGTTTGTTTTTAATCATAAAAATCGTGACAGTTACTCAGACGCAGGCATTTCAACAGAGCTAACACCACCTTCAGACAGGCACACCATGCATAACTCTTGGGAAGTTGAGCTTTGCTAAATAAAAGATATTTTGGCTGATCAGAGATGTTCAAGCTTTCTGTGTATTGGAACAGAAAGTAACAAAGAGGAATGAGCCAGGAGAACAAATTAATTCCTTTAAATAAAAAAAAATGCAAGTGTCCTTCACCAGTAAAGGAAGCAAATTTTTAAAATTTCTGTTTTTGAAATCCACTTGTCAAAGAGTTTTCAAAGGCAATGAAAGGGGAACCGATTTTTCATTGTAATAGTGGAAGTTGTGTGATAGTTAGGAGCTATCAACATGCATTTTTAATCTTTTCCTTAGATGAAAGAGATGGCTTTTGGCAGTGTGTTCTAACCAGCAAGAAAAGATTTGTATTACTCTCCAAATCTACTGTACTGTCAGCTTCAGTCCACCTGAGAAAAAAGAAAAAAAATTGATAGCTCAAATGCGTATAATTCATAAACACTGCAAAGGAGAGCCACTTGGTGTCTGCAGTCCTCATATTAACAATCTGTCACAGAATGCAGTTAAAGTATTGATTGGCATATGGTAATACAACAACCATAGCCTTAACTTACAGACCTGTAAAATAAAGGGCATTTTTACCGAATACAATTAATTTTCTAGATAACTCTTAAAGAGAAGTTGTTTTAACTGTTTTTGCTACTCCATATATTGTCGTTCAAAATATATTTTAACCCAAAATAAGTTAAATAATTTATGCATGTTTGTGTGTGTATATATGCATATACTTCTTTATATTAAAATTTTGAGGCTATACAGCCACTGTGCCCTATGGAATAAAGCCATATATATATGTTTTATATGTATATGTTTTATATGTACATAAAACATTTCATCTAACATATATATGTGTGTGTGAGTATATGTGTGCATGTTTAGCAGATATTTGTATAAAATATAAACACTGTTGTCATATTGGTTATATGTGAAATTGTTAATTTTGAAATAACCTCAGGCCACAGACTTGTAGTAACCGTTTGAAGGCCTCACCTAGTGTCCCCTTGGTGACGTATGCAGCAGCTCAAATTAAACCTTTGTGCATTGGGTTATGAATAATCTTTTGTTCCAAAGATGGCAAAAGCCTCGGCTTGATTTGATACTAAAGAATAAATTTCTCTGACTTTCCCAGTGAATCTAAATGTATTCAGTTGACAAAATGGACACATAAGGGCTTTTTCTAAATACCGTACATAATTACACATTTTCACACTTAGAGGGTAATCCTATGATACACTGTCAATCTCTATTTTTAAAGACTATCACCAGAAAAGAGAGAAAAGAAAATTCATATAAGAAAAAGAAAATGTGAAAATGATCATAGGCTTGGGAATTCCCTCAAATCCAGAAAATTCCAGGTTAAGGCTTGAAGTAGAATCATTCCCAGGTCTAGCTCTAAAGTTAACAAGAGTACAAGGCAAACAATTTCTTTGGGGACAAGCAGCATTATTTCAATTAGACCTTCTCCTGCAGAGTAAAAATCATTCTTCCCCACGCTATGAATGGACTCCAAGTATCATAATAAGCAGGTAAACTCACAAGAACCAAAGCCGACATATGGATAAAAGCAGCAAGATCACAGTACACCAAAGTATCATATATATTGAAGAAATAATTCAATGTCTTAGATTTGTCTATAAAAATTTGTGATCTATATAGGACTTCATTCACATGGACACTAACGATAAGGAGTATTTGCTTTGGCGGTAGTGGATCACACATCTGCTTATCTTGCTTTGATATTTTTTACATAATGTTTCTGAGTGATACAGATGTGAGTCAGGTAGCATTTGATTTCCCCACATATACACAACCGAGGTGCCCTGCCATTGGCATCCCCTGGGATCCTTGATTCACTGACGTTAGCCATACGCATCCAGTGTTCAAACTCAGAATGATAAGCTTAGTCTCTGCATTATCAGTCAGCGTAAATAATAAATCCAGAAAACGTGCTGTATTTGTTGTTGTTCCCTCCATGGGCTTTCCCGCCATCTAATTTGATATAGACTTCGTCTCCCGGCTCCAAATGAAGAACCACACTGTTACTGGCATAGTCGTAATTCTGATCAGCATCCTGGGCAATTGCACTAGCACGCACCTATGTGAAACAGACAAGAATTAGGATGCGTAAATGAGAATTCTCAAGTTTTCTTTTTGCCATTCATGCAGCATCACAAGCTGACTTGCTGCCATAGCACAGAATTTAGCGTAGGAAAGTCCCTGTTGACCTCAGAGCTTTATGAGAATAGTGCTGTGGCAGTTTCAGCTACATTGGTAAGGAGGAGGACAGAAAGGGACAAAATAGTGCTTCAGTGGGGACAATTCTGGCAGTCTTCTCTAACTCCACATTCTAAACTATGCATACAATTTGTCATCTTCCTGTATCACTTGTTTTTCTAACTCCTTCAATCCCTATGCCCAATCACATTTTGAAATGAAACTAATAGTATTTTTTTGCGTTTTAGTTTAAGCCAAATAGCAATATTCTAATCAGCTGTTTATGAGTACAGAAGTTCAAGTCTTAAGTTCAGCTGTTCACCACAATTATTAGAAAACTGAGGTATGTAATAGCTAAAAATACCCAGGAAAATACCAACTCCTCTACTACTTACAAAGAAAAAAAAGAAAAAGTCTTTTGATTTCGGGCTTTCCAAATCTAATTCATGTAAAGCCCCCTTTACCAGGCTGCTTCAGAAGCTCATTTATACATCTTTGATTATATCACCCAAGTTTTCAGAGCTCCTTTTTCCATCGTGTCTTTTTATTACTTAACTATGACATGTGCATTTAAATCAACAATTTAACTTCAACATATCTAAAACTTAAAGAAGGGACTAAATTTTCATGTTCTGAGGCCTCTCACGTTTCAAGAATTTTTGAATGATTTCATTGAATATCCACTTACACTTAGGAGATTCTAAATATGTGGCTTGATTTGAGGACAGAGGCTGCTTATAATCTGCCCATGGTAAGCCTGTGATCTCATTAGTGAGTTGATAGACATTTACAAACAGTCAAATTGCTTATCTCATGCATTGTGGACATTCTGTCAGATCCTTAGCTCAAATTAGGCTTCATGTTCATTTAGATATATTTTTGATTCTGCCTTGGAAAATCTTTCAACAGGCAGACTTAGATTTGATTTATTTCAGTAAAGCAACTACTTTGTGGCTTGTTTCATTTCTATTCCACTATAATGATACTTCCCTGAATAACATAGCAAGTGATTTAGTGGTTTTGTAAACCTGCACTATGTAATAATGCATGATTTGGGGTACAATATGCTGGATTTTATCACTTGGAAAAATGAGAGAAATGAGACAGAAGTTCAGAATTTCCAAAATTTAAATGATGGGTTTTCCAATTAAATTTTCATGTGATATGTTCTCACATTAATGCTGAAACGTTAAAAAAAGGAGAAGGCTCTTTAACACTGCTGAACCTGTAAAGTCATTTGAGTAGTATCTTTAAAATGTCTTTCTGGGTATCATATAGCAAAAGGAGAAAATGACCCAAAGGATTTAGAATTGCTTAGCACTGTACTAATAGGCACTAATATAATGAAAACAATATACCATGTAATTATGCTTGGAAGCCTTGACTCCAAAGTATATGCCAATTTAGTAAAGTGGTCCGTTTTGACCATTAAATAATAATGCAGTTTGACTTCATAATATTTTCTAAAAATTAATCATGAGTTTGTAGGAGTTGAATGCTTTGATTCATTTATTTCATCTACCCATTAATTCCCAGGGAAACAAATCTACAAGAAGGATATTGGTATTATGACTTGTGTTTTTTCTCATCTGTGGATTTTTAACGGGTGAAAAAATTTAAAAACAAAATATTAATAAGCTATATTAGTAATACATTAGTTATCAACCCATAATATACTCCTCAGCTATTACTAAAAACCAGACACATTTTATTCAGTGCTTTGGGTGTTTAGGACATATTCTATGGTTATTGGGCTTTAACATGGTTTTCTACATGAAGGTATTGGAGAAACAGGACATACTAAAATTATGTGATTTAGACACAATAATCCTTTTAAAAATATAATGCCATTTTTATTCTCCAGGGTGTAACCATAAAACCAAGTAAACATCACCATTTTCATTCAGCAGGTGTAACCACAAAAACCTACGAATGCATTAGAGTGATTCCACAGACTGAAAGGTTACCCTCACAGTTTACACCACCTTTGTTGGATCAAGCCAGTGTGATTGCTCTTTAATGAAGGTAATTCTCTAAGATTTTAACCTATACTATACTGTAAGACTGTCCCAATTAAATAATTGCCATACTCCAGTGTACTTGGCATGATTTTGGTATGCCTGCTCACCTGATCATACTCTAAAGATATAACAGGACTTGAAATTTCAAGCTCTAGTATCCAGCTCAGTGACTTCAACAATTCTTTCAAGCCATCAAACTATTGAGGAAGGTAATGTGTTCATAATGTGTTCACCCTGGAGGCTATTTCCAGATTCCTAAATGTACACTGATTTCAACATTCTGTCTGGGAATACAATCCATCCTTTCTTCAGCGCAATCGACCGATTTCTACCTAAATTTACTCTAATATCTTTTCTTATTACAAGATAACTATTTAGATTCTGCTTTATCTTTAGTTCATATTTCTTTAACCCTAAAAAGATTATTAATTTGACATGTCATTGATCTCTCTAATAAGTGAATACCAACCCACAAACCACTCATCCTTTTAAAAATATTTCGTGTGCATCAGTGCCATAACTCATAAATTTTTAAGAGTACCAACTGGTCTTTAATTATTTTATGCTTTTAACCCTGAAACAGTTTTAGTTTTCATTACAGTGGCTTATTTATTATAGTGGCATTAGAGTGATTGTATTCAAATAGCAATTTTTCTTCATGTTTTCTGCTAAGAGGATTACAAACATTAAAGAGATTTCCTCCTTTCAAATGTAAAGCTATCTGAGTCGAACTTTTACCTTTAATATGCACTGTCATGGGCTTTCAACAAAGGTAGGATTAAATTTAGGTTGATGGCTTCATGGAGAGTATGAGAGCTGCGGTCCTTTTAGGGGTATGTTTCTGTGTCTGCAATAGGTTGTGTAGTTTTAGCATTATCTTATTAGTGAGGATCTATCGTTAGAGATAATATTTATGGTGACATTTGTAATTTAATTAATTGCCACTGATGTTCTCATAATTTCATTTTCATTGTACTTCTGTGGAATCATAAACAAAAGGTTAAGTGGCACATCAGGTTAATTTACCAGTCTTTGATGTTTCCATCTGTGATCTTACATTCTACACAAAGCATAACTAAAATGGCTCTCATAAGGTTATGGTCCAGAAGCATTTCTCTCTCTTAGTTTAATTTTTAGTTTAATTTTTGTGCTTCTCAAAATCCACTTAATCCATAGAACGTTACGCTGACATGGATCTCTGAGTTTCTGTTTTATGAAAACAAATTAGGTCAGCTCAGAGAGGGAGCCTGCCATTCTAAGAAGTGATCAGACCCAGAATATAATCGAAAAGAAAGAGTGAAGTGTTATTTAAAATTAATGAAAATATTTTATAAGATTTCTCATTTATAACTGCCTGCAGACTGGACTTGACAAAATAGTTCTAGTCTAGAGATAAAATTCCTTAACGGTAGTAGTGTAGTAACCATTTTCCAAAATAGTCCACACTGAACTAAGAAAACAATGTTGTTTACCACTATAGATTTATTTTTCTGAATTACCTGTTGCATACCTTTTGCAGAAGCAGCAGCTTAATATTACCAATGAAAAGCATTATGCATTATAAGGTCAGCTGTTTTACCTTATTCTTTTTCCTGATCTTCATGGAATGTGTGTGCTAGCATGATACAAAGGAAGATTTTACACCCCAAACAATGAAATAATTTTAAAAACAAAATGCACATAGAACACCTACTTGGTGTTATTTTCTTGGAATCAGTGTAATATACACAGGCTCAGCAGTCTAGACGTTAACATTTAAACTAATTTAAATGTATTAATCCCTGCTTTTTTCATGCAATTGCAATTTCCAGATATTTAAAGATATGAGCATTTTTATACATTTGCTGATAAAATTGGAATCATTTCATTTTAATTGATACCTCTAAAAATCATCTCTTCAGCCCGATTGTATTTTCCAGACCTGACCTTTGAGTCAGAAGAGAGCCAATTTGCAAATAAAGGGGTGTCTCATGGCTGCCTGCTGAGGGGCTGTTCATAAGCCTTTTTGTGAGGGTGATTCAATAGCTCCATTCTGGTGCAGTGAGTCATGCCCGTTTTAGCCATTTGCCTATAACTGTTTTACTGCCCTGTGAATAATTTTTATTTATCTTGATATTATTTTCATGCATAACAACTGTAATAAACAACCCTGTCAGTGCCTCCTGGTGGCCATTTTTCCTCTTTTTGTTCTATGTGTCCTGAGGGTCCCTTAGCTATTTGTAGGATAGGGTAGGGAACAGGACGTTTTCTGTCTTTCTCTCTTACGCATTTAAGACATCTTTTTTTTGTTTGTTTGGTCTTTCACTTTTGAAAGAATTCTGACCCTGAATTAGGTCTTCCGAATCCTGCTTGAATGGTGCTTAACAGAAACCTGGGTGATAGCTAAGAATCCCTGAATGTCCAGGGGGCGAGTTACCTAAAGCCCAATAGACCTCGTTTAAGTCAAAGTTGCAGCAGGAGAGGAGGTCTCTTGATGGCGATGCCAGGGTCGCGGGCCATCCCCTATGCCACTCAGTAAGCAAAGTTAAAACCCAGAAACTCAGCCCCAACCGCAGGCTACAGGCTGCAAGGCCTCGCCCCAGTGGCTACTGATTCAGCGTGCACAGAAGGTCCCATTACACTTTTAGATAGTTGCAAATATTATTTTCCTCCTCTGACTAAAAGATCAAACAAGCTTCGGTTTTGCAATGACCTCGAATTTCTCCACAGTAAAGTGGCCCCAGCAGAATATTGCAGACCCATGCGTAGCCCTTGCAGCGGCGCCGACTGGCTCAGGGAATCAAATCCTCTTGGCCGGCTGGTCCAGAGGGTGATAGACTCGAGGCTGGGCTGGAACCGGTCGCCCCCGCAAGCCACCTGCCCGAGCGTCCTCTGACTCCATAGAGAGTTTGGGTTCTGAGTCTAGCTGCGCGCTGTGTTTCACTGTATGAACCCCCGAATCTCAACTATTCTTTTTGTTATCAGCACGCCTTGCCTCTCCCCTCCGCTATTTTTTGGCTGAAAACGAAACTGGAGTTTGCGCCTTGAAATTGACTATATCTGAGTTTCACTGCCTGGGACGCCGCAAGGACTTGGCGACCGCGGGCCCCACAGTCGCTCCTCCGTTGTGGCTGCGCCCGGCTTGGACTCACTCCTTCGGGGCCCTTGTTTCTCCCTCGGGCCTTTGTCTACCACCCCCGAGTCGGTCACCCTGCCACGCCCATTCCGGACTCCCCCAGCCCTCTCCACTCCCCAGAAAGCCCGTAAGCGACCAGCGCACGAGCTGTCCCGGGGACCCAGCTCCCGGCTTCCCGCCCCTCGAGGGTTGCGCTCGCAGGCGCGCGCACCGATCGAGGGTCCCAGACTCCGGAACCGCCCTCTCCAGGCCGCTGGGCGCCCTCCTGCGCGCACGACCCCCGCCTCTCCAGCGTGGGACGGCGTCCCCCCTCGCCGTCGCTCCGGGAAGCCCGGCCGCCGCGCCCTTCCTCCTCGGGCTCCCACCCCCATTTCCGGGGTCTCCTCCCTCTCTCCCGCACCTTCCCGCGCTCCCTCCCCGCCCTCCCCGCCGCCCGCTGGCGTTCACCTGGTTGTTTTTGCAGAGATCAGCCCACATGCTGGTGCCGTCCCCTCCGCGCATCAGGACGTGGTAGGTGAAGAAGTAGATGCCCGGGATGGAGCAGGTGAACTTGCCGGTGGTGGGGTCGTAGTGGTTTCCGAGGTTGGTGACCACGTCGTCGAACTTGAGCACCTCGTAGCCTTCGTGCTGCCGCTTGAGGCCGGCGTAGAAGGCGATCTTGGGCACCGTGCTGTAGGTGGCAGCGCTGATGGCCCCGGCCGCGTTCAGGCCGGGCGCCCCGGGCGGGCCCGGCAGGCCTTGGCGGCCCGGCTCGCCCTTCTCGCCCGGGGGCCCCATGGGGCCCGGCGGCCCGGGCTCTCCGGGGGGCCCGCGCGGACCAGCCTTCCCGGGTCGGCCGGCCTCGCCTTTGGGGCCCTGGATGAAGGTGGGCAGGGACTGCATGAGCCCGCGGTCGGGCGTGGCAGCGGTGCTGGGCGCCTTGGTGCCCCCGTAGGGGTCGCAGACCATGCGGCAGGTGCCCAGCATCTCGTAGTGCGCCGACGTGCCGGCCGAGCTCACCAGCACCGGGATGAGGATCACCAGCAGCAGCACCATCACCACCCCCAGCGCCCCGGCGGCGATCAGGCGCCTCCTGCTGCCCACCAGCCGGCTCAGCGCGGGGCGATCCTCTTGTCTGCTTTTGGACAGAATTTTGAAGGTTGGGCGGGGACCTCTTCAGAGCCGAAAACAACCCCCTGCGAACCCCAACTCCCCTGGGCGGGCGCGCGCCGGCCGCTGCTGCCGACTCCTGCTCCCCCCGCGGAGGCTGCGGCTGGGGAGGGAGCGCGGGCGCCCAGTGACTTGAGCCGAAGTCCCGAGCCTGGGGTGGGGGTCGGGGGAGGGGTGCGCGGGGCGCCCTCGCCTCCCGCGAGCTCCTTCGCACCTGTGGCTGCAGCGGGCTCCGGCGCGGCCACCGGGAGGGCAGAGCCAGCCGCCGCCTCCTGCGCTCGCCCGGGCCGCTCACACTTTTATGCCGCTGCCGCCTGCGATCGACTTTTCCGTTTTTGCAGACTGCGCCAGTTCGCACCAACTTTCCGTCTGAAGTTGCCTTTTTCTGCCTCCTCCTCCTCTTCTTTCGCTCGCTCAGTTCGCCCGTCCGCTGCCTTTTTTTTTAAATTGCCTCCTTTCTCTCTTCCTCCTTTGCCACCACCACAACTCGAATAGACGCGCACCCCAAAGCCCCGCGTGGGCCCGGGCGTCCCCCGGGTGCGCCCAGCGGCGGCGGCGGCGGGCACTGTCGGCTCGGCGAGGCTCGGGGCTGGGGTGGAAGAGCGAGCGAGCAGCGGCGAGCGCCTCACGGCCGGGAGCGGAGCGAGAGAGAGACTGAAGGCAGAATTCTGCCTGGGTACCACCTGCCAGGAGAAGAGGAGGCTGACAAACGCGCGCCGGAGCAATTTATAGGCACCCAAGGCACAGAGGAAGGGGAGCCGCTTTGGCATCTCATTGCAGCATCTGCTCTGCTCATCCCACTCAGAGAGAGTTTGGCATTACTCTGACAATGTGGGATTTTTTTTTTCGGCCTCTCTTTTTTTCTCTCTCTGCACATGGATGAACAGTGAGATTCTGAATACTCCCTTGCTGAACCAAGCGATGGCAGGTCCTGCTGGACCCACCTGGGGGAGAGAGACAGCTGTGCGACAGCTTTCAGGGCTCAAGGGTCACACCTAAGTCCCAGATTTCCCCACTGCCAGCAGCCCCAGTTGGAGGGTGGAGGTGAAGGTTGAAAGGAGGGTGGCTGAGTTGACAATGTTTCTTTGCTGGCTCCTCTACAATCAGTGCTTCAGGTGTTTCTCAAAATGCCACTTTTAACAGAAGGAGGGCCTTTTAGAATTTTCCAGATGCTAGATGTGATTTTCTTTTAACCTGATGGTTTTCCTCCTCTGCCTTCTAAATGAATAAGATGTTACCCCAAGAACAGCGAGGTATGTTGAAAAGCCAAATAACATTTCTGAATGATTTAAAATGAACATGTCCACCGCATCTGGGGGAGGGGGGGTTGGTCCTTTTTACAAATGCTGCACCGTGGTGAGTGCATACATATGTACTCTACTTACAGGCTTACAGTTCTAGCAATCTTTCAGGGGATACTGCCAATGGACCTGAAGTTGCATTTACTTAAAGTCGCTAAATGTACGAGAAATAATCACTTGTCAAAATGGCGTCAAAAGATCAAGCAAGGAGCATTTACACAAGTGCTGGGCAACGTCTTTTCCTAGGATATGGAAAGAGTTCTTATAAGCTCCATAGCAGATTTCCCAAATGTACATTGAGGGAGGGAAGAAATAGGAGAAATACAAGAAACAAGAGCCTCCATTCTCAGTGGGTGAGCTGCAGAAAGAACAGGATGGTTTATCATATTACTGGAAAGCTCCCAGTAGATATCAGGCAAGTCATCCCACCAACAAATACATAAGACACACAAGAATGGCTTTAAATAAATAAGTAGAATTGATTCCTAAATCATACTTCTGCATTCAGGAGCAACAGATGTCAATCAAACGTAGGTGACATTTGCTTGTCAATACGAGGATGATGGCTGGGAAGACGGTGACTTATTACATCAGGGTGAGAATGTGAAATGAGAAGCAGGAACAAATAAGACTCCAGCAAGCAAACAATAACATCCTGGGTGATGATCAAGCAGCCTGTGATCTAGTCTGCGGGTGTCACAGCATGGACTTCTCCTTTCCTCCCTGTGCCTCAACCTCCCCGCCCCCCAGCCTACTCCAGTCCCCCCCCACCAATTTAATTCTTTCTTTTCTTCTTCTCTGTTTCACAACAAAATAAGGTCAAATGAGCAGACAGAAGGAAACAAAGATTCATTGATTCTTTTAAGAGAAATGTCAGTAGCTCTTTCAAGCCTTGCCTGGGAGAATCAACCCTAAGAGGTGTGCTGTGTGGCCCAGTGGGGTGGGTGTCTCCACCTCCTGGTTACTGACAGAGCCACACTGCTCCTGGAATTGGAAAGCAGTCCTTCCCACTTCTCAAGCCTTTAACTTTTATTTTAGGGTAGTGGTTTTATAAATGTGCGCCTATTGCTTGGGCATAATTGTACACATATTTCCATAATAGTTTCATTCACATGAGCTGCCTTATTTTCAAATTTTTAAGCAGCAAACACATAATAAGTTCTTCCTGGCCACAATATTTACTTTCCTAACACCCTCTGGATTGCTTCTTAAAAGTCACCTTCCTTTTGGAGGACAAAATGGTGAGGTTTGCTGCCAGCACTGGCGGGGGGGAGGGGGGGCGGGTAGGGTATTAAAACTCTGATGCACCAAATTATCAAATTTCATAAGGCCTCTCTATTGCTACGAAGAGTTCTGTAGGTGACACAAAAGGAGTTTTTTAAAGGCAGAGATTCATGGAGAAGTTCTCATCAAAACCTCAAGCTATGTGGAGTTTTCCCATTGACTAATGCTTAAGATATATTAGAGTCAAATGCTCATATAATGTTCATCAATGCTCATAAAATATTACAGTTGAAATGGACCCTTTGTTCATGCAGATGATGAGACCGAAATGAGCTTCCAGGAGGATCAGCACCATTCAATGGGCTTGCTGCTTGCACTCCCCTCTGCACAATATGGATACATCCCATCCCAGCCTGAGACTGGTCATACTAGTTCTAGTAACTGAGGCTTTCCTCCTTCTACTTTCTCTGACGCCAAAGCAAGTTTGATTTTGCAAGTGAGTGCCCTCACATTTTAAAGCTCTGCTAAGATTTAGAAAGGCACTCAGCAGTCATCATTCATGACGAAAGCATTCCCTCCCAGGCCACATGGCTGACCCCAGACTTTCTATTAACTGCACAAGCCTGGGCAACACATGGATATTTGACTTTGTAGTGAAGCAGATTTAAATTCTTGGTCTCCTTCCTCTCCTCTAGAAGTGTCTCACTGTGCACTTTGGGGGAACATTTTGGTTCCCTCATGATTTTCAAGGACGACTTGGTAGTAAACGAACTTATGGCTGGTTTTTGCCACTTTCTACTGCTTGAATTTCCCAGAAGGTTCTCTGCAAAGTTACTCACGCTTCAGCTCTTGTTCCGACAGTTTGGATAAACCATCTGATATGGCATATTACTCATCATCTTTATATGTATATAATAATAGAAAACGTGTCAATTAAAAAAATATTTGATTTTCTTCAGTCCTCATTAAAGAACCAAGTTTTCTCTCATATTTGATAAGAATCTTGGAAGTGTGCCCTGGAATCTCATTTCTGCAGCATCTCCCAACCGTCTCTCAAGTAAACACCAGGCTCCCTACTCCCAGTTCCACCTGTACCTGGGCCTTGCAGACCCTCCGGACGATGAAGTCCAATCCAGAAAGCCGTGATCGTAGTTGGATCACAATCCTGTGATTTTCATCTTTCCCACATCATTTCTGTTGCTTTCAGAAAGCTGAGCAGATCCTAAGCACACTACTCCCACACAGACGTGCACGGCCATCCATTAATCATTATTGAGTATCTACGGACAGCACAGCCCTACGCTGGGCTCTTACCAGGCAAACAAATATTTAGTCATGAAAATGATTTCCAAATCCAGCAGCACTTAAGCAGAAATAGCATTTCTTAGAACAGGAAAAAAAATAAAACAAATTAACAAACCCAAGGACTGTCTAGAGAATCAGACATAAAAAATACAAAAAAAAAAAATTGGAACTAGATCTACTATTTATCTTTAATTTTGTGGTCTCCAAATTGCATTTCAGAACATATAGTCCTTTGACTGAAGAATTGTACATTTCTAACTAGAAAGGGTCTGCCTGGAGTTATGTAGGGAAGCCGTATGTCCTGATGGCTTTGGAATCAGATGGGTCTTAATTTGAATCCTAGCTTCCTCATTTAGGAGCTGTGAAAGTTACTTAATCTCCCAGAGGCTCAATTTCCTTTCCTGTAAAGTGGAAATAACACTAATACCTAAATTATAGGGTTGTTGTGAAGATTAAGTGAGTTAATGCGTATAATTACAATGGTACCCAATTTATAATAAGAGCCCAATAACTGCCAACTGTCAACTTAGCATATTGTAGGACTACTGAGTAGTGTATGCCTATGAATTGAATGGAAGAATGCAAGGCTTAGTAAAGGAAGCTGAAACCAAAGGGACTGACTTAAGACAAGTGGCATAAAATGAACAGTAAGTATGATAGACTTGGATAAAACAGACGGGAACACGAAAGTTCTCTAGGAGAGTTGCCGAGGTGTACTCTCCTGTAATATCAAGCAAAACAAAACTCAAAACAAGGATCACATTACCCTTCTCCAAAGTAAGAAGACAAAGTTTTATATCAAGGTCATTTGAATTCATTGTACTTTGATAGCCCAAGGTTTCAGATGTAAGACCTAGTTGGATGTATTAACGTGTGTTTTTTGGTCCTCTAGGAATTCCCCAAGTCAACAAGTTGCAAGTGTATTTAAAAATTATTGTGGTCGTTATTAAGGAACTGTTTCTGTGGATAACAATTCTCAAAGAAGCAAACATACCTTTGTTTTGTTGTTTGTTGTTTTTTTGGGTTTGTTTTATTTATTTATTTATTTATTTTTTTGAGACAGGGTCCCACTCCATCCCTCAGGATGGAGTGCAGTGGCACAATCTCGGCTCACTGCAACCTCTGCCTCCCAGGTTCGAGGGATTCTCATGCCTCAGTCTCCTGAATAGCTGGGATTACAGGCATGCACCCCCCGTACCAGCTAATTTTTGTGTATATATATAATTTTTTTTTAAGTAGAGACAGGGTTTTGCAATGTTGCCCAGCCTGGTCTCGAACTCCTGGCCTCAAATTATCCACCTGCCTCGGTCTCCCTAAGTGTTGGGATTAGAGGAGTGAGCCACTGTGCCCGGCCCTGCTTTGTACATGAACTAGAGGAGCAGTCCCTCTGAAAGACACCTAAGTCATAGTCACAACTGTAGGGAATTTTCAACACGAAACTTTCCATAGAAGGCAATTTGGAAAGCTAGCTTGGCAGGTGTATTGTCAAAAATTATTGAACCGCCAAATGGAGATGGTTACCAGCACATTACATAAGACTCAGTGTACAATGTATGGCTTCATATTGGTCCATACTTCTATCAGTCAAGAGAAGGATGAAATCTCAAGTATGGATGTGACACTTTATACCTGCCATGGGTAGAATGTTCAATCCGTATGAACTTACTTGATGTAGAATTAAAGGAAAAGTTACCAAGAATGAGACTGAGAGCTTAGCATGTCCTCCTAAGCTATGGCCATGATAACTCATCATACAAGGAAAATAAGTGAATTCAAAGAACTAAAAGCAGCTGCCATTAGATTACAGGGAACTTTCAAACAAAAGATACATCATAGGAAGTCAGGTGAGAAGCTGTCATCCGGGCAGGCAGTGATAAGAATCGTAGTTGTCTTATTGTACTGTTTTGTTTTGTTCAAAAAACCTAAAGCATCATGCATTTTGAAATCAGAGTTTGCAGAGAACCCCCAGCAGAGCCAGGACGTGCCAAGAGTGACTGATATTTCTAGAATCTGAATCTGGCTCTTGAAGTAATAAGGCCGGAGGAGACATGAACATCAAGAGAAAGTGTATTCAGCTCCATTCCTATGTCAATGTAGCTTCAGAGCAAGTCACCTTCAACGAGGAGCAGCACATCCTGTAAACAAATACCGTGCCCCTTGGGTACTTATGTGCAAATAGACATATCAGCTTTTCCCTAATGCAGGCAGTCTCTTGGGGGTAGTTCTATAACATGTAAAAATAGATATAATTTGAAACCATAATCCTGAGAGTAAATTGTGAAGGTATTTTAGATTTGTAATAAGTTGCAGGAGGAGAAGAGAGAAGACAAAAGTAACCTATCGTAAGTGGCTGTATGTTCCATATAAGTAATTGTATCCCTCAGTGTTTCCCATTGAAAGTAGCTGTAATAATTCATGCTTTAATTCATTAATCAGTAACTTAGTCTCCGGCTCTGGAAAGTGGAAAAAGTTCATAAAAGTTGGTCCTACTTAGATGGAAATTTGGAGTTTTCGTTTTTCCCGAATTAGTCAACGTACAAGTAGAAATCCTTACACCTGCCAATACCCACAAAGGTGTCTATGTTTTCACACAGGCCCGTCTAATTACATATCAGCAGTTAAGATGTTTCTCCCCATTCTAGCCGCGTCTAAGATGCTAATGATCCTGGGAGTTTTAGCAGCCTGCTGCTGCAGTGTTTGAACCATTCCAGTAAGCAGCAACTTTGCAGGGACAAGGACAGAGGTAAGGTTTGTTTGTTTGGTTGGTTGGTTGGTGTTTGTTTTGTTATCAGTGGGCACCTTTGTGAAAAAAAGTTAAAACGATCAATTACATTAGGGGATTAACTGAACATGTTTATTATCCAATAGGATATCCATTATCCATTATGTATTTACATTTGTGTGTATGCCTTCCATTATGCATATGTATATTATTTCTTTTACATTTACTGTTAAGAATTTGTTTTTGTAGGTGAGCAGAGGGTCTCAGTGGCTACATAATGAGGGTCAGATATTGAGTACCCATGATGGTTTCTTTTTGTCCAAAGCCCCAGTACATAGGAACATTGTTCTGTAATGACACAGACAACCGACTGGCCCTCTGCCCATGTTCCCCCGGAATGAGGGTGGCATTCAACCTCAGTGGCAGTTTTTGTAAAAGTTCTTGAACAGAAAAGAGAAAAAAAAATCAGAGCGAATTAAAAGGGATTTTAGGAGAAGTGTCCTCAACAAAAATCACGCACTGGGCCAAGCACGGTGGCTCATGCTTGTAATCCCGGCACTTTTCGAGGCCAAGGTGGGAGGGTCACTTGAGTCCAGGAGTTCAAGATCAGCCTGGGCAACATAGGGAGACTTCATCTCTATGAAAAATAAAATAAACAATTAGCCAGGCCTGGTGCTGTGATGGTGTCACTGCACTCGAGCCTGCGCAACAAATTGAGACCCTCTCTGTCCCAAAAATAAAACACTTTTTAAAAAAATCATGCACTGAGTCTAAACTACACAATCAAGCTTTCCTTCAGAAATTCTGAAAGAGCCAGACGGCCCTAATCCAATGCTTTAATCTAATGTTTGACTGCACTGGTTAGAATGAATTCTCTGGGTATATCCAGTCTATTGTCTTCTCATTAATGTGTAACATTTAATTCCATTTTATTTAAAGCATGGAAGAAGAGAAGTGGACTTTGCTGACCATTTCCCTTCCTCCAGCCTTTCTGACTGTCTCACACAGGTGTCAGTGGTCATCTTCCTTTATCAATTGCTCACAGCCTGTGCCCACTCAGCTCAGAAACAATGATATCCTTCCTTGTGGTCCACGTTGTCAGAAAGTCTGACTCCGTGGTGCCAGGCCCCGCACCATGGGTGCAAAACTTCTCTAAATTCCCAGGTTTCATTTTCATAACTGGCCTTCTCTTCTACTCCATTGTTCAGTTACCGGGTATTCGCACCTTAAATGGCCTTGTCATTTCTCATTTTGCCTTCCCCCTTGACTCTTTCAACCCACCTCCTCTCTCTCTCTCTCTCTCTCTCTCTCTCTTATTTTTATTTTTTAGACAGTGTCTCATTTTGCAGTCTAGGCTGGAATGCAGTGGCATGATCATGGCTCACTGCGGCCTCCAGCATCCAGGTTCAGGCAATCCTCCCATCTCAGCCTCCCAAGTAGCTGGAACCACAGGTACTTGCCTCTTCACCAGGCAATTTTTTTTTTTTTTTTTTTTAAGGGATGAGGTTTCACTGTTACCCAAGCTGGTCTCAAGCTCCTGGCCTCAAGTGATCCTCCCGCCTCCACCTCCCAAAGTGCTACAATTACAGACGTCAGTTACCACGCCCCACTCTCACTCCTACCACGCCCCACTCTCACTCCTCCTGATCTTAACCTTCTTTCAAGACCCTGTTGCAAAGTCACCTCCTTCCCCTATCTCTCCACCCTTAGCCCCGAACTGCCAACCACTGGATCTTTCTTCCCTGTGCTCCCAAGCACATTGAATGCCTCCTCCTGAAACACTTACCTCATTCTCCTTTTGCCATACAACCTCTTCCTTTTTCCTGTTATTGAGAGAAATACAAAGTTTCTTATTCTCTAGTCTCCAACCCCGCCCTCTCTCCCACACCCGGGCACTAAGGACACATTCACTAGGGCTAAAAACATGTTCGTTTATTTGAATGGCTGAATGGGGAATGAGCAGCCCAGCTTGCCGACTATTCTATACATTTAACAAATGTAGATGTAGTGAACAATCCTGGACTGAAAATTAGACATTTCTATGACCCACCTTCCCTAAAGGACTGGACACTCTTTCAACTCTGCCAGAATGGTTAGATTAAGAACCAGCTTAGTGTCAATTCTTTACAAAAGAAGTAAAGATAAGAACAGAGAGATAACCTGCACAAGAGTTGAAGTTTAGAATGTATTAGGGCCTTGGATGTCACACCTTGTGTGTGATGGGAAGGGATGCTTGCAGATCCGCTGATATTCGGAACTGGTTCTAGTAGTTTCAATATACGATTAGATTTGTTTAACTATTGTATTTTCAAAATGCCTCACACCGTGTGTGGTGAAAGCAGAAATTGCACTGTGGTCACTGGAAGAGAACATGACTTTCTCACAGATTTCTGCCCAAGATGGTAGCCATATGAACCACCTGAATTATGTACCTCAGTGGATATTCTACGAGGTTCTTCACCTCGTCTCTTTAAGGTTTGTGGACAAGTATTTTGTCTATATCCTAGACATATAAAATAGGTTGTTTTTTTTTTTAATAAAAATAAGAGACCTATAGTTATGTGACGGAAAGAATGGCCATGGAAAAGAAAGAATTGTACCAGAAGTGCTATGTCATAGCAATATGTGCTATGCTATATAGGAAATAAAAATACTGTCTGAGTTTCCCAATAGCCAAGGCAAAAAGGGAAACACTACAAGTTACCCTTATCTTATGATTTTTTAAAATAAACATTCCAGTTTTTCATGAGACGGGAGATTTTTTTCCTATCACAAAATTCTGGGAAGAACTTATCAAGTGAGGGATATAAAATAATATCATGGATACTAATTAAAGGTGGCTTTATAGAAAATAAAGAAATGCTTCTCAATGAGGAACTAAAGCAGTTCAAGTCTTACCCAGTTCACCATTTCCTAGAACACCTTGAAATTCATTCAAAGAAAGCTGACATGTTGAATAACAGGCAATTACTACCCCAAGAAAATGCACAATTAGCAAGAACAGAATGGATGGGATAGATTGAAGAGCAGAGACGGAAGTCTCCACCAGAAGGAGTGACAACTCGTTTTCAAATCAAAAGCAAAAGTGCAGTAAATGCTATCACTGGAGTGATGAAACTCAGCTAGAACGAATGCAAATACATTCCACATTTCTGTTTCTTTTCAGTAAGTAATTTGAAAAGATCAGTCAAATGTGTGTGACTAGCTACAGAAAAAAAAAAAAATTAAACAATTTGGCAGATTTGTTCCCAAGTCATGCCTACAATATTTTGACCCATGAATTACTCTAGATATAAAAATGTTACTACTTGTATTATAAAAACACAACCTTGAGCAAATAGGAAGTTAACAAAATCACACTGAAATCTTCAATTTTGAAAACAGAAAATGATTGTCAACACTATTTGATAATGATATTCATAACCGCTGGGAACTACTCTAATAAAAAACTAACAATTATATGCACCCTCTTTGAATTTGCAATCACTGATCTACTTACTGCAAATATAAAAGCCATTTCCCCCTCACATTTAATTTGTAACTTAGAATATTTATTTCAACCCCAGTAACTCCTTAATTTGCCCTATAGTAAGTCATTGCATAATTACTCAAAATCTCCAAAATACAGACAAGTATATGCAAGGAAAAGGCATCACGGTATTCTTGAGACAGCCAATGACTTTTCTGAAGTTTTTTCTTTTTCTTTTTTTTTTTTTTTTTTTTGAGACGGAGTCTGGCTGTGTCGCCCAGGCTGGAGTGCAGTGGCGCGATCTCGGCTCACTGCAAGGTCTGTCTCCCAGGTTCACACCATTCTCCTGCTTCAGCCTGCCGAGTAGCTGGCTAATTTTTTGTCTTTTTTAGTAGAGACAGGGTTTCACCATGTTAGCCAGGATGGTCTCGATCTTCTGACCTCATGATCCGCCCACCTCAGCCTCCCTGTGCTGGGATTACAGGCGTGAGCCACCGCGCCCGGCCATCTTCTGAAGATTTTTGAGCATTCAGTATAGTAAGAATTTTAATGATCTTCAGCTCCTCTTAGATCTAGACACAAATATGGAAATGTGTATTGTGCAATGCAAATGAACTGGAAATGGGTTCGGTGGAAGGTACTGCCATCCCTGTGATGGTTGCATTAACACCCAGGACCAAAAACTGCTCAAAAGGTAACACTCTTCCGTCATTAAAAGAGAACAGGCAAACTGCTCTAACAAAATAATAAACTAGGTGTCCAAACAGGGGAAGTAAATACTTTTACATAACACAAGAGAGAATGGAGCTAGGGAGAAAAAAATGCAGGAATGTGCCAGGCATAGTGGCTTATACCTGTAATCCCAGCACTTTGGGAGATCGAGGCAAGAGGATAGTGTGAGTCCAGGAGTTCAAGACCAGCCTGGATAACACAATGAGACTCTGTCTATACAGAAATTTTTTTTTTTTTTTAATTAACCAGGCATAGTGGCATGTGACTGTAGTCCCAACTACTTGGGAGGCTGACGTGGGAGGATTGCGTGAGTTTGGGAGGTTGAGGCTGCAATGAGCTACGATTGTGCCACTGTACTCCATCCTGGGTGACAGACAAGTTCCGTCTCAAAAAAAAAGAAATGCAAGAATAAATATGGGTACTTTACATTAGTAAAGGAGAATCTAAATGAGAGAGAAAAATAATTTGGCTGCTTTATTTGAGGGCTTTTATAGACAAGCTTTCTCAGAATAACTCAAGTTTCAAACATGGCAGCATATTCAAGTTCATTGTTTGAGTCCCGTCATGGTCATGGAAAGATCGAAAAATTGGAAGCTCTTTGAAACAACAGTTACACTATTTTTCAGTGCAATTAAAAATAATGAGTAGGGAGGCCAGGTGCGGTGGCTCACGCCTGTAATCCCAGTACTTTGGGAGGCCGAGGTGGGTGGATCACCTGAGACCAAGAGTTCGAGACCAGCCTGGCCAACATGGCAAAACCCCATCTCTACTAAAAATACAAAAAATTAGCCAGGCATGGTGGCACACGCCTGTAATCCCAGTGCTTTGGGAGGCCAAGATGGGCAGATCTCTTGAGCTCAGGAGTTCGAGACCAACCTGGCCAACATGGTGAAATCCCATCTCTACTAAAAATACAAATTAGCCAGGCATGGTGACATGTGCCTGTAGTACCAGCTACTCAGGAGGCTGAGGCAGGAGAATCACTTGAAGCCAGGAGGCAGAGGTTGCAGTGAGCTGAGATTGCACCACTGCACTCCAGCCTGGATGGCAGCAGGAGCCTCCATCTCAAAAAAGAAAAAAAAAAAAAGAAGGAAAGAAAGAAGAAAGAGAGAAATAAATAAAGAAAATAACCAGAAGGGAGGCATGAGAGGAAATGTGGAAGTCTGCCATGCTATTGTGTGCCAGTTTCTTGCACCAACTCAAAATCTACTGTCATCTTTAATGAGCGCCCTGGTGGCATGAGAAACCATGGTCGTTTTTACTCATCAGAAACTTGATGGATGTGTGCTCTGAGTGGAGGGCTGGGAGTGGGCAACTCCAAATTAAAATCTCCACTGTTTTGTTAACCAGGAGATTCATTTTGGCTATCATCCTCTTTATATACTCCTCCCTTTGTTTCCTAATTATTAATTTTGGAATCATTCGTAATTTAATTTTTTAACCACAAATGCAATCATTTTAATTATTCACATGTGTAATTTTTTTTTTTTGACAGAGTCTTGCTCTGTCTCAAGGCCAGAGTGCAGTGGCACAATCTTGGCTCACTGCAACCTCCACCTCCCCAGTTCAAGTGATTCTCCTGCCTTAGCCTCCTGAGTACCCTGGAATACAGGCGCTGCCACCACACCCAGCTGATTTTTGTATTTTTTAGTAGAGACGGGGTTTCACCATGTGGGCCAGGATGATCTCGATCTCCTGATCTCGTGATCCACCCACTTCAGCCTCCCAAAGGGCTGGGATTACAGGCGTAAGCCACCATGCCTGGCCTCACATTTGTAATCTTTTAAAATTTAAAGTAGGAGAAAGTTTATACTGAGTTCTCTGAAATGAACTGGCCTCTTTGTGGTAGATAGCCTGTTTTAAGGGGACTTGGAGTCTTTGGGAGGAATTTTGCTGCGATCCTAGAGTCCGAGATAGTGGGATGATTGAGGATATGTTCATGGACTTAAATAAAATGTACACGATTGGAGTTGGAAAAATCTTTTTGGATGAACTATTCATGAAAGTGAAAAATGATAGGATTTTTCTCAGTAACAGAAAATTTGGGGCTATGGGAGGATAACATAAATGCCATCGCTGATTCTGGCAATAAGACCTTGTTCAAGTAAATGGGATTCTTTGAAGGGAGGGCCTCAGGTTCGAGGGCTGTTAGTTTTATTTCATTTTTCATAATGATGAAGCAGCAAAATCATAAAAATATTTCTTAAGTCTGTTAAAGAAAGAATCAGCAAAGAAGCCAGCCTCCTTTCAGTTCTCAAATTACTCAGTTTTGGATAGAAAAAAATCTGTATTCAGGGGTTGGATATATTTGCAACAAAACATATCTTCTTCCCTTTTATATGTCCCAGAACATCTATACCAGCACCTGTGCACCAAGCAAGGCCACAATAAGTGTTTTTTCCAAATGAGTAAAAAGAAATAGCATGTTTGTATAAAGCTAAGATCAAAGCATTTGCAGTTCTTATGGTACAATGAAGGGTCTAGATCAGCCACTAAAGGGACACCTTCATCTAGTACCCTGGATCCTTGTGGAGGTCGTGGCCCCACTCAGAGTGACTCCTTGTTCTCCAGGTTCATTGGGAAGACTCTGGGATGGGCGACCGGTAACCATGTTGTCCTCTGTCCTTGAAGACCTAGTTGCCACATTTTCACCAGCCACATTTGACCAAGTGAACCCTTGTCCCGACGTGGGCCGATCAGATTCTCTTTCCTGATTTTTGAGACTTGGAACAAAAAGACATAGAAACTTAGCCAGGTGCAGTGGCTCACGCCTATAATTCCAGCACTTTGGGAGGCCGAGGTGGGTGGATCTTGTGAGGTCAGGAATTCTAGACCAGCCTGGCCAACATGGCAAAATCCCATCTCCACTGAAAACACAAAAATTAGCCAGGCATGGTGGCGGACGCCTGTAGTCCCAGCTACTAGGGAGGCTGAGGCAAGAAAATCGCTTGAGCCTAGGAGGTGGAGGTTGCAGTGAGCCAAGATCGTGCCACTGCACTCCATCCTGGGTGGCGGAGTGAGTGAGACTCTCTCAAAAAAAAAAAAAAAAACACATGGAAACTGAAGACCACTGGCAGCTCCATAGAGGAAAGGCCACAAGAGCCTCCTGTCGAAGTCATCAGAGCTGCCCTTGGTTCTTCCAGCTGTCCTTTTGATCTCGTGGGGTATTTATATCTCCCAATAAGGCCCACCACTACCTTCCTATTCCACCTTAAAAAAAGAAGAAAAATCTACCTTGAGCAGGTTTATGTTGCTTACAGCTGAAAGAACCTTAACAAATATAACCAGGTTGGGGCTCTAAAAGAGGGGATTTAAGCTTTCTCCTATAGCATGTCCAAGAGAACTTCCTACGATAAGGGAAATGTTCTATATATGCCGTCCAATAAGTTACCCACTGGTCACATGTGGCTATTGAACACTTAAAATGTAGCTACTGCAAGAGAGAATCTGAATTTTATATTGTATTTCATGTTAATTAAGTTGAATTTAAATAACCATAAGTGGGCCAGGCACAGTGGTTCATGCCTGTAGTCCCAGCACTTTGGGAGGCCAAGGCGGGTGGCTCACTTGAGGTCAGGAGTTTGAGACCAGTCTGGGCAACATGGTGAAACCCCGTCTCTATTAAAAATGCAAAAATTAGACGGGCATGGTGGCGTACTCCTATAATCCCAGCTACTGGGGAGGCTGCGGCAGGAGAATCACTAGAACCTCAGAGGTGGAGGTTGCAATGAGCCAAGGTCGTGCTACTGCACTCCAGCCTGGGCAACCAGAGCGAAACTCCATCTAAAATAAAGAAAGAAATAACCATAAGCGACCAGTGGTTATGTGTTAGATGATGCAGTATGATGAGGATGATATGAATTCATTTTCTCTACTATAGGACAGAACAAGAGAAAATGGATTTAAGAGGAAGCAATGAGGCTGTGTATTGGCCGGGAGCCAAATCACTGGAAAAGAGGATCAGGGAAGGTTCCTGGAGGCCCCCGGCATGCTCAGAAGTGGCCATTGAGCAGAACGGTGTATTCTTTTGTTTGGGCTGCCTTAACAAAGTATCACAGGCTGGGTGGCTTCACTCCAGATATTAATTTTCTCGCTATTCTGGAGACTGTAAGTCTGAGGCCGAGGTGTCAGCAGCTTGGTTTATTCTAAGGCCCATCTCCCGGGCTTGTAGATGTCCATCTTCTCCCCGTGTCTTCCTTCACGTGGTTTTCCATCTGTGCATGTCTGTGTCCTGATCTCTTCTTAGAAGGTACCCATATGACCTCATTTTACTTGAATTACCTCTTTAAAGACCCTGTCTCCAAACACAGTCACATTTTCGGGTACTGGGGGTTAGGGCTTCAATGTGTGCATTTGGGAGAGACACAATTTAGCCGTTAACAAGTGGTGTAGGTGTGAATATACCTGAGAGAAGAAGGAGCAATGAAAATTCCAGTCACAGCATGGCCCGGAACTTGCAGTCTCCTGAGACCAGAGACCTGTTCGACATTTTCCAATCTGAGTGTGGCTGTGCCTCGTGCATTTTAATTGTGGCATCAGATGAGCCGTAGATATGGCATAGCTCCTTTCTAGGTTACCATTTCCAGGGAGCTTAATGAGTGTGACTTAGTTCATGTAACTAAGAGATTTCAATGCCAGTTTTGACTCAGTCCATTCTTCCTTTGAAATCATCTCCAATTTTGTATTTCTCCTGCTACAATTGCAATTTAAAGCAGCCCTTTATGACCACGTACACGGGGCCTCAGAATAGCTTCCTGCACAGTCACCTGGCCTTTTAGTTTATCCCAATTCTCATTCATTCTATGTACCGAGTTCAGATTCTTCTACCCGTGAGACCATGTACATGATTCCTCCCATTTCCCTGAAACTTCAAAGGACTCTCTCAACCCAGTTGTCTGAAGATGAATCCCAAATCCCTAACTTCTCATTAATTGTACTTTATCACCTACCTATATGACTTTATTTAGTCTTTGACTTCTGACTGTAATTTCTATTGCTATGACTTTAGATATCACCCTACATAGGACATTCATTTCTGTTGCTACTGAAAACAAAACAAAACAAAACCTTCTATGACCCCCAGATCTATTTTCATACTTTACACGACATTTCTCACACGTGTCAAGGCTCAGGTTCTTGTTTATGCTACTCATCTAGAATGCCTCCAAGAGCTCCAGGTCTCAAGGCACTTATTCATCACAAGAAAACTTTTCATTCATTCATTCATTTATTATTGTTTGTAGAGACAGGGTCTTGCTATGTTGCCCAGGCTGGTCTCGAACTCCTGGTCTCAAGCAATCCTCCCACCTTGGCCTCTCAAAGTGTGGGGATTACAGACGTGAGCCACTGCACTTGACTAAAAAGAAAGCTTTTATTCAAATGTTACTTTCTCAGAAATGTCTTCCCTGGTCATTCTGTGTGAAATAGTGCTCCATCAGCCAAAATCCTGTAACACTGCTTTCTTTTTCTTTATGATGTATGGGCTGAATTGTACCTCCTCACCGCAAATTTGTATGTTGAGGTCCCAACCTCTAGTTAGCTCAGGATGTGATCGTATTTGGAGAAGGGGTCTTTAGAGAGGTAATTAGGGTCAAATACGGTCATACAGGTACCCTCCTAAGAAGAAGAGATTAGGACCCAGACACGCACAGAGGGAAAACCGTGTGAAGACACAGGGAGAAGGTGGCCGTCTGCAAGCCAGGGACAGGGACTTTACAAGAAAGCAACCTGCAGACACCTCAATCCCAGACTCACAGCCTCCAGAAGGGAGGTGAGGTGGTGAGAGGGTCTTTTCTTATTTATTTTTATTCTTTATTTTAGTTATTATTATTTTTCTATAGCCCAATCTTGGAAGTAAAGAGATAGGGTCTTTAGACTGTATTTGGCACACCATTCTATGTGCCCAGCGCTGCCCATCCCTGTCTCCTTCTAGGGTTTAGTAAAGGAAGCCCATCTGCCTGCAGCTATAATCTACATTCTCCAACCTAGACTTTGTTGACCATAGGGTCTTTAGAGAGGTGATCTTTAAATTAAAATGAGGTCATTCTTGTGGGCCCTGATCTGGTATGGCTGGTGTCCTTATAAGAAAGAGGCCATTAGCGCACATGCATGTGCACAGAGGAGAGGCCATGTGAAGACGCAATGAAAAGACTATCTACACACCAGGAAGAGAGCCCTGGAACAGACCTTCCCTCGTGACTCTCAGAAGAACCCAACCCTGCCGGCACCTTGATCTCCAACTTCCAGCCTCCAGAGCTGAGAGAAAATTAATTTCTTTTTTTCTTTCTTTCTTTCTTTCTTTTTTTTTTTTTTTTTTTTTTTTTTTTGAGACAGAGTCTCACTCTGTCGCCCAGGCTAGAGTGCAGTGGCGCAATCTTGGCTCACTGCAACCTCCGACTCCCAGGTTCAGGTAATTCTTGTGCCTCAGCCTCCCCAGTAGCTGGGATTACTGGCTCATGCCACCATGCCCAGCGAATTTTTGTATTTTTAGTAGAGATGGGGTTTTGCCGTGTTGCCCAGGTTGGTCTCCAACTTCTGACCTCAAGGGATCCGCCCACTTTGGCCTCCGAAAGTGCTGGGGTTACAGGCATGAGCCACTGCGCCCAGCTGAGAAAATTCATTTCTGTTGTTCAAGTTACCCAGTCCATGTTACTTTGCTATGGCAGCCTGAGCAAAGTAACACAGCTGTATATACCACTATCTAACTTTTTTTTTTTTGAAGGGGGGTCTATAATCCCTCACTAGAAATTAAGTTCAGAAGGGCAGTAACATAGTTTTGTTCACTGCAGTGTCTCCTTATCTAGAGCAATGCCTGGCAGGCAGAAGGTGCTCAGTGAATGGGTTTTCGAAGACCATTCTTTGTGGCCAGCTCTGCCCATCCCTGCCTCATTCTGGGGTTTAGAAAAGGAAGCTCATCGCCTGCCTCTATAAACTACAACATCCAACCTAGCCTTTGTTGGCCATAGATGTAGTGCTTTGGTCTCTATTGGCTTTATGTCATTTCTCAATTGGCGTAGAACTTGGGCAAGGAGGAAGGGTGCTAGTTCTTAGTACTCTTGCTCCCTAACACCCTGCAGTATCTTGCCAATGGCAGACACTCAGTGAATATTTTCCTAAATAAGGTCCTATTTACATGTTTCCTGAAAATCTCATGCATGCAATATTTTGATTCCCAGCTAGCATCCCAGCTTCTAAAGGGGAGAGTTGTCCCTAAGGCCTGAAATTCTGCCCACTTGTAGTAGGGGTTCAATACATTTTTAATGAATGAATGACACATATACCCATTCTGTGGGGCCCTTGGGGAATATTAATTGAGCTTCCAGCAGCTCCCTTCTCTGAGGATTATCTCACTTCCCTGTCTCTTCATTTCTCCTCCACAGCGTGCAAAGCACGGAGGGAAAGTAGGAGTGTTTGTACCATGAGTCTCTGCACACCCCTCATCTTGGCTATAGTAGACTGGACCACAGATGGACACTGTACCGTGCAGATTACTTCTTCCAGGAACTTGGACTGAGACCAAGAGACTCACGGCATCCTCTTCTGGCTGTAAGACTTATATTTTTATATTTAGGCAATGGAAGAGGGGCAGCAGATGCCTACCTTGTGGAACAGAGCAATGAAGGCAGTTCACAGAGAAAGAAGACTAGGCAGTCGGGCAGAGGGGAGTGGGCTTGGAAGCTTCCTGGAGCCAATGTCCATCTCTGCTCTTTTTTTCCACTCGATGCTCCTGAGTCCCTGCCGTCAACCCCCACTTCTTTGCTTAAACTGGTTTGAGTTTGTTTCTGCTGTTTGAAAAAACAACAACAAAACCCCAAACAAAACAAACATCAAACAAAAACCAAAATAAAACCATTAACTCACTCATCCCTGTGATCATATTTGGAGACATAGGGGTGATTTCCTTCAGAAAACAAAGCATAAAAACCCTGCCCTCCTCCTCTACCTCTCCAATTACGTATTAAAGCCCATTTGCTCCACAGTAATGTAGGAGCTGCTCCCACACATCAGCTCATGTTCAGTGTTGGACAGCATTTCTTTGCAATTCTTTCCAAATCAAAGATAGTACACCTGTGCTCCCAAATCTACCAGGAACACTCAATGTTTTTAAATCCATCTCTTTCTAAATTGCCTCATAAATTCTTGCTGTTCTCAGGATCACCTTTCTCAACTGTACTAGCTGAGATCAACTCAGGTGGTTACCCTAACAGTTCCAAGATGCTCAATCAGAAATTCTAAACAAAGATCTTTCTGGGAAGAAAGGTGTTCAAAGTGTGTGTGTGTGTGTGTGTGTGTGTGTGTGTGTGTGTGTGTGTGTGTGTGTGTGTGTGTTTGTTTCTGTTTGCAGCAACACTGTTCAAGGAGAAAACAGGGAGGAAACAAATCCTTGTGCATTAAATTCAGATTGCAGTGAAAGAACAAAATTGTCGGACACCTCTTCAAGGACCTCCACCTGTCTTCATTAGTTTCTTATTGATAACCAGTGAGAAGGCAGTCGCTGTGGATCAAGTCAGATGGTGGCTTAGACCAGGAGGTGTTGGTGGAGACAGAGTGGGCCCAATGAGAGCAAGAATCAGAGACAGAAAAGGAAGAAACAGGTAATAGATGAGGGAATCAAACCTAGCAATGATAAATTCAGTGAGGAAAATGAGAGCTGGGGCATTGTCCTCTGGGAGGACTGACAGGTAAACCGGGACCTGGAGAATCTGGGGAGAGAAAAAGATTCCAGGATGGGGGAACAACTTCATGTAAGGCCCTTGATTTTTAACAGGACTGGCCGGCTCTAGAAGCAGAAGGAAGGTACCTATGATTGGCACAGAGCGAAGCGAACAGGAGGGGTCACAGAAGGAAGGGAGCAACACCCCAAGGTCCCTGGAGGCTCTGGTCATTGTAGCCAGTCAAAGGGCTCTTTTTTTCCTGTTTACATAGGATTTTTCCTTTAAAAAAAAATGGGCTGGGCACGGTGGTTCATGTCTCTAACCCCAGCACTTGGGGAGGCTGAGGCTGGTGGATTGCCTGAGGTCAGGAGTTCCAGACCAGCCTGGCCAACATGGTGAAACCCGATCTCTATTAAAACTACAAAAATTAGCCAGACTTGGTGTTGTGCACCTGTAATCCCAGCTTCTCAGGAGGCTGAGGCAGGAGAATCACTTGAACCTGAGAGGCAGAGGCTGCAGTGAGCCGAGATCACGCCACTACGCTCCAGCCTGGGTGACACAGGGAGTCTCTGTCTCAAAAAAAAAAAAAAAAAAAAACCAAAAAAAATTAATAGACTATTGTTAAGAGCGGTTTGAGGTTTCCAGAAAAAATAGAGCAGAGAGTACAGAGTTCCCAGGTATCTTCTCCCCTTCTTCTGCCTCAGTTTCCCCTATTATTAAAGATGTTAATCTTTGCATTAGTGGGCACATTTATTACAATTGGGGAATCAATACTGACACATTATTATAAACTCTATAATTTACATTAGGGTTCACTCTTTCATTGAAGGGATCTTAGTGCTTAGTGTAGGTGGAGGATGGGACTAACTTGGTCTGATGTAGAATTTTGGAAGACCCAGGTTCACAAAAGCTGTTGTTACGGGCTGGATTATATTCCCCACCCCCTACCAAAAAAAAAAATTACTATACTGAAGTCCTAACCCGCAGTATCTCAGAATATGTGAAGTTATTTGGATAATCGGGTCACTGGAGATGTAATTAAGATGAGGTCCCACTGGAGTGGGGTGGGCTGTAATCCGATATGACCCGTGTCTTTATAAAAGGGAGAAATAGGAACACAGGCATATACAGAGAAGACACCGAATAAACCCGAAGATGGACATGCACAAGCCCTGCAGAGAGGCCCCAAACAGGTCTTTCCGTCACTGCCCTTGGAAGAAACCAGCCCTGCTGGTCAAGAAAACACCTTGAATTATGGGGTTCAACCTCCAGAACCATGAGACAATCCATTTTTGGTGTTTAAGCCCCCCAGTCTGTGGTGCTTTGTTATGGCAGCCCTAGTAAACTCATAACAGCTGTGAAGACGTGTAGGCAAACCTGCTGAGGGCCTGGAGTGCTGGCTCACACCTGTAATCCCAGCATTTTGGGAGTCTGAGGTGGGAGGATTGCTTGAGGTCAGGAGTTCAAGACAGGGCCTCACTGTGTCACCCAGGCTGGAGTGCAGTGGTGCAATCACAGCTCACTGCAGCCCTGGCCGTCTGGGCTCAAGTGTTCCCCCTGCCTCAGCCTACTGAGTAATGGGATGACAGGTATGTGCCACCATGCCCAGCTAATTTTTTACAAAGAAGTTTTAGTAGGGATGAGGTTGAGTAGAGTAGAAGTAGGTTTCCTAGGATGGTCTCAAACTCCTGGCCTCAAGAGATCCTACCACCCAGCTTCCCAAAGTGCTGGAATTACAGGCATTAGCCACTGCACCTGGCCTCCAAGTTTATTTTTGGAGTAAAAAGAAACAGCTGCAAGCAAATAAATATATTTTTTCTTACCATTCTCACTAGAGAAGTCTCTAGGGGCACCTAGTTCTCTAGGTGGGTAGGCACCAGGTAACTGTATTCTCTAGAGAACTGTTTAATCTTGTGTATAGCGTTTGTATAGCAAAAAATATACCCTATTGCCAGAAGTTGAGTCTACAGAGTAGTAAGTGAAAATGAATAGTGGTTATCTTTATTCTACACAGGTGATACGGTTTGGCTTTGTATCCCCACCCAAATCTCATCGCCAATTGTAATCCCCAGGTGTTGAGGTGATTGGAGCATGCGGGCAGTTTCACCCATGCTGTTCTTGTTATAGTGAAGGAGTTCTCACGAGATCTGATGGTTTTATAAATGGCAGTTTGCCTGGGTTTCTTTTTTCTCCTGCTACCTTGTGAAGAAGGTGTCTGCTTCCTAGTCCGTCATGCTTGTAAGCTTCCCGAGGCCTCCCCAGCCATGTGGAACTGTGAGTAAATTCAACCTCTTTCCTTTGTAAATTACCCAGCCTCGGGTAGTATGTTGATAGCAGTGTGAAAACGGACTAATACAACAGGTTTAAAAGCACGTTTATGAGATATTTAAGAATAACACTCTCTGTTGCAGGGAGTAAACTGAGTTATTTACAGTGGATCTCACCTGTGATGCTAGGATTATTTGGAAAGAAGGAACACAGCCTCCCTTGAGCAACTTAAGCAAAGTGGCGTAGAGCATAAAAACACACATGGGCTAGAGCAAAAACCATTCGGAAGTGAGGCGTGTTCAAAGATAGACTTTCTGCTGGCTTTATCATCTGGTCTGTATGTTCTCTCCTAAGTACGGCTGCTTGTTTCCCTGATTCTCAGTTCTCCTGTCGGTCCTAACTGACCCTGCCTTTATGTATTCCTTGATTCCAGAGAGAATTCATCTCCTTTGTTTAGTTCATTACCACAGCGACTTTGGGAAGAGTCCTTTGTATGAGGCCATGTCAGGTCATTGGACAGGTTTATGGCCAGGCTGTCTAGGGCACTTTGTGGGACTCTGTGGGTTGTGCCCAGGGGCTCTGGGCTGTCTGTGGGCCCCCCGACAAGCCTCTGGTCCAGTCAGTGGCTGCTCTTGCGGAAGGAATGGCTGAGTTGTCTGTGACCGTATGGGGTGCCTTGCTTTCGTATTCTGTTTATGTGAATCTCAGTTATCACCTGTGTTCTTCGAAGCTCATCAGTCTGAAATGGCATAAGAGTGGGAAGAAAACAAAAGCAGGGAGGCGGGGCATTGCTGGAACAACAATAATCTCTTCATTGGTTATTTTCATATCTATTAACTTTACTTTGCAAATTTCATCTGCACATCGGATATGCAAAACTGAATCTTGTTTGAAAACTTCAAGTATTCAATAACTTAAAATTTGAAAGCTTCAAATACTCAAATAACTTAAATGCAACATCTTTTTTTTTCTTTTTTTTCTTTTTTTTTTTTTTTTTTTTTTTTTAAAAAAGACAGTGTCTCACTCTGTCCCTCAAGCTGGAGTGCAGTGGCGTGATCTCAGGTGACTGCAACCTCCACCTCCCAGGTTCAAGCGATTCTTCCACCTCAGCCTCCTGAGTAGCTGGCATTACAGGTGCCTGCCACCACACTTGGCTAATTTTTTTTTTTTTTTTTGTAAAGTAGAGATGGGGTTTCACCACATTGGCCAGGCTGGTCTTGAACTCCTGGCCTCAGGTGATCCACTCGCCTCGGCCTCACAAAGTGCTGGGATTATAGGCATGAGCCACTGCACCCAACCCCAGTAGTAATTTTTAAATATCTATCTTGTCAACAAATGCCTGATAGCAAATATAAAATGTTACAGTGGACAGGCTGTTCAAAGATTGTGAAGAAAACCGTCTTTTTAAGAAACTGACAATGAAACTGACATCTCTAGTTCCCTTACCACATAAATAAAAGCCCTTAGTACAGAAGTATCTTTTGGGGGGAAAAAAAAAAAAGCTTAAATAGCAAATGAGAGCACTGCATTGGCTCACGATTGGAGGAAAATGGAAAGTTTTCAGGAACAATTAAAATAACTCTGTCCCACCCCTGCCCTTTCCACTGAAGAAGGACACGCTGTCATTACACCTCAGACAGATACCATTGCCCCAGTCCCTTGGGCTCATCGGAAGGTAGGCAAGGAGGGAACAGCCTGTCTCCTGATAAACAAGTGCAGAGGGTTCCAAAGATCATCCTGAAGAGCCTGATTTATTTTCCAACAACTTTTAATAAACCCAAGGTCTACAGGGCTCACAGTAAAAAAAGAAAAAGAAAAAAAAGATAGTGTACAAACCAAAGCATTGGGATTTTAAGAATTATAAAAACATTTAGTCATTAAAAAGCATAGACAGTACTTGATAGATATATAAATATTTTATACATAAAATCTTCTTGGTTATTGGAAAGGAAAAAGGTGCCAAACTTGGAAAATGGCAGCTTCTACCAAATGTGTGAACGAGGAGAAAAGCTGGTTTGCTTCTCAGTGCCTTTGTGAATCTTATTTTCACGAGGGAAAGCCTGCCCTGTTTCTCTTTTCACGATACACTTAGCAGCCCTGCAGCCAGATTTTTTAGAGAGGAATGAGGGAGATTGGTGAGAAGCAAAGTATGAGTTTTCCAGCCATTTGGCTGGCACTACGCTTTTTAAAGTGGGTTATACCACTTCATATTTCCCAAGTCACCCATCTAAAAAGGAACAAGTATTTGGTGGGTTTTTTTTTCCAAAAGAATAAAAATAGCAGGTGGATTTTAACTTGATCTTTGATAGTTAGACTTTGATCTTAGATGTCCATTATTATGTTTGAAAAATCACCCGATATAAACTAGAAGTCGTGATTTTGTCTCCTTTCCTTCCTGTTTAGCTTGGATCTCTTTGGCAGAAACTCTTCTATTCCCCTCGGCTCGTGCAACAACATATGCCAGTTATGGTGTTTCCTCTGTATTTCCTGGTTGTCAGAAGCAATGTTGGTAGACTACATCTTCAAGCATCAGTGTTGTGTTAAGGGAAGGGTTGGTGACGGCAAAAAGTAAGCTCCCTCTGCCGGTTGATGGCTCCCTCTGCAGAAACGAATATCTGAATGTCCATTTCGAGACCACATTCTTTCTTCTTCCTACCCAGACACAAAAGCCTTTGTTATTGGAGGTTAAGACTGTCTATGAACCTGAGACCTGGAAGAGCCCAACAGAGAAAGCTGGAGTGGATTTATCTGAGGATACTCCCTGAGGTTTTACATGCAAACCCTGAGATTCTGGACAGTGTTAAATGATAAGGCTTATCACTCTGAAAGGGACAGATGGCGGACCTACCCTGAAATAGCTTTTCTGGAAGAGTAACACATGGTAAATTGCATTAATTGCAATAATTGCTTTTTATGCCTTGATAAAAACTGCCAAAGACCTTCAAAGATCTTCTAATCATGGCAAATGAGCACAGTTCCCCCTTAGCAGTGACAGAGCTACAGCACTACGGCTTGGGGTTCTGCAGAGAGGCTGCAGAATTAAGACCATAGGAACCTGCAGACTTAGGAAAGAGATGGGCAGGTGAGGCCCTGGGTATAGCACAAGGTGGAGGAGTATCTAGTCCCATTTTGGGGCCAAGTTATGGGTATTTCTTGTATAACATGCGTTTGGTTAATTCACTAGTCATGGGGGGAGGCTGGGGTGGGTGGATCACGAGGTCAAGAGATCGAGACCATCCTGGCCAACATGGTGAAACCCCGTCTCTACTAAAAATACAAAAATTAGCTGGCATGGTGGCACACGCCTATAGTCCCAGCTACTCACAAGGCTGAGGCAGGAGAATTGCTTGAACCTGGGAGGTGGAGGTTGCAGTGAGCTGAGATCATGCCACTGCACTCCAGCCTGGTGACAGAGTGAGGCTCTGTCTCAAAAAAAAGTCATGGTACATAAGGATTTAGGGAGGCTCCTCGCTTAGCATGAACTGCAGGTGAGGATTACGTTCGTGTCTTGTCTTCCTTCTTTGAAACTCAAAAGAATAGCAGGGGGGTGGTGGAGGGTAGACTTTCCTACTACATTTCTGTGATTTCCGTCTGACACAAACTAACCATGTAACACAAGGAGGATTTCTATTTAACAAAGCTTTCCAGTTTTTTTCCTTTGAAATGATTTGGTTATGCGTCCCCTCCAAATCTCATGTTGAAATGTGATCGCCAGTGTCGGAGGTGGGGCTAGTGGGAGGTGTTTGGGTCTGGGGGGGGTGGATTCCTCATGAATGGCTTGATGCCCTCCTCATGGTAATGAGCGAGTTTTTACTCTGTTAGTTCACACAATAACCGGTGCTTTAAAAGAGCCTGGCTTCTCTCTTGCTCCCACTCTTGCCATGTGACATGCCTGCTCCCCCTTCATCTACCACTAAGCTTCCTGAACCCTCACCAGAAGCCAAACAGATGCTGGCACCGTGCTTGCACAGCTTGAAGAAGCATGAGCCAAATAAACCTCTTTTCTTTATAAATTACCCCGCCTCAGGTACTTCTTTATAGCAATGCAAATGGAGTAAGACATGCTTCTATGAAGATTTTTACGTCTTTGCTTTATTGTACCTCCTTTATGTTGAGTCAAGCTTCTGCTTTGTGCATGGAATCAGTCTATGACTTTGGATATTTTCCATTATTTTAATCTTCCAGGAATATTTATATCTTTTTTCTTTTCATTCACCCTGCCAACAAATGCAGGAAACTTTATGGAGAAGACACTAGATTTCAGGCACTCTACTAGTGTGGGCTACTTCCCATGGTATGTGGGATAAAAAGATTACTTATCACTAACATTTTTTTGTTGTTGTTCCAGACAGTATTTGAAGCACTTTTGGTGTATCTCATTTAATCCTCACAGTAAACTTTTGCGGTTATTATTATCCCTATTTTGCAAGTGAGAAACCAGCAGCCCAGACAGATTACGTAGTTTTTTCAAGGCCACACAACTCCTAAGTGGCAGAGCTAAAACTTGAAACTTTCAGACACCTTGTTTTTCATGGTGTGTACATTGAAGGACTATCACTGTTGGGGGCGGGGGGGGAGTGAACTTGTAAGTTAGCAAACAATTTCCATCCAGGATGACAAGGGTCCTATTGTACATATGCAATGTGTTAGGGCAGGGGATATCATTTGCATGTGTGTCCCTGCCCAGATCTCATGTTGAAATGTAGTCCCCAGTGTTGGAGGTGGGGCGTGGCGGGAGGTGATTGGATTTCTCATGAATGGTTTAGCACCGTCCCTTTGCTGCTGTCCTTGTGATGGTGAGTTAAACGTGTGTGGTACCTCCCTCCTACTTCCATTGTTGCTGCTCTGGCCATGTGACCTGCCTGCTCCTCCTTTGCCTTCCACCGTGATTGTAAGTTTCCTGAGGCCTCCCCAGAAGCTGAGCAGATGCCAACATCATGCTTCCTGTACAGCCTGTGGAGCTGTGAGCCAATTAAACCTCTCTTCTTTCTTATTTTACATTAAGTTCTGGAATACATGTGCTGAACATGTAGGTTTGTTACATAGGTACATATATGCCATGGTGGTTTGCTGCACCTATCAACCCCATCATCTAGGTTTTAAGCCCTGCATGCATTAGGTATTTGTCCTAATGCTCTCCCTCCCCTTCCCACCACCCACCCCAATAGGCCCCAGTGTGTGATGTTCCCCTCCCTGTGTCCATGTGTTCTCATTGTTCAACTCCCACTTATGAGTGAGAACATGTGGTGTCTGATTTTCTGTTCCTTTGTTAGTTTGCTAAGGATGATGGTTTCCAGCTTCATCCATGTCCCTGCTAAACCTCTTTTCTTTGTAAATTACCAGTCTCAGGTATTTCTTTATAGCAATGCCAGAAAGAACTAATACAGCAGGTGTCAGCAGTTTTCTCCTGTCAAGTGCCACATAATTAATATTTAGGCTTTGTGGGCCAAACAGTCCCTGATGCAACCACGTAACTCTACATACTAGTAAGAAAGCAACCACAAACAATATGTAAGTGAATAAGGTGGCTGTATTCCAATAAAACTTTATAAAAACAGGTGGTAGGCTGGATTTGACCCACAGGACTGTAGTTTGTCAACCTCTGTTCTAGGGGATTACAAGGAATAGAAAAACCAATTCTGCCTGAATATGAGAAACAGACATTTGAATTAATCCCTGGATATCAGGCCACAAGGGAGAAAGCCATTCCAAGCAGAGAGAAATGTGTTTACAACTGGGGAACTCTGAAAATTGATATTTGTGGAAAATATGAAATGTGAGTGACAAGAAATGTATAGGACAATGGCAGGATCCAAGTTTGGAAAGGGGGATTTGTGCCTAGGTTAACAAATCATGTATTGTATGACAACCACTTAGTAAGTGCAGTTTACGTGGGCTTTTTGATTTCTTCTGTGAACAACTTGTTTCTCTTCTCCTGATACAACTTTGCTATTTTCCTCTTAATTAGTGACATACAAAATGCCTTCATGTGCAATTGTATCAGCAAGACAAGAGGATAAACCGTAAGGGGTCTGCCAGCAACATAGGGATAAATACAGTTGATGAAACATGGTATTTCAAAGATACTGGACTGAAACATTCTAGGAGATACTCTGATAGAAAATGAGGACAAATTTTTGTCTTTTGTAAAACCCCGTGGGTATAATTTTGCCATTAGCCAAGATGGATGTTTCAATGTTGAGACATGAGAAATCTTTGAAACACCAAGGCATAACATGAATGCTGCAGGGAAAATGAAGTTGATTTTTTTTTTTTTTTGCTGTAAGTCAACTAAAGTTGCTTATGACAGCTTGCTGATGAAACATGGTTTTGATAATGCTCACAGACAGTTGTCCAAGTTACTAAGTTTATTAGAATTCCTGCATAGGTGGGAAAGTTGTTGAGTGTGGTCTTGGATTTTAGTCTCTAAAGTCAAGTGATATCCCTAGGGCTGTATCTGGGACAGCTTCACTATAGGAGAAAAAATAGAGGCTGGAAGATCCATCCATTTCCCTCAAGATGTGGGCATGTTCTCTTCATGCAATCAGGAGATTCCCTTAGTTCTAACATTCCCCATCTGGAAAAAATAAATTTCAACTGATGCACTGAGATAAAATAGATGATATTCCTTAGCTGAGTGCCAAGCCAAGACAAGCTGCAAGTTTTTAAGAGAAAACCAAAAAGAAGTATAAGATTCTTAAGCCCCTACCCACATTGAAGGACTAAAAGGAGCAATCGGGGTGCTAGGTGTCCCCTTCTACCACACCCACCCTAGGAGCAGATGGAGAGGCTCTGCCCTGCACTTCAAGCCCAATGGGGTTCCATCAGGACCCCACAGTTAGAGTGGCATCGTGGGGCCCAGTGGCCCCGTATCTGACTCCAACTCCTGAGAGTGGAAAGCAGGCTGGCAAGTGGAAGGGGGAACAGTTGAGCTGGGGACTCCCTCCTCCATGAGAGTTTGCTGGAGCAGAGGATGCACCAAGGTTTCTTGCAGACTGGAAATGGATCGTTTGAGAAGGTGCTGATGGGCTGGTCTTAATCCAGTCTAAGATGGCCACACACAATGTGAAGGGACTTCATTGCAAAGAGGATGGCGGCGAAGTTCAGATTCACAGAGGCTGAGAAAGGAGCCTTTCACAGACCAGAGGGAAGAGAAATTCATTCTCCCTCACTAGGGGATGATGGGGTTTGGTTCTATGTCCCACCAAAATCTCATCTCAGATTATAATCCCCATGTGTCAGGGGAGGGACCTGGTGGGAGGTGATTGGATCCTGGGGGAAGGTCCCCCTTGGTGTTCTCGTGATGGTGGGATCTCATGAAATCTGATGGTTTAAAAGTGTGGCACTTGTACTTTTGCACTCACTGTGCCCTGCTGCCATGTAAGATGTACCTTGCTTCCCCTTTGCCTTCTGCCCTGATTGTAAGTTTCCTGAGGTCTCCCCAGTCATGCAGAACTGTGACCCAATTAAAACTCTTCTTTATAAATTACCTAGTCTCAGCTCACTGCAACCTCCCCCTTCCGGGTTTAAGTGACTCTTGTGCCTCAGCCTCCCAAGTAGCTGGGATTATAGGCACTCGCCACCACACCCAGCTAATTTTTATATTTTCAGTAGATACAAGGTTTTGCCATGTTGGCCAGACTGGTCTCAGACTCCTGGCCTCAAGTGATCTATCCACCTTAGCCCCCTAAACTGTTGGGATTACAGGCGTGAGCCATGGTGCCTGGCCTCAGGTAGTTCTTTATAGCAGTGTGAAAACAGACAAATACAGGGAGACTGTGGGTAGGAGATGCCCAACCCTGGAAACATCTCCAAGAAACCCATACACATGTCTACAAGAGAAAGGAAGCATTAAACATCTGCCAGGCCCAGAAAGCATGAAGCCAAGCTTTGACAGCACTGGTCAGATAAGTTTCCTGCCCTACCCTCCATGCCCCTCTTTGAGGCTTGTCACTTCTCTCTGCCCCCTTTGTGGAGGTGTTGGAAACTGCACTGAGCAACATGGGAAGGAAAAGAAGAGCAAAGTAGGGAAATAGCAGAAACTGATCACAGCCTTAATCTAGTCTAAGATGGTCTTAATCCAGTCTAAGATGGTCTTAATCCAGTCTAAAATGGTCTTAATCCAGTCTAAGATGGTCTTAATCCAACCTAAGATGGCCACACACAATGTGAAGGGACAGCTTCCTGGGCCTGAGTTAAGAAAAGGAGGTGAAATGTCTACTTTGATCAACTTAAAGTGTTGGCACCGGGCCAGGCATTGGGACCCATGCCTGTAATCCTAGCAGTTTGGGAGGCCAAGGCGGGTGGATCACCTGAGGTCAGAAGTTCAATACCAGCCTGGCCAACATGGTGAAACCCCATTTCTACTAAAAATACAAGAATTAGCCAGGCATGGTGGTGCATGCCTGTAATCCCAGCTGCTTGGGAGACTAAGGCAGGAAAATCACTCGAACCCAGGAGGCAGAGGTTGCAGTGAGCCAAGATCGAGCCACTGCACTCCAGCCTGGGCAACAAAGTGAGACTCAGTCTCAAAAAAAAGAGTGTTGACTCCGACATCCAATCAGTAAACTGGCACAGTGTGTTATGACCCAGGCATGAGTAGAGAAGGCACAAAGCCTGACAACCGTGATGTCCAGAGTAAGAAATTAAGCAGCCCCACTGAGGAAATTTACATAAAAGGGAAATGAAGTTGCTTTGGTTTTGCGTCTGTTGGTTTTGGGCCTGGTTGCCCCCGGATCCATTTTTTACTGTCTTCTCCCACAGAATCTTGGGCTGTGGTAGCTGAATTCTAAGTTAACTCTCCAAAATCCCCAACCCCTAAGGTACTCTATAATATCCTGCCCTTGGTACGGGCAGGCTTTCTGAAAATGATGGGAGAGTCACCCCCTTGATTAGGTTGTGTCAGACTCTAAGTAGACTGGAGAGGGAGAACCTCTTGCAGGCTTTGAAGATGTGAGCTTCTGTGCTGTGGGAGGGCCATGTGCCTAGAATCTGTTTATGGCCTCTTGAGGCTTCTCTAGACCCCAAAGTCAGCAGGAAACTCAGTCCTATGACCACAGGAGGATTAATCCTGCCAACAGCATGAATGCGTGTGTAAGAAGAGCAAAGCCGCCCAGCCTGCCCAACATGTTGATTTCAACATAACAGCATCTGAGTAGGGGAGGCCTGCTAACCCAGGCCTGACTTCCCAGGGAAATAGGACGTAATAATATGTTCTAAGCCTCGACATTTGTAGTAACCTGTTACACAGATAGAAAGCTAATGAGAGCTGGGCGCAGTGACTCATGCTTTGTAATACTAGTGCTTTGGGAGACCAAGGTGGGAGAATTGCTTGAGGCCAGGAGCTTGAGACCAGCCTGGGCAACATAGCAAGACCCCTGTCTGTCGCTACAAAAATAAAAACAAATTAGCTGGGCATGTTGGCACATGCCTGTAGTCCCAGCTCCTTGGGAGGCTGAGGTGGGAGGATCTCTTGAGCCAGGAGTCCGAGGCTGCAGTGACCCATTATCACTCCACTGCACTCCAGCCTGGGCAACAGAACAAGACCTCATCTCTCAAAGGTAAACATAGGAGGGAAAACAAAGAGGCTGGTTCTGGGAGGCTGCTTCCCAGGTTCCCATGTCTGGGGGCCTCTTTGAGGGAGATTGAGGGGGAAGAATCCAGGAGATATCCCCCCCCAACCCTCTGCTGTGGATGGCCTCCGGGACAGTCACTGGGGTTTCCTGATGGTTCTGGCTTCTATCAGGTGACCAGGTCAAAACTGTCTCTCCCAACCCATCTGTCTTCTCCTTTCTCAGTATCTCATGGTTTGAAATACTGAAAGATGCCTACAGGAAGATAAGAGAAGTAGAAATACCAAGTGGAGAAGGAAGAATGGAGGAGAAGCTCATCACATCTTTTTCCTGACTCCAGTCTCCAGTAATCCCATCTCCGTCCCTCTGTCCCTCTTGTTCACCAATGTTGCCCATTTCTGGCTCATCTTACCATCCGCTGTTTACTTCCTCCATAGTTCTATATTTGGGCACCTCACTTTATGCATTAAACTCCTTTTTTAAAAACTCAAATGGTTTCTGATTCCTGGTTAGATCCCAACCATAAGAGCATCCTATGAGTCATGCATCTCTCTATATTTGCGAGCATGTAAATATATATGACATTTTAATATATGTGTGCATGAATAAACCTGTGTGTGTGTATATATATAACTTTGTTTTAGTTAAACAATGACCCAAAGCACATTCAGTGGTCTTCTGCCACTTAATGCTTTAGCTCATGAATAAATTGCTAAAGGAAAATGCTTGCTTGCACTTAGTAAAACAGGTTAAATGCTTTGCTAGACAGATCGTTTACCTAATTGAGAATCCCAAATCCAGCTTTGCCATCTAATCCATGACGCCACAAATCTTTGTGTCCTTGGTCCTCTGAGCCAGGAGCTGATCCAGTTCCAGGGACTCTGAAGAACAACTCTACTTCCTCCTCCTTCACTGTTATCTCACGCATTCAATAGGTACTTGGCATCACTTGCCTAAATCTACAAAGCCCAGAATTAGCAAGCACTGAAAACAAGCATATGCTGAGTGTCCTGGTCACTCGAAAACGTATTTTATCCATAGTTATTCGGAAACCCATTCATTTGGTCACATTGGCACATTCTGATGTAGAGATACTTCCTCAAAGGAGTGAATTCCTAGACTGTTACAGAATATAAACTTTCTTGCCCTTTATATGGTATGCCATTTATGGCTGGAGTTTGCAGGAAAATGTTGAGGAAGGGATGCTCAAATGCAAAGGCTCAACCCACAAAAGTAGAGCTGCTGTTTCAGCTCTTTATCTAACATTTGGGTATGAATATGCATTAAAGAGCCAGTTAGTAGCCTGGGTTGTGGATTAGTGCCCTAGGTGGGCCCTGTTTTCTCACAGAGATAACACTGTTTTATGAGTGCTGACTTGATCCTTAGAGGTAACTTGTTGCCTCACCCATCAGTAGCCCAATGGTAGCCTTATGCAAACAGAAGGAGAGAACAATTCAGCGCAATAGAACTCAGTCAGGAGCCAGGAATAAACTGCATGATGGAGGCTCAGTAGAGGTACCTTCTCAGATGCAAGTTGAAAAAAAAATTTGTTTTCAGTTTAATTGGCATGATTAGCACTTTCTCCATCACTCTCTCAAGCCTCAAAAAATCAAATAATTAAGCTCTGGGCCAGGCACGGTGGCTCTTGCCTGTAATCCCAGCACTTTGGAAAGCCAAGACAGGTGGATCACTTGAGATCAGGAGTTTGAAACCAGCCTGGCCAACATGGCAAAACCCTGTTTCTACTAAAAATACAAAAATTAGCCATGCATCGTGACGCATGCCTGTAGTCCCAGCTACTAGGGAGGCTGAGTCAGGAGAATCGCTTGAACCTAGAAGGTAGAAGTTACAGTGAGCAGAGATCATGCCACTGCACTCCAGCCTGGGTGACAGACTCCATCTCAAAAAAAAAAAAATTTAATTTTAAAAATCCAGCTCTGATTTGGAGGGTTTGCCTGTTTCCGTGGTGTAAATGTCAGTGTGTAAGCCTCTAGCATTAATCAGTAAGCTGGAAGCTTGATGTGGGGATGTGTGTATCTGCTATACAAACAGCTGTGTCCCCAAACTTTCTACAGTTGATCCTGGTCAGTTTACCCAATGTTGCTAACCCTGCTGCATATTCAGCCACTGCCATTACTCACCTTGGGCCATGGTAGATGTTTGGTTACAAACCAACAAGCAGGGCCATGGTAGATGTTAGTTACAAACCAACAAGCAATGTAGAGCATTTGCCCTTCTATCTTTTGATTTCAAGATCATGGTGATGCTGTGGACAGAAAAAACAATGGATTCTAATGTGAGCCAGCTGATTGTTCAGAATGTTGCCTTTTGATGAATACCTGTATCTGTGGCCATGCTGTGTGAATGACAAAGGAGCATAGTTCTGACATAAATGTTGGTTGATGTTTTCCTTCAGCTTAATGAGTGAAAAAGGAAAGTAAAACAAAGGAAATGGATATACGAATTTCACTCATTTGTCAATGATATGAGTGGCTACTTTGCTGATTTAGGTAATAACTTTTATTAATTTCAGTGGTTTTGGGGGAAGGGGTAGAGGTCAGTTACATGAATAAGTTCTTCAGTGGCGATTTCTGAGATTCTGGTGCACTCATCACCCGAGCAGTGTACACTGTACCCAGTGTGTAGTCTTTTATCCCTCACCCACTTCCCACCCTTTACCCCCAAGTCAGCAAAGCCCATTGTATCGTTCTTATGTTTTTGCATCCTGATAGCTTAGCTCCCATGTATGAGTGAGAACATACCATGTTTGGTTTTCTATTCCTGAGTTACTTCACTTAGAATAATGGTTTCCAATTCCATCCAGTTTGCTGTGAACGTCATTATTTCATTCCTTTTTAGAGCTGAGTAGTATTCCATGGTGTGTGTGTGTGTGTGTATTAGGCCATGGTAGATGGCCCTCCCCCCCACACACATACATATACATATGGACCACATTTACTTTATGCACTCATTGATGGGTATTTGGGCTAGTTCCATATTTTTGCAAGTGTGAATTGTGTTGCTATGAATATGCATGTGCAAGTATCTTTTCTGTATATTGACTTCTTTTCCTCTGGGTAGATACCCAGGAGTAGGATTGCTGAATCAAATGGTAGATTTACTTTTAGTTCTCTAAGGAATCTCCACACTGTTTCCCATAGACATTGTACTAGTTTACATTCCACCAACAGTGTAAAAGTGTTTGCTTTTCACCACATCTACTCCAACATGTATTTTTTAAATTGTGGCCATTCTTGCAGGAGTGAGGTGGTATCTCATTGTGGTTTTGATTTGCATTTCCCTCATTAGTGACGTTGAGCATTTTTTCATGTCAGCCATTTGTAGATCTTTTGAGAATTGTCTATTCATATCCTCAGCCCACTTTTTGATGGGATTGTTTTGTTCTTGCTGATTTGAGTTCCTTGTAAATTCTGGGCATTAGTCCTTTGTCAGATGCATAGATTGTGAAGATTTTCTCCCACTCTGTGAGTTGTCTGTTTATTTTGCTGATTATGTCTTTCACTGTGCAGAAGCTTTGCAGTTTAATTAAGTCCCATCTATTTATCTTTGTTCTTGTTGGATTTCCTTTTGGGTTCTTGGTCATGAAGTCTTTGCCTAAGCTAATTTCTAGAAGGGATTTTCCAGTGTTATCTTCTAGAATTTTATGGTTTTGGGTCTTAGATTTAGTCTTTGATTTATCTCGAGTTGATTCTTGTATAGGGTGAGAGATGAGAATCCAGTTTCATTCTACATGTGGCTTGCCAATTATCCCAGCACCATTTGTTGAATAGGGTATCCTTTTCCCACTTTATGTTTTGATTTGCTTTGTCAGAGATCAGTTGACTGTATTTGGCTTTATATCTGTGTTCGCTATTCTGTTCCACTGTTCTATATTCCTATTTTTATATCAGTACTATGGCGTTTTGGTGATTATGGCCTTATAGCATAAAGTTGGGTAATGTAATACCTCCAGATCTGGTGGGTATTTTTTGTTTTTTGCTTAGTCTTGCTTTGGCCATGTGGGCTCTTTTTTGGTTCCATATGAATGTTAGGATTGTTTTTCCTAGTTCTGCTAAGAAAGCTGGTGGTATTTTGATAAGAATTACATTGAATTTGTAAATCGCTTTTGGCAGTATGGTCATTTTCACAGTATTGATTCTACCCATCCATGAGCATGGGATGTGTTTCCATTTGTTTGTATCATCTGTGATTTCTTTCAGCAGTGTTCTGTAGTTTTCCTTGTAGAGGTCATTGATGTCCTTGATTAAGTATATTCCCCTAAGTATTTTTATTGTTGTTGCAGCTATTGTAAAAGGGGTTGAGTTCTTGATTTGATTCTCGACTTGGTTACTGTTGGTGTATAGCAGAGCTACTGATTTGTGCACATTAATAATGTATCCTGAAACTTTGCTGAATTCATTTACCAGTTCTAGGAGCTTTTTGGATGAGTCTTTGGGGTTTTCTAGGTATACAATCATGTCATAAGCAAACAGTGACATTTTGACTTCCTCTTAACCAGTTTGGATGCCCTTTATGTCTTTCTATTGTTTGATTGCTCTGGCTAGGACTTCCAGTGCCAAGTGGTGAGAGTGGGTATCCGTGTCTTGTTCCAGTTCTCAGGGGGTTGCTTTCGACTTTTCCCAACTCAGTATAAATGCTGACTGTTGGTTTGTCATGGATGGCTTTTATAACCTTAAAGTGTGTCCCTTCTATGCCAGTTTTGCTGAGGGTTTTAATCATAAAGGGATGCTGGATTTTGTCAAATGCTTTTTTCAAATGCTTTTTCTGCATCTGACAGAGATGATAATGTGATTTTTGTTTTTAATTCTGTTTGTGTGGTGTATCACGTTTATTGTGGATGTTAAATCATCCCTGTATCCCTGGTATGAAACCCACTTGATCATGGTAGATTATCTTTTTGATGTGCTGTTGTATTCTGGTAGCTAGTATTTTGTTAAGATTTTTTCCATTTATGTTCATCAGGGATATTGATCTGTAGTTTTCTTTCTTTGTTATGTCTTTCTCTGTTTTTGGTATTAGGGTGATACTGGCTTCATAGATTTAGGGAGGGTTCTCTCTTTCTGTATCTTTTGAAATAGCATCAGTAGGATTGGTACCAGTTCTTCTTTGAATGTCTGACAGAATTCAGCTGTGAATCTGTCTGGTCCTGAGCTTTTTTTTTGTTGTTGTTGGTAACTTTTTAATTACCATTTCAATCTCACTGCTTGTTGATCTGTTCAGAGTTTCTATTTCTTCCTGGCTTAATCTAGGAGGGTTGCATATTTCCAGTAATTTATCCATCTCCTCTAGGTTTTCTAGTTTATGCACATAAAGGTGAACATTTATAGTAGCCTTGAATGATCTTTGGTATTTCTGTGGTATCAGTTATAATATCACCCATTTCATTTCTAATTGAGCTTATTTGGATCTTCTCTCTTTTCTTGGTTAATCTCACTAACAGTCTATCAGTTTTATTTATCTTTTCAAAGAACCAGCTTTTTGTTTCATTCATCTTTTGTTTTTTTTGTTGTTGTTGTTTCAATTTCATTTAGTTCTGCTCTGATCTTGGTTATTTCTTTTCTTCTGCTGGGTTTCAGTTTGATTTTTATTTGTCTAGTTCCGTGAGGTGTCACCTTAGATTGTTCATTTGTGCTCTTTGAGACTTTTTGATGTAGGCATTTAATGCTATGAACTTTCCTCTTAGCACTGCTTTTACTGTATCCCAGAAGTTTTAATAGGTTATGTCACTATTCAGTTCAAATAATTTTTTAATTTCCATCTGGATTTCATTTTTGACCCAACAATTGTTCAGGAGCAGGTTAATTTCCATGTATTTGCACAGTTTTGAGGGTGTCTTTTGGAGTTGTTTTCCAATTTTGTTCTACTGTGGTCTGAGAAAGTACTTGATATAATTTCAATTTTTAAAAATGTGTTGCAACTTGTTTTGTGGCCTATCATATGTTCTATCTTGGAGAATGTTCCATGTGCTGATGAATAGAAAGCATATTCTGCAGTCGTTGGGTAGAATATTCTGTAAATATCTGTTTAGTTCATTTGTTTTAGGGTATAGTTTAAGTCCATTGTTTCTGTGTTGAATTTCTGTCTTGATGACTGTCCAGTGCTGTCAGTGGAGTATTAAAGTCCCCCACTATTACTGTGTTGCTGCCTTTCTCATTTCTTAGGTCTGATACTAATTGTTTTATAAATTTTGGAGCTGCAGTGTTAGGTGCATATGTATTTAGGATTGTGATGTTTTCCTGTTGGACTAGTCCTTTTATCATTATATAATGTCCCTCTTTGTCTTTTTAAACTGCTGTTCCTTTAAGATTTGTCTAAGAATAGCTACTCCTGGTTGATTTTGGTGTCCATTTGCACGGAATGTCTTTTTCCACCCATTTACCTTGAGTTTATGTGAGTCCTTATGTGTCAGGTGAGTCACTTGAAGACAGCAGATACTTGGTTAGTGAGTTCTTACCCATTCTGCCATTCTGTATCTTTTAAGTGGAGCATTTAGATCATTTACATTCAATGTTAGTATTGAGATGTGAGGTACTATTCTATTCACTATGCTATTTGTTGCCTGAATACCTTTTTTTCTTTTTTTTCATTGTGTTTTTTCTTTTTTTCTTTTTTTTTTCATTGTGTTTTTTATAGGTCCTGTGAGGTTTATGCTTTAAGGAGATTCTATTTTGGTGTTTTTCAAGGATTTGTTTCAAGATTTAGAGCTCCTTTTAGTAGTTCTTGTAGTACTGGCTTGGTAGTGGCGAATTCTCTCAGCATTTGTTTGTCTGAAAAAGACTGTCTTTTCTTTATGAAGCGTAGTTTTGCTGGATACAAAATTATTGGCTGATACTTGTTTTGTTTAAGGAGGCTAAAGATAGGACCCCAATCCCTTCTAGCTTGTAAGATTTCTCCTGAGAAATCTGCTGTTAATCTGACAGGTTTTCCTTTATGGGTTCCTGATGCTTTTGCCTCACAGAACTTAAGGCCTTTTCCATTCTCTTGACCTTAGATAACCTGATGACCGTATGCCTAAGACCGTATGATCTTTTTGTGATGAATTTCCCAGGCATTGTTTGAGCTTCTCCTATATTGGATGTCTAGATCTCTAGCAAGGCCAGGGAAGTTTTCCTCAATTTTTCTCTCAAATATGTTTTCCAAACTTCTAGATTTTTCTTCCTAGGGAACACCAATTCTTAGGTTTTTGGTTTTTGGTTGTTTAACATAATTTCAAACTTACGGAGGCTTTGTTCATTGTTTAAAATTATTTTGTCTTTGTCTTTGTTGGATTGGGTTAATTCAAAAGCCTTGTCTTCGAGTTCTGAAGTTCTTTCTTCTACTTGTTCCATTCTATTGCTAAGACTTTCCAATGATTTTTGCATTTCTCTAAGTGTGTCCTTGCTTTCCAGAAGTTGTGACTTTTTAAATTTATGCTATCTGTTACACTAGAGATATTCTCATGCATATCCTGTATCGTTTTTAAAATTTCTTTAAGTTTGACTTCACTTTTCTCTGGTGCCTTTTTGATTGGCTTAATAATTGACCTTCTGAATTCTTTTTCTGGCAATTCAGAGATTTCATGATGGTTTGGATCCACTGCTGGTGAGCTAGTGTGATCTTTGGCTGTGTTAAAGAATCTTGTTTTGCCATATTACCAGAATTGCTTTCCTGGTTCCTTCTCATTTGGGTAGACTATATCGGGGGAAGATCTGGGACTTCAGATTATTTTGTCCCACAGAGTGCCCCCTTGATGTGGTGCTCTCCCCTTTCCCTTATGGATAGGGCTTCTGAGAGCCAAACTGCAGCGATTGTTATTTCTCTTTTGGATCTGGCCACCCAGCAGAGCTACTGAGCTCTGGGCTGGTACTGGGGAGCGTCTGCAAAGAGTCCTGTGATGTTGATCTGTCTTCAGGGCTCTAAGGCATGGATACCAGTACCTACTCTGGTGAAGGTAGCAGGGCAGTGAAGTGGATTCTGTGAGGGTCCTTGGTTGTATTTTTGCTAAGTGTTCTGGTTTTGTATTGGCCTCCAATCAGGAATTGGCACTTTCAAAAGCACATCAGTTGTGGTAGTATAGGGGACCCTAGAGCTCCCAAGAGATTATGTCCTTTGTCTTTGCCTAGCAGGAGAGGTAGAGAAAGATCATCAGGTGGGGGCAGGAATAAGTGTGTCTGAGTTCAGACTATCCTTGAGTAGGGCTTGCTGTGGCTGCTGTGGGGGATGGGGATGTGGTTCCCAGGCCAATGGAGTTATGTTCCTAGGGGGATTATGGCCGTCTCTGCTGCATCACACAGGTCACCAAAGAAGTGAGAGAAAGCAGGCAGCCACACACAGGCCTCACCCAGCTCTCAACAGCCTGCAGCCAAAAGGCCAGTCTCCTCTCTTTCCAACCATGCCCCACCAACAGCACCAAGTTTATTTCCAGGTAGCCAGTGAGTAGGGCTGAGAACTTGCCCCAGGATACAAGTCTCCCAGCTCCAAAAGAAAGCAGACTCACAGTTCCTCAGTTGTCCCATGGAGGCTGCAGCAGCAATCCACCTCCTTCAGAGGGTCTGTGGATTCTCTTAGCTTTCCTGGTATGTTCCTACAGTAGTCCTTGGAGCAAAAGTTCAAGATGTAGGTCTCCACACACTGCTCTGTCCATCAAAGTGGGAGATGCAGAGAAGTCCTGCCTCCTATTCTGCCATTTCTCTCCCTTTGATGTTCTTACCCTCTCAGGTAATAATTTTTGAATACTAGAATACTGCCTCATGCTTCTGTGCTATATGCAACGTAGCAGCTACACACACAACAACATTTTTTGTGTTGTGTGTGTAGGATTAACATTTTCTCCATCACTTTAAGCCTGGAAAATCAATAAATAATAAATGAAGCTCTGATTTGGAGAGTTGTCCCATTTCTGTGGTGTAAATCTAGTGTGTAACCCTACAGCATTCATCACTAAGCTGAAAGCTTGATGCGGGGAAGACAGATCCTTATCTGCTATGCGCACAACTGTATCCCCTAGACGTTGTACAGCTTATGGTACATGCAAGATGCTCAACAGGAATGTATTGAAAGAATGAATAAATCCTCTCTATCCTGCCTCTTCTGAAATGAACAGAAAACAGAAGGTCCTAACTTTTTGGGAATTATTTCATTAAAATTCCTTGGTTTAGAGAGGTGGTTACTTTTTGTTCCTATTTTGTGACTGAGGTCTAGCAATTCCACAGAGGGCTGAGAGGGCTTCCCAACATCCTTTCCTTCCTTGGTCAGTAACAGGGATGGTTGAGGGAAAGAAGTGAATCAGAAAATCCAAATTATATTTCTGCCACTTCGCTCAGAATAAATTCCCAGTTGAAGGTGGACTCCTATAATAAGAAAGAGATTAGCTATCCATTCTACGTTTGCTTTCTTCCTCCTCACGTTTTTATTAGTCACACTTTGTCTTCATTCCTTATCTTTGTCCTGGTCCTGAGTGAATGCTGCCTGCTTGAGCTATTTTCTGAAATGTCACTTTGCAGGTAAGGCTTTCCTTGACCACCATATTTAAACAGTATGCATCTCACATCACCATAATCCCTTTACCTTTCTTTAGTTTTCTCTGAAACACTCTGCATACTATATATTTAATATATAGAAATTGTATTATTTCTCCAAAACGCTGTACATACTGTATATGTTTATGGGTTCATTTTCTGCCTCGCCCTACCAGAATGTAAGCTCCGTGAGGAGAGATTGTTTGTTGTTGGCTATTTGATTTACAGTATCTCCAGTTCCTCAAACAATAGACACTAAATGCATAAGCCAATGCATTGAGCACCTACTTTGAACCACAAACTGTTCTGAGAGAGAGTGGTAAACAAGAAAGACAAAATTTCTACCCTTAAAATTTACATTTTAGAAATCTGCAACTTACATAAGACCATAACTCATCAATCATTTAGGTGAACATGACAACATACAGCATACTTACATAAGACCATAACTCATCCATGATATGGATGTATACCATAACATACTTAAGCATACCATACTTATACTTGTTAAGTATACAATAACATACATACATACAACAATTTACGTAAGACCATAACTCATCAATGATTTACATGAATTTTTTTTTTTGTTTAGTGGCCAAATCATTGATGAGTTATAGTCTTATGTAAGTTGGAGGTAAGGTACAGGCTGATTAGCCGAATCCTAAACTCATGGAAGGCCTCTGATATGGTTTGAATCTCTGTCCCAACCCAAATCTCATGATGCATTATAATCCAGAAGGTTGAAGCTGGGACCTGGTGGGACATAGTTGATCATGGGAGAGGTTTCTCGTGGTTTTACACCATCCCCCTTGGTGCTGTATTCACTATGCTGAGTTCTCATGAGACTTGGTTGTTTAAAAGTGTGTGGAACCTCCCACCTCGTGTCTTCTTGCTCCTGCTCTGGCCATGTGAAGTGCTCATTCCCCCTTTGTCCTCGGCCCTGATTTTAAGTTTCCTCAGGCCTCCCTAGAAGCCTAGCAGATGTCAGCATCATGCTTCCTGTACAGCTTTGCAGAACCCTGGGCCAATTAAACCTACTTTTTAAAATACATTTCCCAGTCTCAGGCATTTCTTTTTCTTTTTTAAATTGAGACAGGGTCTCATTTTATCACCCAGCTTGGAGTAGAGTGGCACAAGCTTGGCTCACTGCAACCACTGCCTCCCAGGCTCAAGTGATCCTCCCACCTTAGCCTCCAGAGTGTCTGGGACCACAGATATGCACCACCACACCTGGTTATTGATTTTTTTTTTTTTTTTTTTTTTTGTATTTTTAGTAGAGACAGGTTTCACCATGTTGCCCAGGCTGGTCTTGATCTCCTAAGCTCAAGTGATTTGTGCCCACCACTCCCCCACTAGGCCTCCCAAAGTGCTGAGATTACAGATACAAGCCATCACGCCCAGCCTTCAGGCATTTCTTTATAGCAATTTGAGAATGGACTAATGCAGCCTTACTTACCCATTTCCCATTTAGAAAAAGTACAGCTCACTGCCAACACTCATTTAATTTTACCGAAACACACTCTGAAGTTAAAGTAAATATGACTGATTTTCAATGTGAAAATGAAATATAAAAACATGGCCGGGCGTGGTGGCTCACGCCTGTAATCCCAGCACTTTGGGAGGCCGAGACAGGCGGATCACGAGGTCAGGAGATCGAGACTATCCTGGCTAACACGGTGAAACCCCATCTCTACTAAAAATACAAAAAAAATTAGCCGGGCGTAGTGGTGGGCGCCTGTAGTCCCAGCTACTCGGGAGGCTGAGGCAGGAGAATAGCGTGAACCTGGGAGGCGGAGCTTGCAGTAAGCTGAGATCGTGCCACTGCACTCCAGCCTGGGCGACTGAGCAAGACTCCGTTTCAAAAAAATAAAATAAAATAAAAAAGTTATAATGGGTTGTTAGTTTACTTACTGAGTTTTGAGGAGTCTTTATATAACGTGGATACCCATTATCAGATATATGCTTTGCAAATATTTTCTCCTGGTCTGTGGCTTGTCTTTTTTTCCTCTCAATGTATTTTGAAGAGCAGATGCTTTAAATTTTTGAGGAAGTTCAGTTTATCATTGCAATAGCCCCAAGTTGGAAAGAACCCAAATGTCCATCAACAGGTAATGATGAATAAATAGTGGTACATAGGTACAATGAAATACGGTAATTAAGAGGAATAAACTACTGATGCATGCAACAGTACACCAGATAATCTCAAAATAATTATCGGAGTGAAATAAACCAGACAAAATGAGTGTGTATTATATGATTCTACTTATAGAAAACCCTAAACAAATTCAAAGTCATCAATAGTTTATAGATACAGAAAGCACATCTGTTTGGGGAAAGGTGGCAGGGAAGGGTAAAAGAAAGGATTCTGCGAAAGTGCATGAGGGAACTTTTGGTAGTGAAGGTGTGTTCACTCTCCTGAGTATGGAGGTGGTTTCACGGCATGTACAAACACAAAACTTATCACCTTCGATGCTTGGACTTTGTGCAGTTTATTATTCGTCAAGTACAGCTCTAGAAAGCTGTTAGAAAACAGAATAAGTCTACTTACTAGTCTGTGTTTTTATTAACTTTAGGGGGATTTTCCTTGTTTTTTTTTTTTTTTTTTTTTTTTTTTGAGACAGTTTTACTCTTGTTGCCCAGGCTGGAGTGCAGTGGTGCAGTCTTGGCTCACTGCGACTCCACCTCCTAGGTTCGAGTGATTCTCCTGCCTCAGCTTCCCGAGTAGCTGGGATTACAGGCGCCCACCACCACACCCAGGTAACTTTTGTGTTTTTAGTAGAGATGGGGTTTCACCATGTTGGCCAGGCTGGTTTCGAAATCCTGACCTCAGGTGGTCCACCTGCCTCAGCCTCCCAAAGTGTTGGGATTAGAGGCGTGAACCCCTGCACCCGGCTGCTTGTAAAGTGTTGGGATTAGAGGCGTGAGCCCCTGCACCCGGCTGCTTGTTTCTTACATGTGAGGGAAGCCGCACTAGATATTGACAAAATGCTTGGAGAGGTTGGGGGTGGCAGCCAGGCAGAAGAGGAACACTTGGGGGAAGTATAAAGAACAGGATTTATTTGCCACACAGCAGTCATTCTTGCTCCTGCCCTTTAGCTGTTTATGAAGTGCAAACACATCCTTACAGAGTGTGCACGGTTCCTGGCTTGCTTTTACAAGGCTTTGTTGTTGTTTCTTAATTCCAAAGTATGACATGGATTGGGATTTTTTTTTCCTTACCTCCCTTGTTAAAATAGAAATAAAACAACCATTAGTAATTTTCAGAGGGTTCCATTCTGAAAAATTTATCAGTAGACAATTGAATAATTTTGAGATGGGGTTTTGTCATGTTGGCCAGGTTGGTCTTGAACTCCTGACATCAGGTGATTCACCTGCCTCGGCCTCCCAAAGTGCTGGTATTACAGGCATGAACCATTGCACGCGGCTTTTTTTTTTTTTTTTTTTTTGAGACAAGGTCTCACTCTGTCACCCAGGCTGGAGTGCAGTGGCGCAGGGAATACAGTGGTACACCACCATGCCAGGCTAATTCGAATAAAAAAAATTTTTTGTAGAAACAAAGTCTGACTAAATTGTCCAGGCTGGTCTCAAACTCCTGGGCTCAAGCAATCTGCCTGCCGCAGCCTCCCTAAGTATTGGAATTACAGGCATAAGCCACTGCGCCCAGCATGAAGTACTTTTTACATGTATATATGTGTGTATGTATTATGTAAGTAATATATCTCACATGAGCATATATAAAATATATATACATATTTTATATGTATGTAACATACATTGAAATGTATATACATACAAATGTGTATTAAATATATTTTATGTGTATGTGTATGTATTTAATATGTACTACGTGTTTTAAACATGTATACATAAACATTTGTGTATATAAACAAGGTTTGAAATGTTCAATGTGAATGATAGTAATTAGTGGTGAACCGACTTTAAGATTCTATTTTGAGGCCGGGCGCGGTGGCTCAAGCCTGTAATCCCAGCACTTTGGGAGGCCGAGGCGGGCGGATCACGACGTCAGGAGATCGAGACCATCCTGGCTGACACGGTGAAACCCCGTCTCTACTAAAAAATACAAAAAACTAGCCGGGCGAGGTGGCGGGCGCCTGTAGTCCCAGCTACTGGGGAGGCTGAGGCAGGAGAATGTTGTGAACCCGGGAGGCGGAGCTTGCAGTGAGCTGAGATCCGGCCACTGCACTCCAGCCTGGGCGACAGAGCGAGACTCCGTCTCAAAAAAAAAAAAAAAGATTCTATTTTGAGCTCTGTATTGCTTGAGTTAGGCATACTGCATTTTTGGTAAACAAACATAGTTCTTAGTTACTATGAAGAAGGAGATAAGGGGCAGGAAGTCAACTGAACAGGAAGAAGGGCATTTCCGGAACTGGGAGTTCTCATGGGAATAGTCTGAAGTGGGAGGGGCTTGGTGTGAAACAAAACGAACAAGGAAGCAACACACAAAAAAACCAACAGTGGAACATGAGGGAGTGTTCAGAGATGAGCGGGGAGGGCAGAGAGAGATCCTAATTCGATAGGACCTTGCAGGCTGCCTGAAACATTTAGGACTTCATCCAAGTTTGAGGCAGAGAAGTGTCCTGTCATGAGAAAATCACTATCTTTAAAGTCTAGAGAGGTGACTGCTGTTTTTTTAGAGGTATAGTCACAGGAAAATTATCATTTTTAGTAAACTTGAGAGAACAACAATCCAGAACATATTGGGGTTTCCGCTAAAATGAGCTGTGTTCTTCAGTTCCAATGAACGGCCTCTCGGCAGTCAGTATTTTCGCCCAGGCTAGTATCTGCCGCTGAAGGGGAGTCTGGCCATTGCTTTGGGTCCTGTCACCCTCAGAAGAGGACGTAGATGTACCCATACATGTATATTCTCGTACAACATGGAGATCAAGCTTTGATCAGTTACGAAAGGAGAGTTCCTCATTTAAGATAGGCAGACAGAATGAGAGAGAGAGAAAGGGAGGGGGGTGGGGAGAGAGAGGAATTGGGGCATGGGGAGGGAGGCAGGGAGGGGGTGGGGGAAGGGGGGAGGAAGAGGAAAGGGAGGTAGGGGTGGAGAGGGAGGCAGAGAGAGGGAAGTGGGGCAAGGGGAGGGAGGCAAAGAGGGAGGTGAGTAGTGGGGGACTGGGGAAGGAGGCAGAGAGAGGTGAGAGGGGGTACACAGAAAGGCAGAGAGGGAGGCAGGGAGGCAGAGAGAGGGAAAGAGTGTGAGGGAGGAGGCGGAGATAAAGGGGGAGAGGCAAAGAGAGGTGGAGTGGGAGAAAGACACACACACAGGGAAAGAGTGAGGGGGAAGAGGCAGAGAGAAGTGGAGTGAGGGGAAGAGAGACAGGCCAAAGAGAGAAGAGGGAGGGAGAGGAGAGAGGAAGAAAGAAATGGAGAGAGAAAGAATTGCAGAACCAAGCACAGCTGAATGGAGTTCATATGGAACAGAAGGCAGACAAAAAAGAATAGAGAAGGAAAGAAGACAGGGAAGGAGGGCGGAAAAAGAGAAGAGAAAATGAAGCGAGAAGAGTCAACAGCAGCAGACCTGGGCGAATCCCTCCAGGCTCAGCCTCGCTGTAATTATTTAGCTCAGTGAGTTTAGGCACCAGCATCAGACCCTAGAGGGCTCGGCCAAGACCCTTCACTGTGACCAATTAGTTTCACTGCATCCCCTGCTCTGCCTCAGTCATTTTTCATCACCTCGGGTCATGGGCTTCAGGTTTTCACACCTTGGGTTATTTTTCTATGAAATGGGAGCAGTGATATTTTTTGACCTCATGGGACTGGACTGCATTTTAAAAATGTGCATAATTTACTTGAAGCAAGAATGACAATATATAAAAGAGAATTCTCAATTCAGAGTGAATTTTTTTGCCTTTTCTAATTTGTCAATAAAGATTAACTAAGGCTCCACTTCTGTGTTCAAAAAAGCCCAATTCCAAGTTCAAAGCTGTGGAGGAGACAAAGAAGTAGATATTGAAAAGCGTCCCTTTTCATCAAAATTCACAACTTCTCGTCTTCAAATGACAATGTTAAGAAAATGAAGAGGCAGGCCACAGATTGGAGAATCATAATACATCTCTCTCTCTGTCTTTTTTTTTTTTTTTTGGAAAAGAGAGAGTCTCGCTCTGTCACCCAGGCTGGAGTGCAGTGTGAGATCCTGGCTCAGTGCAACCTCTGCCTCTCAGGTTCAAGCGATTCTCCTGCCTCAGCCTCCCAAGTAGCTGGGATTACAGGTGTGTGCCACCATGCCCAGCTAATTTTTTTTTTTTATTTTTAGTAGAGACAGGGTTTCACCATGTTGGCCAGGCTGGTCTCGAACTCCTGGCCTCAGATGATCCACCCACCTTGGAGTGGAACCCTGTTGTGAACTGTGCGTGCCCGGGATCTAGGTTGTATGCTCCATATGAGAATCTAATGCCTGATGATCTGAGGTAGAACAGTTTCATCCTAGAACCATCCCCTACCACCAACAGTCTGTGGAAAAAGTGTCTTCCACAAAATCAGGCCCTGGTGCAAAAAAGATTGGGGACTGCTGCCCTACAATACTATTCCTAGGTGTTTACCCAAGAGAAATAAATATGTCCACAACAAAGATTTATTTATGAATAGGTAAAGCTGCTTCACTGATAATGGCCCCAAACTGGAAACAAAAATGGCCGCCATCAATTGAATGTCTACACACATTATGCTATGTTCTCACAAGCCGAGAAAAGACAATGAACGGCTGATACAGGAAACGTGGGTGAATCTCAGAAGCATTGTGCTGAGTAAAGGAAGCAGACACAAAATTCTACACTCTGTAAGACTGATTGATATAAAACTCAGAAAAGAGAAATCCAATCCAATTCATAGTGACAAAATAGGTTAGCAGTTTCCTAGGGCTGAGGAGTAGGGGATGTTGCCTGGAAAGGACCAAAAAGGAACTTTTGTGGTGATGGAACGTACCTTGATTGTGGTAATGGTTACACGGATGTGCACATTTGTTAAAACTTACGGAAATGTATAAATTGGGTATATTATTTTATTGTATATAAAGTATACCTCAATAAAACTGATTAAATTTTCTAAAAAAAAAAAAGCTTACATCAAGGGGCTAGCAAGACTAAGAATCATTGCATCCTTAGGGCATTTTATTCCAAATTATATTAATTTGAGGAGGGGGAGAATTTTCTAGTAGGGGATCTTAAAGCCTGTTCTAATATTAACATGCTTTCTATATTAATGTTACCATCAATCATATCTCAATCTATAAAGTGACAAAGATGCTAAGTAAATCAAGCTGCATACCAAGTCCCTCTAGTGACATCTTGACTATTCTTTATAATTTCATCTGCCTTCAGACAAATCAGATTTTGTCCTAAGAGGTACTATTCATAATATTGGTGCCATCGGTTTTACATTTATTGTGTGTACTGGCTAAGAGCAAGGTTTTTTTAAGCTTAAGAGACTCACGTGACATTTGAAAAATATCTGAGATGAAAAATATAGTAGATGAATAATTTCCTTAATCAGTATAATCGCCAGGAAATTGATTATCACAGTTTATAACTGGTTCGTAGGAATATTTTTTTAAGGCCTTGGACTGCTGTCAAATTAAATGTGTTACCAATGATCGTTTATGTTAAAAAAAGAAGAGAATAATCAAAAGCTACTTTTTCATATCCCTTCTGCTCAAATTCCTTCCAACTACTGTCACTCATTCTTTTGTGGAATTTCTTGCCATTACCTTTTCATGACACACTTGAGCTCTGGTGTACCCATAAGAGCAAGAATTGTTGCACAAATGCAGAATGCTCTGGTTATAGCAGAATAACACAGACTTTGCTTATGCAAGAATGACAACATTTCCTTGCTGCCTTGATCTTTGCAAAATGCTTCTTGTCTGGTTCATCCTAGAGGTGCAAGGTTTATAACTCTGTCAACTGATACCTGTGGAAAAGTCTCCTTTAGGTTGTTGTTTTGTTGTTGTTTGTTTTTGTTTTGTCTTTTTGAGATGGAGTCTCACTCTATTGCTCAGGCTGGGGAGCAGTGGGGCAATCTCAGCTCACTGCAACCTCTGCCTCCCAGGTTCAAGCAATTCTCTAACTCAGCCTCCCAAGTAGCTGGGATTACCCACCACCATGCCCGGCTAATTTTTGTATTTTGAGGAGAGATGGGGTTTCACCATGTTGGCTGGCTGGTCTTGAACTCCTGACTTTGTGATCCACCCACCTCAGCCTCCCAAAATGTTGGGGTTACAGATGTGAGCCACCATGCCTGGCCACCTTTGCTGTTAAGATAAATCTAGTTGCAGGGGAATCTAGGCATCTCATTTTCCACTTTGTTTTTATTTGTCATTATTAGGGAAACTAAATGATAAGGATGATTTAAAAGTCTTCCAGAGTTAACCAATGCCAATTGCCTGCCTGATGTGGACAGTGAGATTTTTTGGTCTGATGTCTACCTTCTGGCATCTCATTTTGGATCATCTTCAGTAACAGGCTTCATTCTTGCTTGAGCCATCCCCATTGCACCCTTAGAAGGAAAACAACCGGCCGGGCGCGGCGGCTCACGCCTGTAATCCTAGAGCTTTGGGAGGCCGAGGCCGGCGGATCACGACGTCAGGAGATCGAGACCATCCTGGCTAAGACAGTGAAACCCTGTCTCTACTAAAAATACAAAAAATTAGCCAGGCGTGGTTGTGGGCACCTGTAGTCCCAGCTGCTTAGGAGGCTGAGGCAGGAGAATGGCGTGAACCTGGGAGGCGGAGCTTGCAGTGAGCAGAGACCACACCACTACACTCCAGCCTGGGCGACCGAGCAAGACTCCATCTCAAAAAACAAACAAACAAACAAACAAAACAGAAAAAAAGAAAAGGAACCAACCAACAAGATCTGTTGTGTAATAGGCACTGTAGAACAAGTTTTAATAGGCACTGTAGAATGAGTTTTAACAGGCACTGTAGAACAAGTTTTAATAGGCACTGTAGAACGAGTTTTAATTCTCCAAACCTCCCTACAAGGTAGCGATTAATTCTTGTCATTTCCATTTTTGCAGAAAACAAAACAAACTAAGATAGGTCATGTCATTTCCCCAAGGACACACAGCTAATGATTAAAAAAGGTAGGAGTCAAATGTAATTTGTCTGACTTCACAGTCACCAAAGTGTACTACTTCTCTTATTGGAAACCTTGGTGCCTATTTATTCAGACATCAAAGACAGTCCAACTCTGTTCAGTGGGAGGGAGATTTCGCACAGAGAATAAGGATAGACTCAACCCAAAACCAAAAGTCAATCTGGTAGAGAGTAGAAAGATAATTACCAGAGGCTGGGAAGGGTAGCAGGGGGTAGGGAGAAGTGGGGATAGTTAACAGCTACAAGTAAACCCTGAAAGAATTAATAATACCTTAGTATTTGATAGCACAACAGGGAGACTGTAGTCAAAATAATTTAATTGTGCATTTAAAAATAACTGAAAGAGTATAATTGGGTTATTTATAACACAAAGGACAAATGTTTGTGGGGATGGGTACCCCATCTTCCATGGTGTGATTATTAAACATTACATGCCTGGATCAAAAGATCTCGTGTACCCCATAAATATATATACCTATGTACTCACAGTTTTTTTAAAAAGTCAATTTGGGATATAATTTTGAGCTTATACTGCAAGAAAATTAAAATAAGAATAGTAGTTGCACATGTGAATCCTTTACTAAAACTCTATAATAATTTTCAACAATTTTGATCCAAATAAATTCATTTTTAAGAGCTAATCAGACAACATTTGGAGGGCAGATAGATAGTATCTTACAAAATTTAGATTGTACATTTTTGACCCAGTATTTCCACTTCTCAGATCTGTCTTACAGTAAAACTTGCTCAAGTATTGAAATATGTGTGTACAGAAACATTCTTGGCAAAAGCGATTGTCGGAGCAAAAACAGAAAGAATCCAACAAGCCATAATTGGAGATTGGTTAAGAATCTTTTGCTACATTTATTCAATGGCATTACAATGTAAATTTAAAAGAAAGAGATAGTGTTCTACCATGTCGGAAGCTATCCAAAATATATTATATAGAGACATATATGATGCATAACAATATGTATGCTATTTTTGTAAAAATAAAAAGATATATTTGCATATGCATAGAAAAACCAGGAAAGATACAGGCTAATTGTTAACAAGGGTTATCTCTATAGGAAAATATTCATGAGATGAATATAAGGTAGGAGGATAATATTTTGTCATCTTATGCACTCTTAGATGTCTGCAATAAAAATGTGTGTGTGTGTTTTAAATAAAAGCAAAGTAGGCCAGGCACAGTGGCTCATGCCTATAATACCAGCACTGTGGAAGGCTGAGGCAGGCGGATCACTTTGAGTTCACAAGTTCAAGGCCAGCATGGGCAACATGGCAAAACCCCATCTCTAATAAAAGTACAAACAAACAAAAAAATTAGGCGTGGCAGCACACACTTGTGGTCCCAGCTACTCAGGAGGCTTGAGCCTGGGAGGCAGAGGCTGCCGTGAGCTGTGATCACGCCACTGCATTCCAGCCTGGGGGACAGAATGAGACTCTGTTTCAAAAAAGTAAAAATAATAAATAAAAGCAAAGTAGGCCAGGTGAGGTGGCTCACACCTGTAATCCTAGCACTTTGGAAGGCCGAGGCAGGCAGATCACTTGCTGCCAGGGATTTGAGACAAGCCTGGCCAACACGATGAAACCCCATCTCTACTAAAAATAAGAAAATCAGCCAGGTGTGGTGGCATGGGCATGTAATTCCAGCTATTCAGGAGGCTGAGGCAGGAGAATCGCTTGAACCCGGGAGGTAGAGGTTGCAGTGAGCTGAAATTGTGTCACAGCACTTCAACCTGGGCAACAGAGTGAGACTCCGTCTCTAAATAAATAAATAAATGCAAAGTATTTGAACATATAATGCTCTTTACATTTTTAGAATATATTCAGGTATATGTACTCATTGTTTAATTTTCATTTTAATTTTTTCATTTCAAAAGCTTTAAGGGTATAAGTGGTTTTTGGTTCCATGGATCAATTGTAGAGTGGTGAAGTCTGAGATTGTAGTGTACCCGTCACTCAAGTCATATACGTTGTACCCAATATGGAGATTTTTTGTCCTTCCTACTCCTCCCACCCTCCCTGTATATTCATTTTTAAAAACTGAATGAATAAATCAAGATATTAACAGTGGTTATCCCTGGAGGGTGAGACCAAGATTTATTTTTAATTTTGTGCTGTATGTTTTTATATTTAAAAGTTTTCCCTCGTGAATGTAGATTGATTTTAGAGTCATAATAAACTATATGAGTCCCTGGGGAGAAATATTCTCCTATCTGGGACTTGGCTCTATCAACATCCCAAATAGACTGAGAGAGTAGGATGATTTAGCTTGTTGGGCAAAACAACATATTTACAACTTAAAATACTTGGTTCTACCAAACAAAACAGTGTTTTGGTTTTCTGAACACACATAGGTATGTTCTTGTGTCTCGAATGGCTTGGAAATATCAGTTCCCAAGGCCTGTATCAGTTGTCCTGTAACAGTCGTTAAGCTCTTGACTGCAAGTAACAGAAGTTCCAACAAAATGTGGCTTAAATAATAATATTATCTCATATTAGAAAAACATCTCAAGATGGTTCTAGAGTGGGTTAATTCAGTGACTCAGTGTCATCATGAGAGACCCAGAATTTTTCTTTCAACCCTGATTTGCTTGGGAATATACTAAAACCAGTCCATCAGCAAGGACTAATCTACAAGAGTGAATAGTAGACAATATGGTTGCATAGGAGAATTAGGATAGGATTGGAAATACAAATGTATTTAGATACAAAAAGATATAGGTCACTGTGAAGCTGGAACTGTCCTGATGAGTATGTGTAAGGGAGCTGGCTTCCCTGCACTGTAAGGATTGATTTCATGGGGGACAGATTGGATTCAAGGAAACAAATTGGGAAGATATAACAGTGTCCTTGGCAGCTAGGGGACTGAATTAGGTGGTGATAAGGGGAACAGAAGGGAGTGGTAAGATGAGATGAATTTTATAGGGAACATGGACAGAACTTGGCTAGATATGGAGGGGAAAAGATGGGAATAATTAGTAGATAAAGTTTTCATTCTTGGTGGCCTCAAGGATGTGAATAAAAGTGACAAGATTTGGGGTACAACAATTTTTATTCACAGGTGATCGTGGGTTTTTTCATAACCATGTTGAAATAGAGATCACAATGAGACATTCCAGTAGAAATGACCACTAGGCACCTGTAATCCCAGCTACTCAGGAGGCTGAGGCAGGAGAATCACTTGAACCCAGGAGGCAGAGGTTGCAGTAAGCTGAGATTGCACCACTGCACTCCAGTCTGGGTGACAGAGCAAGACTCTCAAAGAAAAGAAATGACCACTAGGCACTTGGAGATAAAGACCAGCCTTTTAAGATAATCATTCCACATTTACCAGTTCCAAATGTGGAGATATGACCTCAAAACAGTGTGAATACTTTCTCCACAACTACAACTTGCACAAAGTACAAAGGTCATAAACTCACAAACTTAAAAAAATATGTATGTGTGGTTCAGTCCACAGGCACAATATGTTTCCAATCCTATTAATTTCTCATTTAGCCATTCCCTCCTGAAGAGGATATAGGATATGGGCTAAGAAGATTATTTCTCTGCGGAGTTCATTTTATGTTTTCAGATACCATCATCATCCAGGAGGATTGATTTATTGCCAAATTAAAGTTGAGCTATATTGGGTGTTGCACAGAGAGAACAGCACAGATATGGTCTCTGGCTTTGAGACTCTTACTTATACAAATGGGTGAAGTATTCACAGGCAGAATAAATAAAATTCTAAACAATGGACAAGTAGGAAGTATGCACATCGTGTACAGGTTGAAAGTATTGGAGAGGAGAATGAAGAGAGAGTATTAGAGAATTACAGAGAACATTCCATAATTATACAAAATGGTAAAAAAGGCAGTGCAGTGTGAGAATAAGGTGGTCATGGGACCCCCGCCCTGTCACTGAATCACTGAACTATTGCATGGTCTTCAGCAAATCAGTTAAATTCATGGAGTTTTCATCTCTCCATCTGCCAAACACCACTGGCATCTGTTTGAGGAGAAATTTACCTGTTTGCTTATTCAACAAACACTGACTGAATTTCCTCCATATCACAGTCCCTGTGGTTGGATCTAGAAATGTAAAAATGAGCATAACATAACCCTTACCTTTGGAGAAAGTTAGTAAAAAACATTTACTAGGAGGGAAATGTATCAGTTGGTATGCTCTTGACTGCAAGTAACAGAAGTTCCAACAAAATGTGGCTTAAATATTATTATCTTGCATTAAACAGTCTTAAGATATAGAGGGTTCTAGAGTTGGTTGATTCAGTGGCCCAGTGTCATCATGAGAGACTCAGATTTTTCTGTCTTTCAACCCTGATAGGTTCAGTATGTTGGCTTGTCTTCACACTTGTGGATAAAAATGGCTGCCACAGCTCCAGCCATCAAATCCTGATGCAACTGAAGATTGAAACTGTGAGGATTAATAGAAGTGATGCATATACAATGCATAGTTTTTGGCACCTAGAAATTGCTTAATGGATTTTAGCTTTCATTTACTTTTGATATTATCTGATACTATCTTGCTCTAAAGAAATTTCTTTTATTGGATTGCTAGAGCTTCCATAACAAAGTGTTATGGTTTGGCTGTGTCTCCACCCAAATCTCATCTTGAATTGTAGTTCCCATAATCCCTACATGTTGTGGGAGGGACCAGGTGGAAACAATTTAATCATGAGGGTGGTTACTCATGCTGTTCCCATATAGTTCTTATGAGATCAGATGGTTTTATAAGAGGCTATTCCCCTTTTGCTCAGCACTTCTTGCTGCCACCATGTGAAGAAGGATGTGTTTGCTTTCATTTTTGCCATGATTGTAAGTTTCCTGAGGCCTCTCCGGCCTTGCAGAACTGTAAGTCAATTAAACCTCTTTCCTTTGTAAATTACTCAGTCTCGGGTATGTCATTATTAGCAGAGTGAGAACAGATTAATACAAAAGTCTCAAAAACTGAGTGGCTTAAGCAATAAAAATTTATTATCTCATAGTTCTGGAGGCTATAAGTCTGAGATCAAGGTGATGGCAGGGTTAGTTCTGTCGGAGGGCTGAGTAGGAAGGATCTGTCTTAACCTCTCTCTGGCTTTAGATTCATCTTCTCCCTGTGTCTCTTCCCATTATCTTCTCTATTTGTATGTCTCTCTTTTTAATAACATTAAAAAAATAAGAACATCAGTCATATTGGATCAGTTGCTCACCTTATTCCATTATGACTTTATCTTAACTAAATATATCTGCAGTTACCGTATTTCCAAATAAGGTCACATTATAAAGTTCCAGTGCTGAGGACTTCAACATATGAATTTTTGGGGAGGCATAATTCACCCTAAGAGCACTACTCATTTATGTGCTTTAGTTCACGTGTCTGTTTACTCAAGATTTTAAAAAAGATTTTAAAATAATCTTTCCAGAGAGAGAAAATAGGTGAGGAAATAAGAACTTGGCCAAGTGTTCAGTGTACTGGGTCTCCTTTCTATGTAGCACATTCCCTTTCTCTGACTACGGGTGGATTTCTGATCCACTTGGAGGTGAAGGCTGTTGTGGAAATTGTGCATATACTGAGCTATTTCTATAAATAATTAAGTTATCTTCCTTGGTTTTGTTTCTGTCACTCTTTTCCCTTCTGACTTCATTTCACTTATTTTCTTGCTCTTTTTAAGAAAAAGGGGGAAAATCCTATTGTATGTATTTGCATTTCTTCCCACAATGGGGGAAAATACCAATGGCCAGGAGCTTGTGAGTGCATTTTTGTCTTGTTGCCATCCTTTTCTTCTATGAGAGACTGTGGCTGGAAGTTGGCCATGGTTTATGTAGTCCACCAACCAAAGCAAAACATACCTTTTACCAACTTTCAGGCTCTTCTGGATGCAGGAAGGATTTGTAAGCTATGAAAAGTTGAGTGAGCACTCTCGGCTGCTTTTGGGAAACACAAAGATCATCTGGATGGTCATTTAGGACCACAGTCACTCTGCCCCTGGCCTGGAGGGAAACTGGAGGGGAGGGAGCCCTGGGAGCTAGAAAGAGATGGAAACTGAGAGGAGACCTAACAAAGACTCCTGGTCATCAGGTGGATTGCAGCCTTCTTCATTATGCCAAGCTGAGAAGCTGTCTGGTCTTGGCTTCTTCATTTACCCCAGCTCCTGGCTACCTTCCTCTTCCTTTGTCTTTCTCATCCACCAGACCTGTTACTGTTTGTGAACTGAAGCTTTTTAATTTTGTAACTCAGAGCCCTCCAACCCAGAGCCATTTCCACCAGTGCACACTGGCACTTTACACCCACTCGGTGGGATGGAGAACTTGGCACCTACCCTGCTGTTGGATAAAAATGATCAGGTTGGTTCACGGTGATTACTCACAGATGCTTGATTCACGGTGATATGAACAATTTTTAATTTCAAACTAAGCTGTCTGAAAACCAAATTAAAGACTTTTCGTTTCTTTTTTAATGCTTACCATTAATATTTTTAAAGGAGAAAATGAAAAAAAAAAAGTTTTAACATCTCCAACAGTGTGTTCCATGAGTTTCCTGGTGGGAGGTGATAAAGGCATTTTTTTAACCGACTAAAAATGGTTAGCCACAACACCATGAAAATATCTCAGAATGTTTTAAAATGAAAAAATTCTGTGACATGGAAATAGCAATTTAGAGGGGGCCCAGGGGTTGATGGCAGCTTTGAATGGCTGATTTGATTCTTCTCTGAACCTCATGATTTCCACACCAATTTCCATCTACTTCAAAAAAGCAAGCCTCCTGAGATACAGGGCAGGGGGGAGGGGGGAAACAGGGGGACCATTTGTTATTTTGGACACAGATGATTCCAACTGAGGAAGGACATTAAAATGTTTCAAGAAACAGCCTTTGAAATACAGCAAGAGGTTCACATCTATAACAGACTCTTCCGTAATGTCAACCCCCTCCACCCAGTGCAGAACCCTTTTGTGACTCTGCAAGCTTCAGAGCTCACTCCCTAGGCACCTTTGAAGCAGTGGAATTTAGCTAGAGCCTGTACCAATGCTTAACAACTCTTGCGCCACACACAGATCTAAGCATAAAATTATGGTAGACAACATCATTCTCAAAACTTCTGCCATGTTAAACTTTTCTGTTGAAAAGAGGGCGGAAGTATATTTCCAGAGGGAGGAGGATGAACACCCTTAAGAGGAGGATTTCAATTGATCTGACTGGAAAACAAACAAAAAACTTTAACCAAATTTACATGTCCAAAATAGAGACGTGATGAAGGCAGTTTAGGATTGTTTGTCTTTACTTCAAATAATACTGAAAATGTGACTCCCATCATTCTGGTTGTCAATGACCCAGATTATTTTATTGTCATGCAGATTTTTCACAACAATTTTTCTGCTACCCTCACCTACCTCCTCCATGTTATTCTGGCAGTTCTAAGATTTTGATGCCCATGAACAAGGCTACCCCCAAGGGCTATCCCTTGAACATCTTTCTAGATAATTAGTTATTCTGGGGATTCCTTATTTTTTATGGATTCAAGCTCCCTCTTAGGGAGAGCGGCTTGGGGCTTGTATCCTTATTTTAGAGGAGATTGAGGGTTTATAGGGGTGAGAGAGAGCAGGGGAGGAGAAGATGTAACGGGATGCTGCTGTCCATTTCATACAGGTTTAATGTTTGTCCCACCCTGGGTGAATGAAAAAGACCAATGGGTGGAGATATGTAAACATACAACTTAGCACTGCCATATTATTCTGGGGTTATTTGAATTTAGCTGAAACAATGTGTAAGGAGCCAGAACATATCAGAGACCAGGTCAAATAATAGTTAGTTCTCTTTCTTTATCTTCTGGCTCTTTGTTAGCTTGGGAGAGAAATCTAGTTCCAAATGAACGGAATGGTCTACAAGAAAACTGCTGGACATATATGTGTCTGCTGAGGGGATTGAGATGGATTTTTAACTCAAATATAGTTCTCTGCTTCAGGCAGTCTTCAAAAGCTGTAGGAAACCACCAGCTCTGTTTCACTAGCCCTTCAGTTTACTTGATCTTTCTCATTGGTTTTGAACAAAATACGCTCCTCTTTGCATGAGCTCTTACTGTGCCTTTCTGAGATAATTAACGAAAGGGGGTTGTTTTGGATCTTTTGGGTTGTATTTTCATCCCGACCTCAATCAGTCTCTGACATTATCCAAATAAACATCTTGTCATATCACAGTCCAGATATCAGGGCTTTTGCCATGTGGACTTTGGGTCAGCTTGACTTGACCCTGGTGGTTTGCCTTCAAATCCAGAGGTTGGGCTGAGTGTTTTGCACTGTGGCAAAATAACCATTATGCCACATTCTTAGGTTGCTGACACTTTGCTGTTGGTAACTCCATGCAGTCTCCAAATAGCAAATCTCCTAAATCACTCAACTCCTCATAAAAGAGACAAAAGCTACAGATACTGTCATTCCCACTTTTCAGATGAGGAGTGAGGTACATATATATATATATATATGTGTGTGTGTGTGTGTATTTGTGTGTGTATATATACATATTACGTATATATTAGATAGATAGATAGATTGATTGATTCATGCGTCCCTGTGGGTGGTCCCAGCTACTTGGGAGGCTGAGGTGGTAAAATCACTTGGGCCCGGAAGGTCAAAGCTATTGTGAGCCATGATCACGCCACTGCACTCCAGTCTGGGTGACAGAGTGAGACCCTGTCTCAAAAAGAAAATGAAAAAAAATGAAATTCTGAGGATAGACCACATTAGCATACATTTCGTTGGTTTGTTTCTATTCTTCTTTGGTATTTTACTGAGATGATTCTTTAATGATGTCTGGATGTCCAGATTCTTGTCTTGATTTTGCCACTAATCTGCTGTGAGACTTGAATTTCTGGGATCACTCAACTTGTCTCTGTGCTTCTATTTTCTCATCAGCCAAATAAAGGGACTGAACAAGATGTTCTCTGGAAGCCTTGCCTGAGCACATCCTTCAAGGTTCTCTGACATCCAGTTTTCAGACTATGCTCTTTGTATAAGAGGAGGAGGGGGATGTGGATAAGATGATGACAGTTTTTTTTTTTCCCCCAAAACTTTGATTAAACAAAATTGGCTGAGTAGGAAACTTATATCTATCTACTCTTGTCTCCATATATAATGGCATAAGTTGCTAACTATATGCAAGGAAGCATTTCTTGGGAAAATGTGAAAAATGTAAATGTGGTAAGAACTCTTTTTTAATGTGTACATATGATCTCTATAAAGTTGGTGATCTCTGTTCTCTTGCAGTCAGAAATCATGTAGAAAAAGAAATCAATGAATAGCTAGGAGGGCTGTATTAGTGCCCTTGAAGAGTAAAATGGCAAAATTAAAAGTTGTCTTATAACAGGAATGTCATTATCTGATTCAGTGTGACGATCTGGTGCCTGGACTCGCACTAGTGTCACTGTAGAGCTCTGATTTTCTGACAGTTTGTTAAATGTTGGTGCACTGGTGAACTCAATTTGTGCTAATTGCTCTTCATGGTGAAAAGAAGTTTATTACCCTTTTAAAAAGTTAGCAGTCAAAACCAATAACCAGATTAAACGCCATCTTCCCAGTTCTTGGTTTTCTACAAGAATGGAAATGGGTATGGATATACCATTGTGTGGAATAGAATGGCTGCCATTTTGCTATTTAAGGCCTGTAAAATCAATGCTGGTCTTGTACACCTTGGTCTCCATGCAGCAAAATGACCTGACACAGCTCATCACCCAGGGGCTCCTGTGCCAAGACAGTCTGATACATCTATTCTCCACCTCTCCCAAGTGGTCTTTTAAATAACTACATGGGATCATATGGATTCTCTTCTTCAAATCCTTCAGTGAGTTCCCTTTGGGTTTGTAAGCAAATCCAACCTCCATAAGATGGCTGGAAGAGCCCTGTGTCTGTTCACTGCTGTGTCGCTGGTGCTGGGAACAGCAGGAGGCATGGAGTAGGTGCCCAGTGAATGCTTGTTGAATGAATAGAGATCCTGTAAGATCTTGTCCCTGTTTTCTCTTTCCTACCTCTTCACTCTGCTCTGGCCACGCCAACCTTCTTCCAGTTAGAGAAACAGACTACGCTCCTGTTCTGCTCAAGAGCTTCATCATGCCACTAACTTCCTTCTTCTTGTCTAGTTAACTTCTGCTTTCTTTCAGATAACTCATAATTTCCTCAACAGTTTTCCAAGATGCTCTGATCTTACGTGGTCCCTTCTATTATTCATTCTTATAGTGCCAAATTCTTCTCTTTCAGATAAGCATCCAATTTTGAATGACGCAATTATTTTGTGAATATTAGTTTATAGTTTCTTCCATTAGACTAGGCTATTAAGTTCCACAAGGGCAGAGATCGTGTCTGCTTCATTTAAAACTGTATGCTCAAGACATGGAATCAACCTAAATGTTCATCAGTGGAAGACTGGATAAAGAAAACCTGGTACACATACACCATCGAATTCTGCACAGCCATGAAAAAGAATGAGATCATGTCCTTTGCACAAACATGGATGGAGCTGGAGGCCATTATTCTTAGCAAACTAACGCAGGAACAGAAAACCAAATCCAGCATGTTCTCACTTACAAGTGGGAGCTAAATGATGAGAACTCATGGACACAGACACTGGGGCCTGCCCGAGGTGGGAGGAGGGAGAGGATCAGAAAAAATAACTAATGGGTACGAGGCTTAGTACCTGGGTGGTGAAATAATCTGTACCACAAACCCCGTGACAAGAGCTTACCTATGTAACAAACCTGCACATGTCCCCCTGCACCTAAAAGTTAAAACAAAACAAAACAAAACAAAAGTGACTGTGTGTTCCATAATTAGTACAGTATAGACATGTAATAAGCACCCAATAAGTATTTATTTTAAAAATATTTTAGAGGGCTGGGTGTAGTCACTCACACCTGTAATCCCAGCACTTTGGGAGGCAGAGGTGAGTTGATCACGAGGTCAGCAGTTCGAGACCAGGTCAGCCAACATGGTGAAACCATGTTCCTACTAAAAATATAAAAAATGAGCTGGCATGGTGGTGTGCCCCTATAATTTCAGTTACTGGGGAGGCTGAGGCAGGAGAATCGCTTGAACCCAGGAGGTGGAGGTTGCAGTGACCCGAGATTGCGCCATTGCACTCCAGCTTGGGCAACAGAACAAGACTCCATCTCGAAAAAAATGTGTGTGTGTGTGTGTGTATTTTATATATACATATATTTTAGAGAAACCATTGCCATATTAAAAACAAATTTTATTCTAAATATTTCATATACATACACATTGATGATTATTACAATGATGATTGTCGCACTGATGCTTTTTTAAAAAGGGTATACAGTAAAAATAAGTCTTCATTTTCTATCCCCAGATGCAACCTCTTACATTGCTTAGATCTCATTCTCGAGATAATCTATGAATATATAAGCATATATTTCACATATGTTCAACAAATAGTCTTTTGATGAATGAATTCATGAATCGCTCTTATTGCAAACCCATCGTGAAAGTTTTTCATGGGGGCAATTGGATGAGAGCTTCTCATTCTGTTCATAAAACGGTGTTGAGTAAGCCTTACCTAGGCAACAACAACAGAAACCCCATAATTTAGCAGCTCAGGGGAAAAAAAACACCTTTTCATATTGAATCTTCTTGTCTTTGTTTATAGCTCTGGATCAGAAAATCAACATGATTACAGAATGTCACCCAACTCCTACAAAGAAAAGATAGGTCTTTAATGAGGTAGCCAAAAAGTTTTTCTTTCCACAAAAGAGATAAGTCTGTTCTTAGACTCTATTTTAGCAACAGAAGCTACCTGATGAGACAGGAATCCTTCAGGTTTGGTTTGGTTTTGTTTTCCCGAGACAGAGTCTCCCTCTGTTGCCCAAGCAGCAGTGCAATGGCACAATCTTGGCTCACTACAGCTTCTGCCTCCGGGGCTCAAGTGATTCTCCTGCCTCAGCCTCCCGAGCGTTTGAGATTACAAGTATCTGCTACCATGCCTGGCTGATTTTTGTATTTTTAGTACAGACAGGGTTTTGCCATGTTGGCCAGGCCAGTCACCAACACCTGACCTCAGGTGATCTGCCCGCCTTGGCCTTGCAAAGTGCTGGGATTACAGGCGTGAGACATGGCGCCTGGCCCCATTTGGGTTCTTAAATGGGGAGCCAGAAACGCAAGGCTGGGGTAGGGAATGTCCCGAAGGCACTCTGGGGGGTTCGCTGCCCAGGCTGATTTGCCGCATCCAAGGAAGTTGGTGACACACAGTTTTGTGCCTGCCAACAACGGAATGCAGAGCCAGACAGCCCCGGTTTGCTCTGGCTTCTCTGTTCTCAGTACAGGGGCAACCACCGCAGGCAACATTTCATGTCACAGCGTCTGCTCTGAGCTCATTCTGGGTGCCTGTATTTGCTTCCTAGGTGCGCTATAGCCAAGGACCACCAATGTGGTGGCTTAAACTCCAGAAACGTGTTATCTTACATTTCTGGAGGTAAGAGGTCTGAAAATCAAGGTGTCAGGAAGACCACGATCCCCCTGAAGGCTTTCCTAGGCTCTCTCGGCTGATTACTGTATCCCTCCAATCTCTGCCTCTTTCATCACATGGCCTCTTCCCTGCATGTCCCTGTGTTGGCACACAGCCTTCTCATAAGGACACTGTCATTGGATTTTGAGCTCACCCTAATCCAGAATAACCTCATTTGAACATCGCTAACTGTATCTGCAAAGACTATTTCTAAATAAGGTCACATTCTGATAGTTCTGGTGGACATGAATCTTTGGGGGACACTCTTCAATCCAGAACAGTGTCCAAGGCAGGCAAGTGTGACCAACTCTCTGTGGGGTCTTCCCAGTCGGCAGGGATACCAGTATCTTTTACACACCTGAGATTTAAACAACTACTTTCTCATACCATTTTTTTTTTTTTGAGCTAGGGTCTTGCTCTGTTACCCAGACTGAAGGGCAGTGGTGTGATCATAGCTTGCTGCAGCTTGGAACTACTGAGGGCAAGAAATCCTCCAGCCCCAGCCTACCTAGTGATGTAGTTAACATCACTAACTACAACTGCAAAGACTATTTTAAAATATTTAATATTCGTGTCTTTGTAGAGCTCTGATTTTATGAGTTTGTTAAACATCGGTGCAATGGTGAACTCAATTTGTGCTAATTGCTCTTCATGGTGAAGAGTAATGTGAAAGAATACAAGCCACTGCTTTGGTGGTAGTTGAATATAGTGTGCCTAGGAAACAAGTAGCTAGGACTACAAGTGCTTGCCATCAGGCCTGGCTAATTTTTAGGATGTTTTTTGTAGGCCTGGTGTGGTGGCTGCTCACGCCTCTAATCCCAGCACCTTGCGGACCCAAGACACGTGGATCACCTGAGGTCAGAGGTTCAAGACCAGCCTGGCCAACATGGCCAAACCCCATCTCTACTAAAAATACAAAATATTAGCTGGGTGTGGTGGCGCATGCCTGTAATCCCAGCTACTCAGGAGGCTGAGGCAGCAGAATCACTTGAACCCCGGAGGCAGAGGTTGTAGTGAGCAGAGATCGCCCCACTGCACCCCAGTTTGGGTAACAGACCAAGACTGTGTCTCAAAAACAAAAAACAAAAAAATTTTTGTAGACAGTGTCTCCCTGTGTTGCCCAGACTGGTCTCAAACTCCTGGCCTCAAGAGATCCTCCCACCTTGGCCTCCTGAAGTGCTGGAATTACAGACATGAGCCATCATGCCTGGCCTCGTGTCTTTATGGCCTTTCATTCAAATCCTTCCAGTTACTGATCCTAACCAGCCACAGCAAAGCTCCGTCTCACACTGGAGCTGCTAAATGGTTTGATGGTCTGGATCTTAGACCCAGCCTTCCTTAATGAAAATACTGGGTTTCGCAGCTGCATTGTGCACGGTGAGTTAAAAAGTGGCTCTTTGTTAAAATCCTGATTGCACAATGACAAATACAGCAGCCCACACAAACAGCGAGATTGTCCACCTGGTGTGGCAGGGCTATTTTGGGTGGTGCTCTGGGGGAGTTATGAATGGATTGTGCTTCTTTCCCTGCTTTCAGCTATTAGTCAGTGGGAAAGCTTTCTTCCTGAGGCAGGAAGGAGTCAGTTTTGCTGACAACATCTGTACACTGGAAATGGCAGTGTCAGTGTGCTGGGCAGTAGATGTATCCAGAGGACTCTGTCTCCAGAGACAGATAAAGTGGGTCCTGTGAATGCGGACAGGGAGGCTTCCTGGGGTGGATGTTGGGGGCAACACAATTCTTAACTCCAGGGAGCTGTGTGTATGTCAGCTGTGTAACTGAAGGCTTGTCGATTCTAAGGAGGGTCTCACACAGCCCCTAAGTAACTGGAGATGAGCAATTCTAATTACAAGTCTTTTCTGATAATGCTATATTCTTATCCAACCCTGATTGCTTAATTCACTCCTAATTGCTGGGTCTGAAAACTTATTAGAGATATTGGCTGACTCTTATATCCCATTACGGGACACGGTCTCTCCATTTATGAAGGAGTATAAATGCTTAGGGAAAAACATCAATAGGGCATTAGAAATATCCAGTGGAAACAGAACGTGCATGAAATAATGTTTGAATGTCCAAGGTTTCAGGTACTACACTAGCTGTGAGACCAGGATGGATGAGATGGGATCTCTCTTCAGTCTCTGATTTTTTTTCCTTTTCTTCCTTCCCTCCTTCCCTTCCTTCCTTCCCTCCTTCCCTTCCTTCCTTCCCTTCCTTCCTTCCCTTCCTTCCTTCCCTGCTTCCCTTCCCTCCTTCCCTTCCCTCCTTCCCTTCCTTCCTTCCCTGCTTCCCTTCCCTCTTTTCCTCCCCTCCCCTCCCTTCATTCCCTTCCCTCTCCTCCCCTCCCTTCATTCCCTTTCCTTCCCTTTCCTTCCCTTTCCTTCCCTTTCCTTCCCTTTCCTTCCCTTTCCTTCCCTTTCCTTCCCTTTCCTTCCCCCTTTCCTTCCCCCTTCCTTCCCCTCCCCTCCCCCTCCCTTCCCTTTCCCCCTCCTTCCCCTCCCCTCCCTTCCCCCTTCCTTCCCCTCCCCTCCCTTCCCCCTTCTTTCCCCTCCCCTCCCTTCCCCCCTCCTTCCCCTCCCTTCCCCCTCCTTCCCCTCCCTTCCCCCCTCCTTCCCCTCCCCTGCCTTCCCCCCTCCTTCCCTCCCCTCCCCTCCCCTTCTCTTCTCTTTCCTTCCCTTCCTTTCCTTCTTTTATAGGGTCTCACCGTGTCACCCAGGCTGGAGTGCAGTGGCAAGATCACAGCTCACTGCAGTTTTGATCTCTAGGCTCAGGTGATTCTCCCACCTCTCTTCCCGAGTAGCTGGGACCACAGGCATGCACCACCACATCTGGCTAATTAAAAAAAGGGTTTGCTTTTTTTTTTTTTTTTTTGTAGCAACAGGGTTTCACTGTGTTGCCCAGGCTTGTCTCTAACTCCTGAGTTCAAGTGATCCTCCCACCGTGGTCTCCCCAAGTGCTAGGATTACAGATGTTGAGCCACCTCACCCAGCCCTGTCTCTGATTGAATGACTAAAAACAAAGTCTCCAGGTGATCTGATCATGCCAACCCAAACCTGCTTCAAAATGAAACCCAAAGCCACTTTCTACCTATTTCAGGAAGCGCTGCTCTTTGGGTGGGTCATATGAGGGAATCCCCTTTGGAGTAAAATAGTTCATTGATAGGACAGTGTGGGAAGTGAATTTCTGGATGAGACGGGGAAAGGGCAAACTTATTCTCAGAAGTGAGGCTCATCTGCTTTGCTCGATCCATCACTGAACCATCAGAGAGATGCTGTTGCCTGACCAAGCATGGGGAACAGAGACAGCAGAAACCAAAGGTCTGTCATTTATAGAAATGAGGTAAAGCTGTCATCGTGCAGTAACTTAAATGTGTTAATAAAATGAACGCTTCAGGAGCTCAAAAGCAGAAACTCCAATTTAAGAGGTCATGGGAAGGAAAACTGCTGCCTTTGGATAGGCCAAGGGAGTCTTGATTGACAGCAGAGTGTGATGTGGGATTGAGGAAAGGACATTAGCTCTAGAGTCACATGCATGTTCTTCTGCATCCTTCCTCTGCCACTTGCCAGCTGTGGGCTCTTGCAGGAAGTTCCTTAATTGCTCGGAGGTCAAATTTCCCACAAAGTGAGGATGTCCATTGAGTGAGAATGAAAGGAAACAAAGTTCCTGATACATGAACAGGCTTCAATCAATGAGTGCTATTATTAGTAGAAGAAAATAGATTAAGGGGGAAACTTAACAGTGGCAAATCACCACATTCTATTGTGTATGAAATAAGCATGTGGTAAGAAAGAGGAACATGTTTATGCAGTCTTAACTGAAACATGATGTTAGAGACCAGGAATCTCCCAAAGCTGTTATTGATGGGAAGATCAATTATAAAAATAAGGACACACCATATATGGTAGGATCACATGATACTATAAATAGATACACACATGATTAATGCCTGATTTCAGGTCATAAAACGTCCAGAGAACAGAGACTTGTCACTTTACTTGCCAGTTCTGCTGCTTCTAAACATCTGAATTGACTCACATTGACAAGGGCAGTTTGGATTTCACCTTTGACACGAACCCTTCTTCTGGGTTCATACAGGTAAATTGGGGTGCCAGCCCTTTCTGGTTTTGTTACTGAAGAAATTGATGGTTGTTTGAGGAAGGCTAAATGGTCAGGTATGAAACAATTGGGTAATTATAAGGAAAACCAAACATTCACGTAAAGGTTTGAACTCTTACAGGGTTGCATAAACTCGCCTGTAGTAATATTCACAGGTTTTTTTCCTTTAGGAGAATTTAGCTTTGATAAAGTAGCCTTGAATGACAAAGTATAAAAGGAATGTCTAGGATTTTTTCCCTTCCCTCTACCTTAATATTAGCTTTGTATCACCCTAATCACAATGATCCAATTTGTAGTCTATTCAATTAAATCATTATTGAGCCCCTGTTGTATACAGGGCACCATTCTGGGTGCTGGGGATGTAACAGCTGATAGAAAAATCCGCAGAAGTTTCTCTGGAAAGGGCCAGATAGTAGAAACCGTTTGCTTTGTGAGCCACAGGGTCTCTCAGTCAGTCAGCTCTGTTGTCGTCACATAAAAACAGCCACAGACTGGCTAGGCATGGTGGCTCATGCCTGTAATCCTGGCACTTTGGGAGGCTGAGGCAGATGGATCACTTGAGGCTAGGAGTTTGAGACAAGCCTGGTTAACATGGCAAAACCCTGTCTCTATTAAAAATACAAAAATTAGTCGGGTCTGGTGGTGCACACCTGTAATCTCACCTAGTTGGGAGGCTGAGGCACGACAACGGCTTGAACCCCGGAGGTGGAGGTTGCAGTGACCTAAGATCGTGTCACTGCATTCCAGCCTGAGCAACGAAGGGAGACGCCACCTCCAAAATTAAAAAAAAAAAAAAAAAAAAAAAAAGCAGCCACAGACCTTAAGTAAATGAATGGGAATGGCTGTGTTCCCACAACTTTATTTACAAAAACAGGTGTAGACCAGGTTTGGCGTCTGGGTGCCTCTGAACTGTAGCTGGCTCACCCTTTTCCTGGAGGAGCCTCCACTGCACTGGGGGTGGGAGGCAGGTGACTGACCAAATAAATTGCAAATTTAAAGCAGGGTAATCAGGGGAGGCTCTGTTGAGAAAGTGACTTTTTAACTAGGATTTGAAGTTGGTGAAGGAGTTATAGGTCCATATTTGGCAGAACATTCTAGAAAAGAATCAACTGCACAAAAATCTTAAGGGGAAGAACCTGGAGGAGTGGGGGTAACCTAGATACTGGTAACCTAGGCTTTCACTCTGAGTGAAAGACACAAGGGGACTTCACTGGAAGACTGGGGGCAGAAGAGCGTCCTGATGTGATGTCAGCATATAAAGATGTGCTCTGTTGCCTGGAGATCTCAGTGCAAAAGCAAGAGGCCCACCAGAGGATACCAGAGTGGAGCAGGCAAGAGGGCAGGGTGACCTGGGTCAGCATGGAAGAAGATGGTGCAAAGTCTTCAGTTTGGGTTGTTTTACAGGTAGAGCCCAGAGGATTTTCTAACACGGTACTTATGGGATATTATGACTATGAAGCTTTATTAGAAATTGAACTATTAGTGACTTGACTTTGCAATTCGAGGCAACAAACGTGTTGAGTACAGAGTCTGTAGAAGGAAGTAAAAGTACAGGATAAAACATGGACAGGGGCAACTTCTGTTTTCAGTGAATACGGACACAATGATTGGGGCAAGTCAGTTCTCTATGCAGTCACAGGATTTCTCTTCAAGTTTATCAAAGTGAAGATTCACTTCTGCAGAGTGGTGTACAAGTCGCTTCTATTCCAAAGGGCGAACCTGATGTGACTGGGGGCCTGCTGCTTTATCCCACAGGAGTATTTCCCAACGTGGGGTGATACAAAGCTTAGAGAAATGGTTTTGTGGCCAAATGGCCCATCCACTTTTTCTACTTGCTCCTACCTTAATTGAAAAAAAAAAAAAAAAATCAATAGATTCCTAATAAACATATCACCTCCAGCAAATAAAGAGAAACACTTCTCTCCTAGATCTGAGAACCTTTATACAGTTTATTCTCAAATAACCTGCCTTGCCTATCCCACAAGGCTCTAGCACAAACCATATGTGATTATGTGCATGAAAGTATTTTGCATAACATCTCTAAGATACCTAGCCACGTGGGCAAGGCAAGTGTTTTTCATAAAGGGGAGAAACCCTGGGGAAGAAGTTTCAAATGAGGAATAAAAATATATGTGCAGGTTCCCACGTGGGCTCTTAGCACTTGGAAGACCGGATTGCAAGGCATCAATGGGGAGAGCTGATTTCATCATTGTGCGAAAAGGTTAGATTATCTTGGTGAAAAGGCCACCTTTCAGCCAGGCGCGGTGGCTCATGACTGTAATTTCAGCACTTTGGGAGGCCGAGGTGGGCGGATGGATCACCTGAGGCCAGGAGTTCGAGACCAGCCTGGCCCACATGGTGAAACCCCGTGTCTACTAAAAATACAAAAATTAATTGGGCGTGGCGGTGGGTGCCTGAATCCCAGCTACTCAGGAGGCTGAGACAGGAGAGAATTGCTTGAACCCAGGAGGCGGAGGTTGCGGTGGGCTGAGATCATGCTATTGCATTTCAACCTGGGTGACAGAGTGAGACTCTATCTCAAAACAAAACAAAACAAAACAAAACAAAAACAAAAAACAAAAGGGGCCACCTTTCAAACTTTGGATATTTTGTTTGCTGATCCAGATATCAAGTAACTAAAAACTGTAGGAAGAGACCTGAAACCCATTTTGGCAACAAAAAGAGAAAAAACCCTCCTGACATTTCATATTATGCCTTAAGCTTATGTATTTCCTGGATTGCATAACATACCATGACATACCAATTTCATTTTGAAAAATACATGTATTTAATATTTTCTGATTACAAAAGTATATGTGTTCATTAGAAAAAATTTACAGAATGAGTAAGTGTAAAATTCTAGAAAGTCTTAGTTTGCAATACGGAGATAATTTATCTGCCTTAAAATTGTGTTCCATCTCTATTTAATTTTTTATGCATACATATTATAAACAGCTTCCTTTTGACACAGCTGGGACCATCCTTACATAGGTCGTTTTAAAAATCTTGCTTTTTCTATTTAATCAGATGTTATGATTCTCTCCCTTTGCCCTTATTGTTGAACAATTTTTTTTTCTTGGAAATGGAATCTTGCTCTTTCGACCAGGCTGGAGTGCAGTGGTGCAATCTCAGCTCACTGCAACCTCTGCCTCCTGGGTTCAATCAACTCTCCTGCCTCAGCCTCCTGAGTAGCTGGGACTACAGGCACACACTGCCACGCCTGGCTAATTTTTTGTATTTTAGTAGAGACAGGGTTTCACCGTGTTACCCACGCTGGTCTAGAACTCCCGAGCTCAGGCAATCTTCCCACCTTGGCCTCCCAAAGTGCTAGGATTACAGGCATGAGCCACTGTGCATGGCCACTGTTCAACAATTTTTAATGTCATGGAAACCTCATGCAGATACACCATCATTCATTGAACCTCTTTTCCACTGACAGGCATCAGGCTTTTGTTTTTCTTGTGTATACAATGCTATACGGACAATTTCTAAACACTGCAGTTTAATAATTTCCTCAGGATACATTCCTAGAAATAAAAACTCTGTGCCCAAGTACACAATCTTCAGGTTTTGCCACCTATCGTCAAACTGCCACGACCTTTCTGGAGAGAAATTTATATTCCCAGTAGCCGTGTGAAAGAATGTTTATTTCATGTTACTCCTCTTGCACTTAGTACTGCCTTAAAAGATATTTGCACATTTCTCATTGTTACACATGCTTATTTTTGCTTTGATTTGTATACTTTTAAAAAATATTACCAGTGAGTCTTCGATGATTGCTTCATGTTTCTGGGAGGTATTTCATTCCCGTGCGTTTCTGGAGTTTTCATCTTTTGAAAAAAATCACTCATAAGAGCCCTTCATATTGTTAGATTTTTACTAATGCTTCGTTGCTGGTTTAATTTTAGGTTAAGCCTTTCCTATCCACAACAGCAGAGGCCTTGTCCTCCCTCCTGGAATCTCAAAAGCTCAAAAATCAATTCAAAAAATTCAGGTAGAGGCAAACATGCCACCTACAAAAATGTTATCAACTCTATCCCTAAACAGGGATAGATGGGACCTGGGGAAGCCTCTTCCCACAGTTAAATGTTCTATCAGGAAAGTTGTCTAGAAGCTAGAAGTTTAGACCTTGCTCTCTGGCCTCTCTGATTGAAATGCAAAGTCTGTTTCCTAATTAACCCAGAACTTGTTGCTTGGTTTTGATTTTGGATTTTTCTACGCCCCAGTGCGTCCTGGTCTTGGGAGCTCAACTGGGAAGTTGAAAGGACACAGCAGAGAAGGGTAGGCCCCCTCTCCCAGGCCATTTGAAAAGACGGTGCATCTTCACACTTTTTTTTTGGGAGGCCTTCTGGGGTTGGCAGCCCTTTCAGTGAGCACAAAACCTGAGCTTGCATTTATTGTCATTGTCATAGGTTTCCCTGTTGAGAAGAAGGAAAGCTGCCTCACAGATGTTAAACAATTGATTGATCAATGACTCTGCAACTGTGGTTTCCACCCTGGGTGTGGTGTAGCGTGTGCACATTTACACAACTTCCTTGGCATCGAAGTCGCTTAGAAGAATGCTTTGATGTGAGCAGATTTTCTGCCGTGACAAAAAACATAGTTGAGGTTTTTTCTCTCTCCCTTTCACAGTTCTTGTCTACCAGCCCCTGGCAGAAATCACCATTTCTTCGGCGAAGGAATGCTACTTTCCAAAATCCTTTGGCAGAATCTCCTAGAGATTTGTTTTTCTGCTTCCTAATTTAGAAAGTCTTCAAAGAAAAAAAAAAAACTTGACAAATTAATGTGAGAAGAAACGAACTGTGATTTAATTTTGCATTTCTTTCATGAAAAGTTTATCATGTATAACCAATAAAATTGGATAAGATGATTTTGGGGGAGAAAAGTAAATGAAAATGTGTTATACCCCAAGATCAGACTGTTCTTTTATTCTGGGTCAACAAGTAACATGTGATACAAACTCACTCAAGATTTTATTAAAATCATTTGTAAGTTAAATTAACATATCTCGGTGGCGAAGAAGATTTTTAATAAAGCAAAATAATGAGTTGTGTGAATCAACAGAAAGAGTGAAAAGTGTTAACAGTGACATTTAAATGGTTACATGATTTTAATTATTCTTTTGATAATAAGCAACCTTGTGATGTCTATTCAACAAAAGCCTGAGCCCACTATGGAATTTGCAGTTGAATAAGAGCTTTGTTCCCTGCTTTTCGTATGGTTTAAAGACCTTACAACAATCTCCCACCTACCAAAAGAATCTAAAAGGTAAGGTGGGAAGCATTACAGAGTGAAAAGAAAAATAAAAAAGGCCACACACGCATTGTGTTTATTTGAGAGAGCAAGAGAGAATGAAGTGTTGGAGAGAGAAGGTGCTGGAAGGCCAGCCGATGCCAACTCCTTCCTTATCTGTTCTTGGCTGCCAGGGGTTTCCGGCTGATCTTCTTCGATTTGTCATTATTCTTCTTTGGTGGTTCTGGGTTGGCCTGCATGTGTCTGCCATAGAGGCTGCAAAGACAGAGAAAGGACACCATCAGATCTATTTTGCCAACACAACATAGCTTTCATTGGAAGAGCTTTCAGGAATAGAAGAATCTCCAGAAATAGTAAGCCAAAGGAAACCAAAAGATCACTTCTGTGTTCTCTAGGTCATATGCTGTGTTGAATATAAAATTCTCTTATACATGCACGCCATGCCATGACGCCCGATCACGGACCAGTCTCTTGGGATTTCACACTCACTGGGAGAACTGGTCAGGCCCTGCTCAGCCGTTCGGGACTGAAGTTCAAAAGCTTATGAGTGTTTAAGTCGACAATGATACAAATGGAATTGAATGGACGAGACAGAGTGTCTATTTAGTGAAAAGTGAGCATGATGCTTGGCTCGAAAGCCCAGGGGCTGGCTAATGGGACAGAGAGCAATGGTGTCCGAATCTGTGCTGGCTGCTCACCCATGATAGATAGCGTGGGGTGGGCTAACACACATCAATGCCACATTAATAAGTACCGCTGATTAAATGCGGACATAGTGCCCTATAATTACGGTGGATGGCATTCATTGCACAGCAAAGCTGCCTCTGTGGCTGAGAGGATTTAACTGAACAGTAGAAGGTAATTAATCGATAATTTATGAGTAATTCTGATTGAAACAAATTAAAAGCCACCCTAAAATAAATACAGCTCAAACTTATCTCCTTTTATTGATATAACTGTGTCTCCAAGAGAGCCTGGCGGGTGTCTCAGGTCCTCTACAGCAAGGGCATACCCAGCTCCACAGCCTGTAGTCGCTATGAATGGGGTTTGGCACAGAGCCTGACGTCCCTGTACCAGGTGGCCCCAGCTCCAGTATCCACACGAGGAATATACACACACTCTGGATGCCGGCGTCTTGGGCTGTTTAGCATATACTGGCGTCTGGCATTTTTTTTTTTTTGAGTGTCTCACTCTGTCACTCTGTTCCCCAGGCTGGAGGGCAAGTGGTACGATCATAGCTCACTGCAGCCTCAAACTTCTGGGTTCAAGTGATCTCATGCCTCAGAATTCCTGAGTAGCTGGACTACACATATATGCCACCATGCCTAGCTAATTAAAAAAAAAAAATATATATATATATAAAATATATATTTTTTTAAGACTGAGTCCCGTTCTGTTGCCCAGGCTGGAGTGCAGTGGTGTGATCTTGGCTCACTGCAACCTCCGCCTTCCAGGTTCAAGCGATTCTCCTGCCTCAGCCTCCTGAGTAACTGGGCTTACAGGCATGCACCACCACGCCCAGCTGATTTCGCATTTTTTAGTAGCGATGGGGTTTTACCATGTTGGCCAGGCTGGTCTTGAACTCTTGACTTACAGTGATCCACCCACCTTGGCGTCTCAAAGTGCTGGGATTGCAGGCCTTGAGTCACGATGCCCCGCCAAAAAAAAATTATTTTCATAGACATGGGGTCTCACTTTGTTGCCCAGGCTGGTCTTAAACTCCTGGCCCCAAGCAATCCTCCTGCCTTGGCCTCCCAAAGTGGATTACAGGGATGAGCCACTGTGCCTGGCCTCCAATACTAGTGTTCTGGATGACATCTGCACCATGGCTGACAGGCAGAGGGGAAGGGCTGGCAGATGGAACTGCCCAACTGATTTTGTGATCCAGGAAAGCTGGACACTATGGTTTTGAGAGGCCATGCTGTATTCTATTCCAGTCTTCCAAGTGTCACCTTGGAGGCGGTACAAGCAGGTTCCATCGACAGTCACTCTCACGGAGTACAGAACGCAGGGTTCAGAGCTGGCCAGAGACAGACCTACGAGCCAGGGTGTACACATCCAGCCAGGTGCTGGGGTTGCTCTCCAGGAAAAGGGGAGGCCATTCTTATGCATCAAGAAGGTTCCATATGTACTAGACAGAACATGAGAGCCTGGAGTTTAGAGGTCTTTTTGCACGTGTAATGGAGACAGTAGCCCTGTCCCAGCTTCAGCGATACACACAGCTTCCTTATAGCCTCAGAGATCTTCCCTCTTTCCCAACCCCTTATCTGCACAGAGCAAAAAAATATGTATGTATATTCTTATTCAAAGATAGTTTCAAACTTTAAAGATTTTTTTTTTTTTCTTCAGATGGAGTCTTGCTCTGTCACCCAGGCTGGAGTGCAGTGGCGCTATTTCAGTTCACTGCAGCTTCTGCCTCCTGAGTTCAAGTGATTCTCGTGCCTCAGCCTCCTAAGCAGCTGGAATTGCAAGCGTTTGCCACCATGCCTGCCTAATTTTTGTATTTTTAGAAGATATGGGGTTTTGCTACATTGGCCAGGCTGGTCTCGAACTCCTGACCTCAAATGATCCACCCACCTTGACCTCCCAAAGTTCTGGGATTACAGGTGTGAGCCATGCACCTGGCCTCTAAACCGTAAGGATTCTAAAAGTCGACAGATGACTCCACAGTTCATGCCCGTGGAAACCTAGCAATACTTGAGTGTAGGAAAGGGTCTTGGCAATGATAAGAGGTTAGCAGAGGGAGAGGAGCAGTAGGAATTGAAAGGAATTGACAAGGCCCTTCTTCGTGTCATGTCTTGAATGAGGGAAGGGCTGAGGTGGGTGTGGGGGCTTCCCAGAAGGGGTGGGTGTTCAGCTGGGCCCTGACGACGGGAATCCAGGCAAGCAATTTCAGAAGGGGTTGCAAAAGCTGCAGGGCTCTTCTCCTTTTTCGGAGTGAACTGGAATGTTTGTGTTGCAGTCTCTGCCTTTTTACATTCAGATCCCAGTGTGGGTCTGAACGTCCTGGAGCTGCAGAGCAAGTCACTACAAAGGGCCAGGTGGGAGCCGGCGGCCCTGAACTTGCTGTTCAAATCCTGCTTTTTACATTTATTAGCTGTTGACTCTGGGCAAATGATTACCAATGTTCGCCTCCCTCTCCATGCCTCAGTTTCTTTATCTGGAAGCTAGAGATGTCGTTTGTCTTCATTGCAGGCTGGTTCGGTAAGCCCAGCACCATGGCAAACCTACTGGAAGCAGCCAGCGAGTGCTTGCTGAAAAGTAGGACAGACGTGGGGTTACAGTCAAGAGTGATTAAATCAAAATAATTATATGATTACCTTCCTTCTTTAGGGCTGTTTCCCCTGCAAAATAACACGGTATTTTCTATCAACGCTAAATCCCCAAACACCGCTGGAACAAAGGTTTTAATCCTCTTTGAAGCAAGCAACTAAGACAGAGCTAAATGCATGGCCCACTTCCTCAGTGAGTCATCGGCAGGGCTGGATGACGCTGCTGTCCGCCGCACGATCCTTTACCTCCTCCAGCTGTGTGGGCAGAGGAGCGCTGGCGTTTTGCTAAGCGGCCATAAGTGGCCATTTTCACGGGGATGTGGCTACGGCAGTGGCGGTGTAGTCACAACAAACTCCACAGTCTGGTGTTGCATTCCTGGCTCTGCCAGTTACGAGCCACGGGGCCTCAATTGGGCAAGTAAGTGTGGTAGACAGAATCACAGCTCCCAAAGGTGGCCACATCTGATCCCTGAAACCTGTGACTGTTACTTTCCATGGCAGTGGGGACTCTGCAGGCATGACTTAGTTAAGAACCTTGAGCTGGGAAGAGAATCCTGGATGATCCTGTGGGCTCAGTGTCATCAAAAGGGCCCTTATAAGAAAGCAGCAGGAGGGGCCAGGTGCAGGGGTACACATCTGTAATCCCAGCGCTTTAGGAGGCCAAGGTGGGAGGATTGCTTGAAGCCAGGAGTTTGCGACCAGCCTGGGCAACATAGGGAGACCCCATCTCTACAAAGAGTGCAAAAAAAAAATTAGCCAGGTGTGGTGGAGCTCACCTGTAGTCCCGGCTACTTACTTGGGAGACTGTGCTGGGAGCATTGCTTGAGCTTGGGAGTTTCAGGCTACAGTGAGCCATGATCACCCCACTGCAATCCAGCCTGGCCATAGGGCAAGACCTTAACAATCAATCAAAAATAAAAACGGGGGGTCAGACTGAAAGAGATTTGAAGATGTTACACTGCAGCCTCTGAAGATGGGGGAAAGGGCTATGAACCAAGGAACACAGGTGGTCTGTGTAAGCCAGAAAAACAAGGAAACCTCTTCCCTAGAATCTGAAAGATGCAACGTAGCAACACTGGTTTCAGACTTCTGACCTCCAGAACCACCAGGTAATACATTCGTTTTGTTTTCAACTACTAAGTTTTTGGTAATCTGTTAGAGCAGCAGTAGAGAACTCACATAGTAGCTGAGCCTCTCTGGGCCTCACAGGGTGGCCTGTCCATGAGGATTCTGCTTAATTTCAATAGGAAAAATGAATTTCTGGGGTAAATTAGAAAGATGGAAAAATGAAAGAACCAAGATTCAGAGAGGCAAGGTGTGTCCCAAAGGAAAAATGGGTGTAGTTTTTATGAGAGGAAGTGAAAACAGGTTTGCAAATTGTCCCCTTGCTAGTATGAACTGGCTGGTCCCTGTCGCCCCACCCTCTGAAGCTAACACTGTGGCTTGTGTTTTGCATGTACCTGGATTGAATTTGTAGCAGTGACTGACTACAGAGGACAGAGCAGCCAGTGCCATTGAAAGACATCCTATTCCTTGCAGTTCCTGAGAGGAAAGACAGTGCCAGACCACACAGCGCCATGCGGGGAAGTGCCAGCGTTGGTGAAAAACGTTTGTCCCGACCTCTCGTAACTTGTACTTTTCCCCCAGGGCTTTGGTGAACACAGCTTCTCCATCTCCTGCACCTGGGAAACCCCAACCATCCCTCAGACCCTGGCACCACTGTCCCCTCCGAGACGGCGTGTACCCTCGGGGCCACCGCAGCTCTCTGCTCACGTGGCACCTGTCTGGCCCTACAGGAGCCCAGTGCACCCTGCACTGGGGATTCCTGGAGAACAGTCTCTGAGATTGACAATCACCTCTGCCTTCTGCACCCTGCTTGGTCCTGAATGATGTGTGCCCTGGGGAACCTCGCTCACCTCCAACAGTCTGATGTCTCCATCTGCAAAAGGAAGATGAAGATTCCCAGCTACCATGGAGGGTTTGGGAGAAGATTAAATTAGGGAAATGCTCTTGTTCATTGGGCACACAGTAGGCATTTCACAATGATAGCTGCCACCTCTAACCTCTCAGGAAGCTTCTTTGACGAAGGCTACCAGGGCCAGCTCCTTCCATCTCTTGCAGGCTGCTGCCACGCCCTCGTGCTGCCCAGAATCTGCACTTTGGTGCAGATCTTTCTGGGAAAGCTTCGGCGGGCACTGCCACTGCCACTCAGCTATGCCAGCTGGAAAGTGATAAAGGGAGCCTGGCCCAAGGTCACCCATGGGGCTGCAGTGGCTGGTGGGTAAAATGCTCAGCCCAGGAACTGGAGGAAACCCTTTGGCATGGAGCCCTAGAATATCTTCTCTCCCCTGAAACCCAGGATTTGGAGAAGAGAACTGGGAGACAATTAAGATGTGGGAAAAACCGAGAAAGAGCACTCTGAAGTGACACGAGAGGATCAATTGCTCTTGAGAGTCTGATGAATAGGCTTCTGTTGCTGAAAATGGTTTCAAAGATGAGATGCCTGCAATGCTCTCAGTGCTGGGAGATGAGTGAACCAGACAGCTAGGCTCACAGGGGCTCTATATCTCACTGTGAAGCCCCAACACCAACGTGGGAGTGGGCCCTGCCCTAAGCAGCCACCCCAGGAACCCTGCTGAAGCCTACCTGTAGAAGGATCACTGGGAAATGATCCTGGAGACCGCCTGGGTTGGCAGGCTGGTGACCTCGTCGGTGTGCTGTGAAAACAGCCTGCAGACAGGCCGCTTCAAGCTCCTTGCAACTGACCACTGCCATGTATGGATGGCTAAGATTGTACAGCAAAAAATTCCAGTCTACTGTACTCAGAATAACTTTTGCAACATTTTCTTTTTGTAAGCAGTATGTATTATGCGTGATTTTCTATCACACGACACGTGGATTTTTTTTTTTTTTTCTTCCTGAGACAGGGTATGGATCTGTCACCCAGGAATGCAGTGGCATGATCACAGCTCACTGCAGCACTGACCTCTGGCCTTAAGGGATTCCTGCCTCACCCTCCCAAGTAGCTGGGACTACAGGTGCAGACCCTCATGGCCGGCTTACTTTAAAATCTTATTGTAGAGATGGGGGTCTCACTATGTTGCTAGGCTAGTTTTGAACTTGGGCTCAAGCAACCCTCTCACCTCGGCCTCCCAAAGTGCTGGGATCACAGGCGTAAGCCACTGCGCCTGGCTGATACATGGATTTTATTTAATGCGGGCATCTTCATTTTTGAAAAAACTGAGTCTTACGTCAGATCCAAGGGTCTCACATCCCTTTGCTGCAGCAGCAAGGAAGACCGCCCCTCCTCCCCCGCAATGCCCTCCGCCAAGCCACTCATTCTTAAAAATGTTCTCCCTTGGCTCTAGGATGTCACCCTGATTCTTGTTTTCTCTCTGGACACCTCAATGGTCCTTGTGTGTCTTTGTGTCTTCTTCCCATCTAATTTTATAACTTTCATGATTGTTTCTGAGCAGCCGCTCTCCAAGTCCTCATCCTCTTCAGCCCACTGGGACAATTTGGCTATCAAACCCCAAAAGGCAGGGAAGAGTCCCTCACCCCACCTTCCACAGGTCTGTCCCTCCATGTCTCTAGAACTTCAGGAGCAGATGCTGAAGTCATTTTGACATTCTCTCTTTTTTGGTCACCATACTAATCAGGTCTGATAGAAGTTTAGTTTCTTCTACAGTAGACGTTCTTAGCCTAGGACCCCAGAAGTGTCTGAAACTCTAAAGTTGTATGTGTATATTTCAGCAGAAAGGGACCACAGCTTTCATCAGCTCCTCTAAAGATCCATAACTCATTAACTAGCTGTTTTATGGCACCTCGTTTATTCTTATTTCCATCATCCATTCCTTTTTTCTCCTAATCAGGCCCATGTCACATGGCCAGTTATTATAATGGTTCCCTCCTTGGTCTTCCTGACGCAGGTGACTTCCCTTCCCAGTGTGTCCTACACAGGATGTCTGCACAACTCTTCCTGGTGCATGCATGAAAAACAGCAACCTCTGGCTGCTGGATGGGGTGCCCAGCCTGGCACCTGGCACAGAGCAGCCACAGCGCAAGCGGTTGGGGGACCTGGCTCGCCCAATGTCCTCTCTCTCTGCACTAAGGCAAGCAGGGCAGCATGCAGGAAAGATGGAGTGTGAATTCTGTCACTTACTAGCTGCGTAGCCTCAGAGTCCTGTATCTTTCCAGAACCTCTGCCATCTGAACTGGAAAAGGGGAGTATTCGCCCATTATCTACCTGGCGGGTGAACTGATAATCAGGTTGCCCTGGGCTCACCGAAGTGTTTTGAAAAATGAAAAGAGGGCTAAATCAATCTGAGGCCTGAGATAAGCCTTTCCTGACAGCCAACATTCCTTTTGGCTTGTTTCTGTTGTTGCTGCTTATCTGTGTTATTACTGCCAGGAATGCCTGCTTAGGTCCCCTCTGCAACTGTCCGTATTTTGAGGCCTTGAGGACTTTCACAGCTTCCTCCTCACCTTCTCCATTCTGCTGTCACAAAGCCCTACGGGATGTATCAGGATCTCATCCCTAAGTCCTTGATACATAAAGTGACTCCTGACCTTGGCATGTTATCTCAAAACATCAGCAGGGTGCTGTGATCATAGCACGACATTTCCAATGCAGCTAATGTGCATTCATTATTCACTGCTGCAACAACCCAACGAGGAAGCTACTATTATGATCATTATTTGTCAGATGAGGAAATTGAGGCTTAGCAGCTTGAGGCTCTGATAAACCCAGGCAATGACTCCAAAGTCCAAACTCTTAAAGCACTAAGTTACCTCATCTCCCATCTTGGTTTTGTTTTCTTAAGAAGTCTACCATTTTCTGCAGGGCAGGGAGTGCAGGCTTAACTTCTTTTGTAGTCTATACACTCCAGGCACTGCTAGAAACACATTGTGTGCTATGTAAATATTGTCTTTCAGAATGCCAGGTATATGAGAGGTGCAATATGCTGTTCTGAAGTCGTTTGCTCGTGTCATATGTATCCCTACTGTTGTTTTGGGTGTTTCCATGGCAAGTCCTCATACAGACCAAGAAAAGAACCAATTTTAAAATCGCAGGATATGGCCAGTGAAAATAATGGAGAAAAATAATTTTGCTTCTAATCTGTAATCTTCTGGTAGGATCCTAAATTTAAAATCTCCACAAATAGATCTGCGGACAAAGTGTGAAGCCGAGATTATTAATAAGCACTTGGCAATAGCCTTATTTCTCCTATCCGGCATCTATCAGGGGCTGGTGACAGAACCTGAGCACGTAAATTGCTGAGCCCTAAAGAAAGAAAAAAATTAACAGTTACCCTAATTCCTGTGAGAAGTCTCATTAATTCAAAAGGAAATGATTTTTTTTTTGAGATCAAACCTCCAAGAGATGGTTCCATGCAATTTACGAATGGCAGCGCGTGTCTGTCACATTCTTCTCCATTATAACCTGCTTTCTGTTCCCAACATAGTGGAGAAAGAAAGTATAAACATGCATGTGCAAATGGCATCTATATAAACAGCCACAAGGAAATGTGTAGTTGGCTTAAGACAGATAGCAAGCTATATGAAAAATAGGCTATAATATATAAGGCAGATTTCAAAACAGCCATATATTTTAGACTCACGATCTGCCCCACTGGAGGGGAGAAATGAGGATTCTGGAAGAGCAAAACTAACAATATCATGCACAAAAGATGCTCATTAAACTTCATCATCCTGTCTACTCTAATGATGCTTTTACTTAATAAAAATTCCCGGAGCACTTGCAAGGATATTAGGCAAGGTCTTTGGTTATGTATCAGAGGTCCGAGCTGTCACCAGCAGTTCAGGAGGTATGTTCCCCGGGGAAGGAGCTTTCACGGAATACATGCAGAGAAAAATCAATAACTGCAACTTGCTTCACTGCTTAAGCATTTAAGAAAATAGGTAATCCTTTTAAATTAAACTGCAAAGTGCTAAATGTTGCAATTTCCAGAATAAACTCAAAGGCAAAAAGGAAATCAGTCCAAGGGCACTGGTAAGTTTCCCAAACAAGCTACTTCTCTGACAGACTTCATACCTGGAGTGGATTTCTTTTATTTATGAAAAGAAATAATTATTTTAGTACTTGGCATCTGCAGATATTAAAAAGAGACATCCAACTGTATATGTGCTTGTAATACAGCGATACACAAACCTATTCATAAATATAAGTAAGGAATTATTTTCGTATGGGCAATTTACCTATTTAAAAATTATTCTCCAAAAACACTACTATGAAAATCCACTAACTTGAATCTAGCTTTCAAAACCTAAATAGTAATTATCTAATGGACCTCTTAAAACAGCTAGCTGGATGATGATAGGATGCAGTCACCAATGACCACTTTGGTCCATATTAACATAACCTGCTTCCGATTTTATGCCCTGCCAACACAGAATTAGCTGGGGATGACTCTGGTCGGGGCAAGAGTGAGGCACCACCCCAAAACTTGAATGTATGGGGAAATAAGGTTTTCCCCTGCGTGTTAAATAATAAAAATCAACATAGAATAGATCAAAGCAGAAACATGAAAAGTCACCCAAAATAACACCAGCATAACTCCCAGACCAGCGCGCCTCGACTCTAAGCAGACCAGGGATATCAACAAAGCTGGAAAGAGAATCTGCCCACCAGAGTCAGCACTGAAAACGGGGGAGAAAATGCAGGCAGTGGGGACCAGCGGCTGTGAGTTCTGTGGATGCCCTGGCGGGACTATGTGTCTAGGAGGAATCACCGAAAACAACGTGGCACTGCCCACCCAGAACACGCGATCCACACCTGCACGGTCCAGCTTCTGACCAGCTCACCTCCATATCTTCTGCCGTGACCCTCCACGCCCCTGATCCAAGCTCCTCAGGGGCTTCTGTTTCCCATTGCGATTCACTCTACCTGGAAAGCTCCTCTCAAGGTCCCCCTGAGACAGGCGCTACTACCATTCCCATTTGGCAGGTGGGGAAACAGAGGCACAGAGTTTAAATACTGTGATGTGACCACAGGCGTTCAGACTCCGGGGTCTGGCTGTGTTTCCCTGATGTTGGTGTCAACATGACTTAGCCTTAGGTCCGTCAGGGTGTCCTGTCACCCTGGGTACCGTAACTGGTTTACACACAAGCATGGGACCAAAGAGAGCCAACGAGAAAAACAGGCCTCATATCGGAGCTCAAACCGCGTGGGAAGAAAAGTCCTTTCTTTTCTGTTTTACTTGAAGTAGGAAGGATGAGCCCAGATCTGCTGGTATCCTGTCCTAGCACTGTGGTGAGAGAGCCTGCTTGGAGGAGAAACCAGCAAAGCAGAAGGGAAGGACAGAGACTGGGCCCAAGGACGTTGTGTGGGTCCCCATGCCTAAAGTCAGCTGTATTGCTGGAGGATGTTTAGTGTAAAATCATCAAATAATCCCCCTCCCTCTTAGGCCTTGTGTTCCTTGTAATCAAAGCAATGCTGAGTCCTGACAAACACACCATCACTCTGGTCTACTGCAAATGTGAGTTCCCTAGCCCGGTCGTCTTTGCCCACACTTTCTATCTTTGACTACGTTCATTCCCATCACACCACTCATCACCATCTAGTTATTTATTTGATGTCTGTTTCCTGCCTCCCCTGATAGAAGGTTCATTCCTAGAGCACCAGAGCCTTATCTGTCTTGTTCACTGTCCCCGGGACACACTAGAAATGTTTGTTGATTGACTGAATGAAAGTATATACAGCTGTGTTTACTAGGAAGTATTATAGGTATCCAGATACACGGATCCCAACTAGATCATTAGTGCCTCTGGGACAGGGACTAGGCCTAAATCACTTCTGTTTCTCCAGTGCCTGCTGCCTCGTACACAATTGTCACCCCCAAAATATGGAGTGACTGAACATCTGAGCTCAGGATCACTTCCTGATGTCCTCAGTTCCACACTCATCAGGTGACTACCATCAGCTTCCCGCCTGGAGCTGTCTACCAAAGGGATGTGTGCTGTGCAGACCGAGGCAAGTGTTCCCGTCTTTGGGGGCAGTTATCCTCTTTTGTGGAATTCTGGTTCCTCCCCTTATGTGATTTTCCTCAGTTTGCTGCAGGGTTTCATTTTCTTTCCTTTTTGAGACAGGGTCATACTCTGTTGCCCAGGCTGGAATGCAGTGGTGCGATCATGGCTCACTGTAGCCTCCACCTCTTGGGCTCAAGTGATCCTCCTGCCTCAGCCTCCTGGGTAGCTGGCACAAGCACGTGCCACCATGCCTGTCTTTTTTTTTTTTTAAATAGTAGAGGGGGGTTTCACTGTGCTGTCCAGGCTGCTCTTAAACACCTGGCTTCAAGAGTTCCGCCTGCCTCAGCCTCCCAAAGTGCTGGGATTACAGGCGCGCCTTGCCAGCTTGCAGGGCTTCTAAGGCTAAAGGGAAGACCAGGTACTCAATACAGGTGCTGCAGTGCCACTTCATGAGGCCTTTGGGAAGCCAGGCCATTGTCCTCTTGTGGATACTTTTTTAAAGTACCGTGACCAGGGTGATTCTACTAAATTCCTTTAAGGTACAAAGGACTTTTATAGAATGTTAATTATTTTTAATGTTAATAAGAACTAGTTTAAGATACTAGTTATTTATAAAAGAATTCAGTTAAAATTAACATTATATATATATTTTTAACTTTATTTTTATAGATGGGATCTTGCTATGTTGCCCAGGTTAGTCGCAAACTTCTGACCTCAAGTGATCTCAGCCTTCTGAGTAGCTGGGATTACAGGTACAAGTCACCAGGCTCAACTAAAATTATCCTAAAAAGTAATGTTTTCTTCCCTCTCTGTTGGGAAAAAAAATCAGAATGAATTTTTATTATCATGGAAGGGTGAGAGTCTTCCTGGCCACACGAGGCTCCCATATGGGCAGCTGAGGGTCGCTCGTGACTTCTGAGTCATTAAGCTGATAATCGCCAGGGCAGGACTTCTGTAGCGTGCGGACAGGAAACTTCTCTGCCACGTTGTATATGTTAAGTCATTGAAGCCTTAAGCAATATCATGTGAAGGAAACCATGTGGGGCATACATTGTCCCGTGGCTCTAGATGTAGTGACATTACACAGCTCTGGTGTCCCATGAAAAGGGATGCCAGTATCTAGGAGAGAAGCCTTTGCTTTGTCTTGTTTTCACAATAAGGACAAACGGTAAAAGCATACCATACCTAGTGGTAGTAGTATCACTACTGATAATCCTCTTCCTCTCCCTATTTGTGGCTGTTGGCCATCTGCTCTTGGCACTATCCCTCCCTCTCAGTTTCTCTCTGCCCGGGTGACCTGATGATTTCACCACAGCAGGTGACACATGGCCATGTGATACAGTTTGGGTCTGTGTTCCCAGCAAATCTCCTGTGGAATTATACTCCTCAATGTTGGAGGTGGTTGGATCATGGGGGTGGTTTCTCATGGATGGTTCAGCACTATCCCCTTGGTGCTGTTCTCGTGATAGTGAGTGAGTTCTCGCGAGATCTGGTTGTTGAAAAGCATGCATCGACCCCCTTGCACTCTTTCATTCTGGCTCTGCCATGTGGTGTGCCTGCCCCCTTCGCCTTCCACCACGATTCTAAGTTTCCTGAGACCTCCCCAGAAGCAGAAGTCGCCATGCTTCCTGTACCTCCTGCAGAACCAGGAGCCGGTTAAACCTCTTTTCTATATCAATTGCCCAGTCTCAGGTATGTCTTTATAGCAATGTGAGAATGGACTAATATACCACGTCAGTGGAAAGCTGGACATCACATTCAATCTAAGTTCAGGCCTATAAGTTTCAGAGTACAGGGCAAAGAATGGTAAATTGGAATTCAGAAGGCTTTGGGATTCATCCCCTAGCAGGGTGATTTGTGTTTCCCCAAAAAGAAAATGAGGCGTCTGAATCTAAACAGGGGTGGTAACAATCTGGCCTGAGCACTGCTACTCCCCATCTCATATCCACGGCAGATATCACCCACTGAGCAGGCGCTCTGTGCCAGACCTCACTAAAATAGAGCACTCCGGGCAGAGGATTCAACCTGGTCAGGGTTGGGCATCTGAATGGAACTTACATGCTTTGCCCAGGAACGCTGTAGAGCACATTACTTTAATGTTAACATATTTACCCCTTAACCAAATCATGTTACATGAAACTCTACAGGTAACTCTACAAGTAAGGCTTGTACCTCTAAGATTCCTTCTGTGCTCTGGTTAGATTATGGCATGATAATCTATAATTATCATGAGTTTTTCTTAGAGTCTCGCTCTGTTGCCCAGGCTGGAGTGCAATGGAGTGGTACCAGCTCACTGCAACCTCTGCCTCCTGAGTAGCAGGGATTACAGGCACATGCCAACACACCCAGCTAATTTTTGCATTTCTTGTAGAGATGGAGTTTTGCCTTGTTTCCTATGCTAGTGTTGGACTCTTAGACTCAAGCCATCCACCCGCCTCAGCCTCCCAAAGTGTTAGGATTACAGGCGTGAGCCACCACACCCAGCCATTATCATTAGACTTTAGACAGCCATTGTATTATTTTCCCCTCCTCCATCGCCCATGGATTTTCTGGAAGGTGAATCACGTTCCACTTATGGAGCAGGCCAGGTGTAATGGCTCATGCCTGTAATCCCAGCACTTTGGGAGGCTGAGGCAGGAGGATCCTTTGAGCCTAGGAGTTCAAGATCAGCCTGGGAAACACAGTAATACCCCGTGTCTATTTAAAAACAAAAACATAATAGAGTAATGATATTTTTAAAATCCTTAGGAATCAATGCCAAAAAATACCCAGCTACGTACATGTGCTTTATCCTCCAGGTGGGCTTTAGGCAGAAGCAGCTCAGAGAAACTGCATCTGGTACCTTTTTCCACTTCCCTGGCAAAGACAAACTTCCCCATGTAAGCCGTGTTCTCTTTGAAGTGGCAAATACTAGCCACAAACACAGCATCTCAAGTTCATCTGTGATTCTCCTCCATCCGGATGCCTATCTTTGAGCTACTGGCCAGTGACAGGGAGGAGCCCAGCTCTGTGGGCAAGGGAACATGCTGGTGTGCAGAAAGGGTCAAGTGGTGTTTAGGAGCAAGTCAACACCCAGCAATGGGCTAATGGAGAAGGCATCTCCGAGAGTGCAACAGGAGATGAGACTTTGAACTCCATCCTTCTTTTTTTTTCACTTTCACATTTCTGAGTTTTTTGGGGAAAAAAAAAATCGTGAAAAAGAATGAAGAGTTTAAAGTTTAAAAAAATACCTGTAGCCCTGGGTAGAGTCAGCAGACTTAATAATTTTCATCCATTTCCTCCTAGTTGAGGGACAGAGTCTTGATCTGTCGCCCTGGCTGTGGTACGATCATAGCTCACTGCAGCCTCAAACTCCTGGGCTCAATAGATCCTCCTGTCTCAGCCTCCCAAAGTGCTGGGACTACAGGTGCGCATCATTATGTCTGGCCAATTTTTAAATATTTTGTAGAGATAGGGTCTTACTATATTGCCCAGGCTAATATGGAACTCCTGGCATCAAACGATCCTCCTACCTTGGCCTTAGACCTCCTCCTCAGACCTTCTGGGATTATACGTGTGAGCCATGGTGCCCAGCCTAAAGTCAGATTTTTAAGAGTCTCAGAAAAACTTATGGTCTGCAAGTGCAAAAAGCTTAAAAATAAAGATGTCTGTGGTTTAAGGTTGATGTTAAAAATGATCTATGAGAAGATTCCATGCATCAGCAAGGAATTGACTGGGACCCTGGCACTGCCTCCTCCAGGAGCTGCCTCTGGCTAGGGGAGAGCCTTAGCCGCTTCATGCCCCCAACAGGCCCCGTAGGCTGCAAGCAAAACTGTGGCCGTGGGCGGGGAGGGAAGAGCCGAAGCTTGTCACAACAGCCCCTAGCATCCAAGAATTCCAAGTGCTTCATCTAAGAATCTCACCCACAAAACACCTCTGGAAGGTGCTAGAGCATGCTAAATACAGCTGGTGAGAGCGAGGTGGAAGTAAAAGCGTGGAGTGGAGATGCCAGAGGAGCAGGTGTCTGCAAAGCGAAGCCCCTCCCAGGCCCCGTATGATGACACTGGATGGAACATTCCAAAGGAATGTGTGCACCATAGTTATTTTCAAACGTCCACAAACCATGTTCCGTAACAATCGACTCCTACTACCTTGACAATATTCTCATGGAAAAGTATTCGTCCCTGAACGACGATCATCCAAGAATATTTCCATCCAACGTATCTCCCCAAAAAGGTAAAACAAGCCCTCTTTTATTTAGTATTTGCTGCACTGAATACCTCGAGTGAGTTAATTTCTCTCCTCATAAGCTGTTTCCAAAATCTTCTTAAACACACATTAGTACATCCAATTTGCAGAGAGACATTCCATATTCCACACATCTCTACAGAATAGCACTGTCCAAAATATAATTTGAGCCATGAATGTAGCTTTAAATTTTCTCGTAGTGGCATTAAAAAAAGTAAAAAAGACTGGATGGAATTAATTTTAATAGCATATTTTATTTAACCCAATATAGCCAAAATATAAATTCAACATGTCCTCAATTTAAAAATGATTCCTGATCTATGTTATCTGTAATTTGATGATGAATAATTTAGTAAATTTACTGCATAAATGTAATGATTTTTTGAGTACTATGTCTTTGAACTCTGGTGAATACTGTAGAGTTAGAGCACACTGTCTGTCAGACAAGCTACAATTCAACAGCTCAACAGCCACCTGCAGTTGGTGGCTATGCTACTGCACAGCTGATATAGACAAGCTGAATATGGTAGAGTTGAGCCACTTCTTTGTACTTAGATGAAAGACATTTTAAAGGCTGATGGCCCCTCTCCTGTGATCCTGGCACTTGGTTACTTTTAATACTTTAGAACAGGGGTGGCCAACCCTTGGGCCGTGGACAGGTACCTACCTGCAGCCTGTTAGAAGCTGGGCCTTACAGTAGGAAGTGAGTGGCAGGCGAGCAAGCAAAGCTTCGTTTTTATTTACAGCCACTCCCCACTGCTCATTTTACTGCCTGAGCTCCGCCTCCTCTCAGATCAGTGGCAGCATTAGATTCTCACAGGAGGATGAACCCTATTGTGAGCCGCACATGCGAGAGATCTAGGTTCCACACTCCTTACGAGAATCTAATGCCTGATGATCTGTCACTGTCTCCCATCAACCCCAGACGGGACTGTCTAGTCACAGAAAAATAAACTCAGGGCTCCCACTGATTCTGTACTATGGTGTACCGTATAATTACTTCATTATATATTACAACGTAATAATAATAGAAATAAGGTGCACTATAATGTAACGTGCTTGAAGCATCCCCAAACCATCTCCCCCCAACCCTGCTGGTCTATGGAAAAACTGTCTTGTACAAAACTGGTGCCTGGTGCCAAAAAGGCTAGACATGCTGGTTTAGAGTAAGGAAGGATACACACAGGAAATCTGTTACCAAGAGTCCCATTTACCTAGAGATTTTCCCAATATCCTTAATTATTTGTAATAGTTGTGATACTGGAAAGGTTTTTAGGCCAAGATGAATAACTAACTCCTGAAGCCCCTAAATGCTACTTGGTTGGAGAAAATACATTCAGTCCCTCTCTTTCCCCAAAGCACGAAAACATAAAAGCAGCTTTAAGAGCCAAAGGTCCCCAGTGCCCAGCCTGGCTAGAGTGCATTACCCATGAGGCCCTCCCTAGGGGCTCAAGCAGCAGTGGCTACAGGCTGGGTGCGTTCAAGAGTTTGCCATTTCCACGGTGGGCCAGACTTCCTCACTCAGCTGTGCTCCTTCTCGAGTGGCCATACTACGTCTAGCCTCTGGGCCCATTGCCAGGGAACATGGGCTGCAGGGAAGTCTCCAGAACCGGCTGCAGTGGCCAGGAGGAGGGACGTCCCAATCAGGCTTTTATAAACAAGATAATACGCTGCTTAGAAGTAATAGGAAACAAACAGGAAATCCCCTGGTTATAATAGGGCCAATTATATTTTTTTAACTTCCCCATTCTTTGTTGAGGTATTTTTTTCTCATAAAATTTAGAAATACACAACTGAAAAGAAAAGGTGAGATCCAAAAACGCTGCTACTGAGTTCCCACAGATGTCTTCATTATTCTTTTGACAACTGTTGATTTGTTTCCAGATACCACTTTGCTGCTTTCCTGCAACAAGACCGCCCCTGACCCACTGGCCTCTTTGTGTTCTCTTGCTCTGCTTGTAACTCCCATGTACTGCGGGCTGCCATCTGCACCTCCAGCTAACAGTGACAGTAAACCCTTTCTCATGGGAGACACCGGTATAGAGTTAACTTTAAAATACACAGCAAGCAAGACTGGCATGACTCATGAATACTGGTTGAAAGCAAGGGTTCTGGACAGACTTACTACCCAGGCTGCTTTTCCAGAGAGTGAGAGAGAATGAGAGAGAATGAATATGAATGAACCTCTCTTTATGTTCAGCACCTGTGTGGAAGTTACAACGTACAGTAGACTGGTAGAAATGACTTTGAAATTCATTAGTGATTTCTGGCAGCTGGGTACCCTTGGACAAGTTACCTAACCTCTCTCAGAGTGCTTTCTTCTCCATAAAATAGGACTGATGGCCGGGCACGGTGGCTCAAGCCTGTAATCCCAGCACTTTGGGAGGCCGAGACGGGCGGATCACGAGGTCAGGAGATCCAGACCATCCTGGCTAACACGGTGAAACCCCGTCTCTACTAAAAATACAAAAAAAAAAAAAAAAAAATAGCCGGGCACGGTGGCAGGCGCCTGTAGTCCCAGCTACAAGGGAGACTGAGGCAGGAGAATGGCGTGAACCCGGGAGGCGGAGCTTGCGGTGAGTGGAGCTCGCGCCACTGTACTCCAGCCTGGGAGGCAGAGCAAGACTCCGTCTCAAAAAAAAAATAAAATAAAATAGGACTGATAATAATAGCACATAGCTCATAGGGTTGTTGGGAGGACAAAACAACAGAAATACAGAGTGCTCAGCGGGTATCGAACAGGTGCTCAGCAAACCAAGGCAATGCCACGCTACACTCAGAACTGGGGTTGTCCATTCAAATGTGGTTGAAGCCACAGAGTTGCAACATGCCTTATGGTTGTGTGCCCAAAGTTTTAGAGAAAACACAGTTTCTTTCCAAAGAGATATATATTTTTCAAATGTTGCAATATGTATGCTTGAGGAAAATAGCAAATGGCAGAGAACATAAGGAGGAGGCCTTGGATATGAAACTACCAACAAGTTTAGTCACTTTCTGAGTCTGGTTTTCACTGAATATAACACATGACCATGCCAGTCAATGCCAAAGATAATCACCACCATGCTGCCTGGAGGAAGGCGCAAACTATTTTTTGCCCTGTCCATGGTCCTGAACAGGCAGCTCCCTCGGACTAATTGAAAACGTGAATACGGGGACTGAGTACATCTTCAGTCCTCTGATGGCTGCAGCTCTCCCATTCACAGGCTAAGCTGTTCTCAAATCTATTCAGATGGGAACCATATTACGTAAGAGTCAATAATCTTATGGTAACTCTGCAGTGAAAATGTCATTTGTTGTAATGAACACTGATCATAAGTTAAGCCTCTAGCTACTCTCTCTCTTATTTTTCATTATACTGTTCCTTGCTCTGTTATATTTCAGGAGTACTTGGGGAATTCATCCAACTATGTTCGCTAGTCAGCTCTTCGTTACCCAGATTAGATTCTGCTAAGATGCAATGGAGCAATTTGCAAACACACTGATTCTTAAGGAAATGCATCAGACACTGGTTATATGTTCTCCTCTCCTGATGCCAGCAGGCAACCTTCCCCCCGCCTTCTTCCCCCTGCTTATTTGTCCCCTTAATTTGCTATTTTCCTCCCTGTTTATCTTCCACTCAGTTCACAGTATGGTTCTCCAGGCCCAAATCCGAGAGAGCATTAACAATGCATTTCTGGGTATTTTTTCCTTCAGTAATAACTCTTTGTTCAATGCAATACCCAGAATAATGTTTCCAAAATCATCATCGCCTCTCCCCCAGCTCTCACTTGCAAACACCACTCTGCTTACATTACAGTTATTCCCCCTCTGGCTGCTTTAAAGGACACTAACTCCAAAAGGCACACCAGCGAGGCAAAGCTGGAACTCTTCCATTTTTTAAAAAAGCCAATATGAAAAATTCATTTTACATGTTGTATATTAAGCATGAGAGTGGAATTTCCATATGTCTCTGTGCTTCCTGCTCCTGGAATTGCTTGTAAGCAGGCTGTGAGTCTCCAGAGAGCACCTTCCTGCCACACCTTAGTGGTCATGACCAGCACAATGGTTCAGAGACTGTGTGGGTTCACGCCAAGAGTCGACACCTTGGTCGGAAACAACTAGTGGACTTCACCACTCTAACTGGGCGTAGGGCTTCATCCCATCCCCATCTGAGCCTGGCCATCTTTCGTTTTAATTAGACTATTAGCTTTGATCCTGGTTGCCACTGTGCTGGAGAATAAAATATTACAAAAACAACACCTGCAGACATCAAGAATCTGGGCTTGCCACCTTGGTTATTATGATTTTAGGGCAGACTTGGCTGGGAACATTCCCTTTTCAGGGAAATCTAGCTCAATGAACTGAAATGTATTCAGACAGGCATGTTGCAGTAATGCTATATTCTCTGTTACTATACTTCCCTCTTGATACGCATCACAGAAAAGCTGAGAAGAAACTTTTATTAAAATGTCTACAGCTCTTTAAAAAAAATTCTTTCCCCCCAGACATGACTTCGTGCTTTTGGTGAGTGCAGAAGACTAACTACTGATGGATGTGAAGACCACTTGTGCTGTAAAAATACATGAAACAATCTCTTACCAGGCTGTATTCCTTGGGAATTTGAGGTTACAAGGCAAAACTACTGGGCTGGATTCAGAGGTACTCACAGGGATTGTGGACAATAGCATTAAGGCCAGAAAAAAAAATAGTTCAAAATATAGGTAAGGAATAATGGTAGTGCTGAGACGAGCTATATAACCCTACAATTTAGGAACAAGAAGTACAAAGTAGGTAAGCAAAGCTCCCCTGTACTTAATGAAAATAATCGTGCTTAGCAGTTAATTCACCAGTATCTAAATTTCAAAGTAGGTATAACATACAAAAACTGTAAACAAGCAAAAATAATCTGAAAACGTTGTAGGTGTTAAATCAAGAACCAGCTAGTCCATGTTCTCACTACCTTGTGGGATCTAAAAATCAAAGCATTTGAACTCACAGAGATAGGGAGTAGAAGGATGGTTACTGGAGGCTGGGCAGTGTAGTGGGGGGCTGGGAGGGAAGGTAGCGATGATTAATGGTTAAAAAAAATAGAATGAGCAAGACTTAGTATTTGATGAATAATTAAATTATTCACTATAGTCCCCCCACCACAAGGGAACTATAATCAATAACTGTACACTTAAAAATAAGTATCACTGGATTGTTTGTAACAAGGACAAATGCTCAAAAGGATAGACACCCAATATGCCACGATGTGATTATTACACATTGCATGCCTGAGCCACAGTATTTCATATTCCCCATAAATACATACGCCTCACCTACTATGTACCCACAAAAATTAAAAATAAGCTTTTAAAAGAGGAAACAGCCACTTTTTGATATGCACCAGAAGACAAAAACCAAGCTCCCTTAGATGACAGACAATAAATAGACTTACCCCAAATTCAAGAGGACTCACTAAGGAATAGATCACCATGCAGAGCCACTGAACTGGTCTGAGCCTCATTTTACTCATATCTAAAATGGGCATTCCCTGTCTTACAAGAGTTCTGGAAGGAAGCACTAAATATGGAAAGGAAAAACCGGTACCAGCCACTGCAAAAATATAACAAAACAAAGACCAAGGACACTATGAAGAAACTGCATCAACTAAGGTGCAAAATAACCAGCTAGCATCACGACAGGATCAAATTGACACATAACAATATTAACCTGAAATGTAAATAGGCTAAATGCCCCAGTTACAAAACACAGACTGGCAAAGTGGGTAAAAGTCAAGACCCATTGGTGTGCTGTATTCAGGAGACCCATCTCACATGCAAAGACACACATAGATTCAAAATAAAAGGATGGAAGAATATTTACCAAGCAAATGGAGAGAGAAAAAAAAAAAAAAAAAGAAAAAGCAGGAGTTGCAATCCTAGTCTCTGATAAAACAGACTTTAAAAAAGATAAAAAAAGACAAAGAAGAACATTACATAATGATAAAGGGATCAATGCAACAAGAAGAGCAAACTATCCTAAATATATAAGCACCCAATACAGGAGCACCCAGACACATAAAACAAGTTCTGAGAGACCTAAAAAGAGACTTAGACTCCCACACAATAATAGTGGGAGACTTTAACACCCCACTGTCAATACTAGACAGATCAACAAGACAGAAAATTAACAAGGATATTCAGGACTTGAACTCAGTTCTGGATTAAGTGCACCTAATAGACATTTACAGAACTTTTCCCTCCAAATGAACAGAATATACATTCTTCTCAGTGCCACAGGGCACTTATTCTAAAATCAACCACACAATTGGAAGTAAAAGGCTCCTCAGCACATGCAAAAGAATGGTAATCTTAACAGTCTCTCAGACCACAGTGCAATCAAATTAGAATTTGGGATTAGGAAACACACTCAAAACCGCACAACTACATGGAAACTGAACCTGCTCCAGAATGATTCCTGGTTAAATAACGAAATTAAGGCAGAAACAAATAAGTTCTTTGAAACCAATGAGAACAAAGAGACAACGTTACCAGACTCTCTGGGACATAGCTAAAGCAGTGTTTAGAGGGAAATTTATAGCACTAAATGCCCACATCAGAAAGCTGGAAAGATCTGAAATCGACACCCTAACATTACAATGAAAAGAACCAGAGAAGCTTTAAGAGCATACAAATTCAAAAGCTAGCAGAAGTGAAGGAGATACAGACATGAAAAACCCTTAAAAAAAAAAAAAAAAAAAAAAAAAAAAAAAAAAAATCAATGAACCCAGGAGTTGGTTTTTTGAAAAGATTAACAAAATAGACCACTAGTTAAACTAATAAAGAAAAAGAGAAGAATCAAATAGACACAATAAAAAGGGGGTATCACCCCTGATCCCACAGAAATACAAACTACCATCAGAATACTATAAACACCTCTACTAAAACTAGAGAATCTAGAAGAAATGGATAAATTCCTGGACACATAGCCCCTCCCAAGACTAAACCAGGAAGAAGCCAAATCTCTGAAGAGACCAATAACAAATTCTGAAATTGAAGCAGTAATTAATAGCCTACCAACCAAAAAAAGCCCAGGACCAGATGGATTCACAACCAAATTCTACCAGAGATATAAAGAGCTAATTACCATTCCTTCTGAAATGATTTCAAACAATAGAAAAAGAGGGACTCCTCCTCAACTCATTTTATGAGGCCAGCATCATCCTAATACCAAAACCTAGCAGAGACACAACAAAAAAAGAAAATTTCAGGCCAATATTCCTGATGAACATCGATGTGAAAATCCTCAATAAAATACTGGCAAACTGAATCCAACAGCACATCAAAAAGCTTATCCACCACCACAATCAATTCAGCTTCATCCCTGGGATGCAAGGGTGGTTCAGCATACGCAAATCAATAAAAGTAATCCATCACATTAACAGAATCAAGGACAAAGACCACATGATTATTTCAATAGATGCAGAAAAGGACTTTGATAAAATTCAACATCACTTCATGCTAAAAACTCTCAATAAACTAGGTATTGATGGCACATTATCTCAAAAAGAGCTGTTTATGACAAACTCTAGCCAATATCATACTGAATGGGCATTCCCTTTGAAACTGGGACAAAGATGCCCTCTCTCACCACTCCTATAGTATTGGAAGCTCTGGCCAGGGCAATCAGGTAAGAGAAAGTATTCAACTAGGAAGAGAGGAAGTCAAATTGTCTCTGTTTGCAGATGACATGATTGTATACTTAGAAAACCTTATTGTCTCAGCCCCAAAACTCATTAAGCTGATAAGCAACTTCAGCAAAGTCTCAAGATACAAAATCAATGTGCAAAAATCACAAGCATTCCTATACACTAATAATAGATAAGCAGAGCCAAATCATGAGTGAACTCCCATTCACAATTGCTACAAAGAGAATAAAATACCTAGGAATCCAACTTACAAGGGACGTGAAGGACCTCTTCAAGGAGAACTACAAACCACTGCTCAAGGAAATAAGAGAGGACATAAACAAATGGAAAAACATTCCATGCTCATGGATGGGAAGAATCAGTATCATGAAAATGGCCATACTGTCCAAAGTAATTTATACATTCAATGCTATTCCCATTAAGTTACCATTGATGTTCTTCGTAGGGTTAGATAAAACTACTTTAAATTTCATGTGGAACCAAAAAAGAGCCCATACAGCCAAGATAATCCTAAACAAAAAGAACAAAGCTGGAGGGATCATGCTATCTGACTTCAAACTATACTACAAGGCTACAGTAACCAAACAGCATGGTACTGGTACCAAAACAAATATATAGACCAATGGAACAAAACAGAGACTTCAGAAATAACACCACACACCTACAACCATCTGACCTTCGACAAACCTGACAAAAAGCCATGGGGAAACGATTCCCTATTTAAGTAATAGTGCTGGGAAAACTGGCTAGCCATATGCAGAAAACAAACTAGACCCCTTCCTTACACCTTACACAAAAATTAACTCAAGATGGATTACAGACTTAAATGTAAAACCCAAAACCATAAAATCCCTAGAAGAAAACCTAGGCAATTCCATTCAGGACATAGACATGGACAAAGACTTCATGACTAAAATACCAAAAACAATGGCAACAGAAGACAAAACTGACAAATGGGATCTAATCAAACAAAGAGCTTCTGCACAGCAAAAGAAACTATCATCTGAGTGAATAAGGAACCTTCAAATGGGAGAAAAATTTTTGCGATCTACCCATCTGACAAAGGTCTATTATGTAGAATCTGCAAGGAACTTAAGTAAATTTACAAGAAGAAAACAACCCTATCAAAAAGTGGGCAAAGGATATGAACAGATACTTCTCAAAAGAAGACATTTATGCAGCCAACAAACATGAAAAAAAGCTCATGATCACTGGTCATTAGAGAATGCAAATCAGAACCACAATGAGATACCATCTCATGCCAGTTACAATGGCAATTATTTAAAAGTCAGGAAACAACAGGTGCTGGTAAGGCTGTGAAGAAATAGGCACACTCTTACACTGTTGGTGGGAGTGTAAATTAGTTCAACCATTGTGGAAGTCAGTGTGGCGATTCCTCAAGGATCTAGAACCAGAAATACCATTTGACTGAGCAATCCCATTACTGGGCATATATCCAAAGGATTAGAAATCATTCTACTCTAAAGACACATGCACACATATATTTTAATGCAGCACTATTTACAATAGCAAAGACTTGGAACCAACCCAAATGCCCATTGATGATCGACTGGATAAAGAAAATGGGGCACATACACACCATGGAATACTATATGCAGCCATAAAAAAGAATGAGTTAAAGTCTTCTGCAGGGACATGGATGAAGCTGGAAGCCATCATTCTCAGCAAACTAACACAGAAACAGAAAACCAAACACCACATGTTATCACTCATAAGTGGGAGCTGAATGATGAGAACACATAGACACAGGGAGGGGAACATCACACATCGGGGCCCGTGGTGGGGTAGGGGGCAAGGGGAGGGAGAGCATTAGTACAAATACCTAATGCATGCGGGGCTTAAAACCTAGATGATGGGTTGATAGGTGTGGCACATCACCACGGCACATGTATACCTATGTAACAAACCGGCACGTTCTGCACATGTATCCCAGATTTTTATAAATAAAATAAAATGGGCATTCCACCTGCTACCTCATAGAGTAGTTATGAGGACTGAACGTCAGGTACTTAGCACCTCATTGAGAATGATTACTCCCTTAGAGGACAATGTTTATAATTCTGACCAAAATACTCAAAACACATCTACTATGAAGTGCTAAGAAATTAAAAATGAATGGAAAGACAGATGAAAGCCTGTTTAAGAATAATACCACTTGATAGAATACTCATGTAGTTTACAAACTATTCTATGCCTTCTGCCAGCAGCAAGCATCTACCTGGCAGTATGTGACAGACAGTAGCATATTTTCACCTCACAGTCTTCTCCATGTGGTTCCAGATACGAGTCTTCACTAGGGAGAGCTGATGGTGACATGATCTACCATCAATGTCCCCTCTGTGATGGCAAGAGGAACAACTGCTGTGGCTCAGAGTAAACCAATCTAGATACATCAGGTTCCCTGTTCTTTTTCTTGGGAGGTACGGCTTAATCTCACCCCAGTGTAGCATTAAAACAGAAACAGAGGGAGCGAATCAACTGTCCTGCTTCCCATCAGTAGGTATCTTCACTGGGTTCCCTAAGGAAGTGTCTTGTGTCTTTCCTTGAACAAGAGGTGGCAGGACAGGGCCCTCAGCTCAACAGTACATCAAATCAACTCTGAAAGACTCCTGAGCCCAGACATACGGACACATGGACAAAATATGGTCATTTCTTAGCTAGAGTTATAGAGAAAAAGCAACTTTGGCAGTTATGTTAGCTATATCTCCCTTCACTTTTAACTTATAAATTTCATTTTCCAAAGAAGTAAAAATATATTGCAACCCATTTAGAAATTCACAAGGGAGTTCAAAAGAAAACTGCAGAAGTATCCCACTTAAACATAACTTCTGCTTCTATTTTCGTCTATTTCTTTCAAGTTTTCATCCAAGGTACTTAAAAAAACAAACCAGTAACAATCGCAGGGTGCTGACAGGTTTATAAATTTAAATAAAAATTATGACATTAGTATACCACACTCATAACCATAATTATTGACAGGCTACCTATGAATTCATGCTATGTTTCATAATTAACGTGAATATTTGTTTTGAGGGAAACTGCTTCAAATATTCTGCTTTATCAGAATCGCAATGTCAGTGGTGTGGCTTTGGGCAGGTTATTTAACCTATCTAAGCTTCAGTTTTTCTCATAAAGTAGGGATCAACAATATTAACCAGCAACATTAAAGTGTTGTGAAAGTTAAAAGCGAAAATGCACTTAAAGTATCTCGAAACAATGTAGGCTGCTGTTGATGTCAATAGTGGATGATAGTGAAGTAATTTCTCACTGAGTTTTCTTGAAAGGAATCACATCTACATATAAGTAAAAAACATGTGAGGAGGGGAGGGAGGATCTGGTCTTTCATTTACCCATGAGATTTCTTTGGGAACTGACAGTCAGTGGGGAGACCTAACTCACCTCTACGGTGGGGGAACCAGGTGTGGCCTCGGCAGGTCTCATGAGAGGCCAGGACGAGCTTCCATTTTGGGGGGAGGGGAGTTACTGGCATATGTACAAAAATGTTTTTAAAAAGTCTCAAAAATTGTAGTGAATTTCATTTTGTAAAAAATTCCTCCCTCTCTTCTTTCCATTTTGAACAAACAACGATGCAAACTGGGCAGTCCTGAAACCAGAATAGGTGCAGAGAGACTCTAAAAAATTCCCTTGCAGTGTTTTTTCAATCTGCATACTTAACCAAGCAACAGTTTAGGCCCAAGGACACCAGAAGAATCAAAGCAACATAATGACTTACGTGAGACACAGTGGGTCATAACCTGTGCAGTCCTGCCCCTGCCAGGGGATATCTGGCAACGTCTAGGGATATTTTTGGTTGTTGACTGTCACACCGAGGGGCGCCTGTGGGGGTGTGCTATTGGCATCTAGCAGGAGGAGACCAGGGATGCCACTGAACATGCCACACTGCACAGGACAGCCTCCATCAGCACAGACGTATCTGGCCCAAAACGTCAACAGTGCTGAGGCTGAAAATTTCTGGTGTAAGAAAAACTTACAGGTAAAATGAAATCTGAGGCCCCTATGAATATTAACACTATGGACAACTGGCTCTGTTTCCCGTACTCAGCCTCAGCCCCCGAAATGTAACATTTCCTTCCAGTAGTGGTTCCCAAAGATGTTCTGTAAGAAGATTCTATGTGCACACAGATGCAAGTTGTCAGTTTAATATTAGTCTGTTCTCACACTGCTAAGAGAGACATACCCGAGACTGGGTAATTTATAAAGAAAAAGAGGTTTAATGAACTCACAGTTCCACATGGTTGGGGAAGCCTCACAATCACCGTGGAAGGTGGAGTAGGAGCAAAGGCACATCTTACATGGTGGCAAGCAAGAAAGCTTGTTCAGGGGAACCCTCTTTATGAAACCATCAGATCTCATGAGACTTATTCACTATCACAAGAACAGCACGGGAAAAACCTGCCACCCATGATTTAGCTACTTCCCACCGGGTCCCTCCCATGACACATGGGGATAATGGGAGCTGCAATTCAAGATGAGATTTGTGTGGGGACACAGCGAAATCATATCAATAACTATGTATGTAATTTTATTGCTAGCAAATGAAACCTAGTTTTCTAGAAAACCGCTATAAAATTTTTTAGAAGTAAATTTGAGAGCTGAATTTATTAAAGGAAAAACATTATAACAATACAGGTGCCTTGCTTGAGGGAATGGATACTCCATTCTCCATGATGTGATTATTTCGTACAGCATGCCTGTATTAAAACATCTCATGTACCCCATAAATATACATACCTACTATGTACCCACGAAAACTAAAAATAAAATTTTAAAACCCCCAATGCAGGTGCTATTTCAGTATGGCAAAATACCTCCCCTGAAAAAGTATTTCTGTGCTTACTTTGTGTTTTTGTATAGATACTATTCATATTGGCTGTTTAACAGATTCAATTGGAGGCTGATGATGACATAAGGTCAACAAACTTCTCCAAGCTCCAAAATGAAAAAAAAAAAAGCATAGATCCACCATTTCCAAGGTTTCTTTTTCTGAAGGGAACTGTGCTTGTAACAATATTCAGGAATTTCAGAGCCATTGCATTAGGGAAGCATTCTAAAGAGGGCAACTGAGGTTGACTTTCGAACAGCAGGCAGAGTTCTGGAAAACACTCTGAAAAAGTGCTCACGTGGGAAAACAATTTCTCTGGATATGTGATTTTATTGAAAAAGGCTATAAACTAGGGCTACAGAAGGTTTACACACACACATATACACAGGTGCAACCTGAACTAAAATTAGCACTCAGGGAGAATAGATATGGGGAAAAAAATGTTGAATGGCATAGTTCGAGAAGAGAAAAAGCACATCAAACTGAGCTCCCTGAAAGATGAGCCTAAATCTACAAAGGATAAGCCTTTGTGAATCACCACAGCCCAGGATCAAGGTTAAGTATTCTTGCCCTTGAGGCGTTCTTGGATGATTTAGAATAAATGCTACTCAAGAAAGTTTATCAAGGAGCAAGCAGAGTCACAGATGCCTGGACTCGGGGCCCCTGAAAAGACCCACAGTGCTCTGGCAGGCAATTTAAAAGAACTGCAATTTTGTGGATACAAGTCAATGATCTGAATGTCTTAAGTATGAAATTAGGAGACAGCTGCATGTGAGACCACAACTCAAAAAAAAAAAAAAAAAAAAAAAAAAACTGTAATAATTAACACTCTAAAGTACATTCGAATCTTTTTTCCCCAACTTTCATTTTAGATTCAGGGGGTCCATGTAGAGATTTGTAACCTGGACAACATGTGTGATGCCGAGTTTGGGGTACGAATGATCCCATCGCCCAGGTACTGACAATAGTTTTTCACACCTTGCTCCCTCTCTCCCACCTGCCTCTAGTAGCCCTCAGTTTCTATGGTCGCCATTTTTTTTGTCCATGAAGACCAATGTTTAGCTCTCATTTATAGGTGAGAACATGCAGTAATCTGGTTTTCTGTGTTAATCTGCTTAGGATAATGGCCTCCAGCTCCATGCATGTTGCTGCAAAGGACGTCATCTCATTCTTTCATGGCTGTGTAGCATTCAATGGTATATATGCATCACAGTCTCTTAATCAAATCCAGCACTGATGGGCACCCAGGTTGATTCCATGCCTTTGCTATTGTGAAGACTGCTGTGACAAATACACAAGTGTGTGTGTGTCTTTATGGGAAAACGATTTCTTTTGGATATATACTCACCAATGGGATTGCTGGGTTGAATGGTAATTCTGTTTTAAGTTCTTTGAGAAATCTCCAAACTGCTTTTCACAATGATTGAACTAGTTCATATTCCCACCAGCAGTGTATAACCATTCTGTGTTCTCTGCAGCCTCGCCAGCATCTGTTGTTTTTTGACTTTTTAATAACAGCCATTCTGACTGGTGTGAGATAGTATCTCACTGTGGTTCTAACTTGCATTTCTCTAATGATTAGTCCTGTTAAGTATTTTTTCATGTTTGTTGGCCCCTCGTTACAACTTATCTTCATAAAACCCTTCTCCAGTTACAAGAGATTTAAGAAACTAGAATTCAGTGGATATTAACACATCAATGCCAGGAGACATTAAAACATAGGTTTTGAGGTGCTTCTTTTTGAGCTCTTGCTCCTGCTCCTTAGACCTTGGGCTCTGAAGAAGTCAAAATAAGTACGAAACCCAGTTTTGCTTCTCAGTCTAAGGGCTCAGACTCAGGCTTCCTGTTTGTAAAAAGGGATTACCCACAGCTAGGTATTGTTCTGGGTACAATTTTGTGACATGCTGGGTGGTCATGTCAGCTACACATAGTGTATTGAGTCCCTTCTTTAACCACATCCCTATCCTCTAGCTCAGGGTATCAGGTCCCTGCAGGAGGCCAAGCTTGCGCGCGCGCGTGTGTGTGTGTGTGTGTGTGTGTGTGTGTGTGTGTGTAAGTGTGAGCAGAGTCAACAGAATCAGTACTGTAATGGCTGGTAGACTGACTGAGAGCTGAAGTGGACATCCCAGCTCAATGCCAGTTAGTTTCCTTTCTGGTCCCACTGCCCTGACCTCTTTCCTTCCACCTCTATGGCTGCCCATCGCTCCTCACCTGTTGGAGATCTGATCCCTCCACCTGAGAGCCCAGTTCTAGCCCTCCCAACTATTTCTGCCCATGACTGTCAATTCTCCCTCTGAACACCAACTCTCCAACCTGCCGGCTGGTCTGTAACCACACTTGTGCCCCAGCATCCCAGCAGTATGATACCCTCCCATCACTTTCACTGGCTCACTACTGCAACCCCAGAGCAGGAAGGGCACTGGTGTAGTTTGAAAAGCTCCCTGACCCCCCGATGCCACACTTCTCTCATTCACTCATAGTGTTGTGAAAATGCTTTGACCTCACTCTCTAAAATACTGGCTCTCTATCTGTGCACACTCTTCGATTAGGTGGAGATTCTGAAGGCAAAGACAGTATCTTATAAATCTCTGTCCACATAGCCTGGTCCCATGCACACGAGGTATATTTAATAGGTAATTGCTCATGGGCTGACTGATTAAAAAAGGTTCAGACTGACTCCCGTCACAGGTTCCTAAGAATAAATATACCATGAAACTGAAGGCTACAGCTGGCTTCCTAATTAATATTAGTCACTTGGCAGTTCTTAATTAAGAACTCTAAAACAAGGACCCACCTTTCCACCATGCCAAGTGGGTATCACCTTCATTAGTATTTAAGTGATGCAGCCACAACTTCATTTTTATGCTCTTTTCTCTGCCCTGCCAGATGGGAACATTAGCTGCATAGTATTTATTAATATAATAAACAAAGACAAGTGCAGAAGCTTGGGGAAATTCAGGCAGAATCCGTCACTTGTACTCTTTTACTGCAAGCTTTTCGTGTAAACGGAAGGAAGCCTTCTCTTGTCCTGCTGCTGAGAGGAAGTGAACCAGACTGCACTTGGGAAGCAGACTCTCTCCCGGTCACCGACTGTGAAGAGCTTCCGTCTCGTGGGGTCTGGTGTGTCCTCACCAGGCCTGCCCCCACCCACTCTCATGATGGCCCGAGGCTCACCTATCCCTGCCTCATGAAAACAGTGGGGACTTTGTAAACTAGGAAAGATCTCAACAGAAAAATGTCACCATCCTCAAAAGATAATCACACATTCACTGAAAGAAGCAAAGCAGTGTTCCCGTGACAGCAGGGTCCCCACTGCGTTCTGATCAGGAAACCCACGACACGTTTCCAACTCTGTACAGAAACTTCAACCATAACTTGGTAAGACTGCTGCCTGCTTCAAGGCCCTGAAATAGGCATCACTGAGTGACCCATATCAATGTCCTGGTGGAAGTGTCCCCTGTCACTCTCAAAAATGTCCTTGCCTGGCCAATTATTTGCTCACCTTACTTACTGGGTAATGAGAAAGAAAGTGGAGGGAAATCAAGAAGACATCGATGAATGGCATCAACAGGTTATACACACCCATCCTCCTGAGGGCCCATTCTGGTCTAAGGAGTAGGAGCAAGAGGTTGGGCTTTGAAGTCAACATAAGATTGAAATCAATACAGTTCTTCTCACAGGCTGGTTGACTTGGGAAAGGGCTCAGACTCAGGGTTCTTGTTTGTGAAAAGGGATTACCCACAACTAACCACACTGAAGGGCTGTTGCGAACATTCGGTAACATACGCAAAGCACCGGGGCATGCTGTTACAGCCGCCAAGTGTGTGCTCTTGGGTGCTCAATGCATTTCAACCAATCTTTATTTATTCATTTATTTTTTTGAGACAAGTTCTCACTCTGTTGTCCAGGCTGGAGTGCCAATGATGCGATCAGGGTTCAGTGCAGCCTCATTCTCCCAGGCTAAAGTGATCCTCCCACCTCAGTCTCCTGAATAGCTGGGACTACAGGTGCATGCCACCACGTCCAGCTCATTTGTTATTTTACATCTTTTGTAGAGACAGGGTCTCCCTATGTTGTCTGGGCTGGTCTTAAACTCCTGGGTTCAAGTGATCCTCCCACCTAGGCCTCCTGAGGAGCTGGGGCCACAGGTGCATGCCACCACACCTGGCTTTTTTTTTTATGTTTGGTAGAGACAGAGTCTCCCTATGTTGCCCAGGTTGGTCTCGAACTCTTGGCCTCCCAAAGTGCTGGGATTACGGGCATGCGCCACCATGCCTGATCAGTCCTTTTCCTTTTAACAAGCACAGTTCTAAAAAATGACCCAGTAAGCCTACTTGGGCTCTTCTGTGGCAATGTTGGCCTGTCTTGATGCACTGGGGAGGAAGGAGCACTAGGTTCAATGCAGAGATTCTGGGGTCAGACAGATCAGAGTCTGAATCCCAACTCCTCTACCTCCTAGCTCTTTGTCTTTGGGGAAACCACTGAAGCTTCAGTGGCCACATCTGAAAAGGAGAAATGAAAATCCTAGCAGCCTGGTCTTATGGGGTGGTAACGCTTCACTGTAGACTTCTGGAAATCTATAGGGCGGTTCATGGTCGACCTCATGAATGGGGGACTCGACTAGTATTTATTGAATGAAGGTTTGGATGCCAGATGTCTTTCACTAGCAAGCCAGGCCTGGAACACTGGGAGTGGTTTCCCGGGCTGCATACCTTCTCGATGCCCCAGTAGGTAGTTGTGGAAGGGAAAATCCTGTTTACAAATATTTGTGCCTGGAACCTAAATTTGTTTTATATGTGAATGCAAAGCATTTTCTGGCCAGTAACAATGTATACTGATATTCCAGAAATGCAATTCCTGTGCAAATCGAGGTGCGACTGAATTTGGGTAACTTTTCTAAGAAGTATTCACCAATTTATAATATCACATCACTAACAGGACGACCAGTTCTAGTGTGAGTAGGTAGAACATCACTTCTCTATCAGTCTGCAGTTACAACTGTTAGATTCGCAGGATTTCTATGTACAGATGCATAGAAACAAATACTTATATATTGAATGTACTCAATAGTCAATTCTTTTTTTTTGTTTGTTTTGTTTTTTTGAGACAGAGTCTTGCTCTCTCTCTCTCCCCGTCTGGAGTGCAGTGGTGTGATCTTGGTTCACTGCAAGCTCCGCCTCCCGGATTCATGCCATTCTCCTGCCTCAGCCTCCCAAGTAGCTGGGACTACAGGCGCCCGCCACCACGCCCGGCTTTTTAAAATTTTTTTATTTTTAGTAGAGACGGGGTTTCACTGTGTTAGCCAGGATGGTCTTGATCTCCTGACCTTGTGATCCGCCTGCCTCAGCCTCCCAAAATGCTGGGATTACAGGCGTGAGCCACCGCGCCCGGCCTCAATAGTCAATTCTATTCCCTTTATTTCTCCATTATATTATAGTTAAACAAATATATTGAATGTACTCAATAGTCAATTCTATTCCCTTTATTTCTCTGTTATGTTATAGTTGGGGAATTATAATGACTTTTAAAACAGTTACATGTAGAGTAGGTTATGTTAGCTACAAGATCTACTTCAGGATTGTAGTGGCATGACAAAAATGTTTGTAATAAAGGATCTGAGAGGTTGCAGAATCTTTCTCATAAGGTGAAGATTAAGAAGTAACTGAATTATTGGCCAGGCATGGTGGCCCACACCTGTAATCCCAGCACTTTGGGAGACCGAGGCAGGTGGATCACTTGAGGTCAGGAGTTCGAGACCAGCCTAACCAACATGGTGAAATCCTGTCTCTACTAAATACAAAAAATTAGCCAGGAATGGATGGTGGTGCATGCCTGTAATCCCAACTACTTGGGAGGCTGAGGCAGGAGAATCGCTTGAACCCGAGAGGCAGAGATAGCAGTAAGCCAAGATCGTACCATCGCACTCCAGCCTGGGCAACAACAGCGAAACTGTCTCAAAAAAAAAAAAAAAAAAGGAAAAGAAAGAAAGAAAAGAAAAAGAAAAAGAAAAGAAGTAACTGAATTACTGACTGCGGAGTCCAGCACATATAGAAGCAACTGCCTAAGAAATGTTGGCTTCTCTGATGATCATTCATATTATCAGTAGCCACCCTTCTTTCCGCCTCCTGTCGCTTGACTAACTGCTAGTAGAAAATGAAATTTACTTTCTGCTTCTCCAGCTCCTCCATCCAGAGGTGAGACCAGCGATGTTGAAGGGCACTCTTCCTTGAGTCAGAAGGAGACTAATAACGTATGGCAAACCGCCCAGAAGGGAGAGAGATTTTTCCAAATAGCTCTGACACTCACAGAGGGAACTTCATTAGCCTGTCTATTACAAACCACTTACGACACATATTTATTGACAACAATCTGCCAATTGATTAAACATCTCAATAGATGAAGCTGACTTTTCATTAATTAGCAGTTTGGAGAACATGATCCTAGAAGTTAGGGTGGATAGTTTTGAACATTCTTGCAACACTTTCATTTGCTTTGACCTTCTGTAAGAATATCAATGCATTATAAAATCAAAGACTATGTAAAATCTTCCTCCGTATCAGAACACATTATTCACACCACGTGTTAACACACTTATATGCTCACACTTCTCAGTAGATTCAATTTACCTTCTAATCAATTTAAGTCATGTACCTAATACTTAATTTCTTTCACTATAAACCTTAAAAACATCACTGACCACATTATTTAACTTTCTGTGAGGTGTCAAGTTCACTTATTAATTAGAATAAACAAACTGATTGCAAGAAATTTTATATTTTAAACTCAATAAACAACTACATGAGAAAGGAAAGTCATTTGTTAATGCATGCTGTATACTTTTTCTCAACAACAGATACAAGTAATTATTTTATATGACAGATACGATTTTTTACCCTGTAGCTGTTTTATAAGAAATGTGAACTTACAGGGAAAAAATATGGGGCAAAGTGCCCTGTAGTTTAGCTGAACATGAGAACCTTGGTTTATAACTAAGTTTTTGCCTCTCTCTTTTTTTAAAATTCTTACTTTTTATTCATTGTTTGACCTTCCAATCAATCAATGTAGAATGAATTTCTTCTCCAAAGGTAGAAAAAAAAATCCTTTCTCAACCACACAAGCAGCAAGGTCCACGAAAAGAGATTTTTCACATTTACCACTTTGCTTGTGTTCGGGTCATTTTCATCCTTCCTCACTGTCCTCCGTTCCTCATATATTCCTCAAATGCTTCATTCTTGGCCAGAGCGTTATCAACACTGCTGCCATGGAGTGACACTCAGGCTGTGTTCCTCTGTCTATCGGCTTGGACCTGCCTAGGAGCCTGCCAGACCTGCAGAGTTCTCTACACTTCAATGTGCATAGGAATCGCCTGGGGACTCTGTGCACGTGCAGATTCCGATGCAGTGGGTCTGGGGTGGGGCCTGAGACTCTGCATTTCTGACAAGTTACCAGGTGATATCAATGCTGCTGTTTGGGAGACGCTAATTGAGTATCAAATGTTTATGCAGTTGAATTGGCCCCTACCCTCCTTAACCTTTTGAATAGGACTGAATTGCCGATCTCTACCTGTGCTAAGAGGGGCTCTGCAAAGGTGCAGCTTCCTTTCTGCAGAACTAGGACAGGCAGGAGGCTCTGAGTCTCTTTAAACACAGAGGGCTTTCCTTTTTGGCTCAGGGGAGGGAGAATTGAGGTCACTGAATTACTGCATGGTAAGAATTAAAATTATCAAGGAAAAGCTGGATAAAGCAAAGAAAAATGAGATTTAATAAATATAATTCCCCTAAAATTCCTTCCTTGGATGCAAGAAAAAGTATCTGAAAATTCAACCCTAAGTGTAATTGGAGAAGAATCTCAGGAACTGTAAAGGAGTTTCTTATAACATCATTCCTCCCTCAGCCATACCTGTTCTGCTCTGGAACAATGGAATTTACGTATCTGTCATTACCTCTGTGTAAATTTTCCCTGAGAAATGACTGTATTTAGAGTGGTTCACGTGTCTCTAACGGAAGTGGGGACTCATTGACCTGCTGCATCCACAAGTGAAACTAAGGGGAAATTTCTGCCTCTGACACCAGACAGTCTTGTATGATGAACAACGATCGAGCTGCAACATTAGACAAAACTTATTTTTTTATATTGTTATTTTATAACAGCCACCTCATTTCACAAGATATTATAAATTACTTAACTTTCTTTGAGAAAAAAACAACCATTAAAAAAATCCCATGGAATCCCCAAAAAAGCATTTATGGATGCTCTTTACTTTTTAAAGTTTTTAAAAATTTTTTAATTTTTTGTAAAGACAGCATCTCACCATGCTGCTCAGGCTGATCTCAAACTCCTGGGCTCAAGTGATCCTCCTGCCTCAGTCTCTCAAAGTGCTGGGATTATGACAGGTGCAAGTCACCGCCCTGCCCTTTGTTTACTTATTAAAGATTACTCTAGAATGCATGCTTGGAATATTGCCTCTACCATATCATATGCGTTGCTAAATAAAGCCACCCATTTCATAACTACACGAAATGATTAGGAAGTTTCTATCATGTTCTTTACCCTGTGTTCTTTCTCCACTAATATTTGATCTCCTTCCTCCTTTTTTGACAAACTCACAATAGATTATCAGCCCTTCTAATGATCAAGGGTCTGTTAGCCTCTTTCTTATTCGTTCCAATGACAGCTGGTGACAGCATCAATCTTGCGTCACACAGCTCCATGAAGTATCTGCCTGCCTTCATCTCTGTACCTCATTAATGGAACTGTTGATGGGAAGGAACGAAACGATGCTCAAAGCCGGCATTAGCACAGCCGACTCCCAGACTGTCTCTTTGTGAGCTCGGCAGCTTTGTTCACACCATGACCCCACGCTACAGGTGCGTTTCATGATTTCTTCTGCAGTGGTCATGATCCATTTAATTGAAAATAATTCTTCCTGGGTGGTACTTGCTAGAAAGGCTTCACAAACCTGGGACACAGTATGAAGTCAAATTAGATAATCAAACTTAGATATTCTGAGAACACCTCCCAAATGTCATCTCCAATTTAATCAATGCCAGTCTTTTTGCTTTGCGTGGAAATAGCCAAACTCGATCCCCTCTCTAACAGAAAGTAGCAACTAATTAACCACACTTCTCTAAACCTTCTCACTGTGAGCGAGGGTTAGATTTCACTCAGACCTCAGTTAACTCAGTCCACGTTTCCCGGCTTCATCTGCATTGTTTTCAGTTTAAAAAACTTCTTTCTTATTTTATGGTTTTTCATTTTTCTCAGCAACAATAAGCATTGACACATTTGGGTTTCAGGGTCCCTAAGGTTTCAATCATAATTAGCATCCAACTGTCTGCTAGCAAGCCACTTCTAATAATTAATTTGGCCATCACAGAGAAAACTGCCACGTTCCACAGGAGAGATCGGAAGGCAAGCTCTTGTATGAGAGCTGCCATGTCATCACTGGGAGGATGGTTCCGAGCATGTCTCCAGAGGAACGAATTCAGGGTGCTGGAGATGATTTAAGCCACAAATAAGCCCAGGGCGCACTGGTGCTGGGGCCTGTTAGCATGGCAGGGACACGGCCACACCTCAGCGAGTGCGCTTGTCTGATGGTGGCCACCGTCGGAACCTCGGCTGTGTGTTTCCATGAGCCTCACAAGGAGGGGAAGCATGGCGTGACTTTTACCATGGAAAAATAAAAAAAGTCACACAATTGGAGGAGGATCCCTGTACTGTGCCCTGGAACATCTTTAAACTCCAAGAGGGCCGCCACGACTTAATAACAACTCCCTCGTTTAAGTTTTGCTATTTTCATTTTAAAAGTGAAAAGTGTCACTCAATCATTATGCTTACAAGCCAGAAAAGAAAAAGAGGATTTCACCTCGTGGGACAATTCAGAATCCCACAGTCCTTTGTTTATACTGCTGGTCTTATGTTGCCAAGTGACGACACATGGTGGGCCCAGGACTCCTTCCCTGCCCCTAAGGAGTGCGTGCCTCTTGTTCCCATTCTAGGATCTTGCACCAAGCCACAGACAAGGCCAGCACAGAGGGGGCACCCCAGAAATGTTGATTTCATCCATTTTCAAGTATAGATTGTTCTCGGTCATGGGGATAGGGGAAAAGGGGACCTGAACTGATGTTCATGGCAAATGTGATTGATGTTGGAAGTGTCCGGAGAGTGCTGGAGCTCAGTGAATTAGCTGCTGCCTTGACTGACAAGCTCTTCCGCCTCCTCTCTCAGCATGGGCCCTACCCCAGAAAGTGGGTGTGGGAATGACCCACTGCCTCTGTCTGTCATTATCCCACCACCATATAGCAACACTTGCATCATTATTTTTGTCTTCTAAAGTCAAGGAGAAAAAAAATGACTTCGCATGTTTTTTCAATAAAAATAATATTTTTGGTCTCCCCTGGTACACACATGAGATCAACCAAAGCAAACCCTTATCAAGCAATAACAATTCACCAGATTTAGAATTCTCCATAAACTACAGCAAACAAATTGCTTTCTTAAACTGAATGAATAAGCTATTGAAAAAACAAGGCCTTTTAAAACTTTAGGACTTCGTACTGTCTTCTCCTCTAATTGGAAGTTAACAGATACCTCCTTGGTTTATTAGTAATAAGTTGGACGTGTCTTACAAAACCCCAGAGGCCTTTTAAAAATAAGCCCCTATTTATGATTGAAAGATATGCACCAATCTGTGAGGAAAGTTATGGCTGAAAGCTGGTAAACTGCACTGCCCCTGCATCCTATCACAACCTCCATGCCCCACAACACCTGATTTTCCTCGAATTCTTTCTACAGCGAACTGCTTGCTTCTACACGAACTCTTCTGTAAGAATCCTGAAGACAGGCTGAGTGTGGTGGCTCACACCTGTAATCCAAGCACTCTGAGAGGCCGAGATAGGCAGATCACTTGAGCTCAGGGGTTAGAGACCAGACTGAGCAACATGTCAAAACCTCGTCTCTACCTAGAATACAAAAAAAAAAAAAAAAAATAGCTGGGTGTAGTGGTGCACATCTGTACATGTCCTAGCTCCCAGGGAGGCTGAGATGGGAGGATCTCTCAAGCCTGGTGGGCAGAGGCTGCAGTGAGCCAAGATCATGCCACTGCACTCCAGCCTGAGTGAGATCCCATCTTAAACAAAACAATAACAACAACAACAAAAAACCCTGAAGACAAATATAAGTGCAGATGGTCCTACTGGTTGGCTATTTAGTCCCTTTAGACTAGAGTTTCTCAGCCTTGGCACTGAGATGTTCTGGGCCAAATCATTCTTTGTTTTGGGGGCTGTCCTGTGAACTGTAGGGTCTTTAGCAGCACCCCCCGGCCGTTACCCACCGGATATCAACAGCACCCCACACCAGCTGTGGGAACCAAAGTGTGTCCAGAGAGCGCCGAGTGTCCCCAGGGGGAGTGGGGGTGTGTGTGAAATTGCCGTGGCTGGGAGTCATTGCTTTAGAGTTACAAATAAATGGACTTTTGGGTAGTTGCGGAGTGCATCAGCCCAATGTGGGAAACGAGCTGTCTCTACAGACCAGTTTAAAAATCAGTGCAGCTTAGGGTATGATGGCCCCTGGGTAGGAAAAATATGTTAATTTGTGCCTCCAAGAAAGAACAGAAATAAAATGCTTACTGTGCCCAACACCCATCCCCAGCCGGGGAGAGAAGGAAAAAACCATCCAGAGCTGTTACCCCCAGGCTAGCTTTAGAGTCTTTCTTCCTATCATGGAAGAAAGGTTATTCAGCACCGGTGTGGTGAGGCTGAGTCCTCAGGGAATGTTCTGGAATGCTTGAGTCCTAGACAGTGACTCTGTTGAGGTGGTGAGTGCCAGGTCACTGGGGGTATTCGAGCAGGGGCCAGATGACAACCAGCTCAGGGAGGCCATGAAAAGGACTCCACGCAGGGCAAGAGTTTGGCCTAAGAGACCTCCACTGTCTCAACTCCACGATTCCATGGGCTTCTGTGTGCTTTTCAACGCTCACACCTCTCAGAGTCCCTTCCAAAAAGGCAGTGACAAGCAGAGGGCATTCGCCCTGCCCTGGGTGGGTGAGGACCTCACAACCCCAGGACCCCGAAAGGGTGACTGAGACCGATTGGACATCTACCTCCACCACCGATCACCACCTGGTTCGGGGCTATCTCCAACTGGTTTCCCCTCCCCATTCCTAATTCTCATTAACCCGAAAGACAAATTACGGCAGTGCATGATTTCACACTGATGTTCAATCTGTCTTCTCCAGCATCCTCTATTTATCAGACAGCTTCCACCAAGTGAACCATGACTCCTCAGTCTTTGGCGAAGTGCACCTTCACCAGGCAGTGCTGAAGTTAGGGAACAGCTAGAAGATTAACAGAGAAAGATTTGTAGCAACGCTCATTTAGATACTTTTACAGACCAGAGCTAGCGCATAGATGGTGCTGGGGCTATCGATTCTGCCTGGCGGGAGGAAACAGAAATTTCTTCTCTCCTGGCTAGAGAGAGCCCAGGCAGACAAACACTTGCCCGGCAGTACTGCAAAAGTAACAGAGGCAAATATTTTGTTACGCTGGCTTCAAAACAAGCCACGACAATCCAAACAGTGGATGGGCAACCTTTTTTCCTCAAACCATCCAAATGCATCTCCCAGTATTGATCATAATTAAAACAGAATTGGAGCTATTCATAGGTATATAGCTTTTTACACAAGAGTAGATTCCTGTATCACAGTACAATGTTGTTTTTGAAATATGTGATTTTCATACACAAGTATGTGCTTTGTAGGAGCCTCATCCTTTTGCCTCTGCATCTTATGTTCTAGATTTTTTTCTTACTATGTCCAGTACATTAAATGCTGCTCAATTCCCATGGAATAAAAATGTCCACAGAGGTGCTTTCTGTCTATTACCATGTGGCAGAATTCCACCAAAAATCAAAGAATGTGGGGTCTGGAAGGGACCTTACAGGTCACCCAGTTACCTCAATTACCTATGGAAATTGAGTCCACGGATGTTTGGTGATGTTCCTAAGATTTGCTAAGACTTAGCTGTAACTAAGCAGAAACTATAAAAACTGAAATTGTATAGTGATAGAAATTCTAAATTTCTAACTTCTAAATTTCTACGTTTCATTTATTATAGCTAATTTTCTACTTTAAGGGGTGAAACATTTGACTGGTTACTTTTGCAGAACAACTACTTCAGAAAATTGTTTGGCAGTTTCTTACCAGGTTATTATATATCTATTCTACGACCCAGCCATTCTGCTTCTGGGAAGAAAACGGACATCCATAAATGAATGTTCACAGCAGCTGTATTCAAAACAGCTTCCTACTGGAAATAACAGTCATGCCCAATAATAGGCAAATGAAATACACAAATTGCGGTATATATATGCAATGGAATATTGGCCGCTTTTGCCAATATCCAGGCCAAATTCTCCTGATGCAGCAATGAAAAGAGAAAGTTCAATTTTCTTGAGTTATCACCTCTTGAATTATCATCTTTCTACCTTTCTTCTTCAGTCCATTCTCTCTCTCTCTCTGCTAACCAACTATTTCATAACCTTTCCTCTCTCCGCAAAACTCTAATATGATAATACTTTCTCCTTCAACCTCCCTCCCAGCTAGCTGATAACCCTGCTTCGTATTTCACTGAGAAAACCAAAACACTCCACAGAGAACTTCTAGCCAGTCCCCACACCCTTACCAGCACACCAGGCTGGTACTATACATTCTGTCTTTTCCCCTGTCGCTGGGACTCTGGCCAAGGCCAGTCCCTCCACTGGCATTCAAGATCCCAGTCCCTTCTCCCTGCACAACGATACCGCCCCAGCAACTGGGCCTATCTCCTACCTCATTTTCCCCACTCTGCCAGCCACCTGCCTTAACAAAAGACACACTGTGCTAATGCCTGTCTTAAAAACACCATTCCTTAACCCAACATCCTCTTCCAGCGATTGCAATTTCTTTGCCTTCACTTGGCATAAACTCTTCAAGGACTTATCCACGTTGTACCCATCATGGGTAAACTTCTAGCCCCATTATATTACCAAAGCCAGCCTGACCTTGCTAAGACCTCCACACCCTCAACTCCAAAGGCAACCTCTCCCTCTTAATGTTACTCTAGTCATCAACAGCAGTGGGCAAAGTGAACAACATTTACTTTCTGGAGATACTCAACTCCTGTGGTTTCCAGGACACCGTGCCCTCTTGGTTTTCTTCATGACTGGCTGCTACTCCTCGGTTTCCTGTGCTAGTCTCTCCTCCTGCTGCGGGTGCCTCCAGGCTTGGTGTATGAAGTTCTTCTCTTCTTTTTATACTCACTCACTAAGTGATCTCTTCCAGACTCATGACTATCAACCAACAACACATCTCTGTCTCCAGCCAAGTTCTCAATCCGGCCTCCAGATGCCTAGAGCCACCTGCCTGCTGAATATCTCCACTTAGATATCTGGAGGCAGCTCACCTTTAACTACCCCAAACTGCCCCTCCTTCAAATCTGTCCCGCTCTCAGTGTTCCCCCATCTTGGTAATGCCAACATCATTCTTCAAGTCATTCAACTAAAACGTAAAGTCAGCCCTGACTCCTCTCTTTCTCTCCCATCCTACATCCAATTCTTGGCCAAACTCTGTCCCTCTCCCCCTTTGAATAAATACCTAGCATTTTACGACTTCTCATCCCGTCCGTGGTTGGCACCCTGGGCCAAGCCACCTTCAACTTTTGCCTGGATGACGGCGGTTGCCTCCTGTTTTCTGTGCTTCCCTTTTTACCTCCTTGTAGCAGTGATCCTTTTGAAAAGATTACTCTGATCTTGTCACTCTTTTGCTTAAAACACACCAAGGCTTTAGGGTCCCCTTGCGAACAAAGGTCAAACTCCTTAAAACGGTGCAGGAGACTTCCTATCTGATCGGTCCCCTAGCTCTCTCTCTTGCGTGAGCCTGCTTCTCCCTGGGGGGCGCGGGGGGTGCACTTGCCAATCCCACTGTCTGAAACATTGTTTCTCTAAATTTCTGCACAACCTTTAGGTCTCAGAGGTCTTCTTTGATCCACTATAAGTGTGCAATCTCCTTCCCCCACATCCCCTCCCCCTCGCATTCTTATCACCCACCATCAGGCACAACACACAGGCATCTGTTCACTGTTTGTCTCCCCACTACACTCCAAACTGCATGAGGAGAGGCATTCTGTATTTTATTCCCTTTTATAAGAAACAGGCACTATAAATACTGGCTGAATAAATAAATGAATAATAAAAGAACGGCTATGCTTGTATTGAGTGGAACATGTTCCTTTATTTCCTGCAGCCAAAGCATTACAGATAAACCACGTTATTAACAAATTAGCTCGCTGAGGCCACTGCTCTCCAAGCCACCATAAGCAGTTTCAACTGCACCAAATCTAACCATGAAGAAATTCAATCTTGCCTCCACATGAAATAAAAATAGCACTTTTACGATATCCACAGTTATCTGTTAATTCAGTAAACGTCCACGAACATGCGACTGTGAGTGTAAACTAGTTAGGAGGAATCAGGAGGTTGGAGCCAGAAGCGGGTTTACGCAGGGGGCCTTCCGTCTACCAACCTGTGCAGCGGGGAATCTGCAGAGAACTTGGCTCCCCTATCCTGACTCCCTTAGAGCAGACGCCGTGCTGGTTTATACTTGTCATTTTCCTAAGGATTTTTTTTTTTAACTCATGAACCCACTGGGGTTTCAGTTCTGCGAAGTCTTTTGAGGCCATGATGTGTGATACTGGAGAATCCTTAGGTGGGGATGATCTGAATGACACAAGACTCCCTGTTTTTTAGTTTTGTTCTTTTAATATACCTTAGACCATTCTGGAAAAGCAGAGTATGGAAAACAGACGGAACACACAGATAATTATAGAGTCCCATTATGAAGAGAAGCCATTCTAGACATTAAAAGAGTGAGCATTTAGATGACCGCGTAAACACGACTAGTAAAGCCACTTAAAATGAGAACTCAGACCAAGCACCTACTAATGGCAATTTTCTGCAATTAGTAATATGTATCCGCAAAAAAAAAAGTGATTTTCCTAGCAGAGAGGAAAGTTGGATAGGAAGAATAAAGGAACACAAAGAACAGCATCCGGATCCCTGGACTTGGAACAATTAAAGCATTGGCACATCATTTCTTCCACACTGTTTCCAAAAAGATCAAAGGGGAAAAAAAAAAATCATCTGTTGCATTTTTATGGTACTTTCCAGCTTGTAAATCACCTGAACATACATTATCTTTTCTGCCTTGATAAAATTTGTGTGGTAGGCAGAATAGTGTAGCTATGTACTTTTTCATATATTTTTAGATTTATATATTTTATAGGCAAAGAACGTGAAGTTAAGCTATTCTTCCAAAAAGGGTTCTACGGTCAATTAAGTTTGGGAAATGCTGCAAGCTGGGTCGGCTCCCTGGACACTCATGATGTACAACAGCATATCAGAAAATGGTCTCGCCAAGGTTTCCAAGCTCATTTGAACATAATGCCGTGTGTGTGTGTGTGTGTGTGTGTGTGTGTGTGTGTGTAGTACTTTTTAACATCCTTGTGTCTTACGCAGATCAACCCCACCAAAAGATTCTCCAATATCACACATCGCAGCCTCAAAAGACTTTGCAGAACTGAAACCCCAGTGGGTTTATGAGTTCAAAAAAAAATCCTCAGGAAAATGACAAGTATAAACTAGCACGGCGTCCGCTGTTAAGCAGTCAATCACTGAGTGTTAAGTTTCTTTGCTTCCGCACAAGGACAGGGGCCCCAAGGTGTCCTCACAGGGGGCTTTTTGAGGTTTGTTTTGGATGAGATGAGACTGTGTTCTCGGAGATGGTAATGGATGCCCACAGGCTAGCATATACAGAGGTTTTGCAAACCCCAAGCTAAATCATGACACACGTGCCATTAAAATACACACAGCTCAATCCTGTCCATGAAACAGCTTCTGACGTTCGAGGAAGCCTGGCGGGAATGGGGGGTGCATGGAGGAGGGCAGTGCTAGACGAGAAAATTCTACAACAGAGCATTAACTCAAACACCTTATGGTTTTCATAACTTAAAGAAAGGATGTAGACTTCAGTGGATAATTCATGCTTATTAAATACGTGTGAAATTATTGTGATTCATCTTCCTCCTGTGTTTTAAATGACTTTGTAAAACCCAGACTTGGCATCAGCAGAAATAACATACTGCAGTGTAAAATGATCTCATTATTATAAGTATCCTTTAATGCAAAACAATCTCGGACATTTATTTGGTTGTGATCCTGAAGGACTTCTTTCCTGCTGACGAGTGGTAATGTATGGGTAAATTATTTCTTGGATATCATGTAAATGGAACTTCTGAACTCATTATGCATAAATTATTAAGTTATAAAACACCATTGCTAATAAAACGGTGGCTACAGTGAGAAGTGTGATTAAAATCACACGTGACTCCGGCCTATTAAACAATAACGTATTAATCCATAAAGCTGTAAGCAGCTTATCCAGTTACTATAATTAAAATATGCTTCACTACTAATTGCCTTACCAATCCTTAAATTTCCCTGAAACCATTTTCAAATGATGGCAAAACAGCAGCCCTTACTATTATATCTTCTAATACTGGTGAACTAAGAAAACCCTTGTAATAAAGAATCTTTTATCTCTGTTCTAAGGCAATCATATTGATTAGTATTAAATTTATAGCTGGCAAAATATTTTGGTAAAATTAATGTGGGTTTAAAGGTAGAAAAAAATCTATGCACAGAACTGGAGGGGAATAACAATGTTTCACATATTTCTGCCAACATATTAACTAATACAGCAAAAAGGATCCTTGATACGTCATTTGTTGACTGATGAGAGCACAGAGCCGAGACTCGGGCATGGAATTTTATTGCCAAAGACATTTTCATCTGTAGCCAAATCACCAGGGAAACACTTTGTCAAACAACTTCATTCTGCAGGGAGACTTTGTGACAATATTGGCATACTAAGAATTTGTTCGGGTTTTTCCTATTGCATCTATCTGTCTGTGCCTGGAAATATTTACAGCAACACCACAATTCATGCGGACATTTGGTTTAGCACCTAGAAGCAACCCAGCCAGCTCATGTTTTATCTCACCAGCAAGTTTCAAATAAATGCTCAGAAGTTGTATGCTTTTTAATATAAATGAGACAATATATTTTAGAAAGGTTTCATATCAAAATTCCATTTCATATTAATGGTAACCCATCTAGCACTGGGTATCTACAAAGTTATGGGCCAAAGTTTACAAAGTTTCTTTAGAAGTACCCAGTCTTTCTGCCTGAGTGTAACCCAGAAAATTAGAAAAATTATGACAGGGGAAGAGAGGGAAAGAGAAGCAGAAAGAAGGAAGGAGAAGGGGAGAAAGAAGATCAATGCTGGACTCTGATCATTTAGAACTGCATTTTAAATTTTAGATCCTGTATTTATTTTGCCTGTGGTGGGAGCATAACCCCCAGAAACAACCCTTGATATTTCACACCTCCTCTTTTTTTTTTTTTTTTTTTTTTTTTTGAGACGGAGTCTCACTCTGTCACCCAGGCTGGAGTGCAGTGGTGTGATCTTGGCTCACTGCAAGCTCCGCCTCCCGGGTTCACGCCATTCTCCTGCCTCAGCCTCCAGAGTAGCTGGCACTACAGATGGCTGCCACCTCGCCTGGCTAATTTTTGTATTTTTAGTAGAGACGGGGTTTCACCGTATTAGCCAGGATGGTCTTGATCTCCTGACCTCGTGATCCGCCCGTCTTGGCCTCCCAAAGAGCTGGGTTACAGGCGTGAGCCACCGCGCCCGGCCTATTTCACACATCCTCTTATCCAATCATCACTTAGGTGCTGCCAAATTCTCAACCCTAAGTAACTTTGTTAATCTCTTCATCATCCCTCTGGTCTGAGTTACCACTGTCTCTCACCAGGCTCCTGAAATAGCCTAGCAACCAGACTCTCCACTTCATTCTGCGCACAGAGTCTAAAGCAATCTTTTCAAAAAGTCAATCTGATCACACCCCTGTCCTTTCACATTTGCTACTAGAGGATAAAAATCCTGAACACAGACCACCGGGTCTGGAATAAGGTAGCCCCTGCTTGCATCCTGACCTTCCCTGGGACCACTGGTGACTACTCCAAGCACAGTCAATTTCTCAAATGGGCCTTGCCCTCTGCTGCCACAGGGCCTTCGCATGTGGGCTTTTCTCTGCTGGCAACGCCTTCCAGGCACACACCCGGATGGTGCCTGCCTTCTCATTCCTTCACCTGGTTAGCTCCCGCCCCTCTTCAGGGGTTCAGTTGGCTGCTGAGTCCCCTGTTACAAGCTCTCATAGCACAGTCTGATTCACCATGCTTTGAGCTTACATCTATTTATGAAACTCCTTGATGACAGTGTAGCTTGTCCTACTGCACTGTACAGTGACGCACACACGGAACACACCTGTCTTCAGGCACCACTGAATCCCTTAGCCGAGGGCCTGTCATAAACATGAAACAGGTTCTGAGGCAGTGCTGCTGACTGAAAGAACGGAGCTGAAAAATGGGTCCACCCACAGCATTAATAATATTAGGCAAGACGACTTGTAGTATCATTCCCACCATGGCCACCATTAAAGTCAGGCTCTACGCCAGGAAAAATAGCTAATGCATGCTGGGCTTAATACTTAGGTGATGGGTTGACAGGTGCAACAAACCACCATGGCGCATGTTTACCTATGTAACAAACCTGCACGTCCTGCCCATGTACCCCAGAACTTAAAATGAAATAAAATAAACACTCAGGCTCTAGGATCACAAATGGAATCACCTGACAACACTACCTTCCACCAGCTAATTGGTTATGTTATCAGGTTGTTTGTTCCCTCAAAGCAGATCGAAGAATTTAAAAAGGTTCAGCCTGGCCAACATGGTGAAACTCAATCTTTACCAAAAATACAAAAGATTAACTGGGTGTGGTGGCAGGCACCTGTAGTCCCGGCTACTCGGGAGGCTGAGGCAGGAGACTCGCATGAACCCGAGAGATGGAGGCTGCAGTGAGCCGAGATTGCCCCACTGCACTCCAGCATGGGCAACAGAGTGAGACTTTATCTCAAAAAAAAAAAAAAAAAAATTAAAAAGGTTATTCACACACCCACACTCACATCTGTGTATGGAATTGGTTGTTGTAAGTACATCTTTATTAGGACAAGCACACAGCCAGGGCTTGGGTGGGTCCATTAATGAATCTGGCTCTCTGAAACTCTCAGGCCAGATTTCCATCGCCATCGCCAGTCCCTGCCTTCCCAGAATGTGACTTGGAGCCTGAAAGCCTGGTTACTTCTTCAACTTCTGCTATAGCCACCCAGGGGTATTAATCCCAGATTCACATCCAGTAGCAGCTGTGCCCACTTTCACAGCAAACCGACTTCCCATCCAGGCAGGAGAGCAGGAAGGTATGGGCTGGGCTGTGCAGTTTGGCTCTGAGCAGGGTAAGGCATCAGAAACCTGATCCATGTGGCAGAGCGGGCAGCAGGGCCTGGAACCTGGCCCAGGACCCTCTGACAAGCTGGCCACTCCAAGTGTGAAAAGTGTCCCACAGGATTCCTTTTTAGCGCTGACAATCTAAGATTCAGCTAACTTTTGTAAACTTGGCATTCTAGGTTTATAAAAACATCCTGCTGCTCTTGATTTTTCTAGGATATGGAAACAGATGGAACTGATAACAGGCAGCAGTCTGATTTCAGTCCGATTTTGCTTTTCTCTGTCACCTGTTACATCACCTGATGATAGAGAGGAATACTGATATCCGCTTTCTCTTTAATAATGTTACTAAAAAAACAGTGAGACGAGCTAAGGCAGGCAGGTAGGGAGGAGGAAAAGAGGCAAGGGACATGGTAATAAATGTCTGGAAAACCAAACCGGATAATCCAGAGGAGCTGTAGAGAAATAACGTGCTGCTCTGCGGAGACCCGCAGACGGCATGTTGCAGGCAGAAAACGCACCAATGCCAGCTTCTCACCTTGGACTCTGGTTAGCAATAGGAATCTATTACCAGCGATAGATTTTTGAGTCTCTAACCTTTCCTATCAGTGATTTTTCATAGATTGTCAGCTGCATGCTGGGGGAAGAGCCACTGTCTTTTGTCTTAAGTTTTTTGGTCGTTAATTATATCCAGGATGGCATGTTTTCATGTGGTAGGTAAACAAAGAAACATCATTCTTGGTGTTATGTAAAATTAGAGCATTATTCTTAAAATTCAATTTGTAACATTCTCTTCTAGTCATACAGATAAATATTCTCTAAATGGACCCTGAAATAATATATTATGTAAAAGCACTAATCTAAAACCTTTTCCAAAAGACTAACCGCAACATCAAACAAAACCCTTGTAAATTTCCTGTTTGGAATTTATGCATACTTCTTCGCCAGTCTCAACATTTCTAATAGTTATGCATTCCTCTACTTTCTATAAGTCAGATTTATTGAGGTATAATTTATGTACAGTAAAATTTCATGTTTATTCTTTAAATAACAAGCCAAAACAAAAACTTACCAATGCTTATAATTAAAATGTTAATTTTAAGAGGTGAAATGTTAACAAGTCCTTTTTGATAAGTACAAGTGTTTACTGCTTACTTTACCTAGGAGACCAAAAACATCAATATTTTCATAATGATGGGATTTATAAAACAGCATGGCTATGCAGAGGTATCACCTTGAAGGACAGTTATGCATCTGTACAGAACTAGTTTATTTAATAATCATAATACAGTATAAGAACTCAGTAATGCCCAGCAATGGGTGTCATATGGGTTTGTCTGGACAACTTCAAACACATAAATAACAATTTATAGAAAAGCATGGAAGATGTGATCTGTCACTGAGACATGAAATACCATCACTGCCTTAAAAATGATAGCTACCCTTTGCTTCAATGGATTCCTAGTAGATACTTTGAAGATGTAAAAGTTATTTTCAGTATATAAATAATGCTCATACATTAAAAAATTGGTAGATTATCAGCTTAGTACTTTGTGGGCAGAAGCTTTATTTATGATAACGAATGCACGACTTAAAACATGTAAGTTATATATTACATACAAAATTAGGTTAGAAACAAGTATATTCTTGTTGCCTTACTCCTCCTCCTTCCAAGAATTAAAATGACAAACACCTTCTATTTCATATTCACTCTCACTCACGTAACATAAAGCGATCAGTATGCAAACCAGCCCATAGAGTTACCTATCCTGGTGCCGCCTTTATTAGCTCTGTGACCTTGGGAAAGCTATAGCTAACTTTTCTGTGTCTCAGTTTCCAAATCCACAGAAGAGACTTGGAACATGGTTCTCCAAATGTGCATACTAACTGCACCTGCCTTAAAGGGTTGCTGTTAAGGCTAAAGTAGAGAATGCAAGCATATTTAGCCCTTCATATCTGTAAGCCCAATCGACTCCAAATGAAAAAATAGTCAAAGAAAAAACAATGGATGGCTGCATCTGTACTGAACACGTAAAGATTTTTTAAAAAAAACTTGTCATTATTCGCTAACCAATACAGTATAACAACTATTTACATAACATTGACATCATATTGGATATTATAAGTAATCCAGAGATGATTTCAAGTATAGGGGCGGACGTGCATGGGTTACACACAATACGCCATTTTATTTCAGGGACTTAAGCTTCTGCAGATTTTGGTATTGTAAGGTGGGCAGAGGGTGGGGGGCAGGGGGGTCCTAGAACCAATCCCCCATGGTTACTGAAGAGTGACTATATAGTCCCTAGAGCTGGGTTTGGCACCTGCGAAAATGTCAATAACTATAAGCTGGGGTGATTACTATCTACAACTCACTACTATGCTCCGAAATGAAAATGACTTACCAATTATACAGGAAGTTCATGTTTTCAAAGTGAGTCATCGCCACAACAAACATGTTTCTCGACAGTCTGAGGGATCTGAACTTAAATGCTCCCCTTTCCTACTAAGTAGATATAACCACAAATATGGTGATTACAGGTTACATCAGTGGCATTTCCCACGTGCCAGATACCTGGCTGTGTGTGTTTCTCTGCACTATCATATTATTCTTCAAAGTAGTCCTTGGATATACGTGCTATTACAGACTTTACATGTTACAGAAGAGGAAATTGAGCCATAAGAGAAGTTAAAAGTCTTGCTCAAGGTCATACAGCTAAAAAGTAATGACTCTAGAATGGAAATGAGGCTCTGGGCCTCCCAGACCCGTGGCATTAACTGTCACACATAGCACAGTGTTCTGATTTTGCCTGCTAAATGGATCTGCAGAAAGAAGAAAAGGAAAGGGAATATTTATGGTGAACAGTAGAGCAATATTCATAGCAGGAAGAAGTAAGAGTGAACATTTTCTCAATGCTATTAATAAAAATGATTTGATAAGCAAAAATATGTATTGTGACAGGTTAAATTACATTTAAGAAAACACCAGTACAAATAATTGAGATTTAATTATTTCATGGCATTTCTGTAATCACTTATTTTTTCATGAAAGCCTTCCAGAAAACACTACATTCCTGATCTAATTTTATCTGCAAGAAAATAAAATCAAAGAAATTGTATAATATTTAACCGCTCTGATTTCTCAGCACGCATCTTGTATATTTAAAGGGGGGGAATGGCAGTCTTGTTGGAATGGGTCCAGAAGCTTCAAGATACAAATCTATTTTTCCTGAAGCCATTAAACACCATAACCAATGGGTAAAATCATTTTATATGGCTTTCCAAAATATCATATCAGAGTTGCAAATTTCATAAACATAAATAAGGATTTGGGCTAGCAAGGTTGGTGCAGGTCACTTCTACGCTCATCTTTTAAACCGTGTCTTGGAGAGTTTTTAAAATGTAGAAGTGTTCATTCTAGATGAGATTTAGTACCAAAGGTGGTTTTGTTTGTTTGCATGCTTCCCAGAAGCTGATCTTTTCCTCCAAACTGTCATAGAGGATATCAGAAAAAGAACGAATCGTAACACTGAAAAACCCTGAAAATCCAAACATTTCATTGGAAAATAAACTTTTTCCAAAAGAAAACATTTCTTTCATGTATGCAACAGACCCAGGATAGTCACTTCATATCTCATAAATCAAAGATTACAAGTCACATTTTGGCTGGGTGTGGTGGCTCATGCCTGTAATCCCAGCACTTTGGGAAACTGAGGCAGGAGGATCGCTTGAGCTCAGGAGTTCGGGACCAGCCTGGGCAACATGGCAAACCCTCATCTCTATTAAAAATACAACAATTAGCCAGGAGTGTGGCACATGCCTGTAATCCCAACTACCTGGGAGGCAGAGGCAGGAGAATCACTGGAACTCAGGAGGCAGAGGTTGCAGTGAGCCAGGATCGTGCCATCGCACTCCAGCATGGGTGACAGAGCAAGACTCCATCACAAAAAACAACAAAAAACAAGTCACATTTTGTCACATTAAAAACAAAACAAAACATATAAATGTGCATTCAAAAACAGAAACCACAACTACAACAAAGCAACAGCAGCAAGAAAGCAGTTTCTGAAACCATTGGGCACAGCTCTCATTCCGGTGTTTTGTGATATCCCACCCCTTCTTAGTGATTAGGAGAAAGCCCGTTCCCCATTCGGGAGGGTTTCAGTAAAGGAGAAAGAAAGCAGGTCAGGAATGCTGTGTTCAACTGTGGCCTCAAACATCTTAACTGTCAAGAATCAAGACTCACAACAGCCCCTGTTCACTATCGGTACAGTCAGGAGCCGCGATTTTTCATCTTGGTATCCTTCTTGGTTCAATGACTGAAACATCATTGTTTACAGATGAACCATCACCTCCTCTCTGACTCTTTTGCCCCTGATCAAGTCCCTTCTCTCCAGCAGAATCAAACCTTTCCACCCTTATGCTCCCACTGGTCCCTGCACACACTTCCATCGTAGCTCCCCAAACACTTTATTTCATATATTTAAAGTGTTTTTTTCCTTCCTCCTACCCTATATGTCACCGAAGCAGGGCCCCAAGCTCCTTCCAGCTCCAGGGGTTACTACATGGCACATGTCAGTCAATACTTCTGAGTAACAGTCTCAAAGATACTATGGTGGCAAGCATTAGCTTGTAAGGCATTGTAACTAATAATATTAAAATATGTAAGCACATGGATAAGATGTCCAACATCAGAGCCATTAGGGAAATGCAAATCAAAACCACAATGAGACATCACACTGGTGTGAAATGGGGCTGGAATCAACATGCAAATCAAAACCACAATGAGATAGTATTTCATACCAGTGGGTGTGAAATGGGGCTGGAATCAAAAAAGTCAGATGGTAACATGTGTTGGTCAGGATGTGGAGGTACTGCAACTTTTTTTTTTTTTTTTTTAGATGGAGTCTTGCTCTGTCTCCAGGCTGGAGTGCAGTGGCATGACCTCGGCTCACCACAATCTCCGCCTACTGGGTTCGAGCTATTCTCCTGCCTCAGCCTCCCGAGTAGCTGGGATTACAGGTGCATGCCAACGCACCCAGCTAATTTTTTATATTTTAAGTAGAGATGGAGTTTCACATGTTGGCCAGGATAACCTCAATCTCCTGACCTCATGATCCACCTGCCTTGGCCTCCCAAAGTGCTGGGATTACAGGTGTGAGCCACTGCGCCCAGCCTGTACTGGAACTTTTTATACATCGTGGATAGGAATGTAAAGTGGTTGCAGGTGCTTTGGAAAAGAGTATGGCTGCTCCTTAAACGGTTAAACACAGTTACCATTTGACCCAGCAATTCCACTCCTAGGTATATGCCCAAGACAAATGAAAACATATGTCCATGCAAAAACTTCTATGGAAATGTTCACAGCAGCACTACTCATAATAGCCAGAAGAACCCAAATATCCATCAATTTGTGAATGGACAAATGAAACATGGTAAAACCATATAGTAGGATGTTACTCAGCCATGAAAAGGAATGAAGTACTAACATATAGTTTGACTCCATTTATATGAAATGTCCAGAACAGGCAAATGTGGAGAGACGGAGAGTAGCTGAGTGGTTGCCAAGGGCTGGGCCAGGAAGAGAAGCTCGTGATGCTAAGGGTTGTGGCATCTTCTGGGGGGATTATAAAATATTCTATAATTGACTATGGGGATGAATGCTAACTGTATGAATATATAAAAAGCTACTCAACAGTACATTTTGAGTACATGGGTGAACTGTATGGGATGTGAATTTTATTTCAATAAAGCTATTCTAAAAAACTCCACCGCCACACGAGCTCTTTGGCATCTGACTATTCTTTGACTGGCACATAGGCAGGAATTGGGATGACTGCTAAACTTCCTTATTTGTTTTTCTTTGAGACAAGGTTTTGCTCTGTCACCCAGGCTGCAGTGTGGTGGCCTGTTCAAGGCTCACTGCAGCCTTGACCTGCTGGGTTTAAGCAATCCTCCTACCTCAGCCTCCCAAGTAGCTGAGACTACAGGCATGAGCCATTGTGCCTGGCTAATTAAAAAAAAATAAGACTGATCATTTTGGGGAAACTAAGGCAGCTCAATCAACCAAAGTCAGATAACCTGATTTCTCAAATGCTAATGTGCTGATTCTGGCAGAGAGCTTATTGGTTTTCTCCTTCACACTGCCTGCGAAGATAAGTCAAAGCTTGCTATAAGCCTCCACACTGGAGAGAGAGGAGAAGCTGTAATGTACAATTAGCCAAGTCTATGGCTTGTTTGAAAGAGCAGGAAGGGAACAATAATGAGGAAGGGAGGTGAACAGATGGCTAAAGTAAACAACAGGAATTCATTTTTTTCTAAAATCAAATGGGAAATTCAATTATTCACTATTCTACTTAAAAGCACTGCTTTCCAGAAAATTACATGTACCTGGAATATATTCAGAAGATTTAGAACAAAGAGCTGCCAGCTTTCACAGTTTATTGTTGAAAACCAAGATACTTAAAATAAATAAATTAAATAAATAAATAAATAGCTTTGCTTAACTATTAAGAACAGGAAACTGTGGGCTGTAAAATGTTAAACACTTTGCCCAAGTCACAAGTATAAAGCATTAGTATAAAAGTCATTAGCAGATGACTTACAAGATTTCATTTATTTATAAAGAAAGACTTCTGTGGTATATTCACTTTCCTCTTTCCTGTAGATACTCTATAAAATGATTCTGTTCTGAGATTTTTAAATGGTTAAGAAAAATCCATTTAAATATTTCCCTTAAAACCCACGAGAACTTTATGAGCTTGCTTATTAATCAAAGATTTAAACAATCTCATCTTTATTTTTAATTTATTTTTTGAACCATCAATGCAGTCTTAACTTAAAAAGATTTTCACTCTCATTTATTTAGAAGCAAGACAAATACCCTAACAAAATGCAGATTAGAAATGGCTCTTAGGAATCACGAAGGCATATTCAGCACGTATCAAAACGAGGAATTAAATCAGTCTCCTTCTCTGAGATATGCATCTTATTTCTTCATTATCCAAACAATTGGAATAGCTTATTTATCCAAATCAATTAACAAAATCAAAAAGAAAAAGCATATTCAAAGGGGAAAATCTTATCAGTCTTTAAAAGAGAAATATTGTACCTGACAGCTTTGTAAATCCTAGGAGGTACTCAAAATCAGACTACTAAAAAAAGACAAAAGCAAATAAAAATTGTAACTTTTCAATATGCAAGGGGCACACACAAAACAGAAAACGAACTCAAATGCCTTGTTACTACCTTGCAAATCAGGGACAAAAATGCCAAAGAGGAAAATTATTATCTTCAATTTTCCCTATTATTTATAGGCACGTGATTTGTCTACGGGGCAGGTGGCACAAACAGAACTATTTACTGAATTTAGTATAAAAATTCTCTGCACAAAAAAATTCAACCATCTTCAGAAATCACTAATGTGTATTCATGTCCAAATTTTACCAGAAATGACTCCTGTAATCTTGTTTGAAATGAGATTTCATAATAGACATAAGGAGATTTCATTGGGGCAGGGAGAACCCACCATTCATACAGCAATAAAGTCCCAATTTATCACCATGAAAAACCAGGCCCTAACACTATACTAGGACTTTTGTTTAAAACCAAAAGAAAACACATCTTGCCATTTAAAACTCTTCAAATTCCACTCTTTCCCAAGGAACTTTTAGAACCAGGCATTTCTCATCACTGAGAAACACAGCTGTAGAGCGCTTTGTGAAATTACACATATGCAATTATCTCATTTATTTTGACAATAATTAATTCTCTCTTTCCCTCAGGCTCAATCTGTAAGAATGGAATCACACTAACAGAAAGCTAAATTAAAACACGCAGGCATGTCCATTCTGTAAAAGATGAGACTATCTCTTTAGCTCACTGAGAGGTTATTTTTAAAATTCCGTCTGTTTGCAGACATGTCAAAAGGTTGACAGGAGGAGGCAGGTTCATGGGATCTCATTAATCACCTTTCTATTATAACAGAGGTTTAAATGAAGATTACACAGCAGCATAGCTAAGCACACTTCCAACAACATTTTTCTTCCTTCTCAAAACAGCGCTGACCTATTGTTAGGTTTATCAAATCTGCCACATAGTAGGTCCTCCATAAATGTTCATTGTTATCGATAAAGACAATGATAAAGGCATCTTTTGAGAAGAGACTTACAAGTAGACAGGCAAAGAAAACAAAGAGGCAGAAGAACAAGAAGCGGATCTAACTAAAACTGGAAGTCAGCACTAATAAACAGTCCTGAAAAACGTCTTTTTTTTTTTTTTTTTTTTTTTGAGAGGGACTCTCCCTCTGTCACCCAGGCTGGAGTGCAGTGGTGCAATCTCGGCTTGCTGCAAGCTCCGCCTCCCGGGTTCACGCCATTCTCCTGCCTCAGTCTCCCAAGTAGCTGGGACTACAGGTGCCCGCCACCTCGCCCGGCTAAGTTTTTTGTATTTTTAGTAGAGATGGGGTTTCACTGCATTAGCCAGGATGGCCTTGATCTCCTGACTTCGTGATCTGCCCGCCTCAGCCTCCCAAAGTGCTGGGATTAGAGGTGTGAGCCACTGCAACCGGCTGAAAAACTTTTAATGTTTTTACCCGGAAAGAGGGAGCAGTGAGTTTTTCATAATGTATATTTCATTCATGTTTTTAATATTTATAACGGATGCACACAATTTACGAACAAAAATGTGGACTATGGAATTTATTTAGATTTGATTTACTTGAATCATCTTTATTAGATAAATTAATTTTTTATTGTCACATATCCAAGATGATCTGCACATGAATTTTTGCTATGAAATAGTTTAAAAATTTAAACGCCATATGCATCAATGTTTTCACTACTGAGCTATCATGTTTCTTTTTATGTATTTATAAAACTTATTTTTCAAGTTGATGTCAAACAAACATACAGGATTGAATCAATGATGTGAACCAACCTCTTTATTCTCTTGTTTCTAGGTTTAAAGGTGTTCTGTGTTTAATGATGAAACTTCATCATTTATTTTGCCAACTTTTCGTCTAAAATTTAATCGAGGAAGAGTCAGTTCAAATTTACTTTATTTGAAAGAAAAATATCAAATGCTCACCCTTTAAGATTTTATTCTACTTTTTTTTACCTTAGTTTAGCATAAGCAGATAAATTCTCAGTGTCACCACTGCTGGGTTTCCCTGCTATTTTTATTTTCCACTGACAGAATATTCAAAGCTGACAAATGCTGTAGAAAAGACTTAGTTATTAAAAGCTTCAATTTACAGCAAATAGTGACAGTTTCTTTTGCTCCTCATAAAGCAAAATCGAAGAGGTGTAAATACACAAGGCAAGGTAGAACAAACACACTTTACATACTTTCAAAAATGGTTCTAAGTAGTGCTCGTTTGAAATAATACTCTAAAAGTACTAGTTTAGGTCTTGATTCAAAGAATAAAAACTGAATTATGGCTGACAATTCTCAAGAGTACTTTAAAAGCTTATGTACTTATGGATAGCTTTTATATCTAATGAAGCCTTTAAAAAATAACAAATAACTGACTTAAAATAAAAGGCATATGTTTAAACTAATGTAATATTACGTGCTTGCCAAGAGGAAAACAAAATAAAGTAAGTAAATGAAATATTTATTTCTACTTCAAATAAATGGCTGGTTTGGTATTGAGTTAAATTTCCTAAGTATCCCCAAAATTGACAGTAACTCAGACTTCTACATTTTACCAAATTTGGGGGAGGAGAGAGCGCACTTATGTATGCAAAAACTATGTAAATTCTGGGTGGTGCAGGGGGAGAGTAAAAAAAGTCACAGACAACACTAAAATGTTTCTTATTGGAAAGGACCTTTAAATGACGTCTTTGGAGTCTAACAGTTGTGCTGAACTGTAAAATATATTGCCAGCACCACCTGGAAATGAGGAAGAGAGATGCTAGGAAGATAAAAAAACAAAACAAAACAAAACAAAAAACTGGAAAATTCTCATAGAAAAAGAAAGCAAACTTTTTCCTCTTCAAGAAGCATGTCATCAGTAAAAGGAGGCTAATTGAGAAAGACTGCTCTGAAGCTACAGGAGGGGCACTGATAACAAGAGAGAGGATTCACCTGCCCCAAAGCCAAAATACCCAGGGAGCTGAACAATGAGAACACATGGACAAATGGGAGGAACAACACACGCTGGACACTGGGGCCTGTCAAAGGGTTGCTGAGGAGAGAGAGCACCAGGAAGAATAGCTAATGAATGCTGGGCTTAATACCTAGATAATCTGTGCAGCAAACCACCATGGCACACATTTACCTATGTAACATACCTGCACATCCTGCACATGTACCCTTGAACTTAAAATAAAAATTGGAAATCAAAAACAAAACAAAACAAAAAGAATCTGGAGAAATGAGCCATTCTTAAGTGGATAAAAAACATTTCCCAAACTTTCCAGGATGAACAGAATGTTCCATATCTAAACTGGTATACTGGTTATACACGTTTGTCAAAACTCAGGGAACTATATATACACATATACACACACATACACACACACACTTATGGTCTGTACAGATGTATGTAAATTACACTTCAATTAAAAAAGAACTCATAAACATGGCAAATGTATAAGTTTATTTTAATGTATTAGATACAAAATTAAAAATCTTATGTTATTTGTTTATTTATTTTTGAGACAGGGTCTCACTCTGTTACCCAGGCTGGAGTGCAGCGGTGTGATCAGGGCTCACTGCGCTACATTTTTTTTTTTTTTTAAAGACACTGGGTCTCACCCTGTTGCCCAGACTGGTTTGAAACTATTAGGCTCAAGTGATCCGCTTGCCTCAGCCTCCCAAAGTGCTGAGATTACATGTGTGAGCCACCATACCTGGCCTAATCAATTTTTAATGAATCTTTCTTTACATAGAGAACAGAAAAGTATAAAAGGGAGAGCTAAAAAAAAAACCTAGGGAAAAAAATACAAGCAGAGCTGAGAGACAAACCACCAAACTTTGCATTGCCATTAGAAAAGAAGTATCTTTCCAAAGGTTCTAACAGTGCTCATGAGGCAAGGGAAGAAAGGGAAGAAGCAAGCTTCAAATCTGTGTAACTCTGACATATGTTACCTACTTTTAATAAACAAGTTTCTGTGTTACAACAGGCTATTAAACACAATCTCCATTTCAAAATTGATGAAATATACAGAATAGTTCAGTGACATCCCTGAGGATATACAATTAGGAAAGAGCTAGGATACAAATAGATCTCTAAAACTCCTACACATAATTCTTCTCACAAAACAATACTCTGTTGTGTGTGTGCAGAGGGTAAAAATAAAAACCACTGTTAAGTTTCACATGGTAGTAGCACGGCTTTCCCTCCTCGCCCACACAGGATGAATGAGTATAAATGTGTCGGGATGTGCTTTGACTAAGAGCATGAACTGAAACAATCGAGATTTTCTTTTTTCTTATTCGTTCACTCCTTCGTTGAAAATTCTGCAACAAGTAATACTTGTGCCTGAATATACATATAAGCTAAATACTTACGGCCAAAAGGAGTCTTTGGCTGCAAACACTGCGTATTATTTTTTATTTCAGCATGCAATTTGTATTATGATTTGATTGAAGCCAACTGTACTAGATTTCGGAAGAGTAGAAAGACGACAGTACTTCCTGTGCATTAATAAGTGGGACATACTTTCTAGAAATCTTATGAAAATTGGGGAGAGGGGAGATTGAATTCTCAAAGGAATTGCACAGAATTTCACTGATGCCCAATTTGACACCAGAGCCAACCCTTAGATTTGTAAACACACAAGTAAAGTCTCCACATTAAGAATGCCTGTCTCTCCATACACCCCCAAGTAACCCCAAGTGCCTACAGTAAGAGGGAAAAGTGTTACTTCTTTTTTATTTTTTATTTTTGAGATGGAGCTTTGCTCTTGTCGCCCAGACTGGAGTGCAATGGTACGATCTTGGCTCACTGCAACCTCCGCCTCCCGGGCTCAAGTGATTCTCTTGCTTTAGCCTCCTGAGTAGCTGGGATTACACGTGCACACCACCATGCCCAGCTAATTTTTCTATTTTTTGTAGAAACAGGGTTTCATGTTGGCCAGGCTGTTCTCGAACTACTGACCTCAGGTGATCAGCCCACCTCGGTCTCCCGAAGTGCTGGGATTACAGGTGTGCACCACCGCTCATGCAGTGTGACCTTGAAACACAAATGTGTGCCATATTTGGTTTGTTGCCTATGCCCAAATTTGCAAACAAACAAACAAACAAACAAAGGAAATTGGCCAGGTGTGGTGGCTCATGCCCGTAATCCCAGCACTTTGGGAGGCTGAGGTGGGCAGATCACTTGAGGTCAGAAGTTTGAGACCAGCCCGGCCAACATGGTGAAACCCTGTCTCTACTAAAAATACAAAAATTGGCTGGGCATGGTGGCGTGTGCCTGTAATCTCAACTACTCGGGAGGCTGAGGCACGAGAATTGCTTGAACCTAGGAGGCGGAGGTTGCAGTGAGCCAGATTGCATCACTGTACTCCAGCCTGAGTGACAAAGTGAGAGTCCATCTCAAAAACAAAAACAACAACAAAAAGGAAATGATTTAGTGTGAATTTAAAAATCACAACCTTTGACATAGCCCAAGTGCACCTTTTCCTTTCTAAATACAGAAATGGGCCCAGCACAGTGGCTCTTGCCTATAATCCGAGCATTCTTGGAGGCCAAGGTGAGAGGATCACTTGAGGCTAAGAGTTGGAGACCAGCCTGGGCAACATAGTGTGACCCTCATCTCTACAAAAAATGTTTTTTGAAAAACAGGTGGGTGTGGTGGCACCTGCCTGTAGCTCTAGCTACTCAGGAGGCTGAGGGGGGAGGATCACTTGAGCCCAGGAATTCGAGGCTGCAGTGAGCCATGATTGTGCCTACAGTGCTGGGCAACAGAGCAAGACTCTATCCCTTAAAAAAAAAAAAAAAAGAGAAATGCATTCTGTATCATTCAATAAAATAAGTGAAATGCAATCTAATAATTAGTCAATAGATATTTAAAAATACTACTTGCTTCAATTCAATTGTGACAATCCTTACAATTTTCTCTCAAATGAAATTTGCATTTTCTTCTGTAATGAGAAATGGAAGACAAGAAATGGATAAAGGCAAAACCACTGCTAATATTTAACAACAATTAAACGAAGTAAAAGACAAAAGGGCAATGCTTAAGAGCATGGGCTTGGGACTTAGGCTCTAGGTCAAAGCTGGGATCTGTCACTTAGTAGTTATACTACTGATGGCAAAGCACTTCATCAAATCCTCAGTTTGCTGACCTACAAAGGGGGGATGACTATGTTTTCGGCCTACCTGAAAACTTGTATAAGGAGCTTAGCAGAGTATGTGGTATACAATAACTGATAATTATATATTATATATAATTTGCATATATATGCAGTAATATAATTGCTTATATACAATTCATATTTATATAACTTAATGATATATGCATTTAAAGCATATGCCTATAAAACAGGCCTGCCTTGTTTTCTTATGCTTTGGAGATACTGAAAGTTTGTGGCAACCCTAGGTCAAGCAAGCTTTTGGGTGCCATTTTTCCAACATTAGGTGTTCACTTTGTATTTCCATGTCAGTATTTTTAGCAGCACATATTTTAAATTAAGGTATGTTCATTGTTTCTTTTAGATACAATGCTATTGCACACCTAATAGATTTTAGTACAGTATAAACATAACTGTTCCATGCACTGCAACTTGCTTTATTGCACTATTTGCCTTATTGCTGTGTTCTAGAGCTGAGATATCTCTGGAGTCTGCCTGTAATTATATTGAATACTGCTGTGATAATAAAAATACAAGAAATGTGATTTTTTTTTTCTTAATATATTTGTCATTGTGAAAGTTTATTAAGACATTTCTATGTTGTTAGCCAAAATGATAAATTATTGAAATGTACATGTTGTTAGAAAAAAATAAATTAGGCTGCACATAATTAGAGAAAAATTACAAAGTACTGGAAAGCATAAAGAGAGAAAAAACCCACACGCAATCCTACCACTTAAAACTATTAATATTTGAGATGTATCCTTCAAAGCTTTTTTCTCTTTTGTTTCCATACAGATTTGCCTTGGGATGCAAACTCTTGGCTTTCCAAATTTATAATATGTTATGAAAATTCTCTAAGTCATTAAACCATCCTATAAGTCAGAACTTGAAATGGCTGTCTAGGATTCAATCATATTGTTGCACTGTTATTTAATCAATCAAATCTCACAGGGCATTCTGTTGTTTCCAATTGCTAGTATTACAAATGAGATTAAGTTTTTGTTTGCTTGTTTGTTAAGAGGATTACCTTATGTACAAAATAAAGGGAACACCAGCTAAAGAATTCTATTTTATTTTAAGGTGTCAAACAGGGGCTGCAGAGTGAGATTGTATAAAATCAATGTATTTAAACAAGTGATTCTCAGGTAGCTTCACTATTCTTTTCCATCATACATCCTTGACCAACCAAGTATACACAAGCATATGCACAATCATGTATTTGAATTAACAGAGGTAAAACTGGAACGTCTTATCAACCTAACAGAATCGGTATATATATTAATTCTTCCATAAACACAGTAGGTAATGCACAAAGAAAAGTGGCTTTAACAAAAGTCAGACATTTTACTCAGGGTTTTTAAGAAAATGTTTTTGAAATATGCCATCTAATTTAAAAAAATTCCCCACTTCTACTATTGAATCAACAAAATTAGTAATCAGCAGGAACAAAATGAGAGACAGTTTGGTAGCTGTCAACAATGTTTTCCAGTACGGTACAAATAGAAAAACCATCCACATAAGGAAAACACTGTTCTCTTTAAATCTTGGAAATATGCAAATACAGTATTGCTTTAGAGGCTGAGAAAACTGGTTCTTTATTCCGCAGAGATTTTTCTGTCAGTGTAACAAGCTGAAAACAAAATATGAATGACACATGCACATGCTTAGCTGATGGAGAACACAGACTCCAACAGTAGCCACATTAATCTCTCATAGAGGTTATATGACTTCCAGGCAGAGATATTGATTCAGATCTAGTCTACTGCTACCAAGTTTCACAAGCATTCAAATCCAAGCATGGAAATTTTTCCCCAAGATGGTAACTCCTAGTACTTCCTTTAGCTTCCCTGGCTAATTAGGTAACTTACTTGACTATGCAGTTTAGTTCAAGAATTAAGAATGTTTAATAAATAGGCTGTCTGGTAGTAAGAGTATATACAAATATGTCTCACTAAATACTGAAAGTTATTTGGATACTAAGAATTTAAAGAACAATAAAACATGATCAGTGCAGTTATTCTAGGTTAGACTTTTGGGATTTTTTTTTTCATTTTTAATATTACTGTAACATCTCAATCATACTTAAAAAAAAAAAAAAAGCAATTCTACAGTAGATTTTATTCTTCCAGAGTAGACATCTGTGTTTGTTTGCATAGACAGACTTCAGAATATTTTCTTTATTATTCCTTTCCCATAATCTTGTTCAGTTGCCCCAGAGGTTATGCCTCCAGATAGCTATGAGAACCCAATATCGTCAAATTCTGTAATCCAAACGGCCAGGCGCTGTGGCTCACGCCTGTAATCCCAGCACTTTGGGAGACTGAGGTGGGCAGCTCACTTGAGGCTAGGAATTTGAGACCAGCCTGGCCAACATGGTGAAACCTCATCTCTACTAAAAATACAAAAATTGGCGGGGTGTTGTGCACACCTCTGATCCCAGCTACTCGGGAGGCTGAGGCACGAGAATTGCTTGAAACTGGGAGGCGGAGGTTGCAGTAAGCTGAGATTGCATGACTGCACTCCAGCCTGGGGAACAGAGCGAGAATCTGCCTCAAAAAATAAAATAAAATAAAATAAATTCTGTAATCCTGTCTCACTGGTTCATGACAAGATGCAACTTGATCCCCCGGGGTATTCTTCTAGGGGATAACAGGGCTCCATTGCTTGATTTCTCTCTCAAACACAGAATTTTAGCAGTTTGTGCCTTTTCCTTTATTCCAATCACTCTTTATTTTGTGTTTTAATTTTTCATTTTGTATGTCAAATTGTCAATTTCCATTTGCAATAGAAATAAAAGCAGAATATATCTTAGAGGGCTATTCCTTAAGGTTCTCTTTTGAATTATTTAATCTTGGAAATTGGGATGAAGATAAACAAAACTGGTATCCATTTGGGATGCAGTGGATTTTTCTCTGCAGGTATATATTTCCCCTTGAAAATATAAAGTACATCTATCTCCATATTCAAGGTTTGACCAGAGAACAACTGGGCTTGAAAATATTTTGGTGTGGATGGGTGTGGTGGCTCATGCCTGTAATCCCAGCACTTTGGGAGGCTGACGCAGGCAGATCACCAGAGGTCAGGAGTTCGAGACCAGCCTAGACAACATGGTGAAACCCCATCTCTACTAAAAATACAAAAATTAGCTGAGCGCGGTGGCAGGCACCTGTAATCCCAGTTACTCGGGAGGCTGAGGCAAGAGAACTGCTTGAACCGGGGAGGTAGAGGTTGCAGTGAGCCAAGATCACGCTGCTGCACTCTAACCTCGGTGACAGACTGAGACCCTGTCCCTAAAATAAATAAATAATAAAAATATTTTGGTGCTCGTTAACAAGAATAGAACAAGATTTTTTTCTTAAATGAGCTTCTCCTTATGTTTAATAAAACCCTAGAGAAGTTAGACTATACACGTCTGCCTTGGTCTTGGCAGGGAATTAGATTGAGATCATCAGAGTTCCTGTGGCTCCGTATCCTTGCCCACGAACTGTATTAATTTTGCCAACCTGGTAGATATAAAATGCTGTTGGTATGGTTTTAATTTCTAGCTCTCTAATTACAACTGAAGTTGACCATTTTTCATGTGTGTTGGCAAGTCAAAGTCATGTTTTCTTTTCTTTGAAATGCTTGTTCATACCTTTTGCCAATTTTTATTTATCTTTCTTAAATGTTTTAGATACTAATCGGCTGCCAGTGATGTGTGTGTTGCAGACCACTTTTCCCAGTTGTGGCTTGCATCTTTTCAACTTATTAACGGTATCCTTTGATAAAGAGAAAGTTCATTTTAACGTAGTTGAATTTATCAATCTTTCCTTTACAATCTGTGTTTTCTTGAGTATAGGGTAAGAAATCCTTCCCTACTCTGAGGTTATATATTCTCCTTTTTGGTATTTTATTTATTTTATTTATTTATTTTTGGTTCTTTGAAAGTTCTATAGTTCTCCTTTCCTTTAAAAACTTTCTGTTGGTGATTTTAAAATACTAATATTTAATATACCTGGAACCGATTTTTTGTGTACTTCAGGATCTGGTTTCATTTTGTTTCTCCACATGTATGATCTTGTAACTGCATGATTTATTGATTAGTTCATTCTCTCCGCATTGAGATGCAATACTCCTTCCACTGTAAATCAAGGGTGCATATATGCATGGGATTATTTATGGGCTTTTAATCCTGTTCCATTGGTCTCTTTGTCTATATACTAGTACCCTAATACCACGTCTTCTTCGTTACTACAGTTTTATAACAGACCTTGATATCTCTAAGGCAAGACAGCCCATTTCTACTACTCTGGTTCTTCTTCAGGGAAGATTTTTTATTTTTGATCTTTCACTCTTACAAATAACTGCACAATTAGCTTGTCAATTTAATCTCTTTTCTCACTGGTTGCTTTTAAGGTCTCCTCTTTTGTTTTTGGTGTCCACATGATAAGTCTAACTATATATGTATTAGTGCTGCTTGGTATACAAAGTGTAAACTATATCAGAGGATTCCAATGTTTTAGCATTCTGAAAAGTCTCAGTCTTAAATTGTTTCTCCACTACTGGGAAATAATTCTCCATGGGACTCTCAAACTTTTGCATGTTTTGTGAGCAGAGGTACCGACAGCATCAGTTCTGAAAAAACTACTCAAGGATATTTGGAAGATAGAGATAGTGTCTCTCTGGAGCAGAAAGCAGATTTGTTTACTGTCTAGTAAGGTAATACTGTCTACTACGATAAAAAATAGTAAAGATAATGTCTCCCTCCAAGGTAAAGAGCACATTTGCTTACAGACCATTTTAAAAGACTTGGGCTTCCGAAGCTCAGGTGTCTTTGGGCATGACTCAAACTCACTGCACGCCCAGTGTGCATCAGGGCCACATCATCCCCATGGGACTCGGGAAGCAGGCGGAACTGACTTGAACATAAAGTTCATGCTACCTGTTGTGCGGCGAGAAATAAAGTCCTTTGTGTCTGACCCAGGAATGTCGTGTCTTCAAACAGCATCTATGAAACTGCAGGAAGCTAATTTATGAGCTTGGAAGGAAGGTAAAATCTCAAACCTTTCCCAATTCTTAACTTCTCTCATTTTCAGTATTTTAATATGCTGGATCTTCAATCAACATATATTAAATCTTTTCGATCTGTCATCCCTATGTCTTACTCTCTCTTTACTGTTTTTCATCTCTTGTTTCTCTGTGTTTTGTGTTGGGTTATCTTTTTCATGACTTTCCAGTTCATTTATTCTTGAACTTTTTTTTTTCTTTTTTTTTTTTGAGGCAGGCTCTCGTTCTGTCACTCAGGCTGGAGTACAATGGCACCATCTTGGCTCACTGCAACTTCCACTTCCTGGGCTCAAGTGATCCTCCCGCCTCAGCCTCCTAGTAGCTGGAATTACAGGCACACACCACCACGCCCAGCTGATTTTTGTATTTTCAGTAGAGATGGGGTTTCACCATGTTGGCTAGGCTGTTCTTGATCTCCTGGCATCAAGTGATCCACCCGCCACAGCCTCCCAAAGTGCTGGGATTACAGGTGTGAGCCACTGTTCCTGGCCCACTTATTCTCTCTTCATTTACGTATAATACCCTTTTTTGACCTATCTACTGAAATTTTAATTGCAATGATTATATTTTTTCATTTCTTGTTATTCTATTATTTTTCAGATCTTTCTGGTCATTTTTGATGGTTGCTGACTCTTCGCTCAATGTTTCTCTCTATATACCTCACATGTATTTTTCTATATGCAGTATTCTGCATCCCAGTGTTATAAGGCACAGGGGATGTAGATCTGTGTTTCTTGTTTCTGTTGAGTCTTGCAAATTTTGACCTATGTTATTCCGTTCAGTAATTTTTCATTGCTTTCTTGAAAGTGTATGTGTGATATATAGAGTGAGTGTGAGTGTATGTGTGTATTTATGATGACTTCATATCAGCTGAATCTGTAGGAATTCTTAGGACACGATTTTGTTAATGCATTGCCCCAGATTTATGCTTATCTCTACCAAATGCCAGAGTTCCACCAATTTGGAAACAAGTTATCTACATTTTTTAGATTAGAGTTTCCATGACCTTGCAAGTAGCGTATACTTACACTGCATGCCCATCCAACAATAAGCTTATAGTCCCAAATGGTTAGGAGAGGAGAGAAGATGACTATGATGACTATTTTTCCTTGATGTAGAGCAATGGCAAAAGCAGACACATTTTCCCATCTGCTTCCTTTCTTGGTAGGCTAATTTTTTCAGCTCAGACTTTCACTGAGTGGGTAGCCCCTTTGTTCTAGCTTTGTGAAAGAGTTCGGTCCTCCAACTGCACCCAAACCCCAGGCCTAGTCATGTTTTTATTTTCCATAGTGGTTAAGTTCTGAGTTCCTTACATGGGCACTGCTATTGAGACAGTCTTGGTCTACTTTAGTACATTTCTTTGTTTTCAAATTATTATAAGGTCTTTCTGCCCCTTTAGGATTTTCCTCTACTCTTACAAGTTCAGCAATATATTTATAAAGTACATTTCTCTGACTCATTCTGCATCTAGTCGACCATGGTGAGAAGCTTTTCAGAATATCTGGTCCTCATGAACTATCATTTCTGTATATATATTTTGCCCATGCACCCAAGAATTGGGCATTTTTCCCTTTTTGCAAGTGCCTTTTAGAGATGGTTAAAATTAGTTGACCATACAAGTGGGTAGGAGAGACTGAAATTATAACTTTTCTGTAAGTTACAAAATTGAGACCAAAATTCATTCTGTAACACCCACACAGCTGGTATAACCCAATACATTGATCAGATTGGCACTCCTATTTTTACAAGTTTAAAACAAAGAATTTTCACAGATTATTTTACTTCATGTGCCCATGGTGTCTATAGACAGCACTTCTCTTTGAGAAATGCTGGTAAATTTTTGGAATGGATTTCTGATTAACCAAAAAATCATAAAGCCTTGTGAACTAATATGTATTTCTCTGAGATATACACTACACACCTAAAAGAGAAGTTACCATATATTTTTGGTAAATAACTCAGTTTCTTCATGATTGCCCCTAGACTTTTCTTTTTCACTTTCCTAATAAAATTACACTGACACCTTTTGCCTGTCCTTATATACATATTCTAGCCTACTTTAACCCTCATGGACTCTTGGATGTCTTAACTGTGGCAAATTTAGTCACAGCATTAGAAGTCTATTTTTGGTGACTTCAAACACATTTTTAAAAACGGAAATACAGGAAAAGAAGAATCAATAAATGAAAACGGTGCTGAAATTCTATTTTTGTTTAAACGAAAGGAGCTTCCAAACTTCAACTGGTTAGATATTATCTGATCGTTCATATGCTAATTCATACAGACTTATTTTAATTACAGAAAAAAATCGGGTTATTTTTCTCCTGCCATTTTAAAAGTAAAAGACAAAATAATCCAAGAAATCAAGGTGTGATAACATTAACTATTCTGTGAAGTTAAAGATAAGATTAAATTTGACTATAGTCCATGACTGAGTGAGAAACTGGCTGTGGTAATCATAATTTTGGGGGCATCTCTCAGCAATCTTTCAAAAAAAAAAAAACCACCCTCTAAGTTTGAAAGGATGAGAGCAAATTTGCTCAGTATAAAAACAGAAAGGAGCTAGAAATAATGACGTAAAGAAAAGCCCATTCATGGTGTCTCAGATGGGTGCTTTCCCTTCACGTTGCCTGAACACCTCTAAATATCTTCCAACCAGATCTGTATGCGCCATAAGAGCCTGGCAGACATGGTTAGGATCGTCTGAAAAATGTATTCAAGGCAGTCCGTTCAAAGGCATCCTGTTCTCAACAAAGGGCCCTACGCGCTCCTGTACGCCAGGAGGAAGAAGCATGTGTGATGCTCTATTTGGATCTGCCCCTCTTCATGCTCTCAGAGTGAAGAGAGGAGTCTTTATCCTGGAAAGATGAAGGGATTGCAAATAAAGATGGATTACTATTTAAGGTTGTAATTTGCTTATTTGGGAGTCTACTTTCTTCAATTGAAAGAGCTGTATCAAGCAAGACTCTTTGAACATTCCCTCCTAATGCTCTTGATAATGGGTTAAAAATATTCTTCAATTAAGCCTCAAAACCGCTGTGTGGAACAAGCCCAGGGCCATTATCTCTGCCATTGTACAATGCAGGAGGCTCTGCAGGCTGGGAGGCTACGCCTACAGCCAGAAAGGTCACATGAATAGCCACTCGCCGCGCACAACAACTACCTGTGTCGTCAGTATACAGAGGTCACCCTTGCACTTTCTTAGTTTCACACGTGATCACCACGAAAATACAGAAGGAGGACTCCGCTCTGCATACCCCACAGATCAGCGTGACGACAATCTTTTCACTTTAACCTCAACTACAAAACTGCGGCTGAGCTAGAAGGGAAACGCCTACTCCCATGCTGTGAATGAGATGAAATCAACCCTCTTTTCAGACCGCCCTTTGGTGACAGACGGGTCCCAGAGCCAGGGGCATGTAGTGTCTCTAAGAAAAAAGAGTGCTGGGCAGCAGTGGGGTCTTTCTTGGGCAGTAATGGGTACAGGAGCATTTTCGAAAAAGAGTAGTTCAATTACTCTACACTCCAGGAATCACAGAAGAGACGGGGGTTAAATATGACTCCGGGAACACTGTTTATGGTACCAACACTGACCTTTCCTTTATTGCAAATTTTATAGAACTCACTAAAATATACTGCACAGAAGCATCTAATGCATCTCCTTTAACACATGACTCTATTTTATAGGGAAGAAAGGCTTTATGTTAATTTTAGAAGTTTATGAGGTCTTGAGGGAAATTACAGATCACTCCACGGACATTCCATTTTCTATACCCATACCAAAAACTACCACTATTGTCCCAATGAAGGATTCAGGGAGAGCTGCTCACACGCACTGATGATGGCTCTAGCTCTGCGACAGTCAATCACTTTCTGCATGACTCTAAGGTATGTGGAAAGATACTTCTAGAGGCTTAAAAGTCGCTAGGACACCAAACCATGAGAAGCGAGGAAGTGTTATATACTGGCTAAAATTTCACGTACTGCTTATTTCCTAAAATAAGCGCTGCATCTAAGACAACATTAATGAATGCATCTTGCTAATAAATGAGTGTTTCAAAACAGACCGAGTACTAGGCTTTGAACCAGGAGACCTGGGTTAGAGTCGCAGTTCCAGATGGGTGATCCTGCAGTGGTCACTTCACCTATGGAAACTGCACTCTTTACTTATGCAAAGAGAGGGCATTAAACTAGATTATCTGAGACTTCTTTGAACTCTACTATATTATAATTTAATTAATATTCTAGCTTAAGAGTTGTACAACTTTTCTTTCCTAACATCATCTTCTAATGAAGTCTTTAGCAATTTAGAGACATAATACTGGAAATAAACATCTCTTTACTGTGTATTCTTGCTAAAACTCTAGCCTATGCTTGCTGAGACATTCCATGATATACTATTATTAACAATGACAGCACCTAGTATTTATTGAATGCTTACTACGTATCTGACCCAGTTCTTTTTTCTTTCTTTTTTTTTTGAGACAGAGTCTTACTCTGTCACCCAGGCTGGAGTGCAGTGGCACGATCTCGGTTCACTGCAACCTCAGTCTCCCAGGTTTAAGCAATTCTCCTGCCTCGGTCTCCTGAGTAGCAGGGATTACAGGTGCATGCCACCACACTCGGCTAATTTTTGTATTTTCAGTAGAGATGGGTTTCGCCATGTTGGTCAGGCTGGTCTCAAACTCCTGACCCCAGGTGATCCCGTCCACCTCAGCCTCCCAAAATGCTGGGATTACAGGCATGAGCCACCACACCCAGCCACATTCTAAGTGTTCTTATATGCATTATCTCATACACTCTTTCCTAATAACCCTCCAAGATGAACACTATTATCTAATTTTACAGATGAGCTAATTGGTGCTCAAAAAGTTAAACAACATAAACACTAAGCGGTGCGCTCAGGATTTCAACTAAAGGCAGTCTGACTCCAGAACCCACCATCCAAATACACTGTTAAATTGAATGACCACAGCAATGCATTAAATTCTCAACAAATAATACTCAAAGCAAACACAGTTATCTCAAAATCTGCATGAAGATCACAAACTTCTATTCTTCCACAAAAGCATTCACATCTTGTCCAGAATTTTAGGTAACAGAAATATTCTGACACATAAATATTAATGATACATAATAACTTTTCATATTGAACAAAGACTTCTGTCTAAAATTTATTCCTTAAAAAAACTGCACTTTTTTTTCCCCATGGAGATATCTTCTAAACCTATGTAAAAGATCATATTAGGCAAAATGGAAAGAATAAAATATTTAAGAGATGCTGACACTGAAAATATCCCATGGATCATCCTAAAATTTAGATAAATTTCTATTACAGTGCCATGATAAATGGACAAGATAATATATTGGACAAAGGAACAAGGACTCAACAGTTCAACTAGGCAGCTATGCAGTTATGAATAATTTTAATAAATATGCAAAGCTGGTATTCTGCCACATAAAATAGCTAGTCAATTGTGAACCTGAAATATATTTTTAAACTATACTGTGTCCTTGGGATTAAATAATTAATCATAACTTTCATGAATACCACTATTTTTGACCCTATGATAACTGCATTTTTGGCTTATGCTTTTTTAAGATTAATTTTGATCTCTTCACCATTTTATCTGTGACTATTTTACAGATTATTAATATTATAACTCAATTTTTATTCTACAGCTATTCTAGTTCTGTATACTAGAATACACTGATGACCCCTTACTATATGTACTTTTATACCTAGAGATAACACTGCTGAACTAACTTCAAGGATATGATTTGAAATGACAGATAATATCTACATCTTTGAAATATACACAGGAAGCCATGGAATGTGTATAGAAACGAATACATCTAAAAGGTCAAAGAAAGGGTAAAGAAGCAAGTACCCTTCTCCTGCGGTAACTGAACAAGGACATCAGAACTGCACTCTCAAAAAACATGTTGATCTGAAAATACTTTAGACTTTCCTAATGATCAAAGCTTGAGATGCTGGTTCAGAGAGTTATCTGGGCCAGGCGTGGTGGCTCACACCTGTAATCCCAGCACTTTGGGAGGCCGAGGCAGGTGTATCACATAGTGTTTGCACTAAAGTATTTAAAAATAGTCCAAAACTACTATAACAAGTTTGTGTTTTCCAAGGATAGACCTAAATGCCCCTGGGAAATCTCTAGGTGCACTCGCAGCCACCTCAAACTCAAGGTGTTCAAAAATGAGCCATCAGCCAGGTGCAGTGGCACACACCTGTAATCTCAGCACTTTGGGAGGCCAAGGTGGGTGGATTACTTGAGGTCAGGAGCTCAAGAACAGCCTGGCCAGCATGGTGAAACCTCATCTTTATATAAAAATACAAAAATTAGCCAGGCATGGTGACACATGCCTGTAATCCCAGCTACTTGGGAGGCTAAGGCAGGAGAACTGCTTGAACCCCAGCGTGGGTGGCAAAGGTTGCAGTGAACCGAGATCACGCTACTGCTGCACTCCAGCCTGGGCAACAGAGTAAGACTCCGCATCAAAAAAAAACAAACAACAACAAAAAAAAACCCAAACCAAAACAAAGCAAAAAAAAGAAAAAAAGAAAAAAAGTTATCTGTTAATGACCACTGAGTCATAAAGACTCTGGGTCTATCTTCAGCTCAAGAATAAAACTGACACCAAGGAGGGAACGTATACTTTAGCTGTCTACTAGTTAATGTGAAATCACCTCTGGAAAGCAATATATTTTCTAAGACTCACTTTTCTAATTATGTTCATTATAGGTACCCAGAGGGGTAGGGAATAAAAGTTAAGAGCACTGAGCATTTGGATTCAGATTCTGTCATGTGATCTTAAGCTAAATTACCTCTAAATCTATTTATTACAATTAACCTCCTTTCAGTTATTGAGTACTAGCAAGTGATATGAACTAGTGACTACTCTGTATATATTATCTCAATTCTCCAAACAATGTAATTAGTACTAGGGTACAATACAATTAAATAGTAACATAAAATATGCTATTATTAACTCTATTATTTATTAAGTTTTTTTTTTTTTTTGAGACAGAGTCTTGCTCTGTCACTCAGGCTGTAGTGCAGTGGTACTATCTTTGCTCACTGTAACCTCTGCTTCCTGGGTTCAAGTGATTCTCGTGCCTCAGCCTACCAAGTAGCTGGGATTACAGGCATGTACCACCACACCAGGCTAATTTTTACATTTTTAGTAGAAACAGGGTTTCACCATGTTGGCCAGGCTGGTCTCGAACTCCTGACCTCAGGTGATCCACCCACCTTGGCCTCCCAAAGTGTTGCAATTACAGGCGTGAGGCACCACATCTGACCAAAATATGCTATTATTACCTCTAGTTTACATATGAAATATATTCAATGAACCTGCCAGATACTAGGTACTTAGGCTCTAAGCAAAATTTGGTGAATCAAAAAGATATGTAACCTGAGCCTTCCTAAAAGTTACGCTCTAGTAGAAAAAAAGTATTAATCAAATAACCATACAAATAAATATAAACATATGAGAACAATAAATGCTAAAAGAGGATCAAGGTATTCTGATAACAGAATCACTGGTAGACTAGGACTGAGCTTGGAGTTTGCAGTGAGAAATGCTTGGGTTTCAATTCTGGCTCTACCACATATTAAAACTGTAACCTTGACCAAGTTACTTACTCCCCCTGTATTTTAGCTTCTCCTTTGAGAAAATGGGGATAAGCAGTATTCACCTCATAGAGTTATCATGATTAAATAAGTAGTCAATGAACATTAGATGCAGTTGTTTTCTGTTATTACCATTATTGGACCTTGATGAGATGTGGGGGCAGTGGTCAGGGTAGACTCCCAAAAGAAAGTGATAAAGGACCTAAAATCTGCAGAACAGTGGAAATTAACTATGCAGTGAAGGAGGATGAGCATTGTATAGGAGAAACGTTTCAGGCAGAGGGAGCAGTGGTTGAGAAGGTCCTGTGAGCAAAGTATATTAACCTGGCTAGATTGTCTCAAGTTGGTCATTAATCATTGTGGAATTTAATTTCATCATCTAAAAAGTAAGAAAGAAAATAAGATTATTTCTATGGTTTCCTGAACTTTACAATTCTATAAAATTTGAACATCAAAAAACATTTGAAATAGGCTTTAATTGAACATGTTTTTCCCCCCCATGTTTTACTGTTTTCCCTGGTTCTCAATGCAGTCACAAAGGTCCTCAGACATAAATTTCAAGAGCATTCCCATTTTGTCTCCTTTCTACTCCCCTTCCTCAGATCTCCCTCATTATTAACTTTCCTAGATCTGTAAATAAAAGGAGGCACACTGCAGTGACCTCATTTTCTGTCTTTGATGGTGGTTTACACTTTTCCCACTGTGATGTCAATTTGCCGTTTCAAGAGTATCAGCCACTGACATGATTCTAGGCAGCTGTATCTCCTCAGAAAGCCTGTTGTGTACAAATATGGCTGGTTAAATGTTTGAAGTTACCAAACTTCTCAGAGAATCTTATATATAGTTACGGCCATAAGACATGTTTATTCACTAAGAGGTGGTGCACTTTTCCTTTAACACTGTTGTGCTTTCTGTAGCAGTTCAAGCCTCACTACTTTGGCCTGCAGTCTATTACAAAGAGTGTTTGTAAGTTTCTGTTAATAGGAACATTTATAGAAATGTTAGAATTGTGCTATCAGATCTTATTTTCCCTAAAACAAAAGCTAGACCAGAGCTGTGCATAGTGTGACCTACAAACCTGCAACTCCTAATATGTTACAGAAGAAAAAAAATTCAGGGCATTAAAATAATGTGCTCATGATCATGTGACCACCCAGAATGTAAAACTGTCATTCAAACCCAGGCCTGCCTCACTCTAAAAGGCCCATGTGATTTCTCTTGTATTGTCTTATTGAAATTCACACTTTGTGTGTGTGTTTCCCCCACCGCCCCCCCTCCCCCGCCCCGCGTCAAAGCACCACACGGCTTTTTAACCATTTTTCATTAATTTCCCTTTTGGAATTTCTACCAGCTGCTGATCTTTCACCATGTTTGGCTACTGACCCACCCCAGGGAAAGCCAAGCCAATGTCGCCTTTCCACATCATCACAGAGAAGCCTCCCTCTTCCTGTCAGTGACACTCATCTACAAAAGCTGCCATTTCTTCATCTTCTCTCTTTTTTGTGTGTGTGTGTGTTGTTCCCCTCCCTGTGTCTGTGTATTCTCATTGTTCGGTTCCCACTTACCAATGAGAACATGTGGTGTTTGGTTTTCTGTTCCTGTGTTAGTTTGCTGAGGATAAAGGCTTCCAGCTCCTTCTACGTCCCTGCAAAGGACATGATCTCATTCCTTTATTATGGTTGCATAGTATTCCATGGTGTACATGTACCACATTTTCTTTATCCAGTCTATCACTGATGGGCATTTGGGTTGATTCCATACCTTTGCTACTGTAAATTCATCTTTCCTTCTTTATTCATACTTACATGCCCAAAGTCAGAGCAAGGCAAAAGTGTTGGTATTTAATAGCATACAGTATGTCTTTCTTACCTTATAGACTGATTAAGGAGCCCATAGAAACTGTAGTCTCTCACAAATGGTGTCTAGGTCCATTGTTTCCCCCAAATTATAAAACTAAGATCTAGATAAAGCAGTCTCTACTCAGGCCCATGTAGTGCAAATCAATTCAGTAAGCTGTTTTCTAAGATGACCACGTGAATTCTTTACTTCCCATTGCTTATGCTGGAGAATAACTGAGGAGGAAAAACATACAACATTTTAAACTACAGAAGAAAGCACAGGGGCTAGCAAAGCTGGCTTGGTGCCTAAAACGAAGATAAGAGTTCAACTGTGTTCACTGAACTTGCTACATAATTGTACATGCTAAAGACTCCTTTTTATTCCGTGGTAAGATCCGAGATATGGCCACTCAATCTGATCAACAAAACTCCTCAAAGCAGCTAGCAATGCACACCCACAGATATGAATTGATAAACTGAGATCCTACCTCTTCAAAGCAAAAGGCCCTGAAGTTAGAATATTCTGTTGCTGCAGTGTTCTGGGCTGCACCATAATGAGGGGTTGCCAGGCTGGTGACTAATCAAAGCAGGGGTTCTGGGAGGACTTGGCCACAGGAAGGTAAGTTCTACCTCCAGGCTAAACTTGCTTCCTGAATTCCAGGCCCATAAAACCTCTTCTCTATTAAATATCTCTCCACTTAAGGGTCTCCCAAAACCTCAAATTTAGTGTACATAAAACCAAACTCATCTTTCATGCTCCCTGCTTTGCCTCTTTTTCTTCTGGTGTTCCCTTGGTCAGTACCAGTCAGCACCATGGATAGCACCACAGAACCTCTTTTTTAAAGATGGTGTCTTGTTCTTGTCACCCAGGCTGGAGTCCAATGGCACTATCTCGGCTCACTGCAACCTCCACCTCCCAGGTTCAAGCTATCCTCCTGATCCAGCCTCCCCAGTAGCTGGGATTACAGGCGCCTGCTGCCACGCCTGGCTAATTTTTTTGTATTTTTAGTAGAGATGGGGTTTCATTCACCATGTTGGTCAGGCGGGTCTTGAACTCCTGACCTCAGGTGATCCACCCACCTCGGCCTCCCAAAATACTGGGACTACAGGCGTGAGCCACTACACCCAGCCAGAACCCTTTTAAAGCTTCTGAAATAAATGAAATGACAGAACCGTGTGACAGAACAATTTACACATACTCCTATGTTCATCACAGCACTATTCACAATTGCAAAGACATGGAATCAACCTGGGTGCCCATCAAAGGTGGGCTGGATTAAGACAATGTGGTATGTATACACCATGCAATTCTATGCAGCTCTAAAAATGGACAGAATCATGTCCTTTGCAGCAACCTGGTTGCATCTGGAGGCCATTATCCTAAGTGAATTAACGCAGGAACAGAAAACCAAATACTGCATGTTCTCGCTTACAAGTGGGAGCCAAATATCAGGTATTCATGGACATTGATACAGTTTGGCTATGTGGCCCCACCCAAATCTTGTCTTGAATTGTAATTGCCATCATTCCCATGTTTCGAGGGAGGGACCTGGTGGGAGGTGACTGGATCATGAGGACGGGTTCCCCCATGCTGTTCTCATGATAGTGAGTTAGTTCTCATGAAATCTGATGGTTTTGTGTTTGGCAGTTCCTCCCTTGCTCTCTTTCCTGCCGCCTTGTGAAGAAGGTACTTGCTTCTCCTTCCCCTTCCACCATGATTGTAAGTTTCCTGAGGCCTCCCCAACCATGCAAAACTGTGAGGCAATTAAACTTCTTTACTTTATAAATTACCCAGTCTCAGATATGTCTCAATGGCAATGTAAAAACAGACTAATACAGACATAAAGAAGGGAACAATAAACACTGGGGATCCACAGAGGCAGGAGGGAGGAAGGGGGACATGGGCTGAAAAACTACCTATTGGGTACTATGCTCACTAGCTGGATGAAGGGATCAATTGTACCCCAAATCTTAGTATCATGCAATACTCCCATGTAACAAACCTGCATGTGCTCCAGAATCTAAAATGAAAGCTGAAATTACATATGTAAGGAAACAAAGCTTTCCTTTCTAAAAACAAAATGAAACAAAACAAACCAACAAAAAAACAAGGAGCCTCTACAGAGCTTTGGGGTAAATTTTGGGTTGAAGGCCCAGGATCTGGGCTATTTTTCTTTTTTAAGGTCTAGTAATGTGATAAGGACTTTACAGATATTATCCATCTCCTCAGAGCAATTCTATGAAACAGTCTCTGTACATCTTGTCATTATATTTAAAATATTTCCAGCTTTATTTCAGAGAATTTTACCTACACATAAAAGTAGACAGAATAATATAAGTCCCTAAGTACCTATCACCCAGCTTCTAAAATTATCTACTTGGGGCAGTTATGTTTCACTCACTTTCATTTCTACTTGTCCCCCAACTCTTTATTTATTCTGAAGCAAATCCCAGAAATTATATTAGTTCATCCACAAAAATTGAGATACCAAATCATACACTATTATCACACACAAAATAATTAATAACTCCTTAACTTGGTCAACTATCCAGTATTCAAATTTCCTGATTTTTTTCAAAAAAAGTTTTTTTTTTAAAATGCTTGGTTTGAGATTTTCTATCGTAATGGTTGAAGCGTTTTAATACAGAGTTATTATTCTTACTGATATCCAACCTCCCATTTTTTGGTCAATGAGACGCTCAAGTTGGCAGTAGTTCTTTTGATAATCTTTCTCTCTCTTTTTTTTTTTTTTTTTTTTTTTTTTTTGAGACAAGGTCTCACTCTATCACCCAGGCTGGAGTTGAGTGTCACAATCCTAGCTCACTGCAGCCTTGACCTCCCAGGCTCACACAACCCTCCCACCTCTACCTCCCAAGTAGCTGGGACCACAGGGACAGCCAGCATAACCAGGTAATTTTTTGTTCTTATTTTTTGGTAGAAACAGAGTCACACTACGTTGCCCAGGCTAGTCTTGGAACTCCTGGGTTCAAGTGATCCTCCTGCCTTGTCCTTCCAAAGAGCTGGGATTACAGGCGTGATGTTTTGACAATCTTTGATAGCTCCCTTGCTTTCTGGATTGATAAGACATTTGAGGCTGTGTTCTACATTCTCCTGATAGGGACCTGCAATTAGTCATTTCCTCGAAGGCCCCAAAAGGGTTTTTGTTTTGTTTTGAGGCAGGGTCTTGTTCTGTTGTCCAGGCTGGAGTACAGTGGTATGATCAGAGTTCACTGTAACCTTGATCTCCTGGGCTCAAGCAATCTGCTCACCTCAGCTTCCCAAGTAACTGGGACTACATGCGCATACCACCAAACCTGGCTCAAAGGTTTTTTCTTTCTTTTTTTTTTTTTTGAGACAGAGTCTCACTCTGTTGTCAGGCTGGAGTGCAGTGGCACCATCTCGGCTCACCGCAACCTCCGCCTCCCGGGTTGAAGCAATTCTCCTGCCTCAGCCTCCCAAGCGGCTGGAACTACAGGCACACACCACCACAGTCAGCTAATTTTTGTATTTTTTTTAGTAGAGACGGGGTATCACCATGTTGTCCAGGATGGTCTCAATCTCTTGACCTTATGATCCACCCCACTCGGCCTCTCAAAGTGCTGAGATTACAGGCATGAGTCACCACACCCAGCCGGCTCAAAGGTTTTTAAGTGAGAAATTGTATATAAGATAATCCAGGATCTAGGGGTGCTCATTGTACTGTGTTGGTCATTTTGTCTAGGCCTCTTTGGCAGACAGAACAAAAAAAATCTTAAGGAAAATAATAACTTCGAGTTTTTGCCACATTTTTCATTAAAATTTAGAATTGTATGTACTTAAATTCCCTCATTTTTAAATTTGCATATCTTTTCTCTTTTGTTAAAAATCTTTGTTCCTAATGACATTAGCATAATTCCTTATTTGCATTATACTACAATAAATGTACAACCATTTCAAAAGCAATAAAAAGCATTACTACTAATATATCTGAAAAGTTATTTTTGCAGTTCTTTTCATCAAAAGAACACTGTACACTGAGTTACTGTATTTTCAACTCATTTAAAACATTTTTTGAACCGTGAAGATATACCTATTACCAAAAAGTGCATAAAAGATATGCATTAACAAACACAAGTTTAAAAAATGAACAATTGATGAACCATCAGCTGGGTCAAGAAAGAGAATGAGGTGGACACTCTCCCTCCAAGATCTCCCTTCCTTCTTGACTTAATTAGTATCCTGACTTTTGGATGATATTAAAAAAAGACTCAAATTGAATAACAGAAGATTAATGCTATAATGACTCAGATGAAGAATTTTAAGACAAAGTAACAAACTATCTAAAATCAAACTCACATGAAGACAGAATTAAATGAAACCAAACACATTAAATGTAAATTGCCAAATACCTCAATTAAAAGGCAGTGACTGTCAGATGAGAGAAAAAATAAACCAGACTATATGCAGCTTGCAAGAAACCCACTTTAAATATAAAGATATAAATATGTTAAAAGCAAAAGAAAAGAAAATTATATACCATGCTAACATTAATCAAAAGAAATCAGAGTGGTGATATTGTTATCTGTCAAAGTACATTTCTGGCCAGAGACCATTACTAAAGAAAAACAACTTCACTTAATTATGAGAAAAGGGATATTTCATCAAGATGGTGTAACAGTGTTAAACATTTATGGATCTAATAACAGAACTACAAAATACACGAAGCAAAGACTTACAGAATTGCAAAAAGAAACAGACAAATCCACATTATGCTCTGAGACTTAAATAACTTTATCTCAGTAACTGATAAAACAAGCAGAGAGAAAATCAAGACATACAAGGCTTATACAATACAATCTCCTATCCTGCGCCCAAATAGTGTAGAAACAATTGGATATCCACATGGAAAAATTTAAACTTTGACCCAAACTTCGTATTATAAAGATTAACTAAAAATGCATCATAGACCTAAATGCAAAACTTAAAATTACAAAGCTTCTGGAACAAAACGTGGGAAAATCTTGTGAACTTGATTTAGGCATAGAATACTTAGATATAACAACAAAAACACAACCCATAAAAGAGCAAATTGACAAACTGGACTGCAACAAAATCACAAAATTTTATTTTTCAAAACCTACAGCTGTAAGAATAAAAAGAAAAAACACAAACAGGCAGAGAAGTTTGCAAAGGGCATGTCTTAGTCCACCCAGGCTGCTATAAGAAAACACCATAGATTGGATGGCTGCTAAAAAATGGAAATTTATTTCTCACAGTTTTGGAGGCTGGGAAGTCCAAGTTCAATGCACCTGCAGATTCAGCGTCTGGTGAGGGTCTGTTCCTCATCTGACATCTTCCTGCTGCATCCTCACATGGTGGAAGGGACAAATTAGCTCCTTTGGCCCTCTGCTATAAGGGAACTAATCCCATTTGTGAGCAATCTGTTTTCATGTCCTAATCACCTCCTAGAAGACCCCATCTCCTAATATCATCACTCTGGGGGTTAGGATTTCAACACATGAATTTGCAGGGACATAAACATTCAGACCACAGAAGGCATATATCTGGCAAAGGATTGCTATCTATGAAACAACTGTCCCTCAGTAAACATGGGGAATTAGTTCCAGGACTCCCGGCAGATACCAAAATCCACAGATGCTGCAGTCTCTTACATAAAATGGCATAGGAGTTGCACGTAACATACGCATAACCTCCCATATATATTAAATCACCTCTTGATTACTTATACCACCCTAGCACAATGTAAATGCTATGTAAATAGTTGTTATACTGTATTGTCTAGGAAATAATGACAAGAATAAAAGATCTATTCATGTTCAGCACAGACCCCTTTTGGTCTATTTTTGATCTGCAGTTGGTTGAATCCACGAATGGGAAACACACAGACATGGAAGGCCAATTGTATATAAAGAATCTCAATAGTCGGTAATAAGAAAATGCACTAACCAACCAAAAAAAAATGGAGAGATTTGAAAATTTCACAAGAGAAGATACAGGGATGGTCAAAGTTCAACACTGTTATTCATCAGATGAATATGAATTAAAACCACAAGGAGAAACTACCTGAATCTATCAGAACAAATACAATATTAAAAACTGACCATACTAAGTACTGATGAGAATAAGGAGGAACTGGAACTCTCAGACACTGCTGGTTGATTGACAATATGGTACCACAACTCTGAAAAACAGTTTTGCAGTTACTTAAAAAGGTAAATCCGGCCAGGTGCGGTGGCTCACACCTATAATCCCAGCACTTCGGGAGGCTGTGGGCAGATCATGAGGTCAGGAGATTGAGACCATCCTGGATAACATGGTGAAACCCCGTCTCCACTAAACACACACACACACACACAAATTGCCGGGTGTGGTGGTGGGTGCCTGTAGTCCCAGCTACTCGGGAGGCTAAGGCAGGAGAATGGTGTGAACCCAGGAGGTGGAGCTTGCAGTGAGCCGAGATCGCACCACTGCACTCTACCCTGGGTGACAGAGCAAGACTCTGGAGAATGGTGTGAACCTAGGAGGTGGAGCTTGCAGTGAGCCGAGATCGCACCACTGCAGTCTACCCTGGGTGACAGAGCAAGACTCTGTCTCAAAAAAAAAAAAAAAAAAAAAAAAAGGTAAATCCATGCCTGCCATATGATCTACCCATTCCACTCCTAGGTGTTTACCCAAGAGAAACAATAGCACATGTCCAACAAAAGACTTTTACACAAAAGCTCATAGCAGCTTTATTTCTAATATCCCCTAACTGGAAATAAGCCTAATGTCTATCAGCAGGCAAAAGGATAAATAAACGGAGATATATCCACACAATGGACTACAAATCAGCAATGAAAAGAAATCAACTACTGAAGCATGGAACATGAATGAATGACTCTCAAAATACTTATGCTGAATGAAAGGAGCCAGTTGTTTTTTTTTAAATAGAGTACACATTATATCTATATTTATCGAACACTCTACAAAATGCAAACATACAGTCAGAAAGTAGGTCAGTGGTTGCCTGGGGATGGGGGAAAAGAAGGGAGAGGCACAAATGAGAAATATGGTTTATACAGGGGCACAAAAAAAAACCCCTGGGGATGAGGAATGTGTTCACTGTCTTAAGTTGACTGTTTTACAGATGTATACATTTGTCAAATGCATCAAACTGTACACCCTAATTGTAGTCTGTTGTATGCCAATTGTTGTCAAATAAAGATGTTAAATGAAAAACAAATCTACCTGGCCCAATGTCACAAAGCTAGCAAACGGTAAGGGTAGGACCTGAACCCAGGCAGCCTGTTTCCAGGGCCAGGCTCACACCCACTGGTCTACACATGGAGGAGAATCTAGCATGTCTCCTAGGGCCAGCTTATTCTCCAAGGCTACACCTGCTCCTCATTAAAAGGCACTTCACAGTTTCTGTACCTTTCCTTAGAGGGTATTTAGAAGTCCTTTGGCCCCAAAGAAATGCTTCTTCAGGGTCCGTAGGTCCTGCTGGCAGAAGCGTGCATCTCCAGTACCTGGTAGGGCTCAGAGACCAGAAGCGCTGTGATACTTTCTGTGGTTCTCACGACTGCTGTGGAGTCCCTGTTTGTCTTTTGTATAGCAGGCAGCCACCCTTACTCTCAAAAGCAGGAAATTTGCTCCAACATAAGCAGAGCGGCTACAAATTTTTCTTTTTACTGGTGGCATACATAATTAAAATGAAGTCATGTTATTCCCACATTTTAGGAGAAAGAAACAATTTTAAAAGAACATTGTCTCATACCAATTTTCTCCTCAACACTTAATTAACAATGGGAATTTGACTGAACTTTTCTTAGCAATATAGAAAATTAATTCCATCTGTGAGAAAATTTAAGCTCAAATGGAGAAGTCGTGTCTTGACAGGATTCTTCTGTGTGGAGAGAAGCCCAATGTTTCTTGAAGCACACGATCACGCCAGACCGTCGCTGGGTGTCCCTGTGTTCAACAGGTCAGGATCCATCTCAAATGACGCAGGTGGAAGGATGAGGAACGGCACAGCCTCCGGCAGCACACAGCTGCTTCTCAATGGGGCCGATCAGGAGACCCCTGGCACCTGCAGACTGCGTGATGACTTAGGGACTCTTTATGCCCTCTTCCACCTAGGTCCTTAGGTTCAGAGATCAGGCTCTAAGTAGTTTTTCTGACTTGCCAACGTAACCCGCATATATTTCAAGGGCTGGGAAGAAGAGCTGCCTCCCCTCCCGTCTCCTCTGCTGTTTATTTTCAAGCAATTACTATAGTTCAAAGCCTGCCAATTTACCTTTTATAGGCTCTTTCACACCATCATGATGGAGCACAAAAGCAACACCTGCATCCTGAGGCTCTCAGCAGCCAATATCTAGGTCCCACACACAGAGGTGTCTGTTAGGGGATGGAGGCCCGGCGGACTCAAAAACAAAACAAAATATAAGGCAAATGGGCTGAGTCCAGCTCAAACAAAGCGTCTGCTTTTGTTTTGTTCCCCTCCCCATCCCCCACATATTGCCCTTTAAAATTCTGTGTGCAGGAGTTTCTTTCAAAGCCTAGCTAAAAAGAGCAACTAGATTTGACGGGAAATAGCTGGTTGGGAAAGGCTGCAGCCTTGGAAACATCAGAGCAACATTTATGGTGATGGAAGCGGCACTAATAATATGAAATCTGAGCAACTCATCCACAAGAAGGAAAAGGGAAACACTGAAAATGTGTCACGGAAGGTTTTTTTTTTTTTTTTTTTTTAATCCTCTAGCAGAAATGTTTACACTGCAGGTGACAAAGTATGCTTGAAAGAACAGCTCTCATTTATCACATATTCAGAGAGTCCACTAGGTGCCAGGCAATGTCTGAGGCTCCTGAGGACACAGCAGTGTACAAGACTAAGTCTCCCCGCTCTTGCAGGAGCCTCCATTCTAAGCTAAGAGAGACGATAAAATTGGAGGCAGGAGTGGGTGGTGGGTGATGGGGTCCACTTTAGATATAGTGATATGGAAAACATTTTGTTGAGATGGCATTTGAACTGAAACTTGAATGAGATAAGAGAACAAGCCTAAGGACATTTAGAAATTGAATATAAGTATAAAGCTGGCCAAGTGCTGTAATCCTAGCACTTTGGGAGGGAGGCCAAGGTGGGCAGGTAACTTGAGGGTCAGGAGTTCGAGACCAGCCTGGCCAACATGGTGAAACCCCGTTTCTACTAAAAATACAAAAATTTGCCAGGCGCAGTGGGGCATGCCTGTAATCCCAGCTACTCGGGAGGCTGAGGCAGGAGCATCTCTTAAACCCCGGAGGCGGAGGTTGCAGTGAGCCGAGATTGTGCCACTACAATCTGGGCGACAGAGCGAGACTCTGTATCAAAAATAAATAAATAAAAATAAAAATAAAAATTAGCTAGGCATGGTGGTGCACACCTTTAACCTCAGCTTTTTGGGAGGCTGACGCATGAGAATCACTTGAATCCAGGAGGCAGAGGTTGCAGTGAGCTGAGATTGCACCACTGCACTCCAGCATGAGTGACGGAGCAAGACTCTGTTGCAAAAAAAAAAAAAAAAAAAAAAAGTAAAGCTGTTAGTGGTAAGACAAATATTAGTGGCCAAGAAAATCAGGAGGTAACAGACTTCAAAAGGTTTTGTTGGTACATCTTCCCTATGTCACTGTTATTGTTTCATAATTAAATGGCATTCTATCTAGACATCGGGTTACCTAAGCCTTTATACTACTGAGTGGCCCATGCTTTTTTTTTTTTTTAGTATAAAACCTAGAAGAAGATCGCTGTTTCTTTTTCTTTTCAGGCAGGTATTGCTCTGTGGACAGTAACAAGGGGAACTTCCTGAGCTTACATACTTGGCAGCCAATTCCAGAACACTAGAGCCCAGGCTCAGGAAAAGAAAATGAAAATTAGGAAATATGGCATCACTACTCACATAAACACATGGTTTCATTTAGTACGTATGGCTTGGTAAAGGGGGACTGGATTAACAAATTCTGGTAATATAGTAAGGACAAAATAAACGTAAAAAAGAGAAGTAAATGGAGAACATCAACATGAACGCATGCTCCTTTGAGTAGAAAGTAATTTTTCTGCTTTGTCACTCAAATAGCTGGCAGACCTGACATCACCCTGCCTGTACTTCCATGCTCTTCTGGAAAACTTTCTTCGGCCTCAGATTTGGATTCTAATACTATTTTCCACTTAGTGGATAAGAGCTTCCTGAAGAAGAGCTCATTCTTGGATGGGCAACAGAATTAGAGCCTGAGTCTAGAGCTAATAAAACAAAGACAAAGAACGGACCACGGAGAAAGCTTGAGAAAGACTGTCCTGGCCAATCTGATTACAGTCAGTTGGTACATGATGAGCCAAGAAAGGCCAGGAGTGCATACTCAAGTCCAAAAGAGACAAATACTAGTAAGTATTCTAGAGAAAGGTCACATCCTTTAATATGCATTAACACACTGAAGCCCAACTACAAAACAACACAGTTGATCCCTGTATTAGTCAATTTTCATACTACTATGAAGAAATACCCCAGACTGAGTAATTTATAAAGAAAAAGAGGTTTAATAGACTCACAGTTCCATTGGCCGGAGAGCCTTCACAATCGTGGCAGAAGGTGAAGGACAAGCAAAGGCACATCTTACATGGTGGCAGGCAAGAGACCGTGTGCAGGGGAACTGTCCTTTATAAACCATCAGATCTCATGAGACTTATTCACTATCACGAGAATAGAACGAGAAAAACCCACCCTGAAGATTCAATTATCTCCCACCGGGTCCCTCCCACAACATATGGGGATTATGGAAACTACAATTTGAGATGAGACTTGGGTGGGGACACAGCCAAACCACATCAATCCTTTATCCAGAATTCTTGGGACCAGAAGTGTTTTGAATTTCAGATTTTTTTTGAACTGACATATTTGTACTCTATTTACCAGTGCAGTATCTCTAGTCTGAAAATCCAAAACGCTCCAATGAGCATTTCCTTTGAGTGTCATGTCAGCACTCAAAAAGTTGCAGATATGGTGCATTTTAGATTTTGGATTTTTGGATTAGGGATACTCAACCTGTATAACTGTGTTATACATCTACTGCGGGCTGCAGTTATACAGGTTGGGTATCCCTAATACAAAAATCAGAGGGTGTATCCAGCAGGAAGATAGATTTGTACTTGTCGTACCAGAATCACTCAGATAAGGGGCTGTTAAATTAGAATCAGGGTGAATTGCAGGACTAGAGCAATTCACTCTGAGGGACTAAGGAGCTGGCAGTAGGAATATTGTTAGGGACCCTTAAATGCCGCATGTGCCTGCTACCCTAGTATGAGGATGAGGCCTTGTAGGAGCCTGAATTTGATTCAAGAACCAGAAAAGTCAAATGACCCTGTACATTCCCCTAAGCTTCATACCCTGGCTTCCCTTAGAGGGTATCAACATAAACTTAACATTTCCTTATTTTCTTCCCCAATGTTACTTAAAGCAACTTGGAAAATGAGACAACGTTCTTTTAAATTGGCCAGAACTTGATTTCTGGCTCTGTCACCAGTTGTTTTACTTAAACGATGACTGTCCATTTTCTCATCTGAAAGCAGAAGCAAATCGTGAACCTACAGGAGATGTTCTGTAAAGAACTCACGAGGGCCTGGATGTGCATGGCAGGAACATAGAAGTCAATAAATGTTAATTCTCTCTCCTTAGTGTAATTGAGGCAAACTGTATCGCACACTAATAACCTACATGAAGAAAATAAAAACGGGGGTAGGAAGTTAGGAGTAGCTGACTTTATAATGCAGGTTCTGAATTTTCCTAGTAAAAGCCACTCAATACTCTTAGTACTGAAACCACAGTAAACCCAAGTCGTCTTGTACCATGCATGCATACAGTGGCCGGAAAGGAGCATTTTTCCCCATCTGCAGTTCTCTTCTAACCATGTTCCAAAAATTTATAAAGAATATTTTTACTTTATGGCCAGTATGTTTTCTTGTTGCCCTGTCTCAACTAAACTTAGAAAAATGAAGCAGAGGCTGTCTTCAGGAAACTTAAAATAATATAGCTCCAAGATTATAAGTATTTCAAAACAAAAACTTTTATTGACAACATTTACATTTCTTAGGAATTATCCAGAATTTAGCACCAAAATAAATTTGTTAGTTGCAAGACACATTCTATTAAAAGATCACACCACTCACGCAGTTTCTATTGGGAATGCACAAGAACAGATTAAACATGCTCATAATCCCACATAAACAGTCTGAAACACACACGTCATCTTAGTTGACAGCTTTAAAAAAATTAAGCAGAGACGAAACAACAAAAAAAAATCCTTGTCTCATCTGTAGGAATCGGAAGCGCATATCCATCCTTTAAGACACAATCAATTCTTTCAAGATCCATTCTTCCTTATTCAAACCCTTATGCCCTTTCAAAATTAGAAAAGCCTATCTGTCACTTAAAGTCTTAGATGGGAAAACAAACCCGACGTAGAAATCCATTTTCTTGCTTTTTCTTTATTCTTCTCTTTTGCTAGGTCTTCATGAATGACCATCTTTTCCTATTTGATTCTCAAGGAAAAACAGACTGCCACAGATTCTTCCAAGAACACAGGAAAGCCTAATGTTATCTGACAGGTGTTATAAAAGTGGAAGATTTCACAATGCTTAAGCCAAGAATTGGGATGGTCCATGCATTAAGCAAGAAACCTTCTCTCAAACTGTCTCTCAAATTGTCTCTTTCCAAGATTCGGGACTCATTTTAAAAGGTGGTATCACCTTGAAAATTTTTAGTGTAGCTAATCAAAGAGAGACCAAAAAGGAGGACTTCTACACAATCTCCAAATGAATGAAAATGGGAGACAGTGTAGACAAAACCAGCTACAAAACCATATTATTTGTGGTTTCTTCCTTTATACCTTCATGGGGAAGTAAAAAATTCCTACTGGGGAGTATTTTCTTTTTTTAAGAAATAATCTTTTCAATAGTGAATGCATGTAAAAATAGGACATTCAATAGGTACCACAGGACAGAGTGAAGAGGATGTGCCCACTCCTCCCTGTCTCTTGCCATCCAGTTTCTTTCCCTAGAGATAACCACCATTACTAGTTTATTGCTTATCCTTCAGAAATATTCCATCCATTTACAAGCACAACCATGCACTCCACATGCCCCACAGACTACTCCATCAATGGACAAAGAGAAGGCAGACAAATGAATCACAGACCCCTCAGATTTGAATTTAAAAAAGTCTTGCTTTCAAACATAATTAGTTTATTTGTTAAGGAAATGTTTCATTTGCACCATAAGAGTAGTATGGTAAAAAGAAAGATCTATAAAAATAATGAAGGATCATAGGGAAGACAATCTAAACTGAGTATTAGATATTGAGAACACATTTTAATGTTTCCAGTACTGTTTATTACCTACCACCAAAAACAATGAATTATATAACTTGGAACACTCCAGACCCCAGAATGGTCTTACCTTTCAGAAACTAAGGTGACCTGTCAGAAGTTATATAAGACATTGGGGGCATGTCATGTGCAAAGCCCAGTCAAGAAGGAATCTTGCTTTCAAAAAGATATAAGTCTTTTACAGGAGAAAAAAAAACACATACTTAACTACTAAACTACAGGTAGTATTCACACCAATAAATATTGAGTGAGAAACTTACATACAGTGCATACAAGGCATATAATGTCTGACACCTAGGAAGTAAGTGATAGCCACTGTTATTATAAAATTACTACTAATGAAAGTAGAGGCCCTAAAGAAAGATGATAAAAGGAGCCTAGAGTTGATGGGCAGTAGGGAAACCTTCCAAGAAAAGATCTCTGAGGAAGCGATATTTAACCTGAGACTTGAAGAATAACTGGGTAAAGATGTGAATAAAGAACATTCCAGACAGAGAAGGCGGCACACATGGATGTGAGGTGGAAAGCAGGTTGTATCTCTGCTGGGATGTAAACCGGCCTTGTCTGCGTCCATTCCCAGCAGCTCTGTCTGAAGGCTCTCTATTGCCAGCTCAGCTCCCACGTGGCCCACCATCACCATCCTTCTGCCCTAGAGGATACTTACTGTGATGTGGGAATACTCAGGGCAAGGATAGGGTGATGGAAAAACTCCCCTCATCTGGCACAATAAAGACCCAAGTTTTTTTTGTTTTGTTTTGTTTTGTTTTCCCCCCCAAATGAGACAGAGTCCCACTCTGTTGCTCAGGCTGGAGTACAGTGGCACAATCTTGGCTCACTGCAATGTCTACCTCCCAGGTTCAAGCTATTCTCCAGCCTCAGCCTCCAGAGTACCTGAGATTACAGATGTGCACCACCATGCCCAGCTAATTTTTGTATTTTTAGTAGAGATGGGGTTTCATCATGTTGGCCAGTCTGGTTTCAAACTCCTAACCTCAAGTGATCTGCCAGCCTTGGCCTCCCAAAGTGCTGGAATTACGTGTGTGTGACATCACACCCAGCCAAAAACTGGATTTTTAAGAAATGTGGTCTTTTATTATACCTTTAACGGGGGTATCAAAAACAGTGCTGAGAATACAGCAGACACAGGCCTATGTCTCATGACAGAAGATACACGTGGAGCCTGGACATAAGAAAGGCAATTTGAATACCATTTTCCCATGACATTCCAAAGAGCTCAAGTTTAAAAAAATAATAAGAAGAAAAATAAAAAACAAGGACTATGTTCATTCTTGCATTGCTATAAAGAAATATCTGAGGTTGGGCAATTTTTAAAGAAAAGAAGTTTAATTGGCTTGTGGTTCTGCAGGCTGTACAGGAAGCATAGTGCTGGCATCTGCTTGCTTCTAGGGAGGCCTCAGGAAGTTTACAAACATAGCAGAAGATGAAGGGGGTGCAGGCATGTCACGTGGCAGAAGCAGGAGCAAGAGGAAAGGGAAGGGGAGGGAGGGAGGTGGCACACAGTTTTAAACAACTGGATCTTGTGTGAACTCAGAGAGAGAGCTCACTCATCACCAAGAGGATGGCAAAAGCCATTCATGAGGGATCTCCCCCGTGATCCAAACACCTCCCACCAGGCCTCACCTTCAACATGAGATTTGGGTGGGGACAAATATCCAAACTATATTGGAAAAAAACAAAACAACAAAACAAAGAGCTCAAGTTTAGCACCTTGTTCCCAAGGGAAAGGGCTGAGCTCAGTAACTCTTAATTTTGGATGACAACTGTAATAAAATCCAGAAGAAAACGGAGATTCTGCTTTAAAACAAATGCTATAGGCTTAACATCGGAAAACAATGCTTCCTATCTTGTGTCTATTTAGCAGTCTTAGCCTTACAGTTACACCAAACACAACATGCTGCTGGAGAAAAACAGAGAAAAGGTTTACCTAAGACAGCAACTATCACCCTGCTGACTATTTGCATGAAATTATGAGTAAGTTCTTAGATATTGGTTGTAAATATAATGCACAACTGACAAAAAGCACCGTCTTAAATGATCCTTTACATGCCACTCTCTCTACCCTATTAAGATGCTCGTTGTTTCTTTGATTTATCTGATAATAAATTTTTGATGACTGGTAAGTCTCATAAAATTGCTCTGGTGCTGACTATACTGATTAATAAGTCTGAAGAATCGAAACTGTCAGGAATTCATGTGTAAGAATAAGTTACTGCCAAACATCTATTAGATATTCCATAAAATATGGAATAAAAAGGTTGATCTGGTAATTTTATCTTGGATCCATTTTCCTGTAACAATTTGTATTCAGGGTCATCATTGTCTTCTATTGCCTTAAAAAAAATCGATAAAGTAAATTCAGATGGGAGGCAAATTTAAGAATTAAATTGAATTAAAAAATAATTAATTGATGTCAATAATAAAATACGTTTCCTAGAAAAATAAAGAACTGAGGATTAGAAATCATTGTTAGGACGACCCTCAGAGATGATCTAGTTTGAAACTTGAGCTTTGCAGATGGGGAAGCTGAGGTGGGTGGGATGAGGTCATCTGCCATGAGAAAACTGGCACTAGAAGCCACCTCTAAGATGAGCAATCTAAGAACACTCCGATGTATATGCCATATATATATATGCCGTCTGTATGTTTTTTAAAAATGTTACTTTGATTTTAAAAAGTTCAAATTTATAATAAAAATCAATCCATTTCCACCTGAAGTCTTTTTCCTCTAACAAGTCCTATCTATATGCCTTATTTCCCCTTCTTTTTCCTTAGTGTTTCACAGAAGAGTCACTGTCTCTTTACAGCATGGTGCATCCTATGAAAACAAGCACTCCATCTTTAATACCGCTCTCGGCATGCTGAGAAAGCAAGCCAGCTTCAATTACACGAGAAGAGAACTGTGTCTCTTGATAGTATCCACTAATCCATAGATCTCCTGGGACAAGGTAGGAAAAAGGAGACAAAAATCATGAGGGCTCCAGATGTGGTGACCAGAGTCCCAAGATGGGACAGGAAATCCTGACTCCACACGCTATGGGTCAAAACCCTCAGAGGGGTTCAAACCAGAGCGACTCCATCTTGAGCGAAGGCTAGGAAATGAGGCTGGGACTTGCTGGGCTGCACTCCCAGAAAGGTAGGCATTCCTAGCCTCTAGATGCTTACAGTTATGGGAACAGACTGATAATGTTGACTAAACAGACCCAGACTTGGGAGTGTCCTGATATCCTGATATCTGGAGAACAAAGGCATTCCTAATTTTGCTTTAAAGATAATATTGATTCTTGCAAAATACAGTAATTAAGAAAATTAATCCTCTATCACAAACCCTAGTAGCAGAGCACATCTCCCCATGGTCTTTTAAAATCTTTCATACACACACACACACACACACACACACACACACACACACGCATGTTACCTAGGGTGGACACACGTTCCTCCTCTTACTTTCGGGAATGCCCTACTGGCCATGGAGTAGCTGTTCTTTTACCAGTTTACCTTCTTAATAAACCTACTTTCACTTTGCACTGCAGACTCTGGATCTTTCTTGTGCAAAATCCAAGAACCTTCTTTTGGGGTCTGGATCGGGACCCCTTTCCTGTAACAAAACTCCAACAGCCATCAGACAGGACCACACAGGTCCCAGGTTCCACACATACTGGAGGGGGTCCCATCACATGACACAGACACAAAGACCCTCCACACCACACATGCCCTGCTTAGATTCTAGTGAAGGAAACAGTGGGGGCTGGTACTCTGTGGAACCCTCCCTTCATGAATTCTCTATCAAAGAGCACAAAGAGGCAGTTTGGTAGGTACTTTTCATTCCTAATGCATCTTCAAATTTGAAGCAACTTTTGTTTTAATAGGGACCATTCTTAAAAGATTAAAAACAGGCCGGGCGCGGTGGCTCAAGCCTGTAATCCCAGCACTTTGGGAGGCCGAGACGGGCGGATCACAAGGTCAGGAGATCGAGACCATCCTGGCTAACACGGCGAAACCCCGTCTCTACTAAAAACACAAAAAATTAGCCGGGCGAGGTGGCGGCGCCTGTGGTCCCAGCTGCTCGGGAGGCTGAGGCAGAAGAATGGCGGGAACCCGGGAGGCGGAGCTTGCAGTGAGCTGAGATCTGGCCACTGCACTCCAGCCTGGGCGACAGAGCGAGACTCCGTCTCAAAAAAAAAAAAAAAAAAAATATTAAAAACAACACAGACCCCTCTGCCATTCCTTACAATGAAATAGTGGTAAATGTGCATTTTTGGAGAATAACATGATGTTGAAACCCAAGTCTTAAGAGTGGGATGGGTGTGTGTGTGTGTGTGTGGTACAGGCATGGGTCAAGACTTAGCCATTTAAACGCACTGGCTCATAAACAGAATATGTCTCCCTGTGAAGGTGTAGAAGCTAAAGATGAAGAGAGGAAAAAGAAGGAATAAATTCATAAAGAAATGAATGCCATTTCTGGGCATCTGAGTAACAATAAATATTTCATTCTATTGTGTTTATATATTATTTGTGTTTATAAGGCTCATGGTATTAAAAAATAGCCCAGAAAATACTATTTTCCACTATGATGGTTAATTTGTAAATCTTCTCATTGGGAAAACAAACAATTCTATCGCCTTTGACATGCACATACTTTTAACTGATGGTGTTTATATCGAGATTGTGTAAACTATCATTGAAGTTTTGGTTATTTTATATGGCAAATTTACCAAATACTTTTTTGTTGAAGTCCTAACCCCCAGTACCTCAGAATATGGTGTCAACAAAAAGAGTACCCTTTTGTACTCTGTAAAATATTTGAAGAGATTTATTCTGAGGCAAATATGAGTGACCGTGGTCCTGACACAGTCCCCAGGAGGTCCTGAGAACATGTGCCCAAGGTGGTTGGGGCGCAGCTTGGTTTCATGCATTTCAGGGAGGCATGAGACATCAATTAAATACATTTGAGAAATACACTGGCTTGGTCCAAAGGCAGTTCAACGATTCAACTTCAATTCAATTGCTCAACTTCGAACAATTCGAAGCTGGGTCTTCCAGGCTTTAGGTAGATTTAAACATTTTCTGGTTGACAATTGGTTGAGTTTGTCTAAGACCTGGGATTAACAGAAAGGAAATGCTCAGGTTAAGAGAAAAGATTGTGGAGACCAAGATTCTTGAAGTCTCATAGTGGCTGTCCTTAGAGACAACAGATGACAAATGTTCCCTATTCAGACCTATAAGGGGTGCTAGACACTCAGTTCATCTCCTCAGGATTGGGAGGGCGATGAAAGAAAAAGATCCAGCTATGCTAGCAGAGATTCTTTACAGACGCACGTTTTCCCCCACAAAGGATGGCTTTGCAGGGCCATTACAAAATATGGCAAAGAAACATGTTTTGGGGTGAAATATTTTTATTTTCTTCTTTGTCATGTAATGTTATGCCAGAGTCAGACTGGAAAGTAAGTCAGGATATATAGGGTTAAATAAAACCCATCTGATGGGAATTTACGGTTTGTAGAGCATGACTCCCCAAACCCCTAGATAGGAATTTGGGCAAGATAAAAAAAAAAATCAGAGTTTAGTCCTTAATGGTCATATTTGGAGACAGGTTTTTACAGAGATAATCAAGTTAAAATGCAGTCATTAGGGTGGACCCTCACCCTGGATGACTGATGTCCTTGCGAAATGGGGAGCTTTGGACACAGAGACAGAGATACGTAGAGAGAAGATGACGTGAAGAAGCACATGGGTAAAAGGGTCATCTCAAGCCAAGGAGAGAGGCCTTAGACAAACCCTTCCCTAACTGCCCTCAGAAAAAACCAACCCTGCTGACACCTTGATCTGGCACTTCTGGCCTCTAGAACGTGAGACAATGAATTTCTGCTTTTAAACCACGCTGTTTGTGGTGCTTTGTTATGGCAGCCCAAGCAAATGAATACAAACAGTAAAGACGAAATCAGCTGTCACCAGGAAAAGAAAAAGAAACACTCAAAAGCGACTGTACTTATTCATTAACCTGCCATAAAAAATAACCAAAACTTCAATAATTTAATTTCTAAATAAACACTACCTAATTGGATAGAGAATATAAGGTATGTGCATTCTGACAATGACAGAATTGCGTATGTTCCAAATGAGATTATTTAGACCAGGTGTGGTGGCTCATGCTTATAATCGCAGTACTTTGGGAGGCTGAGGTGATCGGATCACCTGAGGTCAGGGGTTTGGGACCAATCTGGCCAACATAGTGAAACCCCATCTCTACTAAAAACACAAAAAAATTAGCCGGGCATGGTAGTGTGTGCCTGTAATCCCAGGTACTTGGGAGGCTGAGGCAAAAGAATCACTTGAACCTAGCAGGCAAAGGTTGCAGTGAGCCGAGATCGCACCACTGCACTCCAGCCTGGGCAACAGAGCGGGACTCCGTCTCAAAAGCAAACAAAACCAAATGAGATTATTTAAAAATGAACTGTTACAGGAAAGCAGTCCCGATACAGACCCCAAGAGAGAGTTCTTGGATCTCACCCAAGAATTCAGGGCGAGTCCACAGAGTAAAGTAAAAGGAATTTTATTAAGAAAGTAAAGGAATAAAAGAATGGCTACTGCATAGACAGGACAGCCCCAAGGGCTGCTGTTTGCCCATTTTTATGGTTATTTCTTGAGGATATGCTAAACAAGGGGTGGATTATTCATGCCTCTCCTTTCTAGACCATATAGGGTAACTTCCTGACATTGCCATGGCATTTATAAGCTGTCATGGCACTGATGGGAGGGTAGCAGTGAGGATGACCAGAGGTTACTCTCATCGCCATCTCGGTTTTGGTGGATTTGGCTGGTGTCTTTACTGCAACCTGTTTTATCAGCAAGGTCTTTATGAATTGTATTTTGTGCTGACCTCCTATCTCACCCTGTGACTTAGAATGCTTTAACCGTCTGGGAATGCAGCCCAGCAGGTCTCAGCCTCATTTTACCCAGCTCCCATTCAAGATGGAGTCACTCTGGTTCATGAGTCTCAGAGAAAACTATGAGAGTGGATAATATTTTCTTCTTGACTACATTTTTAAAAAATCAAGAGTCTTATAAACAAATAATATAATATGCAAACACAGTAGAAGAAAATATGGCAAGTTATTTCCTTAATGCTTGATGAATACATTGAGGCATGGATAAATGCCTGTGAACATAACTCACATTTAAGTTTTTTATCTGATAAAGTTGATTGAAACTCCTTTCACAGCATTTTGCATTTTAATCTAAAATAAATGACAACACAGAAGAACCCTTAAGTGCCAAAAATTAAAAATTTAAAAAACCCCACAAAACCTCCAACAATGCCTGGCCAGAATAAGACACCAAAGCTCAATAAAAAACCAGCATGTAATAAAACAAGATATTACTGTGTAGAGATTAGAAACCACAGACAGTTTTGTTTGATTATAAAAGCGCCACTTTTAAATTTATCTCTCAAATAAAAACAGCAAATGCAGGCAATAATTCATCTTAGCTGAATAGAAAGCATCAAGCATTGAACTTTTAAGATTCCTGGGAGTTAATAATCAATATGTAGAGTTGACCAATTTCACTTCATTGAGGTCAATATCCAATAGTTCAATATGATTATATCGAATGAACAGCATCCAAAAAGAGTTCAGAATAGCTCCTCTTGAAGAGAACATAACCTGACACATTTTGGGATTTTTGGAGTATGGATGGACTCTAGCTGATATTTATTTTCCTTCTGTCAAGTGAGACAAATTATCTATATTCTATTTATCTGAAATTGATATTGCAATGTATCATGCTCCATATTAGGAGCTGTATAAGGCATGCCAAATGCAGGCTTGATAGTCAACAATCGAGTGAGGCGGATGGAGAAGGGAACAGGGGAAAGAGGGGACTGGAATAGGAGGACAGAGATACACACAGAGAGACTGAGATAGTTTTACTCTTTAAAGTCCTATGGAAAAGTCTTTTGTAGTGCAGGGTTCAGGATAAATCTCTCTTCTCCCTTTGATGTTGCAGCTGTAGTTTTTTGCCCCTACGCCCCCTCTAATAGCTATCCACAACTCTTCAAAGGTAAGCACACCAGTCATTGAATAAAATGCAAATTGCATTGAGTAAAAAAGGCAAGGAGCATAGAGTTTTTTCTCACTGGTCAAACCCGGGCCTACCAGGTCCCAGTCAAAGCTCTTAGGCAAGCATAGAGTGCTGGAGGACTGACCACATTAGAGGACCAGAGGAAAGCAGTGAAGAAAGCAACGTGGATATGGGAGGGTACATTTTCCAAGTCTTTATTTGCATCTACTGCATATCACAGTGAAAAACATTCCAGAACAGGACTCGAATAAAATGGAGTCTTACTAGATGCCTTCAGGAATACAGCTAGTCTCCTGAAGCTGGTTTTTGCACCTTAGTAGAGTTTCACCTTTTACTTTCATAGGATTAGGGGACAGAAGTTCTCAACTTAACTCACAGAATCCAAGTGTCTCAGAAATATCAAATGGGAACAAGGACATTTAAAAAACTGAACCATTTTGCATGAGCTATAAAATTATAGAAAAGTAAAGCCTCAAAAGCCTATGAAATCATATATTGAATAAATTATGAAAATGCAAAAAAGGGGAAAATATTAGTTACCTGTGAAGTATATATGAATAATAGTGTTAACCAAGTTACAAGGCAGAAAACAAAATCCTTTTAAATGCAAAATATACTAAGAAATCTATCAAAACACTTAGAAGAGAGTAAGAACTGTTATGTATTCTTCCTTACATCGTCTGTATTCCTCCTGTCATATTAAAAAGGGAAGTAACAATTTAGCAGGGTAATTAATGCCTCATGACCACATATAGGAACAGTTGGGCAATTAAACCAAAAATCAAACTATTATTATTATTATTATTTTGAGACAGGGTCTCACTCTGTCACTGAGGCTGGATGGAGTGCAGCGGTGTGATCTCAGCTCATTGCAACCTTGACCTCCTGGGCTCGAGGGATCCTCCTACCTCAGCCTCCCGAGTAGCTGAGACTACAGGCATGTGCCACCATGCCCAGCTAATTTTTTTCATTTTCTATACAGATGAAGTCTCACTATGTTGCCCAGGCTGGTCTTGAACTCCCTGAGCTCAAGCAATCCTCCTGCCTCACCTTCTCAAAGGGCTGGAATTACAGGCATGAGCCACTGCACCCAGCCTTCAAAAGTTAATATTACAAACTGGCTTACTCTTATTCAGTAGGATAAACATTCTGGAGCTCTTTGTGTTTTAAAATGTGATGCTACCTAATTTTGTCATTGAAGTTAACATGAAATAAGAGATGTGATACAATACCACCCCAAATATAACATACTATATGGGTTTCCCTTTTCTCTAATACTCTTTAGCAATACTGGTTAAATGCAACACATTTTCTTGCAAATAGGTCCAGAGATGCCAAAACTTTGAGTCATATATTATGGATAAAATGTGATAATGCATTTTCAACTTTAAAAAAGAAAACATAGTCCGGGCGCAGCGGCTCACGCCTGTAATCTCAGCACTTTGGGAGGCTGAGATGGGCGGATCACGAGGTCAGGAGATCGAGACCATCCTCGCTAACACGGTGAAACCCTGTCTCTACTAAAAAAAATACAAAAAATTAGCCGGGTGTGGTGGTGGGCGCCTGTAGTCCCAGCTACTCGCGAGGCTGAGGCAGGAGAATGGTGTGAATCTGGGAGGCAGAGCTTGCAGTGAGCCAAGATCGCACCACTGCACTCCAGCCCGGGCAACAGAGCAAGACTGTCTCAGAAAAAAAAAAGAAAAAATAATATAAAAATGTAGCATTTGTAAAGAAAATATATATCACCAGGAAGAGAATACATAGTCAACATTTAAAAAGCAAAAACAATCTTTATGTTAAAAGCCAGGTGCGGTGGTGCACGCCTGTAATCTCAGCACTTTGGGAGGCTGAGGCAGGAAAATCTCTTGAGGCCAGGGGTTTGAGAGTAGCCTGGGCAGCATAGCAAGATCCCATCTCCACAAAAAAATAAAATAAAAAACTAGCTAGGCATTGTGGTGTGTGCCTGTAGTCCCAGGTACTAGGGAAGCTGAGCCAGTGGGATTGCTTGAGTCCTGGAGATCAAGGCTGCAGTGAGCTATCAGGTCGCCACTGCACTGCAGCCTGGGTGACAAAGTGATACTGTATCTCTAAGGGGAAAAAAAAAAAAAAAAAGCTTTAAAGAAAAATAGTTCTTCATTTTTATGTCTACTACACAGAAATATTGTTTTTCTGTGGCTTAATCTGAGCTATTTTCAGATACAGCAATGAAAAAGAAGAGTCTACATTGTTCTACACACTGATTGTCACTATGCTCAATTTACTAACCACAAGAAAGATCCTGGAAATTTAACCCTCTCCTCCATCTTTGTGAAGATATTTATAAAACCATCTGCTAGCTCTGTGCACCCATTTACACTTCATCATATGTTTATTAAGCTTTTCTTAGAGATAATTTCCTGCAGTGAAGGGCTATTTTAAAATGAATGGGCTCACCTATTAGGTTTGAAATGCCCTAGCTTTTTGGTGAACCAGTTATATCAGTGAAGTTATTTAAAGGATTTCTAGGCCACTGACTCAGCAGTCATTAGAGGATATAGTAGTTGCTTAATAAAGCCCATTTATGTCCATTATAGCTTGTAACAGGTTTGCACAGAGTGCAGAAGAAAAATAAAACATTACTTAGCTTTAATTTCACAAGTAAAACCATGTGAAAAACAATAACCAACAGCCAAAAGAATGCTTCCTTATAAATCAAACAGTATGGTTTATTTGGCTAGATTTCTAATAAAGAGGAATTCTTAGCTTTTATCTCATGGTTTCCCACCATTCACCAAAGACTGCTTTATTAAAATGTTTCTGTTAACTAATATGAATAATAGTACGGCTGGACTTCATTTAAGGTTAAAAAAATGGCACACACAGAAAACAAATTAGCAAGGAACTTTCCTGGAGAGAGAAAAGAAAGGTGAAAAAGACAAGGCAGAAATGACGAGGAAGCATGTTTTGAGTGATGCCATGCTGGAAATGAGGCTTTAGGACTGCCATGCTTGGCAAATTGCAGTTTTCACGATGACGCCTGTTTGCCAAATACCTCTTTCAACGGATGCATTTTCAGCATAACATTTGTCAAACCTCTTCTTTTGTTAACTTGTTGACAAGAGTTAACCTGTCAGCTCTTAAAATGGCTTGCAGTTGCTATCCACGTTCCTTGATGGAAATGTGGAAAGTGTGAGTTACCCCCTTTCACAAAAAATCTTGTCAAGGGTGCTGACTTCAACCTGACTGTCGCTCCAAGGGGGAGAAAAATCTACCTTCTGGAAACTTAACAAGTGGTGAGTATTCCATCATAATTCTGCTTCACAGAAATAAAAGAGGTCAAAGAGACAACCACCACCAAATAAAGAGTTAACACATGATTGTATAACTCAGCAACAGTTTAAAAACATAATGATGTGCGTAGGATGTGAGCTTCAACCACCCAACCAAGCACGTCATTTTATGCTAACCAGCAACTCAATGACACCAGCCAACAGGTTCCCCTGTGGAAGGCATGAAAGATGAACAGAGAGCAGCTTCCACCTGAGACACGATGAAGGGGCCGTGATTAATGCCCCAAAATGTCACTTCCAAAGAGCCATCTCTGAAGTACTGTACCTCAACATCCTACCAGCCACACCCCTCCTGCTTAACGGAACAAGTTCCCGTCTTCATGAAGCTAAGTCATCTCCAAGTATTTTAATTTTAATTCTGCTGACACACGAATTCATTGTTTTGTTTCAAGCATCCATGTCTCCCCTTGGAGTCCATTAGAGCCTATAAATCAGATCATCCATCTTCTCTGCCCTAGACTCAGAAGAATTTGAGGATGTGCCCCGAGGAAGGTCACTGTGAACGCTGACCACAGACATGAATGAAAAGAAAACATTACGGTAAGTTTTTTCATTCTTTATTCCTCTCATTTAGGTAATGGGTTAACTGGTTAGAAAAAAGGGGTTGGGGTGGGGGAAGGAGGAGGAGGTTCACAGGCATTTTAAGTGCCAAAACCAAAAGTATGCTTTCAATGGTAGTCTAAAGATAGACAGATAAATACACATCCGCAACACACAGACACTGATAAATATATAAGGATTGCCTTTAATAAAGGGGAAGTACGCGGCTTAAACAACAGAGACAAAGAAGTGAAAAGCAGGAACTGTAAGTTTTAGAATAGAAGACCAAAACTATGGCAATTAATGTGAAATTTGCTTTTTTTAAAAAAACTATGAGTATCATGAAAAAACTGCCTCCCCCCGAAGGCTGCCACATATAAAATATTTTTTAAAAGTCACCAAGTACCTGCTAATTTGCATAATATTTTTCAGATAGGATATTAAAAATTCCCTAATTATGAAATGGCTGCTTCAAACCAAGAGGTGAGTTGGGTTCTAATTATATGAGGATATACTAATATAGTACAGATCTGTTCATATAAAGGAGGCCCTTAATTTTGAAAATCAGTGTATGTTAATCTGGTGAAACACAGCAGTGACATTTTTGTACAGTTATTGTTATTTTTTTAATGACTAAAAGTTTGACTTATTGTCTTATCGGCTAACAGTCCATTTTTGGCTAGTATGTTTGACAAAGGGATGACAACAGCTACTACAGGAGAATGAGAGAAGGCCAAAAAACTCAAATACACAAAGTAACCAACCCTCTTCTCCTTCCCAAGGAGGAGAGAAGAGAACTCACAGCAGGCCCCCGCCCTAGCAGAGCTCATGTCCCTTGTGACCTCCCAGCAGAGGATCATGTCGATGCCCCTAAAAGCAGCCATTATGGAACCAACTGGTCCCAGTGGAAAGGGGGCAATGGCTCTCCTATGCTTACTGCAGCTTCTGCTTCTTTTTTTTGAAACACAGTTTCACTATGTCACCCAGGCTGGAGTGCAGTGGCGCCATCTCAACTCACTGCAACCTCCACCTCCTGGGTTCAAGTGATTCTCCTGCCTCAGCCTCCCTAGTAGCTGGGATTACAGGCACCCACCACTACACTCGGCTAATTTCTGTAATTTGAGTAGAAATGGGGTTTCACCATGTTGGCAAGGCTGGTCTTGAACTCCTGACCTCAACTGATTCACCCACCTCATGGTGAATCTCCCCATGATTCACCTCAAAGTGCTGGGATCATAGGCGTGAGCCACTGCACCCAGCCTACCGAAGCTTTTGAATGTTGACTTAACTGCATAAAAAGTAATCCAAGTCTCCATGAGGAAATGAAACAGCAAAAGTTAGCAGACACATTGCTTAGACTATGCCAACCCCCCAAAATAGGATGTTAATAACAGACATAAAAACAGATATACCAATTACGTTATAATACCTCTCATTTATCCAGAATCCTAACCATGTTCAAATAAATTAAAATAGTCTGTAACAGTCCAAAATGGTGATTAATTTGCTTAATAATTACTTTGAGGTAATACAAAATCCATAAACTCACAATTCAATCTTTTAAAATTAAAAGCACTTTCACATGCAATGTATTCTCATCCTCTGTAAATTATAAACTCATCTACTGAAAATTAAAAATTGTTAACCAGAATAATAGAGAATTTCCTCTAATTCCAGATGGCTAGGAGTTTGTTCATGTATTTTTCTGTATACTATCATATACAGAATAACTTTTTTCAAGATACCGTACAAACCAAGCTCTAAATAGCTTCCCATTTACTAAGAAAAAAATAGAGCCCTCTAAAACTCATGATAGGAATGATTAACAATTTAAAAGGAACAAGATAAACAATCATCTGCTAATTTGTGACTATATTTTCACACATTTTCATAATTAACTAATTTCCAAGGGTGAGCTATATTCATATTTTTTTAAAAAGATTGAATCTGTAATAACTGTACGTATCTATATGGCTTATGAAACAATTAATACACATCCTATACCTATTTCACATTTTATCCTTAAGGTAAGTCTTTAGACTTATATTGTAAGTGTCACAGTATTGTCTAAAATAATCTAAACCATGCTTTACATTGCTTTTATATAGGAGGATACGGTATCGTTTTGGCAATTTTAGTATATTTCGTTTTAAGGCGATTGTTCATTTTTCTTTTCTTTTTTTGGGGATGGAATCTCGCTCTGTCACCCAGGCTGGAGTGCAATGGCACAATCTCGGCTCACTGCAACCTCTGCCTCCCTGGCTCAAGCAATTCTTGTGCCTCAGCCTCCTGAGTAGCTAGGATTACAGGCGCCCCTCCGCCATGCCCAGTTAATTTTTGAATTTTTAGTTTCACCGTGTTGGCCAGGCTGACCTCGAACTCCTGACCTCAGGTGATCCACCCGCCTTGGCTTCCCAGAGTGTTGGGGTTGCAGACGTGGGCCACCGTGCTCAGGCAGGCCATTATTCTTTACAGCTTGTCTTCTCTGTTTCTGTCTGGTGGAAACATGGCCCCAGCAATGTCTGACCAGGAGCATGGCGCTCAGGCTGCAAGACTACAGGAACGCAGTCAGTCATTTCTGGGCAGAGGTTCTGCCCTGCCAATCAATCCTGACCTACTGGCCTGGCACAGATTCACAGGGTTTTATTGAGTGTGGGACATATTTCTGACACCAAGGAAAATAAAAAAGAAAGAAACAAAACTCTTAACTAAATGTGACCTTTAGCAATCTTCTATCTTTCTTCCAATAGTTGGCACATTCCCAAAGGTTGGTGCCAGGCTGGACATGGTGGCTCATGACTGTAATCCCAGCACTTTGGAAGACCAAAGCAGTAGGACTGCTTGATACCAGGAGTTTGAGACCAGCCTGGGCAACATAGGGAGGCTCCGTCTCTGCAAAAAATAAAAAATTAGCTGGGCATGGTGGTAAGTGCCTGTAGTCCCAGCTACTTGAAAGGCTGAGGTGGAAGGATTGCCTGAGCCCAGGTGCTTGAGGCTGCAGTGAGCTGTGACTGTGCCACTGCATTCCAGTCTAGCAATACAGTGGGACTCTGTCTCTTAAAGAAATAAATAAATTAATTAAAAATAAATTTTAAAAGTTGACGCCAGACACAAAAACAGATTACATTTAACTGTGGATGTTTTTGTCTTTTTTGTAGATGCTTAAAATTATACTAGATCTCAGCATTTGGGGTCAGGTAAACATTGTGATAAATGACAGTTTGTTTTGCAGCTGGGGATTGGGGTAAGGTAGGAAAATAATGATGGTAGATATAACAACAGAAGCACGTGGAAGTGGCAGAATTCCTTTCAGCCTTGACACATGGAGGAATAAAGAAACAGGAATGGTGAGGTTTTTGGGACAGTTTTGCACAGACTCCTTTCACCTGGAGTGAGGACTTGAGGTATTTTGGTGCTGTGACTTTAAGCCGGCAGATTCCGCTTCCTCTCCTGCCTTTTCCTTTTCTCTAAGAGATTATCCTCTCACTAGAGTAAAAGCTTCTCTGTAATAGAATGACGCATTGCTAGTACTCTCTACTGATTTTATAAATAAACTGCTTAACAATTTTGTTCAGAACACTTGTAATTCTTTGCATTCACAGAAGAAAAAAATATGTTCTCATCTGAATGGTGAATTTCCTTAGTGCCATGAACATTCAACTAATTTAATATCTCAAAAATTCTCTAAAGAAAATCGGTAAAAATTCCCTTGAAAATGTCAATAAAAAACAATTTACAAGTAGAGACAATGACCACATGCTGTTTTTCTTGTTTTTGTTTTTTTCTTTTGAGAAAGGGTCTTGCTCTCTCACCCAGGCTCGAGTGCAGGGCATGACCACGGCTCAGTGCAGCCTCAAATCTCCTGAGCTCAAGTGATCCTCCAGAATAGCTACAATGACAAGCATGCACTATCATGCCTGGATAATTTCTTTTTCTTTTGTAGAGATGGGGTCTTGCTATGTTGCCCAGGCTGGTCTCAAACTCCTGGGCTCAAGCAATCCTTCAGTCTCGACTTCCCCAAATGCTAGGATTACAGGTGTGAGCCATACCACACCTGGCCAACATGCAGCTTTTAATAGAACATTTTAAAATGCTAAGTGTTAACTGCCACCAATAGGATACTGTCACATAATATTTTTAAAGACATAATTATAAATACTATAAAATCACAGTCTACTATTTCAGAAAATCAGAGTCTACTTACTATTTGTATGTCTCAGAACGGATATACTCAAACACATGGGACACACCAAGCTGGAACTGGTCTGCAATGGGGGTCACCCAGGGATTGTTCTCTGCTTTGAATACCTGCTTCTGACCAGTTAAATCCAAGTTTCCTGGAGGAAAAAAAAAAAAAAAGTGAAGGTCACTTCATCCAATACGGAGCAGGTCTAAGAAGTCCTTCTCAGTAAACACAGCCTAAGTACCCTAAATCAAACCCTAAGTACCTCCCGGATCATTTGATGTCTTTTAAATTTCTTAACCTGAGTCATCACAGGTACACAGTCATGACAGTACCTTGGCCCAAGAAATTAAGAACAAAGGAAGGAAGAAAGAAGACAGATGGAAAAGGGAAGCAGAGCGGAGGGAAGGAGATATTTGCTGCAGAGACAAAAATGACCTGTTCAAGATTAAGACAAGTGATAATATGAAAACCACTTGAAATTCTATCTTGACAATGTCAGTATGCATCACGCCTTGTCCTGGCTGATCTGGACCCAATCTGATCAACACCACTTTTTTCATCAATCAAGACAGCGTATAAATGGAGAAAGACAGGAATGTTACCCAAGTCAAATTGTTGTCACTCAAGTATAAGAGCATAAGCACATCTCGCAATCAGCCCTAAATGAATCTCATTAACATGGCAGTGTTAAAGACTAATGACCTTTTAAAATCATTCCTCATTTCATTCTCCAGCAATCCGTAAGGTCAGATACTAATATTACTTTGTAGGTAAAGAAATGGAAACTTGGGGGCGGAGCAAGATGGCCGAATAGGAACAGCTCCAGTCTCCAACTCCCAGCACAAGCGACACAGAAGACCGGTGATTTCTGCATTTTCAACTGAGGCAAACAGGATCTGGAGTGGACCTCAAGCAATCTCCAACAGACCTACAGCTGAGGGTCCTGACTGTTAGAAGGAAAACTATCAAACAGGAAGGACACCTACACCAAAACCCCATCAGTACATCACCATCATCAAAGACCAGAGGCAGATAAAACCACAAAGATGGGGAAAAAGCAGGGCAGAAAAGCTGGAAATTCAAAAAATAAGAGCGCATCTCCCCCGGCAAAGGAGCGCAGCTCATCGCCAGCAACGGATCAAAGCTGGACGGAGAATGACTTTGACGAGATGAGAGAAGAAGGCTTCAGTCCATCAAATTTCTCAGAGCTAAAGGAGGAATTATGTACCCAGCGCAAAGAAACTAAAAATCTTGAAAAAAAAGTGGAAGAATTGATGGCTAGAGTAATTAATGCAGAGAAGGTCATAAACGAAATGAAAGAGATGAAAACCATGACACGAGAAATACGTGACAAATGCACAAGCTTCAGTAACCGACTCGATCAACTGGAAGAAAGAGTATCTGCAATTGAGGATCAAATGAATGAAATGAAGCGAGAAGAGAAACCAAAAGAAAAAAGAAGAAAAAGAAATGAACAAAACCTGCAACAAGTATGGGATTATGTAAAAAGACCAAATCTACGTCTGATTGGGGTGCCTGAAAGTGAGGGGGAAAATGGAACCAAGTTGGAAAACACTCTTCAGGATATCATCCAGGAGAACTTCCCCAACCTAGTAGGGCAGGCCAACATTCAAATCCAGGAAATACAGAGAACGCCACAAAGATACTCCTCGAGAAGAGCAACTCCAAGACACATAATTGCCAGATTCACCAAAGTTGAAATGAAGGAAAAAATCTTAAGGGCAGCCAGAGAGAAAGGTCGGGTTACCCACAAAGGGAAGCCCATCAGACTAACAGCAGATCTCTCGGCAGAAACTCTCCAAGCCAGAAGAGAGTGGGGGCCAATATTCAACATTCTTAAAGAAA